>NC_142245.1:87721455-88921455 GCF_052056855.1 Sturnus vulgaris | reverse complement strand
GTTAGACAACAATAAAATGTGGTTAACATCCAGAACGGTTGCCAGTGCAGCCCACAAGTAGCTTTCAAGCAAAGAAAACAACAGTTATGAATAAACGCCCTTTACTGCTGCTTTTTCATGCTTACACAGAGCCAGAGATCTGATTAGCCTGGGAAATTCTTCTGAAAGAAAAACATGACTGTTTTAGAGCTCCTATTATTTCACAAGGTCTTCACTTCTAGCCCAAACAGACACATACACACATGCACAAACACATACATAGAATTCAGGTGCCTTAAAGGCCTGGAACATCAGATCCTAAGTCCCAGGAAGCTCTGTCTATTTTCCTAAAGTTATTGCACATCTTTCTTCACGCATGCTTCAGTCATGTCTGTTGATCCAAGTTTTGATTTTTAATTCCTACATGTCCAGCAGCCAGTCTGCAATGCTTTTGAGTGAAGTCTGTACTCACCTTCCCTACTCACTCTATGAAGGAGACTGTAGGCTGCATTTTCTATTAATTTTCAGGTTTTTCCTCATTCTGTTCAAGACTTACAGTTGGAAACAACAAGAAAACTATTCATATAATATTTTCTTACATAATGAATTTTTCAGATTTTTTTTTTTATAAAAATGCTGACTGCAAAGAACTGAAAATATCCTCCTTGAACTCAGGGAAAAGGGGGGCAGAGTCTTGTAGCAATAACCCATTTGAATTATAGGAGGCATCTGGAATGCAATTAGCACAGGAAATTGTTTTATTATGGTGAGAAAATTATTAATAGTTTCTAAAGAAGGATTCTATTTCCTGCTGAAGTGTAGATTTTAAATTCATATCTACTGCCTACATCTATTAATTGCAGTAATGGCTTAGTGAGATTAACTGATATTTGCTTCACTGCTGCCTGCCAGTCCCAGAAGGGATTTTTTGCCATGTGGGCTAGCTCATCAACATACAGATAATGGAAAGAGGTGTTATGTTCATGGCAGCCAGAAGTGAATAGAAGAGATTCTCTCACTGAAGGCATAAAACATACACATATATATATGTAAAAATCAGGAAAAACATCAGCAGTGTGTGGTTCTGCTTCATCTAAAGACTGTTTTTTTTCCTTTTCAAATGTACTATAAGACCCACAGAGAGGATCAAGTAGTATTATGGCAGAAATCAGGAGCAGCTCTTACCTTGAGGATAATTTGGCTTGCTCTCAGCAGAACTTCACAAGCCTTGCTAAAATCTTTCCCCCCTGCTGCCCTTTCTTACAAAGTGCTGGCAGCTGGCACACAGCCAGCACCAAGCCCAGTGCCACTGCTTATGTGTTGATAACCCCCATGGATAGAAAGTGTTAGAGCCACCACTGGGAGAAAAGCAGTTCTATCCAAAGGATACCAAGATTTTGCCCTTTACTAATAAACCAAAATGCTGTTTTTTAATCTCTTATAACTAGACTTTTTACAAACAGAACTGAACTATTTTTAGCATATAATAATTATTTCAAAGATTACAACAATATTAATGGTCAAAGCAAGAAGTGTTCATAATGTGAATTTAAGATATCCTTTATAGTACTATAGGCTATTCCAAAGGGAGTTATCTTCCCATTATTCAGAATAAAAACAATAAATAATTGATGTAAATATCAAGATAATCAAGATCTTTCAATGTATTGTGAGAGCTGTACACTTAAAGCAGAAGTTTCTAAGCCTAAAATACAAAAAAAAAAAAAAAAAAAAAAGAAAAAAGAAAGTCAATAATCATCTCTTACTCCCAATACCAAGTCCATAATATAAGCAAGATTATTTTCTGACTGGAAAACAAGCAGAAAACCCATTGTAAAATCCAGAAAAAGAAACTATTTCTATCTGGTCAAATCCACAGGTAGAAGGAATGTTTTTTTGTAATTTGTTTCATGGTATTCTGTTTTTCCATTGCAGTCAAAAAATCACCATTAGAAGGATGCATGGGCTATCCAACCAGGGCATTGCTTTAAAGTGGCACATACAATAATATTGTCTATTCTGTGCATTTAGTTGAGGATGTATGCATGGTATCTAGCAGGAGTATAATGGAATTCTCTGTGAATAATTTGTTCCTCTTTCAGATCCAAATATTCAGATAGCCAACATTTTGATTTAGCAATTCAGCTTGAATTTACTTAAGGTTATGCACCTATGGGAGGAGTGAAATTCAGGTGATTTGCTGACGGGTATTTTCAGGAGTGTGCACCTTCCTGATGAAGATTATTATATAAATTCTTGTGAGGGCCTTAGATTCAAGTCATGCTTATCGTGAAAACCACCTCTGTCAGTCATTGATGAAATACTGTAGCAAGATGGCAATGTAAGGCTCGTGAGCTAGTTGTGCTTGTTCCTCATAATTTATAGTAATTACATTTATCTATTAATTGTGCACGTGCCTCACTAAATTGACAGCTAAGTTTTATCTGTTCTGTATTTCTAAGTAAGTATTGTTGTATTTAGCACAGTTGAGATTTTGCAAAAGCTATAACTGCCTAGTGAGGTGCAGTTAAGTTGGTCAAGTGCATGTTTGTCTTCAGTATGTGTTGTTTTGGTCACACCTATGTATGACATCTCTCAGGGTGGTGGCAAATGGGCAGAAAAATATCAGCTGCAGAATCTGTCTTTATCTTGGACACACGAAGCCTGAAAACATTCCCAACTGAAGTTGTACCTTCAGATATGAACAGTATTCAAAGTATTAACATATCAAGCTGTCTATTACAAATTGGGATGACACTCATGACCCCGACAGCAAAGACATGGTGCTCTGAAATAATATTTCATTCAATCCTTCTGGTGAAGTTGTGATTCTTTTGATTATCTTACATACAGTACTGTCTTCAGTATTTCTCTATCCCCCTGCTTTCCTTTACCTCCATTAGACAGTGCAAATATGCAGCTGTCCTATGAAAGAAATACTAAAGCCTCAGTTAAGAGTCTGAGAGCATTATTTCTGCTTCCTTCATCTTAGATCATGCTTAGAAGCCTGCAGGTTTCTGATGCATCATTTTCTTAAGCATTTTCTAATGCATTCTTATTCTAATGCACCGTTTTCTTACGTGTTCTAATGAAGACCTGCATGCACACAAAGCATCAGCAAAAAATCACTCAGTATTAAAAACATGAATCATTCATAGTATGAACTTCTTCAATGATGTCCAATAAGGAAGGCAAAAAAAAGATGCATACAACATGTCACTTTCTATTTCACTTTCTGAATCCCAGTGGTCTAGGATATGCTAACGTGTATGAGAACTATGGAAACAAATGGTGCCATGAATATTAAAAATACAAGCAAGAAGTGAACCATTAATAACAGACCACACCAACATTCCAGCAAATAAAAATCAGTGAATGTTTTGAAGATCATGCAAAAAAACTGATTAAAAACATGATCAGTAAATTTAGTAGATATATTTTCTGACACATAACCTTGTAAAGAAAACCTCAGCTCAAAACTTCAAATAGATGGCTCATACATTATAGATATAATACTGGCTCCTCCCCCTCCCCCATTTTGTATGTAGCCCCTTGCAACATACACATGCAAAATTCTTATTTGGTATCCTTTTAATATGGGAACTGGCAGTTTAAAGTATGGGAAAGGTTTAGAATAATAGTGCTGCTAAGGTAATTTATTTCAAGATATGCATTTGAAGTAATTTATATGCTGAAAAGCTCAGCCTTACATTTGGTGTCCTAATGTAAGCACTGTAGAATAATTTCCCCTGTGTAGAACTTAACTGTGCAAAAGAAGGCCTTCACACAAATTTTCCATAGCACAGATTCTGTATGAATCATGATGAAAAAATTGAAGTATGAAGACATGGGACATCTTCCAAAATAACTACACGTATGGAATTTGTAGGTGATAATGAAAAATGAGTAGGTTCTTGTTGCTTCAGAGCAAATACATGGGTTTGTACAGTGCTTGACTCGTGTCTTTGGTTAAATGCAGATTGGACTCTGGAGTAACTACAGCATGGTTGAGATAAAGACTTTCTAAATGAAAATTTGTGGAGAGATCTCCACTTTGATCCTAAGATCAACTTAAAACTAACTGCAAATCTAACTGAGGGGCATGGCTGAAAGCTAAATGACTTTAAAATGGTGCCTAGATAGCAATCAGTACTGCAAAACAAATAAGTTACCCATACACCTTTATCTGTGATGAACAAAAAGGAAAATAGGTAAAGATATCTGTTATCAAGATGACATAGACAATCAAGGTGGCAAGAACAAGACATTTTTCCTCTGAAGTCCATGCAAAATACATAATATTCAACTGTGTTAAGAAAGCATATACTATACATTAAGTTTTCCTGTGTGGTCAAAAATTAAGATGGCAATATCAAAAGCTGCAAGCACTGATCAAACTTTGAATACATTCAAAACACATATGAAGCAAAGAAAATGGTGGTAGAAGATAACAGTCTCCCTTCCTTCTGGGATCTACACTAATTGCTAGTTGACAAATAAGGAATATATTGTGACTCAGATAAGCAAGTAACAATGAAGAAAACACAGGAGAGGATCCTAGTTAGTAAGTGCAATAGCGCAGATAGGAGAAATCAGGAATTAATAGTAATGGAATTAGTCACTAAGATGAGTGGAATGTAAGTGTCAAGAGCTTCAGAATACAGAGGAATATAGATGGCATTTCTGAAACTGTGAAAACAGAAAGGTGGGATTGTGTGTGATCAGAACTCAGGAGGAAGCACATTCAAAGCATTTATACCATCTACCTGCAGCAACAGAAGAATTATTCACTATGCAGAAGTCCTTGTCAGCTTTATGCTTATACTTGCACTGAAGTGAGATGAGGCTAGTAGGGGCAGATTTAAATTTCATGTTACACATACAAAACAGCAATAACTTTTCTTGCCCTGATGGTGTGCTGTCGGCTCTTCCATAGTGAAGAGGAAACCAAAGGGGTCTCTAGAAAATCTAAGATAAATGAGAGGCTAAATTTTTAAAAGGATCTTTGTCTGCAAAGGGACCTAAAGTTTTACAAACAATCTACCCAGTACTATTGTTCACATGGATGTATTCAGATGTCATATTCAGATTTAATTCAGAAAGATCATAAAGTAATAGCCAGAATAGAAATTACCATACTAAAATTTATAATTAATTATGCTTGGTCTGGAATTACTTACGTTAAGTGCAATTGGTGCATCTTAGAATCAAGATGGAATTAAGGAGATGATTAAAGACAGTATCTACACTTGATACTGTTTATCTCTAAAGTAAAAATTAAAAGAGATCTCAATTCCTATTTTGCACTGATTATGATTACTTTTAGGTCTGTAATAGAAAAAAAACAAAAACAAGCTTTCACAGAATCACAGGATGGGTTGGGCTGGAAGAGACCACAGTGGATCATCTGGTCCAACGTCCTTGCTCAAGCACTGTTATCCTAGAGCACATGGCATCACATTGTGTCCAGATGGTTCTTGAGTATCTCCAGTGATGGAGAAATAAGTTATTCCTCATATTCAGGTGGAACTTCCTGTGCATATAGTTTCTGCCCATTGCCTCTTCTTCTATTGCTTGGCACACTGAGAAGAGCCTGGAAACATTCTCTTGACACTCTCCCTTCAGATTCTCTTAGACTTTAATGAAGTCCACTCTCAGTTGTCTCTTCTTGAGGTGGAACAGGCCCAACTTCCTCAACATTTACTCATAAGAGACATGCCCCAGCCCCTTAATCATTCTCCTAGACTCCGCTTTGTTTCATTTTTCACTCTTACCATAAGCAAAATGTCTTCTATATGTAAACAGTCTATCTTCACATACAGTCCACAGCCATAGCTACTGCTGTGATGTACATTATTCATTTCTGCTGAGTATTCTGTCCAGGAGATGCAACTTCAACTCTCCACTAAGTTTTCCCATACATATTTCATTATAGAACACAAATTAATTTAAAATATGAAAAAGCATCTGTTTCTCTGCTTAGATTTAGCCCTGACTTTTACCAGAGGTATAGCAACACTCTGCTGATGCCCTTATTAATCAGTCATCCTCTTCCTCTGTTCCTCTGTTCTAGTATGTGGATTTAGACCACATTTTCATCCTGTTCAGTCAATGGAGAGGAATTCCCATTTCAATCAAACCCAAGAAAACTTTCTAAAATAACAGTAAGAAAATTTTCTAAAAGAACCAAAAGAAAACTGCAAAATTGCCACTACTAAAATATTCTATCTAAATTCTATCTAAAAATCACTATTTTATCTTGGTCACTTGGGGAAGGACTTATGTCTATATGGAAAATGTCTTGCCCTAGCAGAGAGCAGGAATTTTTGTTTAGTTCTATAAGTCTCTGTGCCTGCAATAGCAACACCACTAAAACTGTGGTCTGCTTTAGGAAGGTCCCCTTACTGTTGTGAGTTTGAAAGGATCAGATCTCTATAACTTTGGGTCATGTGTTTCCAAATATGCCTTCATCCTTTAAAGATAAAAATTAGATTACAAAAAGGTGGTTACAGAAGAATCGCTGTTTAAAATTTGTGTCTCACAACTTTTATATAATTTTCTGATGATGACTGTTTATATTGTTGGAATTATTATAAAGTAGGAGTAAATCCAGTGTATTTTTATATCTTGTGCATAGCACTAAAACCAGTCTGTATATTTATCTTCTAACAAATGAAAATCTTTGTAAAAAAGGTGAATGTAAAACACCAACTAATTTGCTTTAGACATCTCCAATATCCATGAAATGTAAACAATCAAGACAGAAATGTTTGAAGAAGGATTGAGGTACAAAATTTCAATTTGTATAGGACCTGGAAATAATCTAATTTCATAGTCAAGGCTTTGCAAAATTCTTAGCAGTTGCTTTTCTGTTGTTTGGTCTTCTGTATAATCTGGCAATATGCCAAGTACTTCTATCTAAATATATTTGTTAACTTTCTCAGAAATTTAGAATTTACCTCTAGTAAGCCCATAGTTTACATGGTCTATATAAAATATAATTTAAGAAAAACAATATTGTCCCCAATACTTCCAAGTAAAGATTACTTAGGAAAATCAAACTACAAATACTGATTTATGCTTAAATACCACATAGCAACAGTCACTGAGAATTTCTTGGGAAACACTGGATTCTGTTTTGACTAAAAAAAAAAAAATTTGCAAAAATAAATTATTTGGGAGCTAGAACATCCTATATTTAAATTCTTTTGAAAGCTAGACGGGAATTGACAGCAGATATCAATCACAATAGAAAACCCTCTTATTTACACCAAACAAAATTTGGGAAAAAATGTTTATTTTAATTTTAGATACAACGACTATTCATTCATCCAGTTGTGTTTAAAGTTTTTTTCCAAGTCTTAGTGAGATTAATTAGAAATGTTAGGCACATTAAATGCAGACAATTGAAACGAGTAATTTCAGACATAGAAAATGTGAAAACTAGGAATAGCTGCATCTGCTAGCTATTTGTATGATGGATATGATTTTCATAAAAAATATTCATGTGAAAATCACTTGATTTAAGAGAAGCACTATAGTATTTAAGATTAATTGTTTTCAATTTCTAATGTGCCAAAAGTAACAAAATAGTTGCAATATATTTTATAACAACAGGAACATGTGCTGTACACACTTTGGAGGGGAACAGATATTAATGAAAACCAGAAAGACCCTGGAATACAAAAGCTTTGTCCTGAAAATTGATATTAGCTCAGCACAAAGAAATTTAGAGTGTAATCTATTTTATGGTGGTACACAATGCTTGTATTACTTGGGATGGTCTTTACAGTGTTAAGAGAAATATTGATCCTAACTGGTGATGCCATTCATTGTGTCTTCATTAATTGGTTTGTAAAGGTCCTTTGTTTCATTCACTTTATAGGATGGGAAATTTATAGTCAATTTGGTTACATTAAAATTTCAAGCTAGCTAATAATGACTATGAACTTCTTTATATCTAGCACTATAAACATTGGGGACACACTAAAACAAAATCTGGAAAACATATTGAAATACTCTCCCATAATTATAAAGAAAAATCAAATATCTAGCTTGTGTCTTTTATAGCCCACTCCTAAATTATTATTTTTCAATGTAATACTTTTAAATTATTTGATACTTTGTGAACCAAAATATCAAAAATTCATCTTATGTCTTTCAAATGTTTGAATTCAAAGTTTTACTTAAAAGTAAAATCTCAGTATTACCAATTGCTAGTATTAAAATCTTCATTCTAATGAAGAAAACACCATGGCTTATGTTTTCATGAGGTTCATTATGAAACTTTTCCTTAAGAATTGTTTCAAATTTTATCAACTTTCAAAGGACAGAACCAAAAATGCCCTGTATTTATAACTTGACTGTTGTAAAAGTCTAATGAAGATCTGTTTCTCACTGTACAGGAAATGTCCTAACACAGCTCTAAAACAGCATACTGAGCTTTGTCTGGGGACTTAAAATTGTCTCCCTTATTTAAAGTACAAAGCAGGCTTCTCCTCCCTAAGGAGCACAGTGCTAAGCCCTCTGAAGGAATTTAAAGCATTTCCTTCTCTTACATGTAGCAGGAATATTGAATACATGACAATTTACACACATTAACAAGCAAGGTAGAAACATATATATTACAAAATCTCTCTGCCTGGAAAAGTTTAACCTGTTGCTCTCCTCTTCATTAGGCATGTCACAGACCATATATAAGTCTTAGTAATGCCATTCTGCAGAAGTGAATGCAAAATCCACTGGGACAGAGAAAAGGAGGGAGATGTGCAGGTTATTTCACTAGGGCCTAGTGAATAAGGCTGTCACCTGGCTAGAAACCTCAGAGAACTTCTGTATTGTAACAGGATTTTGACTGCAACTGTACCATCTATACAGAGAAGAATGGAATTTAGGTCACTTTTAACACTAAGAAAATCTATGCTATAAGAAGAATGCATCATTTTTGGATGCAAGCTGAGAAAACATTTGTAAGAATCAAGAATAAGAGATATATTTGCAAATGAAGTCTATGAAAGGCAATGGTCATTTATATCAGTTGCATTATGCCTAGAAAAGCAAAAAGAATAAAATAATATGGCTTTAGTGGCTTAGACCTCTTACTTAGTCTGACCGAAAAAGTTAAATCAGATATACTATGCTTCACATAATCAAAACTACTGTAAAAATACCTATCTAAAAATTCAGTTTGCTAAATAAGGAATATCCTTTTGTTTCCTTATGTAATTCAGGGAATTGCTGATTAAACAGCATCTCCTCCAGAGTGATCACGACCAAGTTGCTATACTGTGTCTTTCTGCCCCTCAAAATGGGATCAAGAGATACAAAGTAATTGTGAAATTAAGCATTTTCAAGCAATAATGAAGCAGGAGTCTATCCAACACTAGATAATAGAAACCAGGGAAGACAGTAGCTGGGATGCTAAGCCCTCCTCAGCTGTGAGGTATCTGATTAAAGATTACATGCATATCTGTCCACTTGGATGCTGAAGGCCAGGCTTTTATGCTGTGTGTTGACATGTACAATTGCACTTTCAAAGAACTAAACAGGGATCATTATTCTTTTTTATAGCAGTTCAACAAAGGCGATGGTAGTGGCACTGTTCATCTTTTATGCTACAAAGCAATTATTATACTGTTCAGCCAGTGGAAGACCCAGGTTAATTTTTTTCTAGGTCTAGGACTCAATATCTCTGTCCTCTATGTATTAGCAAATGTCCCAGCTACTAGATAAAAAACTAGCCCAGAAGATATTTTGTCCCTCAGAGTAACAAAATTCATGAAAAAAATAAGTGAGGAGGAAAGTATGGATTTTGTAGCCTTAGATGAGGGCACTTATCTGAGAGAAGGGAGGCACATGATGACTCAGATTTGCTTTATGGTGGATGAGGAGAGAGGAACTTCTCTAACATGATTTACCTGAATATTTTTAGATGCATTTCTTGTGATGAATCACACCCAGAAAACATCTATTTCTCTGCATAGAGACAGTCTAATGTCAGTCTCCAGATCCTGCCATAGGCAAAAGAGAAAACAGCATTTACATGGGGACTAGACATAAATGTTTTAAAGGTCTCACAGCATATGCTATGTAATTAATACGGAAATGCTGTGTTAACATTCAAATCGTTATGTAAGTTATGTAAGGCACTCCTGAGCTGAAGCTGGAGCAGGGCAAGCAGCAGCCACTGGCCCCAGCACAGGGGTTAAACCAGCAACACCCAGGTCAGGCCAGAGTGAGTCTAAGCCCCTAAATTGTCAGGTCAGGGCAGACAGCATGTTTACTGGGCTGCACTGATTACCCAGATCCCATATGGATAACACCATTAATCTCCAAGGTAAGTCATGATGATGTCTGAATTCTTGCTAAGGACTGTGGACTCTTAATGATGTCTTAAATCGAGTGTAAGATGAACAGTATCTCTTCCAAATTTAGTCAGCAAAGCTGACTTTTCTGATTTGATTAATTACTTTAAATGTCCCTGAAAGCCAGGGAGAGAAAGAAAAGGAGCTGCCTGGGACAATGTTGGCCCTAAAACTGGTGAAAAACATACAACTGCAAGGTTCTGAGAAGTATCTATTCACTTGTGCAGAACAAGAGAGGCTCAATTGAATGAAATATTGACCTTTATCTTCCCTTACAGTTCCTCCAAATCACCTAATCTCTCAGAGAAGGAAGCTTCAAATTCAAGGAATGCTAGATGACCTCAAATACAATGAACTTAAGAATCAAGAACTATGGTTTTCCAGATAAAATAAAGAAGTAAGTTGTACTACCATTTTTCTGGACACTGAAATAAAGAATGCAATACTCAGTCTCTCATATACTCATTCAATACATTCCTGCAGATTTTATATCACTGATTCCCTCACCTCATTCTTTGCTGTTTATTTAAAACTCACCTGAAGCACTAAATTGTTTTAGTAGTTTTAGTAATTGATTAGAGAAAGTCCTATCTTTTCTGCTTTGCTGAAGTAAGAAGGGATACTACATTAGGATTTCACTCATCACTGAATTGTTTCTAGTCCTAGTTTCTATGTAAACCTAGGTAAAAATAGATGGTAAAATTGTATCCACTGGTGATGCCAAATAGAAGCCTCTGACATTGTTGAAGCAGTATCACTAATTTCAGATTCTATGAAAAATAATCTATTACAGCTATTAACAATCTATTCATCTATCCAAGTTCCTTGCACCCTCTCTTCTGCTGAGCAGTCCTTAAAATTTTAGGAAATTAAACCAACTATTTTTTCAAAGCCTTGAGAGACTGTTTACTTTTCAGTCATCAGAATCAAATGGAGCGTGTCAAGAAACTTCACTGTAACAAAAATATACGTTTTAAAGTAGCTAGTAATGCCAAGGTAACAAAAAAGGTCACTTCACACCTGGAAGTTATTTTAATACATGTTCAGTTTCATTTACCTATTATTAAGGAAAAAAAACTATTTTAAAGTTGATTCCAAGCTAGCAGAAAACTCAAGAAACCACATATTTCGTATTTTGACTACACTGGGTTTAGTGTTGCAAATTGTCTTTCAGATTGTCTTTCAGATTTATCAAATCTGTCACAAGAACTGCTCAGAGTTTTGAGTAATGATGAGTCCCAAACTTTAGCTGTGTTTTCATCTCAGATGTGATTTCTAGTGGAAACCTAGTCTAAATAAAAACACAGTCTGATTTACCAGTGTCTCATTAGTTTGTGTAAGTTAACATATCTACTTTCCTATTATCAAAAATAGCAGCCTTCTTTAACTGTTTTGAGTTGACTTTATGTTTTTTATGTCCCTAAAGGGGAAGAGTACATACCAAACTAACTTTATGGAATTTTTCTCTATCCTCATCTATTGCTTAGTTCCTGACAGAAAGATAGTGTCTCAAAGATTTCATACATATAATACTTTAACAACTCTGTCATATAAACCTTTCATTTATGCCTTCTGTTGCTCTTAGGACTTTTTTTCACACAGATTGTTCAATATGGATTATCTGTAACTCTGAGCAGAACTATAATAAAGAGCTACATTTAAGCTAATGAATTTTCTCACAATTAATTTTAAGACAAGAAAAATAATGCAGTAGTAGTTCATATTGAATACATGTAACAAAATGGCTGTGGTTGCTTAGCAACCAGGATCTGATTTGTGGGAGAACAATAAATACCTACTGCAATCTATAGAGATTTTCCTATAACACAAAGATATAGTTGATATTTCTTGATAGGTTCATTTACCTACTGTGCAAGTTCTATCTGTGTGTCTTTTAGTGATGAAAAGTTTGAATTTATCTGTTTAGATCACTGATAGTGTTATATTTACTTTATTTCTTCTTCTCAATCTCTATTGGCAAACAAACAACCTTCAGGTGAATCTGTTGAGCAGATTCACCTTCTGTCCAGCTTACTACACGACTTTGGATGTTTTTTTGGAGCACTTTCATTTGCTCATTCAATAAATAACTAACTTTGGGCCACTGCTGCTCAGGAGACTTTTTCAGAATGGTATTTCTTAATGGTAGTGTAAATGTTTCCATTTGCTTTTACAGCACTTTTCAGACATTGGTGTGCAAAATATACCCCAGTCCAAAATTCTGTTTTCTGCACTGTGAGGGCAAAAGGCCACTGCGAGATCCAGACTTGAGAGCTGCAGGAAGCTATAGACAAGGAGACCTGCATAATTATTAAGCTTAAACTAAGACATAAACTCACCTTCAGTATGAACGGTTGGGGTACTTTGTGCCTGGTATATGTGTCACACTTTTTCATAGCTTCTGACCTCCTTAGTATGAAAGAGTTCTGATCTTGTCTGCTGCAAAATTTAATGGGAGTGGTAGACAGTGCTTCTTAGGCAATATCTGCAGCTGCTCCCCAAGAACAGCAGCATTGCCCTTAAAGAGAGGAATAAAGAAGACTCTAAACTGAAACTTTTTCCTGACCTAGCACTTCACCATTAGCATAGATACAACTTTTTTTTGTAAGGTGAACTACTTCAGAGTTTTGGGAAAAGAAAATAACTTTTTCTCAGCAAGAAATCCAATATATTCACTTAGAATAACTTATTTTAACTAGGAATAACTGCAAAGTTCCTCCACTGATGCCTGTGTTCCAGATGATGCAGTTAATGCTCTGGTAAAGTATTCTCTTGCCTGAAGTAGCAGGAGATTATTTCATGACAGATTAACCTTGTAGCTGCTCTTGGCTTTGTCAGGTGTGATGCAATTGTACTTACATTTAGAGGTATGAACTTCACTGAACATGTGGAGGGATTTTCTTTAAAGAAAACCAAACTCCTTCTAGACCACGTTCTCATCAACAGTGCAATGGAAGCTCAACATATAAAGGTTAAAGAAAAAGTAATCACGGTGCACAATTAACTTTTTTTTTGTTGAGGTTCATTTCTGTAATCAAGTATAGCCAACTCAGAGCCAGTGTCTATCATAAAGTCTTCCCTCTGTTTTATCATTGAAAAGAACTAATTATTCAGAGCCAGAAAGGATGATAAACCTACCATGGTACTCTGGTACCTGTAGGTAAACCCTAACTTTATTTTTTTCTTTTTTTTTTACAGAAGACTGCTGTTTATATAAATGCATTTTTTTTCTCTCATAATTTTCAATATTTCCTTTCAATTTTCACCTTCAAGCTACTGTCTAAGGTTCAGAATACTATGTTTTCAAGAAATATCTTTAAAAAGAATGGGAATACGGCATCACAATGATGAGGAGAATTCATTTAAAACAACTATAACATTCTTTAAGAGAATTTTCTCAGCAAGTTATTGCTCCCATCCTGTAGACAGGTTATCTAATGATAAAGTACAAAAGTTTAAATTACACATTTATTTCTCTTAGGCACTAAGGCAAACTCAGTAACTTACAGGACTAAAGATTCTTCAAAGGGATTAAAACCAGACACAAAAGTGTAATACACTGCAGAATAAGCAAGAGAGTGTTTTATTATCTTTTTCTTCCACCTGACTACAGTGGATGAGTAAATCTAAGGTAATGTCATTTGATTTAACTGCCTATGGAGAATAGTATGAAACTAAAGAAAGCCATAAAACACTAAGCAAAACTTCTAAGTTTCCTAGTTATTCTGACAGATACCCAGATACCCCACATTTCATTAGTGCATGAATAAGATTCTGGCAGATATGCTCCTTTCTTTTCTGTTTAATTCTCTTACTGCAAAAGTGTTTTCCATTAATGGGCACATACAGATTGTGAGAAATTCCTTATGGGTGTTTACAAGAACAGAACTATTGATGGGACTGCAAAGGGAAGTTCAGAATTAGTTTCTGTGTACTAATTCCAAATAATACACGTAGTTTTTATTATCTCCCTGGAGTTCACTCTACCTTTGGTTTCCCATTTAACAGAATATCACTGAGCTGTAATACTGTTCCACATATGAGAGGTTCAGCAATTTAACTGTTTTAGTGGTCTTAAAGTGATTATACCTATAACGCAGAACTAGAAAAAGCCTTTTGATGCTTAACACCCATAAACCTGTCATTGTAGATCACAGAAAATCTATTATAGCAGTGAACACTTTCTGTTTCAAATTGAGATGAGCAGGCAAGCCTTTTATGGCAATTTGAGAAGCATTTAATGGTGTGAATCACTATTCAAGAGCTTTTTAGACATGTATTAAGTCCAATATAATACCTGAGCTTAAGAAGGTGACAAACATTAGCTAATAATTCTGTCACTTCATAGGTTGTACCAAGTGTTAAGGAAAATGGCATTGGAAGACCTAGCAGAAAATAAAACAAAACATGAAATGGGTACCACATGCTGTCATTTTAAAACATCACACTTAAACGACATGTTAGAACATTACAGACCATGTCAAAAAAGGCAAGGAATTGTTACAAAGGACACTGGTTAACTTTGGATTCATGGAGGTGGCACTTGGCCAGAACAACAACAGACTGACTGGATCTGCTAGATCAACTGGAGAAGGAAGGCTTACAAGGCCATGACCCCTTTTTACTCATTGCCAGTAGTCTAAGGGCTGCAAGTTCTATTTCACGCAATAAATGAGATTCATCCAGAGCAAGCTCTAATAAAATTATATATGTAAATTGCATGTCAGTAACTAAAAGTACACATCAGTTTACCTCTACCCTCTACCTTCAAAATTTGCTCTAAAATACACCAAATGTATTTTTTAAAAGGTGATAGTTCTCAGCATAGTTTTTAAATGTGTAGCTAGCATAAAACAAACAGTTCTTAGTTAACTTAACAGATCAGAATATCAGCTATCTATTAACAGTTCTGAAAGAGCTGTTAGTTGTCCTGTAGTTGCCATGGTTTTTCAAGGCATTGCACTTGGTAGAGGTTCCACTTTTGGCTACTAAATTTGTTGGAAATGTGGTGAAACACTCTTTAAAATGGCAGTGTCCACTAGGCCTTGAGGCCATCTCAGCTGACAGAGATTTCACAAGTTCTGAGAGCTTTTTCACAAAAGATAAGAAATATATTAGGGATAGGATCCAGTTCAAGATGTAAATTCCTAAATTAAATTGCAGACTAATTCTAAATTCTCACTATAATCAGTACTAACCATATTTCAGTCACCTGAAACTGTTAGCAATACCCTCATCTACTTTTCAAAATTGAACTGAATCTCAATCCATGAATCTCAGTCTATGAATTCTTTCCATTTGCTCCTAGATGTCCTATGAAAAATTGCAGAGGCCACTTAGTTTAGACCTTATGTATAATTAAATACAAAACTGAAAATCCTTTAAGCGGAATCCTATTTTCTATTTGGTATATCTTGATTAAATGTTGATGGTGTAATATGTGATCCCTGTTGATATACACAAGGCCACCCTATAAATAGATTTTTAGAATAGAGAAATGAAAACCACAAGCATCTCAGTGAAGAGATATCTACAGCAATTGAGAGCTCTCACCCTTCCTAGATATTCTCCAGTAATTCTCAGAGTTAAAATATCTTTTCATACTGAAATGGAAAACAGATTAAATCTCAATATAGGAGGTCTACAACTCTCAGGCAAGTGGATTGGCTCTGCACAGTGCATCATGACTATAGTATCAAGAATGCCACTGATGTTTTAGAGCTATACAGGGCACTGAATCATTGTCTCTGCTTATGACTTTCAGCTAAAATTGCAAGTCATGCAGGGGTCTTGTAAGAACACTTAGGTCTGGGAAACAGAAAATAAAGAGAAGGTATTTAATTTCTGGGACATTCAAATCCAACTTGGTATTCATGGTAGAAAAGTATCCACTTTCCACTTTCGACCCCCTGTTTCTGAACCTTTCTACTGAGAAACGTTTTTGTATAGAGACATAATGCAGAAAGGCTGAATTCTACTTGGAAGTCTTTAGTTTCTATACTTAGCTCATCTCAGTGATGACCTACCATTAAAATTCAGCATTTGTAATAATTGACATCTGAGGTTATCAATGTTCCCCCTGGTATTTTCCTCACTAACACATCCAAGCTAGGTCTATCATATTTCCATAAAATCTAATCTAGAATATGTTCAAAATTTTCCATTTACATTGAAGAATCTCAGCAGTATTCTAAGATATCATAGGCTCAATATCTTCTATTAATAGATCTCTGACATTCAGGAATAAGTTCAGGAATAAATCGGTTCAAGCAATCTACTTTGGTTGTTAGACTACCATAGTAGTTAAGTATTAGTTGAGTACTATTTGCATAAATACACAGAACTAAACCAAACATATAGAACTAAAAACCTAGGCACTATTAATTCTAAAAGAATTTTTCAGGTAAAAGAAAAGCTTCATGAACCTATCTGAACTACTTACAATTTAACAGGAATGGTGTACAGAGCTAAGATTCAGTCAACTGTCCCAGTTTCTGCCTGGGTCATGTGAATCAGCAGTTTCATTTGATGACACAAATTTGTTCTGTCAGCCTTAGTGAATATGTGATCAATATTCAGGGATAAATAAATGTAACTTCATGGAAGACTGTGTACAAAACAACACCAGAGAGATGAAACTACAACCCAAGATGAACGTCGGCACAGAAAAAAATTAACTTCTTAAAGGTGGCATTACTTGAGGAATTCTCTGTTCTCAGTGTTAAGTAAGCTCAAGCAGGACTCTGCTATAGAGACAGACACTACTATTTGTCCATGTGTAAAAAGAAATGCTCAAAGAATTCATGGCAGGAAAAATACCATAACTGATAATTACAAAGCAGTCCCATAAGCTTGCACTCCCTTTTCACTTTTGCTAACGCTGTTTTCTGATCCTTTTTTTTTTTTTTTTTTCAGTTTTACAAGGCAAACTGTCCTTTATTACATTGAATGATTTCGTAGAAAGCATGCAGGGACAAGATCCCTGATATAACTAATTAATATCAGTGTTATAGAATATTTCTCTTCAGAAGGTGAACTAGAAGGTTGATTGTGAGAGTGTAACAGCAAGCTCTTAGAACTCCATCAGGATATAGAGTTGAAAACAACAATAAAGCACTGCTTTAAAGAGTAGACTGTTTACACACCTTGGGTGCCATAAGAAACATGTAAGTGGAGAGGTTTCATAGCTGCAAAGTGTAATATTTCCCTGCCTAAGCCCTACTGGTGAGGATAAAATGAAATCTAAATTCTCCTCGATTGCTTAAACCATGATGCTTCAATAATCATATTAGTCAGTAAATTGAAATACTTGGAAGCAACAGGTTGAATTGATTATAAATGTAATAGCAGCAGCTTTCCTTTATTCATCATAGTTTGCATTTTGAATACCAATCTTTTGATAGACACTCATCTACATGTATCAGAAGAAATAGAAAAATAAATCATAATTTTGCAGTTGAGCAAAGGAATAGAAAATAAGCTGGGCTATCTCTCACAATATTAATGACCTGAAAAAAGAACGTGTTCCAAAATTATCTTCAAATGTACACAATCTTTATTTGTATTAGACAAAGATGATTTTCTTGCGGAAATCAAGTACAGCTTTAAACATGGTCATTATGATCATCATAGGCTGTGAGGAAAAACATGTTTTTTGCAGTGAAGAGAGGAGGAAATCAAATTCTGCCATTGATATGCCCATATTTTTTTTTTGTTGAACCTGAAAGATTTTTGCAAAGAATAATGTGCACATCCATAGGAGGGAAAAAAAATCCATTTTACTTTAGTGTGATCCTCCAGCTGAGTAGTACCTTTTTCTTGATAACAGCATGCTTTAAAGCCATGTTGCCAAATGTCAAGTTATTTTCATGACCAGGATACAGAGTGAGGAACTGAAAAACTGTGAGAGACTGAAATGTTGATGCTTAATGACTCCAAACTCTGTTTGTGGAGGCAGCAGGGTGCTTTTCTGAGGCCATATTTGCACTCTCCAAGGCAAAGAGGTGAGGTTTTGGGTGTGCAGAAGCAAGCCTCTAGTCTGCATATGACAAAGGGCTGAACAGCCACCACCAAAGGTGACAAGCCAGGCTTTGAGGCAGATGAGCAGCAGATCCTGTGAGGTGGGCAGGATAGTGCTTTTATCATGCCAACAGCTCTCCCTCATACCCCATTCCCCTCCCTGGGGAAGGTCACATTCACACAGAATATTCACAGTCACACGTAAGCCTGACGTGGTTCATCCCTTCTGATGAGACACAACTGGCTCACCTGAGCTGACCTGAGAGGCAGCTGTCATGTCTTAGAATGTGTAATAACCCATAAAAACCTCCAAAGCACCCCCAGACTCATTTCTGAAGCATTCCACCAGAAAACTTAAAGCTCTTTCCGTCAAGGGTGGTACCTGGGTGTTCCTGCCGAGCCTGAGTGTATACTAACCCATCAAATTCTATATTTCATGGGCTTCCCCTACCCTCCACACATGAAGACCATGAGCTTCAAATCAACAAGACTGTGACCATTACTTTTCAACAATCAATTCTTATCACAGATCCATGGGTGGTGGTATTTTTCTACTCTTATCCTTTCTTTTTGTTTTTTTTCCTCATACATTTTCTTAAGTGATATTTCTTACTATAGATAATAATAACCAAAATGGCTACATACCTGATCTCTATCTGATCTCTATTGCAACCAAATTGTTCTAAAATAAACTTTTTTTTTTTTTTTTTTTTTTTTTTTTTTTTTTTTTTACAAACACAATCATTCAGAGTCCTTTCAGTCTAATCTGTCCCAAGGGAACTATTAACAAAGACCTGCATTGCCCTCACCTTCTGGGGCTGGTCATGACAGCATCCTTCTTGGAAATCTCACTTTCTTTCCCCTGTCCTATGTTTGCTGATCTCTTATATGTGCTGACACATTTTCTGCCAGCTCTGTGGGGAAATGGACCATATTTCCATGTGTCTGTAAAATGCCAATCTCACTTAAGAAACTACACAGGTTACAGGAAAAACAAAAGTGTCATGTTAGTTAATTGAGTTGTATCCTCGAAGTTTCACACTGTAAGATATTTGCAGCTGGAACCAAAAGCAAGCCGCTAAAGAAGCCAAAATATATAGGAGAGGGATTTAGGAAGAGGACAAAAATGTCCCATCCTACAGTGTATCCTGTTTAAAGGTTTTTTGGGGTAGCTTTCATTTTTTATATAAAAATCCCTACAACAAATCAAACAAACCCCAAATACCTAAACAAACAACAAAACACCTCTTACAGAGATCAGGGTTATAATTTATCTTTTATTAAACACTTCATTTTGGTATCTCTGCTTCTAGTCTGACTCTTTTCTTAGCAATTTTTGTCTTCTACTTAAACCTTCAATACCTCAATATAAACCCATTCCCTCAGGTAAATGCTGGAATTATTGCACCATCATCTTTCCATGGTTTACAGAAACTCACAAATCACAGCTCTGTCTAGTATAGCCCCCCCCACACCCTATGCAACTGTGTCATGATTACAACATACTGTAAAAATCCCAAAGACCTGCTTAGGAATCCACAGTGACTCTTTTATCCAGCCTCTGGACTTCTCACCAAGCTTATAGATTTATCCATCATCTGTAAGTATTGCAAAATGATTACTTTTTCCAAGTTAAATCTTCAAAAATTTCCCACAGAAATGTTTATTCCTATTTTCCCCTGCTAAATGTTTTTTCTTCTTCCTAAGCCTGACTGGTTCAGGAATTTTTTGCTTGACTGTAGCTGTATCACAATTACAGGAGACAATGAGGCAGGAGACATTACAGACACTCATAAATCCTGTGATTGTATCCTTGAGGGAAGAAATGATAGCAGCAATCACATGAGAGGCACTACATTTTACGTCTTTCTTAAATTCAGCAAACCCTGAGGAGGAGTTAAACACAGGTAGTTTCAGCATTCTTGATCTAACTTTCAACTGAAATAACTCTGAAAAGAGGAGCCTGTCATTCAGAGGGAATGCTGAATGCTTACAGAAGTCCCTGCAATCACTGTAAACATCAAAAGAGCTTCGTATCCCCAAAAGCATATCCTTTACACACCCACACCGAGTCAGGCATGCCTACCTTGAAAAACTCAGGCCATTCTTGACACCGAAGATTAACTGAACTGATGTTAACCTCAGCATCCCACTTTTTACATTTTATTTATGGCACAAGGTCAGATCACTTGCTTCCCTTGCTTTTGCAAGGTGACAAAAGCTGACTGCTGGGAGAATCTATTCTGCCTGACCAGACATTGCAACTCACTAATGGATTATAGAAAGTGCTGCAAAAAAGCAAGAGTATATTAGAGAAATCTGAGTAGGATTTATATTAAGGATATGAAAATCTGCAATAAGAACACCATTCTCTTTTTAATTGTGGCAGGAAAACTTAACAAATCACCATGGGTGATGCTTTTTTCAAGACAGATACAGAAATAATTTATAACAGTTCTTGGGGAAAGTTCTAGATTTTTTTATTTGTTTTTATTCTCTAGTTTTAAAAGGAAGATAAGACATAATCGCAACCTATTTACACTTAAAATCTATTTACATTTTAAAGGGTTGAGTTTCTGTGAATAAATAAATAAGATCAAATCCTTTATAATGCAAAATAGTCTGGAGATGAAATAAGCATCAGCAGAGAAACACATCTTTGCATAAAGATACAGAATTCATATATTAATCAGGTTACAAAAGACAACTGATGCAATCAAATGTAATAAATGGACATAAATAAAAAGAGTGAAGAATGAAGAGTAAACATGGTTTGGCATGAAGAAAGTAGGTAATAAAATGTAACACAATAATGTAAAGCTACTGGAATTCAGACTATAAGCAAAACATGGCTATTCTGGTATCAATTTTTCTGATACTAACAGGACACCTGAAGAGGACATGGAGGTAAATTCACTTGTAAATTGCATGTAAAAAAGTGTACTCTATAATATAGTTAAAGTGTCTAACCTAAAAGCTTAAGAATTTAATATAATTTAGCATTAAACCTTTGATATTTTATCTAGACTAAAATAAAATAATAAAATTTTGAATGCAAAGTATGCAAGTGGATGTTACACATGTACTTTCAGATTGCTGAAAGAATATACATGTTAAATTTCATTAATCTGGAAACAGATTTATTAACTCTACAGTCATTTGTAAGCCTCTTTGAAACACTGCCATATTTTTTAATTCTATCCATACTAATTCTTTCTACAGAATATACACACACACACACACACACACACACACACACACACATATATACCTCCACTATATAATATCACAGGGCTCATCCAGAGCTGATACATGAACATAAGTGCCTCTACTATAACAACAAGATGATTTTACCTAAAAAGTCAAAATTTTGGAATATGTTGTATTGGTTGTTTTGAATGTAAAGGCATGTTTTTTCATTTTGCTATTACAAAACCTATTGGATACATAACTAATACTCTCTTTACAGCAGTACAGCTCTGAGTGTTTTGGGATTAACAAGCAGAATACATATTATTCCCAAAGAACACCTGGCGGGGTGTATCACAATGTAAAGCACCCTAGTACACATTGCTCCTCTTGAAGCCTGACAATAACAGATAGGGAGTAATTTCATTCAGAATGAACTTCATGAATTGAAATTTTATTAATGCTATGAATAGTTGCCAATATGTCATCTGGAAAAATAATAACAAAAAAAGTGGATATATCAGTTTCAGCCTTATTTCCAAGCAAAGGACTTGGGTTTCTTTAAGATATGATATGTGCAGCATTATCAGGTCTGGAACGCACATGTTGCTCAATTTAGTACTTATTTGCACAGAAAACTTAATTTCTCCTTCTCTTAATGCTCATTACTTTCTTTATAAATTTGTCTTAAATAGACTCATTATAAAACACTTACATGAAATTTATTCACAGATGTACAGGTGACAAAGCATACTCATAGCCTTGCCCTGACCAGGAGTACGATGCAAACAGAGGTAAAATTTTGGAACCTTGTTCAAAAGAACACTAGGAAAAGGACGAGAGTATAATGAGCCTCAGCATGTGACATGGACAACAGGAAGACAGTAGCAGAAACTCCTGGAAAGATGCATCACAACGGAATTCTACGGTGATTTGATTGATGGGCTGTGCTAAAACCTATGAAAACACCATATACACCCTTTGCCATTCCTATGATCAGAGAGGTAAGCTATAGTAAGTTCAAAGATGAGAGGGAAACATTTTTATGTGGGTGCAGAGGACCTGAGATGTAACAGTTTTGTGTTTGTTCCAAGCTGCTGGCTAGAGCCCAGTGCTGACAGTAGCCAGAGCTGTGGACTCCTGAGCTCAATAATGCCTGCTCATCACAGCAGGAGAGATGGGTTTCAGTTCATAGTATATCTGTGGATGTGCACAACAGTTTCTTTTTTCTGTCACCTTACTAAATCCCACATCTAAGTGGCATACTGTGGTGTTCCCTTCCTCTCTCCTTGTGGCAAAGGGGCTCCATGTTTTCTCTCTCACAAAGGTGGGAGAAAATAACTATTTACATATAAAAAATCCAAAGGAGTTAAGAACAGGAACTGATTTATTTCAGTTCTCTTGTCCTGTAGCTGATATAAGCTCCCACAAAGCAAGATTCATTAAGAATATAACATTCTGACAACTTCTGGACATCCTGAAAGTTAGAGACAGAAAAATGTCTCTCTGCCTGGAGAAAACAAACCGCTGGGGAAATTTTGTTGTGGCTTTTCAATACTTAAAGGGAGCTTCTAAGAAAAATAGGGTCTGTATCAATTGGATAAGGAGTAATGGTTTTAAACTAAAAGAGGGCAGACTCAGACTAGATAAAAGGAAGAAATTCTTTTATAATGATAGCGGTGAAACACTGTACCATGTTTTCCAGAGAAATGGTAGATGCCCCATCCCCAGAAGTATTCAAAATCCCTGCTCATTGCAAGGAGGTTTGACCTTTAAAGATTCCTTCCAAGCCAGGCTGTCTATTACTGATTCTCTGACTCTCTTCTCTTTTCAATCCAGTACTTTGACTTCAGTAATGGATCCAGGTATCACATGTACCACAGCCATCAGTACAAGAAATACTGATTTCCTCTATATATCCTTTGGAACAGTACTTACAAAAACAGTAACAGACT
Source organism: Sturnus vulgaris (assembly GCF_052056855.1). Classification (NCBI taxonomy): domain Eukaryota; kingdom Metazoa; phylum Chordata; class Aves; order Passeriformes; family Sturnidae; genus Sturnus; species Sturnus vulgaris. The sequence goes on along the minus strand of NC_142245.1, from coordinate 88,897,949 downwards.
CATGAACTACAGTGAAAAACAAGATCAGAAAGGGTTTTTATAGGTAGTGTTTTCCTTCCAAGCACTTTCCTTTGATAAAGAGATATGCAATAACAAGTAACTGTATTGTATGGCTCTATTACCAGATCTCAAAGTTCTTTGCTGGCAAGATCTAATATATTAGGCACACATTCTAGAGATAGAGAAATGGACACATGCTAAAATTACTTTTATGAAGTCAACACATCAGAAGCAGGGACTGAAAACAGAAATAAGATGGAAAGAACTGATGTTTTCACTGAAAAATGATTGATATTGTTTTTCTGAGAACCTTAGGCAGCTGAATTATTGGCTTGTACACTGTAGGATTTCACTTGACAGTCCTCAGATATCATCATTTGTATGACGATCCATTCATCCACTCCTCTTTTCCCCATGAAGCCTGACACATCTAAGAGAGTATTCAATCATGCCCCGACCCCAGCCACCAATGCAACCCATGAGACCCAAACCAGAATTTTTAAAATTAATAAAATAAAAAAAAATTAGTGTGCTGCCAGACACCATGAACTTATACTTATTACTTGTGCAATTCTTATGGAATAGACTGTATTGCATAATTTTTCTCTTTTTCCTAATACATCTTTATGGAAAACTAATTTCTCCAGAGGATTTAAAAATTTCTAGGAAAAAAGTTATCAATTATTGAAACAGGCAATTATATTTTTTACTAAAAAACAAACAAACAAAATCCCTCCAAACTTTTTTATGTTTTTATTTTGTAAATTATATGTTTAATAAAAGAAAATACCATGAGTGTAATTTTCTCAATTTAGATATTGAATATGCATGAAAAATCAGTAAAAGTAGGACTATTCGTGTTTATTAGTAGGAAAGGGTTTCTGGCTAAAATAATTAAATTAATGCAAACATGAAAAATATGCAATTAATCCATAAACAGTACTTAAAGACAAGCTTAGCAATAAAGTAATGCACATTAATCAGGAGTTAGTTAAAAGGATTAGGAATTGAATTCTAATTGAATTAGAATCCTACAAGGTCTTATTAATGAATCTGTGGATTACAGTTCAGGATCATGAGAAGTCTTCTGAGTTAGTAATGATTTAAAATGTTTACACATAATAAATAGCTAAAACAGATGGTCATAGAATTGACCATCAAATTTACTTTACTGTCTGTCTTTTAAAATTGTTCTCCATATAGACTGCAGTGGAAGATAGAGTGAAAATTATAACACTGACTATAAAATAATCAAGAACTAATTAACAATTCCTGTGGTAGGTCTGCTGTGCTACAGATGTCACTAAATTAAAAATAAAGAAAATGTGTTCGCAGGTAGGATTTTCCCCTGGCAAATATAATGTGTAGTTTATACTCTTATGGGGTAAAGGCAAATTTGTAAATATCTGAAGAAAAAGAATGGTTAATAATATTATTTAACACAGCAACAAAAGAGCTTTCTATAACTTATTAGCAAATATTAGTATCTAAAATGAAAGAGGATTGGGGAGAATGGAAGCTGCTTAAACAACAAACACTTTTCTCAAATTACTCAAGTATCTACCACATTAATTTTTTCATTACTTTAATTTTCAGCTGCTCAGATCCTGCAGTTGAGGTGGACTCTATAGCTGTACTTGCACTCCCCAGGTGGCATATCATGTCCAATAAACAAAATATAGGAAGATCCTGTGGGTGTCTAATAATATTAGTGTCAGAAACAGCTATTTTGAAATGGAGATTCTGTCATTATAAGGAAAAGCTCCTGTGCATTTCATATTCTTCTTACCAGATATTTTTACCCATATCTTTTAATAATATGTTCTTTGGATTGTAAATGTCATGAAAATCACAGGTATTTATACCTCTTTCAAGAAGAAAAAAGTAAAAAAAATGAGAACATAGATAAAGCCTTTAAATATCAAATGTCTTAACTGCCAGGCCCCCTTTTTCTTGAGGGCAAGAAGGAGGTAGAAATGTTAGCATGTACTAATATCTATATATAGCTTTGCAGTTTTTATTGATAATTAACAGCAAGCATGAGAAATGAAGCTTTAAATAGGTTGCCAGGAGTCCACAGGCATCGTAATGTATCAGAAATTTGTCATCTGTCATCAAATTTATCAGCTGGCTACTCTAACATCTTTAGACCAGCCACAAAGGACGTCATTAGTCTCTACTGCTAACATTATTCTCATGCATCCTGATGTTTCATGGAAGAAAGGTTTGTAGTAACTTTTCACAAGTATGAAAACATGCTCAGCATTATTAATTGGTCCTGACACAAGCAGCATTTTTGCTATATACAATTGACCAAAAAGCCTTACTCAGTGCAAAGCTTTCATCAAATTATCTACCAGTAAAAGCTGACAAGCTGATTGAGAGTGTCAGTGAAAGGGGGAGGTGATATATAACAACACAACTTTCATTGCACAAAGCGATATTTTTAGCCTTTGCAATTTGTACTGAAACTCATTATTCTTCTCCATTATGGGTAAAGGGGAAACTCTGTAAGTGCCCAAGTCTGTGACTTCTCTAATTCTAAATCTAGCTCAAATGACTGTTTTCTGCAGGGAGATGACTAAATGATATACAGCCACTCACCAGTCATTTGTCTCTTGCTCACATTTAGGGAAAGCTATCAGGAATTAAACTCAGTGCAGCCATTACACTGGTAGGGATATTAAAGCTAGGACTGTGCTACATTAGATGCAACATAATGAAGGATGTTGCATTGCAGTCAGTCTAGAATGGGTGTCACAGGACAGATGCCTGTGTCACAAACACAGACAGCTACACCACCATAATTCAGTACCTGCTCTCGATTGAACGTTTCTTGGCACAACATAAACACTTGCCATCCCTTTAGCCTCCTTTTGGGAACAGGCTGATGTTTTTGTTTTTGTTTTTTAATAACAGCAGGATTTTACTGAACTGCCTGGACACACCTGTGCACAAAATGATCTAACAGTACCCATAATACGGGTACACAGAGGAGAAAACGATAATAGCAGCTGATGGGAACACGTAAAACTATTTGAAAAATATAAGAATTTTTTGTTTTGTTTAAGTTAAATTAAAGTCAGGTGGTAAATTTAAACCAGTAAAATTGTATCATTCATAGAATTACAGAACATCCCGAGTTGGTAGGAATCCATAAGGATAATTGAAGTCCAAATCCTCTCCCTGCACAGGACAGCTCCAAGAATCCTACCATGGGCCTGAGAGTGTTTTCCAAACACTTCTTGAACTCTGTCAGGCTTGGTGCTGTGGCTACTTCCCCGGGGAGCCTGTGCCAGTGCCCAGCCATCCTCTGGGTGCAAAACCTTTTTTAATATCCAACCCAAACCTCTACTGACATGACTTCAGGCCATTCCCTTGGATCCTATCACTGGTCACTAGAGAGAAGATATTAGTGCCTGCCTCATATGGCTTCCCCTCTAGGCCCTGTCCCATTTTCATATCCCTCATTTGGACACTGATCATTCACTGACCTTTTGTTAGTTTGGGGGTTGTTTTTATTGATTACTGCTATTATTGTTATTTTTGCTATTATAATTGTTATTATTAGCATTATTAATATATCTATTTGCTAGAAATAAATTCAAATCCAGGAATTTTAGACAAGTGTTTTCATGAAAATATGTTTCCCATTGTAGAGGCAATGAAGTACATCTATGAATTCTTTATTTAACAAGAAATGTCTAGGTACAACAGATGCCTTCAATTTAAAATAAACAATTTTTTAAATTAAAAATTTACTTCAAAGTAATTTTAATTAATTCCTTCTTTATTTCAGAGTCAGTTATTCAAAGTATTTACATTAAAGCCACATTATATTAAAACTGTAGTGAAACAAAGAAAGTAACGGTTTTGATTCTGCAGCACTTCTTAGGGGATAACCCCCTAAAGCCACACGGCCACAGAGGATCAAGAAATATCCAAGTTTACACAGAAACCAAGTCCTGTACCTGACTTTTATTTCACTGAACTCTTCGCAAGACTGTGCATGGAAAAAAATGCTCAGGCCTCAGAAGCAAGAAATATTAGAGGTCATGGCATACAGCGACAAAGGTCTTCCTACAGGTATACCTTTATGTGTTCCTTCAGCAAAACCTCTATTTTTGTCTCAAGTTCCTCATTCTAATGCAAAGTGAACTGAGATATGTCTGTTATTCAACTGCAAAAACAAAAATGTTTTTGTGTGAAATGTACTAAGGGAAAAAATAAGCTTCTTACTTTCTCTCTCTAATTTTTTCTATATTTCAGGGTTGAGACAATTCAGAATAAGCATATACAGGGTTAGCAGCACACACAAAACACATTCAGTAATTATCAGAAAGAAAATAAATCAACAAAAGTATAAGTCACACTAGAAGGAAACTGGAGCAAATTCTTTAGAAACAAATAAATTCCTATTAGAAACTAGAAATTGTTTCAGGAAGGAACAGAAACAATTGTCTTCTTTTTTCCAGGGGAAGAGCATTCAGATCCAAAATTGTAATTGAAAATTTGCACTTGGGATGCTTGGTTTGTCTAGATGAGATCTTTACAGACCCTTTTCGTGACATCTGTTCAATGCTAACAGCATTATTTGATAATTTCATAAGAATACTAGAACTCAAATGTTTGTCTCCTGGTTCTATATATAAGTAGACCATATGTATATTAAAAAAACTCTCCCCAAAACACTAAACAGAAGGACAAAGTCTAAGACTGTGTAACTTATCTTGCAGAGGTAGAACTGAAATTCCCTGCATAGGTAGACAGTGGCCAACTAGTGACTGAAGTCCACATGACAGGGACCAGTAACTCTACCTCTAGAATTGCAAGATATAGTTTATAGTCTTGCAAGCCAGATATTCACCATAGTTTACTTCTATAGAAAAAAAAAAAAAAAAAGACAAAACACTGAATCGTGAAATGGAAATTTGGTTTAAGTTATTGTAAAGCTCCAGGAAGCAGTTAGTGGGAAACCCCAAATCCGTTTTGGCTTTCCTCCTCCTTTTCTCAGTCCATTGGCAACATTAAACTCAAAAGAGCTTTGCAACACCTGTCACCCAGCAGGCATTTGAGGCCCTTACAACAGCTCTGGCTTGAGTCACGGAGGGGAGTGACTGGAGTAATGGGTTGCTGGTTGCTTCTATCCCAGTTCTGTGCTCGTCCTCAAAACAAAGCTAAATGCAGACATGAAATATTTGAAGCTATTTAGAACTTCATGAAAATTTTATACCACATATGCAATTCTCTAGCAGTAGTTTGTGGTCATCTGAAAACTGTAAGTGGACCTAAGTACTGTGGCATTACATTAAATATTTGGGTTAAAGATCACCATAACCCATCATAACAGAGGGACTCAAATGTAGTAGAATAAAGACTCCAGAACAGTATAAGTTCAAGATTTTAACAAAACCTTCTACACATTATTAATATTATTATTATTTATGATTATTGAGATAAATCATCTGCCCAAAGCATTGCCTTTAGAAGAATGTATTATTTTGTTATGCATTTACAAAATTGCCTCTTAAAAATTCTGAGTTGAGCAAGTATGCTTGCTAAGATACTAGTATGAGGAGATGGAGAAGCAGCACAACAGATCCACCCATATCAACTTCATTTAGTATTTCCAAGTCTTTTTACCAGCAAAAAGATAAAAGGCTTTGCAGAATGCTGAAAAACACTGTCTGCACTTAATTTTTTTTTCTTATTTCATAGCGTACATTATCACTCTAGTCCTGCCGAAGCGCCATACAAGTTGTACTTGCCATTTCATTAAGGCTGATTAAAAAAGGAAAATAAAAAAGGAGACAGGGTAGGTATACTTCAAAAACAGATGGCTAAATTATCTTGTAAATTCTGTGCCTGGTAGTGCATGGTTGTTCAAAAGTTCATAAGAAAATTATTTCCTTAGTAGAAAGAGGTCAGGATCTGAAAGTCAACTTGATACCTAATCAAGAAAAAGAACAAAATCGCTAGTAATAAAGTTTCTGCAGGTCAAGCATTTCCTTGGGCAACTTCTATGGAAGCTGACTATTCCCAAATAGACTTTAAATTACATCTTTACAATTCTATTATCTTTCGTATGGTAGAATTTGAGGATGCAATTTGATGAGAAATCAGTTTGATAAAAGACTCTGCAAATAAAATGGAGTTCTGATGACTATATACAAAATAGTGTTGATTATAAAACATCAGAGACCAATTCATTAAAAGTGTGCCAGTAATATACGTGGGAGTATATAAACAAGTCAACATAAAAGCAAGTTCAATTACTTTTTTAATTATAGCCACTTCAGGACTGACTTTATATTGAGGGAAAAGAAGAGCTTGGTATTTTCTTTCTCTTGTTTGTCCTTTGCCCCAAGTACTGGGCATAGATTGTTCAAAAATATTGTTATTTATTAGTGACAGACAATCTTTTGAATAAGAACTATATGGTACAGACAGATATTCAAACAGAGGGTTACAATATGAGATTTTTTTAATCATCAGCATGTTTTAATGATAACAGAAGAACCCTAGTGTCAAAAAAGAGGGTTTAAAAAACAAAAGCAGGGAATTCTTAGTACCATTTTCTGATTTCATGTACCTGTAGATATAGATGAACATGAAGGAAGAACTGGTAGGCAACTAAAAAACTAAGCTACAGCTAATTAAGATAAAAGAATGAGGTGTGCAAAAATGAAAGACTGCTGCCAAAGAACTGTAGATAAAATTTCTCCCCATTAACATAAAAAGAAAATAAGACCAGTGACAGAAAAAGAAGATAAGAAAACAAGTAAGAAAAATAATTGATGTCGGGAACAAGAAGGAAGTCAGTTGAAAAGATTGATAACACAATGGTAACAGAGTGTCAAAGACAAACTTTCTTGGGCAAGTGGCAATTCAGAAGCATTTATTCTCTACCTTGGAATCTTGTGGTAGAAATTGCTATGCATCCTTTAAGAGACCTTTCTTCTATCTCTGGATGCATTGAAAAAGCATTCAGTATATTAGTTTTGCTATCTCTGTCTCAGGACAGTTTTCTGTTATGACATTCTCAATGAACTCTCAATGAGAATGAAAACTTTAAAAACTGGAAAAGAATAATTAATGTTAACTTGTGAATTATATTTTCCAATTTTCATTTACCATGGGTGTTTTTAGGGACTTGATTAGACAGTACTATTCTAAAATTCAGAAATTCCATATTATGTCCAAAGACTATTATGACCATCTTAGTAACTTACTGTTTTGTTTATAGAACTAAAACTATACAATCAAGAGAAATCACTGTTTCTCAGTACAAATTTGCTTATTCTGTCCAAAACTAAGAAAATAACTATCTATCTATCTATCTATCTATCTATCTATCTATCTATCTATCTATCTATCTCAAATCATACTAGCACATGGATAAAGTTAATGTATACATTCAAGTTTACAGGCTGAACAAAATAATCACAAAACAGACCTTAAGCATACAAGATGAAGGTACAAGTCTACAAGGATTGCCAAAAGACACTTCTTACAGAGAAAATTGAATAGAAGCTTTTTTTTTTGAGTCAGATTAAGTATGAAGGTCTTCCTTGGATGTTTCTATACGTTGACCTGAAATTCTCTTAGGCTTAAGGTGTGAGAAGAGGTATGTAAGTTTCCGAGACATGCAAAGGGTTCTCTTTCATCTTGTGACAGCCCCATATTTTGGTCTGACTTTTCGGGTTTGTGAAAGCCTATTTTTCTTCTACATTTATGAAGTAACATTATTATGAGCTTCAGCAAAGTATAAGATGATATCTTTTCCTCTTTTGTTTAGCTTTGATTAGGATTTTGTCGTCCCACTTAATATATGTCTCGTTCACTCTGTTTGCTCTCTTCTGATAACACACTGTGTATTTAGTTTTTCCCAAAATAATTTCTATAATCATCTTAAGAAAATAAATTTGTCTCTGTATTTATGAATCTCAGAAGGATAACACTTGAAGCAGAAAATTTTAATATTTAGAAATGCATACTAGGTTGAAAGAAAAAAGACACCTATTCCTGTGTAGGTTTATTTTTAAGCAATTCCGCCAGATGTGAGACGCTGCCCTGGATTCAGTACATCTCATAATGAGAATTCAAATTTACTCAGAGACAAGTTAGAGATATTAAAATTAGCACACAGAGACCTTAGCGCCATGACCACAGCTGTAGACTGCTAAATCTCTCCAGAGTGACTCAGGTAACAGCTCAGAACTCCAATTCTCTTTGCAGGGAAATGTTTTAAAAATGTCCCAAGTCATTTAGCAGAAGAAGCACAATAGGCATTGAGGAAGATCAGTGCAAAATTAATTTCCTGTCTCATTTTGTCTGAATCATGAAGCAGTGGCCTGAGATTGAACACTGAAAAATCATTGTGATTCATTTTTTCATTCAGCATTTTAACCTTAACTGAGGTATTTCTAACAGATTAAAATATAATCGTTTTAATCTGTAGAGAAAAATAGTTCTTAGCAAAACAAATTCAAAACAGAATTTCAAGTAACTGACAGAAAAGGTTCTGGGTTTTAAGTCCTTCAATACAGCCTGCTGAGATCAGATACTAGAGAACTATTTACCTACTCCAAACTTTGTGGTTTTTTAATTTAAATTTTAGAATTAAATATTAGAGAAGTGTAAGGCCCTGTGAGAGCACAGAAGTCCCTAGCTGTATATGGCTGTACTGATGGGGCTTTTACTCGGACTACTTATTTGAAGAAATCCCAGTTTGCCAGCCATCTCCCTTAAAATGAGCACTCTCTTATTCCAAACTATATTTATAACTTTTATATTAATACTACATTGGAGCATGCTTTCATTGCCCTTCCTGCAAATTTGAATTGCAAACATCAGTTTCTGTGGTAGTTTAACATTTCTCTTTTGTAGATGCACTTTGTTCCATTACCTATCTCCCACCCAAGAATATGACTGATAAACTATTTAGCAGGAATTATTCTTGAAAAGTCTGATACAACTTTTAGGTTGCTGATTGCAGCTGCCTGAAAATATTTTTCAGCTGTGGTAGAATGGAGAAGCTACTGACATTCAGAGACCAGGAAACTGCAGGAACCAGCAACGACAGATTGTGAGCATGGTGCCATTTCTCATGTAACCAGTTATTTGGATCATATCAACTGAAGGTTTTCTGTTCAAATGATAGGTCACTGTATTTTCAGAATTTCCAAATAACAAAAGCCATTATAGAGAGCTTAATACTGGCGTATGTGTTGGGTTTTCTTTGTTTTTACTACAGTGTGCATTAGGAAATCTAAAAAGTAATGGCCAACACATTTATTAATAACCACCACATTCTGAGAGTGCTTTCCTCTCCTAAAACAAAGAGGAAAGCACATTTTATTGTCACAGGAGGGTATAAAGCTGTCTATAAGCCACACATCACCGAAACTGTAAGTTATGTACATTGCTTATAACTCTGTCTTTACCTTTTACTGTGATTGATTGCTCCTCTCTTTTACCAACTCTTCTTTTTAAAAAATTTCTATTAAGCAAACTTTGCCTTCCCTTTCCCTCTTCTAATGAAATGTCACACTTTTGTTCTTTTCTTTCAATTTCTCTCTGATCATCATCTCCTGTCTCATTTCACTTATGAAATTTTCTCCCGTGTCCTTCTTGCATATTAAATAGTTTGATATTCTAAATGTTTATACAGTGATTGTGCTGTTTTACTGATATGAAATGCTTTACTGAATTTAGTCCTTGAACAAAAGTCCATGTTTGCACTAAAATTCTTCCACAAAGTTCATGAGGGATCAGGCATCAAAAAATGTTCTTAAAACTGATGAATTGTAATTGGTAGGATAACCAGAATGCACAGGTACTTTTGATTTACTGCTGCTGAAGGTTGACTCCATCTGTCAGATTCTTTCCTGAAGAAAGGGGTCAGGGTCTTTCTCAATGTATTTGGTAGCTATTTTGTTCTTTTTAGGAACAGTGGTTCTCGAGGTGCTGTAGCTGCTACCCACTTTTCATATATTAGTCAGAGTTTATGAAAGCAGATATCCATGTTTGTGAACTGACAATAACTTCAGAAGCTTGAAGTTATCACCCAGAACTAGAAAGAGAGTAGCCAGCTTTGGTGAAGACTCAGATCTTATTGATGTGTGCTAAGCTGTGAATGCAAAACTGACTGTACCCAAGAGAGTAGATGAAGAGGAATCCTGGAATCATTACTTTTCTGCAGTGATATGAGGACTAGCCATGCACTAAGTGCTCAGTGCCAACTCTCTGGTTCAAAAAGAAACTTAATATAAGTTTTTCATCAATTTGAAAAAGAGCAGTACTGAAAAGTGGACCATTTTGAAAAAGACAACACTGAAACACTTCTAGGGATGATCCAACATCCAATATGTGACTGGAGGACATACTTATATAAATCACAGCAGGGCTGTGATTTAGTGTGTTCCTGCTATCTCCCAGTGGCTAGACATTCTTCAACACTAGCTGTATTTCTCTTTTTCAAAGAAGCTAGAAATGCTATAATTGCCTTCCACAGCTTCGCTTGTGTTCTGGTTTGAACCTTTTCTCTTGGAACTTTGATCTGTGGATGTGGAAGAGGGGAAGGAAGCACAAACATTCTCTCTAGTTTTTGTTTTTCAGAGCAAGAAGTCAGTTGCCCTAATTTAAATCTCTCATCCTATTTAAAGACTGATTTTAATTAAAGCTGTATGTGAAAATACCTGTATCAATACAGGTTCTGCCTGTCTTTATATTCTGAGAGCTTAGATTTAAATCTCACTCTTCCTGGGACATTGTTTGGCTCAAAATAGAGAATCTCGTGTCTCTCCTGCCTCTAATAAAAACCTGGAAATGAGGAAGAGAGTCACTGAAAGTAGCGGTCTGATCATGAGAGAAAAGGATCAGGGGTCTTGACTGAGAAGAGCCTGATCCTGACAAAGAGAGGTTGATCAATTGCATCATGCCTACCTCTGTGTCCTTCTGGAGGCAAGAAAAAAAAATTGCTACACATGTGCACATAAAATTTACCTAGATTTATAATAGGAACCATGGTTAAGGAGAAATTTTATCATAAACAGTGGCATACCTGGCATAGAACAGTTACTAAACTTATTGCTACAGTGAATTGTAATTTATACACCGCAGTAAAAGTCACAGTGGCAAAAATAACCATGAATTTTCACTTTATTCTGTTTTTAAGATCAGATACCCAGTATGACTCTTCAGTCTTCCTGGTAAAAGCTAAAACAACTCCCTCAAACCACAGAGCTATATTTACCCCTTTAGTTTTAGCAATGGCTTAAGTTTCTGAGCTGAAGCCTATTACACCAAATGAACTGAAAATAATGTAGAAGGCTTTCACAATATTGACTTACAGAACAACAAGACAAGGAAACAGAAAGGTCTCATTAGGCTCACGTACTAGTGATGTCCCACTACTATGAACACTCAGTGCTCTGGTCCAGCATCTCATAGATTGGCAGTATAGAACTGGAAAAACAACATTGAAGGATGAACACCTTCTTACTAAATAGAGTAGGAAGAATGGAGGAATAGTAGGAGAGAGGTCTAGAAACTGTGGGTGACATGAGAAACGTTAACAATGCATTCATCATTTTCCAACAGAAAAAAGAGGGTCATTATTTTTGGTCTATATGTGTTAATCAAGAAAATCTAGCAGGAAATGGACTAGTTTGTTTTCATTTCCACATTTTTTAATTTTTCCATTCCAGTCAATATCTACTGTTCTATTCTCCCAGGATAGGACTTGCTATGGTAGAAATTAAAAATTGACTCTGGGAAACTAACTTTACTTTCAGTGTTGAATCTAAATGATTGAGCAGTGCTTGTTGTCCTGAGCCCATAAAGAAGTATACTCATTTTCTCATTTTCTTTTTTTCTTAATGCACTTGAAATGTAAAGATTATAAAGTGCATTGAAAAGCAGTACAGAGAAAAATATTAACAAATAACTCAGTTTTTCTCACTTGTGCAATTAAGAATTTACAGTTACTGGTCTTTCTTCGAAAGCAATATTGCACTTTTATTCCAGTAATTTTCTTGAAATAGAACCTGTCCACTCTTTAAATGAAGAAATGTTGTCATATAACCACCACTGCACTGAGAAGACACAATTTCAAAACGTGAGAGGGGAAAAAAAAAACAACCACTAAAGAAATACTTGGAATCTGCACAGTGATGGACAAAGACCAGTATTTTAGGTACATATCCGAAAATTTTACCTCTGAGTGTGCAGACTTAGCACATGTTCAGAGGAGCACCACTCCTTGGGCATCCTTTCTGGTACATAAGCTTTTCCACAATAGCCATGTATTTTCATTAGGAACTGCTCACACTCCCTGTGGATTGCTCATGCTTATGATGCTGCTAGCATTGCCTAGACATGTTTTGGTCATGTACAGGTGCTGCCCAATAACAGGTTAAAGTGTGTATGTGCATTTTATTGTGTTCTCTAATGCAAAACAAAAGATACCACTGCTAGGTTGAAAAGAGGTGGAGGGGGGAGGAAAGAGGTGATAAGAATGCAATTGGAATGTTCTCCCCAGGAAAACCCACCATAATGATACCTTCAGAATTTGTAGGAAGATTGACATGAGAATGTCAACACAAGAACAAGGGAAACATACCACCACCAGCAGCAGACTGCTGGCTCACATTCAGCTTGCAGACATCCAGGTTCTTCTCAGCAGAGCTGCATCCCAATCTGCCAGCCTGTTTTCCTGTTACAGGCTCTAACAATAATTTAATTCCACTGTTTCTACTTCACATACACTAGCACACTAAGTGGACTGACAGCACTACTTCTTCCTGAGTTTGTGCTTCTTTTGACTTCTTCACAACCTTGTATTCTAACTCCCTCCTGACTAATCTAGCTACCTCTGTGTGAAACACGGCCAGCTTAATTTACACAGCCTCAATTTCTCCATAATTTCAGTGTTTATAGCAAAAAGCTCCTCAAGTTTAAGTCTTAACTTAGCTTTACTTGCATGGTTATGAGTTTACTTCTCACAATTATATCCCTTTTTCAAAGAAGAAGGTCACTTGGTTTGCTCAGCCTGGAGGAGACTGAAGGGAGACCTCATTGTGCTCTTCAACACCTCCATGAGCAGAAGCAGAGGGGCAGGTGCCGTCTCTTTACTCCTGTGACCAGTGACAAAACTCAAGGAAACAGAATGAAGCTGAGTCAGGGGAGGTTTTGGTTGGATATCAGGAAAAGGTTTTGCACCCAGAGGGTGGTTGGGCACTGGAACAGGCTCCCCAGGGAAGTGGGCACACCACCAAACCTGACAGAATCCAAGAAGTACTTGGACAACACTCAGGCACATGGTGTGATTCTTGGGGTGTCCTGCACTAGGCCAGGATCTGGACTTGATGATCCTGATGGGTCCCTTCTATCTCAGCATATTCTATTCCATGACTTCTGGAATTCTCACTTCTGATACCTTATCTGGTACCAGAAACCACCTAGATGTAAAACCACCCAGAACTGTAACAACAGGTGTTAAAACCATGTTTTTCACTCTGACTACAGTTATACTATCACCTCACTTACAAAATCAGCAGAGCTTAGCATCCTCTTTTAAGACAGTTTATGCCAGTCTGCTATATAATATCCCACAAATGCTTAGAAGGCTTATCCTCTGAGAAGGACACCTCTTTAGCTGACTAGTTAATTCCTGAATAAATATTGTCTACTTGCAGTCAGAGTAATGGTCTCCTCTGTCACAGGAAAGGGGCATAAGAAATTTTAACAATTTTTGTACATTGATTCAATTTCTACTGTGTATATTTGCACCCAGAAAATCATTGATTGGGCCACGCAATTGTAGTTTTTCAGATGTTCAGCATCACTGTGACACATCTGTCCGTACAAATGTTCTTCTCTGTTGTAGAAAAGAGAAGGTAACCAATTGGTACAAGACATTCAGGGCAGTATGTAGCATTATGTCCTCTGCCTGCATGGAACCATATCTAACTTTCCAGAGGTAATCAAAGCCTCAGATTCCTCAAACTTCCCTCACCTCTTCCAGAATCTAAGCTGTAGCATGGCTATTCTCCAATATGTTAAGCTTTTAAAATGTATTTTGTAAAATATGGTAGCATTTACTCTGAGAAACAGAATTATGAGCTGCAATCCATCACTCAGATTTATGGGGTTGCTACATGCATTATATGAAGCTGATTTAAAGAAGTCTAAAAAGTTCTCCTAATTATATTTCTATTTGTATTCCTTTGTTAATACTGTTGGAAATAAACACCTTCCCCCAGCCCTCCTCCTTTTATAAAGGCAATAACTAAAGTACAGAACAGATTAGGTTTCAGAATTTTGCGTCTAGGAAGCATTCTTACATAAACATAGGAGCAAATTCATGTACGTTTGAAAATCCTTTTAACATCAAATGCCATAAATCATCACATATTAGTTAAGGCCTGTTCAGGTTGCAAAGATACTGAGATCTACTGGAGTGATGAATATCATCTCATATAGATTGAAGTAATAGTAAGAACTAGAGTAGCTTGAGTATTCCTTTTCTAATTCATTCTTCTATTATGAAAGAGGAAAAAGAATGGTACTGCTTGCAATCACAATTTCTGCTTTAAGTAACCAAGAATTGACAGTATTAACAGAATGTGATAATTGGAACATAAGAAGGGAAGTTTGTTTCTCTCTCCCCTTGTGAAAAAAGAAGGTTAAAATAAAGTCAGTATATATTAAATGGTTTTATGTATTCTTTGTTTTATATTAAAAGGTAGATGCTACCTGGAAATTAGGTCATGTTAAAAAATCACAAACAATAAAAGCCCTTGAAACTCCATGCTATTTTTATAGAATTTTACTATGTTTGCCAAAAAACATAATTTACTGTCACCTAAGATTGACATAATCCTAATTCTTTCTCATTTCACTAGTGATTCTGAAATACGAATAACTAAACCCTTCCAGAAATGTGTAAGCCATTGAAATATAAAACAAAAAACCTAAACCTAACCTCATTGGTCAGTGTAAAGTAGGTATTTGCAATCGATTGCCTGAATATTTTCACGCAATCCTGTTGACTTTGTTAAATTGAACATTATACAAGTAGAACTCTAAAAATATTATTTAAAAATTCACTGAAATATTAACAGCCTTATTCAGGTGCGATGGCTGTGTATTTTTTCAAACACCATGCATACGAGTAGATTTTTTAATTGTTTAGATGTTTGCACAAATGACAGTTTATCCTTATATATAAGTACACAAATAGAATCTGAATATTTATACAAATATTCTTTGGTCATATAACACCTACTGACTCTCCATAAAGTCAGTGGATATTAAAAAATAAAATATGAAGGTGTTTTCTGCTTGATCTCAAGGTTACAGGATGGATATCAATATTTCATAGCTCTGAAATTAACTGCTGTGTAGGGTTTTTTCGGTTGTTGACTTTTTTAAAGTTGTTGACAATAACATTTCAATCTCAGTTTTATATGGCACTTTACAAAGAGTTACACTTTGAAGCATTATTGCACAAAGAAAAGAATGGCCTTCACATCCTGATGCTAAAATGTACTTCAAAATGAAAGTCAATTCAGCTGACTCTTGAAGGAGGACCACTTGTTTATTTGCAATAGGAGTACAGGTTCATCAGTATCAGAAATTACATGATTTTAAGACACACTATATTGTGAATAAATTGATTAATTTTTGATTAGAAAGTTGTAGCAGAAGAAAGATTCAGTGAGAGATAGAGAGACAAGGGATAGAAACACTGAGTAAATGAGGGAAGGAGGAGGTCTCAAAAGCCCAGACTACCTTTGCTTTCCCTGCCACTTTACCTCCACCATATCTGTTCCCAAAACCCACCCATTCACTCAGTCTAATTAATAAGTTTGCAAGCAGATAAAGCACTCAGTACTTCTCCTTGACTTCAAAAATACCACTGAGAACTTCCACTTAAGAAAATATATTGGCTCAACTCATAGCTTGTTATAAGTCAAAATACTATCTAATTTCTCATATTTTTCACACTGTAAGAACCCAAGAGTATTTCAATTTCTATATTTTGGAGTATTTTCCACAGTGATTGCTTACATGAATAGCTTTTTTCATTTAAGTCAGTGAACATTTATCCTATATCCCTGATATTCACTTTGTCTCCTTTCCCTCTCCACCTCCAAAAGAGTTGAACCAAAGTTTACTGTGCCCAAAGACAGGTTCTTTAATATAGAGATTAATTTAGTGATGACAGAGGGTTTATCTTTGTTCATAGTTTATTCCTAGAGGGATGACTCCCAGCAGCAAAGAGGAAATACCCATTCGCTTTTGCTCTTCTACTGCACTACTAGTGAGCAGAAACTCTCTAAGAAAGGAAAAGAATCGTCCTTCCTTCAAAACAAACCTGTTCCATTAGGATAACCATAGCAAGATTTACTACCAGAAAAAACTTTGTGACAACAACTAGGACTGAGAGGTATCTGAGAAGAGCAGGGAGTAGGAGCAAAGGTGTATTTCAGCAGTGATAGTAACATTTTTTTAAGGGACTAAGTACAGACTACACATGTATTTTTTTTTTGTCAAACCTAGCCTCTAAGTTTTAAAATACTTAAGGCTTACACAATGTGAAAATTCATGGTCCTTACATATTTAGCTTATTTTCAGGTAGACTGCTCTTATAAACCCAAGCATAATACAACTATGCTTTCAAGCAGTCTGACCATCATTCCTCCAGCCATAATACTACTTTATATAAATGGATAATGAAGTCCTACATCAGTGTAATAACAACAGCACCTCTAGGTTTATGGTATCTTGATTTTGCTTCATGACATGATAGAAGTTTCTTTTCTCCAGTGTGGAAAAAAAGCACAGTCCACCTTCTTTCTTACACTGGTACTCTCTCCTTATTCTCAGCCTCTTGCTCACCTTCTATTTTACACCAGCATAAGAGCACTTGCTGTCATTCCTGGCAAAACAATTGGCATGTTAATAAATTCTCCATAGCAAATATGTAATGGAATAAGTGCTCTACTTATATTTGCAGAGAAGACTATACTTATTTTTCCAAGCTATCAGTAGACTTCATTTTTGAAAAAAAATCAGAGAAAGGGACTAGAAGGCACTAAAAATATATTGTATAACCTCATAAATATTATTATAAAAATATTCCACAAATTTAAAAGTCCATAAAAAGCCATGCTTTTAGCATTGATTCCACTCAGTAAAAGTTAATCTGCCTATGATCAAAGAGAAAAAAAAATTAACAGACAGTTATAGGAAAAAAAAAAGGCCATTGAAATATATATCAAGGACCATGCTGTCGAAAACATCCTGCTTGCACATCCTTCCTTGTCTTTCCTGCTTCCTGTTCAAATGAGTCCTTGCTCTCCTGCTATTTTCCATGACTATTGCAACTCAAGAATAATCCCAGCTCAGATCTCCACTACAAATCCCTGTTTGGTCCCATTGCAACCCTTATCCAACTTTTTTTTGTTTATTAGCCCCTTTCATTTTCGACCACCAAAAAGCCAGATTTTGTTTCATCACTTTGTTTCACAATTCTTACTCTCTTCTCCATCAAAATTAGTGTGTAAACTTGATTTCCCTCTCTGCATTTTCCATCTTCCCTCTACTCCTCCCTGTTGAAGCCTGCGAAGGCTGCATGGGCACAAAGAATATCATAAACCTTTTCATTATGTTTTAGATAGTTTCCTGTGAAGTAGGGTTTCATAAGTCAAAACCCCAAACATACAAACAAAACTTTCTGGATCCAGGAAGACAAAAGTTATTGCTGGATGATTTCCTGGGGTTGTAGAGCCTTCATGCTTTATGTCAAGACACTGTGAGCTTTCCCACATGGTTCTAGTTTACACATGAATATTTTTTCCACAAATAAAGACAAACCATGTAAAAAAAAATTAAGAATAATTTGGGCATTCATGAAACATTAAAGATATGACAAATGCAGAGTAAAGCAGTATTGCAAGCACAGAGCTTCATAAGAAGTTTTCAACAACTCCTAGAAAAACATAATTTCTTCTTAAAATATTGGTCTATACAGTGGGTATTCACTGCCATATAAAGGTGCTGTATTTTCAAAGCTTAAACCAGTATTTCTATGTTGAGCAAAATGACTCATGATCTTAGAAGTCTTTTAAAAACAAAATGATTCTACCTTTCTATGATTTTGCATAAAGTATCATTTCAGTGTAACATTTGAATTTAATACAAATTCAGATTATTTTTTAACCTTTCTAATAGGCAACAAACTTTATTGGAACATCAAGAAATTGTGATGATTAGGGTTTACTACACTTTTCCCCAGCACCCAGCATACATGAAGCCAATATCATGAAGTACTGCTGTCTTCTCCCCATGAGAGATTTAGTAATCATTCTCTGTTACTGTGTGGACCTAGAATTATTTACGTGCTGAGCATTTTCACATTCACGCTTATTTAAGGGGTGAAACAGACTAATTATTTTACAGATGTCTCAGTTTCAATTGCTCATACATACTGCTAATTAGCCATTAGTTGCATTTTAGCCCACTTTTAACTTTAAAGTATCAAAATCTACTTCTGCTGCCTCTTGATGATTAGATTATAAGGATACTTCCCATCTGTCCTATGAAAGATGTGAAACTGTTGTAACACAGAATACATAGTGGACTCCCTGGTCAAGCTAGACAACACTAAATATTTCAAAGAGTAATGCTCTTTAAAATTTACAAAGATTAGAGTTGGCACTACAGTCTAGTGTGTAAGTCTGGGGAAGAGAAGACTGAGAGAGGATCTCACTAAATAATATAAATATCTCAAAGGCGAGTACCAAGAGGATGGCACCAGATTCTTTTTGTGGTGCCCAGTGACAGAAGGAGGAGCAACAGCCATAAACGAAAACACAAGAAGTTCCACCTCAACATGAGTGAGAACTTTATATAGAGGGTGGCACAGCACTGGAACAGGTTGCCCATAGAGGTAATGGAATTTCCATCTGTGGAGACATTCAAAACCCACTCAGATGTGGGTGACCCTGCCTTGGCAGTAGGATTGGACTGTATGATCTCCAGAGATCCCTTTCAACCCTAATGATTCTGTGAATCTATGATTCTGTGACAAGCAGGGACATATTATGAAATAAACGTAAAAGACAAACAGGAAATCAGTAATTTTTCAAACACGAAATAGACCAAAAAACTCCTGGAAGAGTGGGGACTGGAGTCTGTTTTGTTAGGTGTGGATAGTTTATTGGTTGTTTTTAAGACCTACATTTGCTTTTCATTGCAAAATGATTTTGGTAGAAATCCTCAAACCCTGAAGAACAGGTTTGTGTTTGACTGAATAAGCCCTTTTCATCTACAGTTCTGTAACCACCCTGAGGGAATTCAAAATGCTCATAATGATTTATATAACAAAGGTTTATTCACTTCAGCTGTCAAGGACGGTTTCAGAGCAAATACTGAAACCAGCATAGCTTCTGTAACTTTCAAACCTGACACTGATGATTTTATCTTGTTGGTTATTTTTTTTAAAGAAGCTTAATTAGCATTGAATTTGTGACTTTAACTGACCAAACATATTCAAAATTTCCATGTGGTGCAATCTTTTCATTAGCCCTGCCTTCGTTAACTCTCTGTATTCCCTTTCCACTAGACAAATCTACTCTGCAGCATTTTCTGCAGGAAAAGAGAATATAAGCCTTTTTTGACATTAACTATATCTCAACAGCTGTCAAGACTTGGGACAAGTGCTGCATTCTTGCTGTCACAAGGAAGCCAAAATTTTAAGCTCAGTTTCTCTAACAAGATCAAATTTTTAGAAAAGGAAGATAAGTCCCAGGTTTCATGACACACTTTTCAGTTTCTAAATCTTGCGTTGGTTAAGAGCAAGACTCCTGCAACACTTGTTCCAAGTTCTTGCAAAAAATACCTCTCACCTGGAAACTTCTACTCTAGGGACTGTGGGAGAGAAGAAATCCACTTGTGAAACAATAATGCCGTATGGCCTTCCATGTGAAAATCCCCATTTCAGAAGATATCTTTAGGAATAGCCTTCAACTGATTTTATGCCTTCTTTGAACTACTTATGGAAAAAAAAAAGGTAGAGGAGAGGATAATATAATCAATTATTCACAGCAATGTTGCAAGGATCTTTAAGGAAATGAGTAACAGACTTTCAAACAAGTCTTCTTTAAAGTAGAAGCAAAACTATAAAACTATTAATGTTACTGTAAAAGGGAGAGACTATGTTGCCATTTCACTGTAAAATAAATCAACTACTGAATTGCACTTGGATAAGCTCAAATGGTTTGTTCTTATTTTTTTGTTTGACATTGATTTATGACAATCAACCAACAGTTTTGTCATAATGAGGATGAAACTCCAAATTTTATTACAGGAAGTGTGACAACTTCCTTGTTGTTTGATTTCAGGAGTTTTCATTCTCCAGAAGTCCTTTAAATGAATGATTATAGAAAGGCAAGGACAGACTAAACATAAAAATGTCTCTTCTAGTCTCTTACTATTCTTCAGCTTTGAAATAACTTTGATAGTTTTCACACTAATACCTTTGATCTTCTCTGATCAGTCAGTATTCTATTACACCTCTTTAAACAGAGATGAGAAGACAAACTTCAAGCATTCAAGATACAAACATCTCTACTGTATCTTTGGTGATATAGAATATTCAATTTATTTTCTTAATAGTTTCTAAAACTTGATTTGTGATTTTTTTTTAAAGATTACTCAATATTGAGTTGTCACTTTGTACAAATATCAGGCATGAACCCCTAGAATTGCTCCTTAGTCTGTAACTGTAAAACAAATCAGGATTTTTTAATCTTCCTTCTGTGCCTGTGCACCATTTCAAACATATGTGCAACTTCATTATGTCATTTAATAGTACAATCCCACAGTGTCCTAAGACTCTTTCTTCTACTAATCTAGTTAATCAGTTCTTCCACTGATCAACTTGATTTTCTCAGTGAACTGTTTTTCATTCCACTGATTATTCAATTTTCAAGGCATTAAAGAACTTACTGGCTTGTAGAGTTTCACTACTGATCTTCAGCTACAATAAACATTTACTGTTTTACTGCTTCCTACCCTCTAGCTGTTCCTTTTAAAAATCTGTTTTATGGGACTCAGCAGCAGACTTCGGGAAATTTAGAAACTTCCATCAACCCATTATTCACACAACAGCTAATTCTTCCAAATCTGACAATAAGTTTTAGGGTAGAATTTCTCTTTTAAAAACCTCAAATCAGGCATGTTGATTGTTCCTAACTAGGTAATATTTAGCTGTGTGTTTGCCAATTCTATTCTTAAATATCATTTCTATTACCTTAGCTAATACAGCAAGTCATCAGTCTTATGGCTTGTAGCTTCCTGGAGCTATCCTAAAACTTTTTCTGTCATCACAGTTAATGCCTTGCCTGAAAATGACTGGACATTGAAGACATAAAAAAATGTCTAACACTCATTTTCTCTGTTTATTCAACTATCACTCATGTAGTTTATTTTCCAAAAGGTATTTTTTGAAAACTCACATTCAAAGGAAGAATCCAACCTAAATGTTTCCTCAGTTTTTTGTACGTGAAGACAGAATAAAGTGCAAAAAGATGTAAAGTTTTTCTGCAATGTCCCTGGCTTCTCCATTTTTAAAATCTTCATTCATCAGCCTTGCTCACTGACATCCTACTCTTGAAATACAGTGGAAAAATGTATTAACAGATAAGACACATTTTTCCAGTGGTTCCTCAAAGCCTTTGTGATCTGCCTTATATTTTTTGTTTACACTAATAGTTTCAGAATTTATCATCTTTAATTTTCTTCATTTAGAAAATACATAGCCATACCAGTTTCCTGTAGCATTTTTTGGAGTCCATTTCTAAGTACTCCACAATAAGAGATGATCTCTATTAGGCTGCTTTAGATCTATTAAAAAAGAACTCTAAATATTCAGAGAGGAGGGTACCCAATTTTCTAGTTCTGTGATTAGAACAGCCAGAACAGACTACTGTTTTCCATCCCTGCTTCCAGAACTGTTTCCACAAATCATAAGCATATTTTAAATGCAAATATGAAGGAGCCAAAAAGCATGGTCAGAAAAGCCTTAGCTGACGAGGCTCTATTCTCCTTCCTTCCCTGGCATATTCCAGCATGTTGCACTGTATAGGAGTTCCTAAATGCTTGCGTTCTTTTTTAAGTGCAAATTTAAACCTTGACTGTCTGTGATACTTGATATCTGCTAAGTAAGGTGACAGGAGATTAAATCAACACCATAAGGCATCATAGTTGATTTGCCTTATAAACACCAAAACATCAGGCAGACTTTAGCTAATTTGGAGGCTGGGCTTTGATCATACTGAGCAGAAGAAAGTTAAAAGGAACGTAACAGATAAGCTATGGATCCTGACAATACAAAAAACCTAAAACTCTCTCATTAAATCTCTTGCTTTGGAAATGCTTGAAAGATGTGTGTATTTTACATTAATTTCATAGTTAACTGCCTTACTTATATTATTCAATAAACATATCTTGTATTACACTTGAGGTTTCTAAACTATATTCTTTTCGCTGTGTTAGAAAACAGAAAGTATGAAAATAGAAAGTTCTCCTGATGATAACTTTGACTCACAAGTATTGGTACCACCATTGCAGAACTCCTGGTTAGCTTTGCACTTTTAAGCTCAGATATTGTACACATTTGTTTGTAAGATTTTCAAACTCAGTAAGAATTCAGGAAAAAAGGCAAGTTTTTGTTAATTGGAACTCTCTAATAACATTCTGAGACAGTATTTTTAAACGATGTATTTAGGCTTAGATCATTCTCAGCAATTAATAAAATCTATACATTGCTGCTGGGTTTTTTTTTCTGTTAAATTTAAGTGTTGAAGCATGAAGGATGAGAAATAAATTCAGTAATGGGGGGCAGTATCTTGGCTAGGAAAAACAGAAGTTAATGATGCTTGTTGTTGAGGAAACTGTCTGTCCCTCCAGGAGCCCCTCAGTCAGTCACACTGCACACCTGAGCTGGGACTGAGGTCCCTTCACAGCTACAGCCCCACACTCTCTCAGTCACTGCAGGCTGCTGAGCTGGCTCAGCCCCAGGTGTCCCCCAGCAGAGTCTCAGATGAGCCAGTCTTGGTGCAATAGCTGAGGAACAGAAAACCAGCTTGAGCTGGTGCCTCTGAGCAGGAAGGCCAAACAAAAGACCCCCTGGGCTTTTATCCTCCCACAGTCTGAGCCCAGGAAAGCCTGGAAGCCTCAGCTCCTGCCGTGTCTTTGAGTGTCTGGTCCCCTGGCCGGGCCACAGGTCCCCAGGTCCTTTGTGGGGCACAGGGTCAGTGACTCCTGACCTTTGGCTCTGGGCTCCCAGAACTCAACCTGCGGCTGCCACTGCAGCTGCTCACTGAGACACCAGCACTGAATGGATTCCTCAACACTTCTTATCAGGACATTCCTCCTTTTCTTAAACAAACTCAAAAGTGAAAACTATTCAGAATGAATCATAGTTTGGCTGTGAAGCTTTTATATAATCAACTTAATAAAAAACATACAAACACATTTTCAGGGGCAATTTTTCACCTTCTCCGTGCATTCTTCTGTTTCATACATTATCTGAAAAGAGTATCTTTCTAGCATTGTGGTTAGTGTACTCAGAGAGGCAATATAAAGCCAGGGATGTGAAAAGCAAAAGGGCCAAATAAGGAAACCAAGAAATCACAGAAGAACTAGACCATTCTAATACAAGAAGTAAGGACTTCAAAAAATCTGTATCACCAATATGTACAATTATCTTGTATAGACTTAAGTGGAAAAAGCAGAACATCTAGTTTGATCCTGTGACATAATAACATTGTCAATAGGTTTTGTTAACTACAGGTAAATCCTTATTCAGCAAAAAGCAAAGAAAACTCTTGGATCACCTAGGCATAAGATACATATGTGTTTGATAATGATTAATCTAGAGAAATTTTTTCAAAGAACAATGCTAAAATCTCATCCAAATTTCACAAATACCTCCAGGACTACAATATAAGCTTTAACTATTGTAACATATGAAATCTAATGTCTAGCAAAAAATAGAGTTTAAGATTGTAATAAATGTTTTCTTGATGGGCCTATAGTTTTTTCTTTTCTTTTTTTTGTCTTTATAATGGATATATTAGGACACCAAATATTGACATGCAAGAAAAATAATTACTGATCAGTCTCATCTCTCATGTTAGACACAGTAATTTTAGAATATGTAGTGTGTGTGACATGCAGTGATCTGTAAGATTAGATGTTTCATTTAGCTGTAGACTCAGGTTGTATGTTTGGAGTTTAATTGAAATGGTGCTTCCACTTAAAAATAATTTTGCTCAGGAATAAAATAAAAGCCAACACAATTAATTAATTTAAATACTATTGTAACTTTCTGAGAAAGGATAGGAAAGTAACTATTTGATTACTAGAGTGTGGGGGGTTTGTTAGCTTGATTTTACATTTAGAAGCATGCGTTATCTGCCTAAGTAAAGCCTGTTAATCTTATTTCAAGCAAAATGTCAAGACACTAAAAGTCAGTTTATTCTGAAAAGACACTCAGTGTAACTCCTTGGTTTTCATCTAATTTCAAAGGGTTTTTTTCACAGTCTCAGAAATTCTGACTAGGATCTGAAGTTGGAAAAAAAAGTTTGAGTTCTGATGAAGCATTTAAGAATCTGCCAGTTTTAAGCCCTTTAAAGACACTACTGCAAAACTAAGGCAGTGGAAATGTCTGTACCCACACAGCAACTTTCTGTGCTGATGAGTGGAACTCTATGCAGTTTGCTACACCAGCAGAAATCAATGTCCTTTAATGACAGAACAGAAACATAATTTCTTGCAAAATCTGACCTTAAAAGTAACATTTATGAACAGCACATATTATAATGATCGTAAATATAAAGTTACCACATGTTCCCAAATGGAAAATGCTATTTCAAATCTGAGTTAGTATTTATTTATTTTTAAGTTTGAACCTTACGGTTATGCATCTTAATTTAAACGAATCAAAAACTGACAAATAGTAGAGCACATTAGAACATTTTTTTCCCCTTGAAACACTATGCTGTTTTTCTTTTGAGCCTGCTGGGACTTTCAATTATGAAATCAAATCTCACCTCATCATCTGTCATCTCCTGGGAAACAAAAACATGTTGACCTTACCTCCTACTGCTTAGAAGGATGAGTCATTTATTTGCTTCATTTCCAGAGATGAAATACACCTGTGCAAACAGTTGCTTACATTTTATAGGCCAATATTGTATTATTCCCAACGAATTACATTTCCAGGGATTACCCTATGCATTAGGCAAACACTTTAGTACTTGAGGAATTGCTATTGCTTTTCTTGTCACTCTTACTGTGTTTTTTCCTAACACCAATCTGAATGAAATAGTACCAGTAATAACGTAATCAAACTTGTACCACACTTGCTTCATAAAGGCATTTTAACTGATTGGCAACTGAAAGCTGCATATAATAGTAGTTTTTAATACTAAAAAATCAAAATATTTTTTAAAGTAAGGCATTACCTAAAAGTAAAGATTTGGAAAAAAAGTATTCAGAAGTTTTATAATGAACTTGTTGATTATGGGTGGGTACTTTGCAATCTCATCAAAATAATCTTTTATTAGTATAACTAAAGCTATTTAACTTCAGTAAAAGTTGGTATTGAAATGTTTTCATTTGAAATCACTGAAGAGTAGTGATTAACCATCCATTACAAATGTAGTGGATTAAGCTTTAATAGCTCTAAAACATACAGAACAATGTTTATAGTGTTGGAGTTCAGTTAAATGGTTATTTAAACAGCTTTTACAAATTAAGTCTGAGAACATCTGTATCGTTTATATGACCTACTCTTGCTTACCCTGCAAACGGGGCATGATACTTTCAACAGTTGCTATAGCAGTAACAGTAATGATTTTTAAGTAGCAAAGAAGGTGCTAAAGTCAAAATCACTTGAAATAACCTTACTTAATGACTACTTACTGAAATTTTTTTTGCTCTTTTTTCCTTTTTCCTAATTTAAAAAAATTCATTTGATAAAGGCAATTTTTAGTTAACCACACTAAGGCCTTGAAAAAACGAATGTAAAACTGATACATAATATACATACAGAATCTACATTTTTAGAAAGAAAAACTCATAGAGCCTAGAAAGATTTAAAAACTGGTGTAACAAAACATATACAGCTAGCTAAGGCTTAGATTCTGCAACTTACATCAAGTAAAATCAAGTTAAGGACAGGAAGCATTACACCCATTAGCAAATGCTTGTAGGACTGTACACAGAACTTGCTTTCTTATGAAATGTATACCTACAGAAACATAGATATTTGTAGATATTTTTATGTAGTCTTATATTAACACTGAGGAGTAAAAGAAAAATGCCCTGCCTTTCAGATGAGAATTCTGCTCATGGTATTGAAGCAGTATCTTATTGTTAACATTGGAGCACAAGTGAACATTGCTTATATCTGGTGTTATGAATATGTTCCAGAAAAAAACCAGGCACAGACAAGCAAAACAAAAAACCTAAATCAAAAATTAAAAATACCCCACATTAAGAGTGGAACATCAGCCTTAGGTGGATGCACCAATAAACTTATCATGCTTATTATATGAGAGACGTCCAGGAAAAAAAGTCAATCTTGGAATATTATTTATTTACTAGATGGGAACTGGCAAGTTTAAGAGCATATTATAAATAATCAGAACAATTAAAATAAGTACTTATACTTTACTTGTTCCTTTGAGAAATGTTTTATTCATCTAGTCAATGGAAGTCTAACTTATGTTACAATTGTACAATTTATGTTCAAATCTAAGTAAATATTTTAGAGATGTCAACTGGTTACAAAGAAATATAATTTTAAAGTGTAAGAGACTTAACTACAACATTATTTATAGTTGAGAAAGAGCAGATCATAATGTGTACATATTTTTCTCTCTTTTTTGAGCCTTTACTGACTCTCGTATTGGTGCTGATAAAGTAGGTCCAAGCTAGCAGTTACTGACACAAATTAGAAATGTATATTGTAATAATTATTTTTTAGATGTCTGAAATATTTCATAATTTGTTAAAGAAATGATAAAGAAAGGAGGTTCTAGCTGTCTTAAGAAAAAATGCAAAGACAAGAGGTGTTGCTGCACTAAAGGCATGGCCCTGTTTAAATTTATCTACTGTATGTTTCCAACATTCATTTTACACAGTCACACATCACAAATTAGTGACTCAATGATTTAAGAACCAAAAAAGAAAGATGTCCAGAATCCAGCAGAAATATAGAAGATACTGTAACTATAATTATAAAAACTGAAAAGATAAAAAGAACTCTTCTCAGCAGTTGAGATGCCGGAGTTTGCAATGTTTTCCAATACTTCAAAATTCATAAATGTGTTAAGATGCCCCAAAGCACAAATTCCCTCTCAAAAGACGGAAAGCAACAGCATTTCACTTTATGAAAACTCTGGAATTTCTATGAGTCCCAAGATGTCCAAACAATGTGTTTATTCAAGTGTTTCACTGCGCTGCTGTGTCAGACATGTTAGTATTCTTTTGAAGGGAATAGGAAACAGAAAGGGCATGATGTTAAACTAGGAGGGTGTCTACAGCCATCTGTTTCCCAAGGTCTCAAAGACCTCTCCTATGACCCCAGCAGTAATTTGGGGATATAGGCTGGAGTAGGCAGACAAACATAAACCCAAAGGTGACAAAGTAGACATAAAGGACATTGTGTTTCATCCTAAATCAAAATTCAGTGTACAGTTTTTATGCCAGCAGTGCAAATTCCTGATCAGCCATACTAGTTAATGGAAGAGTAACTGAAATAAATGATCTAACTGATTATCTAATATGCACTTTGCATGTAGAAGCAGCTCAAGCAAAATATAGTGAATTTATACTGGGGGACCCCATATGAAATGTAGGCATAACTTTCACCACACACTGTGTTTGGTGAATTCAGGTGGTTTTATTCCTCAGCCAGGAGTTGGCAATTCTAATACATATAACATGCTGTTAATGTGAACAATCTAAATCATAAACAAAAGTTTGAAGGCTGAATTTCTAACCAAGCAATTCTTATATTTTTATTTATGTGATTTACTGAAATTCAATGCCTTGACCATATAGGAATGTAAATTCTGAAATTTTGCCAAGTCTTTGTCTTCACATACTGTTTTATGCAATTCTTGAAACTACTATCTGTAAGTGAATGGAAGATAAATAACAGAGTTTAACAGTTCTTTACTTGATCTTGAGAAAGTCTATTCAATGTGGAAAAAATCCAGTGAGGTTACAGTGAAAAAAAATCTCCCATAACTAAAAAATTTCGGATGAGTCAGTATTATAGAACTTGGCTCAATTTTTCAGTCCTATACAGGAACCTATCTTTCAACATGATGGCTGTCCAGTAGTCTTAAATAAAAGCTGTAAGATTTAATGGTTCACAGTTTTAGAGGTGGTCAGGGTTATAACTTAGCACCAGAGCATCACTGATAGATACTCTATTTCCTGTTTACATTTAAGGTTAAGGAAAAAGGTGGAATATAAAAGACAAATGATTACCAGAAGAAAAAAAAGAACATATCTTAGATAGAAGAATTAACTTAAGAAACAAGTACAAAAATAGACTTATCTGCTTAAATTCATGATATAGAAAAAAAATAAATCCCTTCACTTCTTTCCCCCTACTGCTTTTTTATATAAACCAACGAAAAAATAAGTATAGTAAATGAAGTATATTTTTAATACTGATGATGAAATTCTTAATTTATATTCTTTAATTTTGAAATTCAATATTTTTAATTTCGAAGTACTAAAATAAATTCAATAAGAAAATAAATATTTTTGGCCTAAAAGAACCTGTGTTGTAACCACATTCACATAAATCTAGTCAGCATGCGAAGCTTCATGTAGCCACAGCTAAAAGCTGCAATTGAGTGTCTGAACAGGTCCTGATTCTCCCTCTTCCAATTATTATGAGGCCTCATGGAGAGATAAGTGGGTTAATCAGATGCAATGCATCTTGGTAGAGTTCTATATTTTTGGAGGTTGATGGTCTTTCAGATTTGGAGGTCATGATATTTCTAATGGTCTGAAACATATTCTATTTATATGAAAAGGGTTAGCAGAAGCCACAGAAGCCACAAACACCAGAACAACTGAAACACCAGGTGCCAAGGTTAACTTTCAGAGGAAATACTTAATTAAGAGCATTACTTAATATGAAGTTTGAAACATGCCCTTCAGAATAAGGAACATGTCACAGATTGTCCAGTGGCAGAGAATTTACTTCTCTCTTCAACAGAGAAAAAAAATTGTATACTGGATAGTTCTTACCCCTCAGATACTAATAGATACTAACTCAGTTACCCCACAGATACACTTCAGTCTGAGGTTAATTCTTAAAATAATGTTTAAGATATCTCATTTTTTCATATTGAGGTGTATTAAAAAACCCACCAAAACTATATTTTCTTCCATACCACTAATAATTATGTCTTTTGTGTAAAATTCCACTTCCCTCAGACTGTTTTTATGTCAAAGTATAAAAGCTGATAAATTCCTCTCACCAATAAAAAAACCTATTATTTTTACTAATATTTACAAAGGTAAATATATTCAAAATAATCCATTAAAATTGATTAGTTTCAAGTCTTCTTTAGAATCCAGAGAGGTCCCAGTTCATTGGAAGCTAGAAAATGTTGTCCTGGTTTTCAGGGAGGACCCTGGAAACTAAAGGCCTGACAGTCTCACTTCAATGCCCATTGAAGTAATGGAAAATACAATTCTGGGAAGTATCGAAAAACACCTGGAGGACAACAGAGTCATCAGTCACAGTCAGCAGGGCCTCATGAACAGGGAGTCCTGCTTACCAAATCTGATTTCCTTCTGCAACAGGGTAACTCACCTAGTGACTATCTTCAGTATATTTTATCCCATCCAAACTTTCCTGACTTAATTATTGTGATATTAAATAAATTCTGAGCAGTGAATAGTTCTAAACAGTCATTCTAAAATTATTCTTTTAGAGTTAACAGTGTAAAACCTGCTTGTGATACACACAATGACTGAACTGCCATATGATTTAGTGTTTGTGATATTTTTAACGGCAGCATTTCTTTGGTATTTGAATATATGACAGTTTGCTACAATGCAAATCATGATGTAAGTAAGGATTAACAGCCTTGCACCTGCCCAGCCTGGGAGAAAAAAAAAGAACTTTTACAATAAATCATGTCAAGATAGCAATTTTTTTTTTTTTTTTGCTTTAGCCCATAAAGCAGAAGTGACTGAAAAGCTGTAAGATACAAACTTTAAATGGAGAGCAGCCTTTTCCAGCCAATAAGAACAACAAAACATTTTTCATTTGGTATATTCTTGATCAATTTAGATATGCAGAACAGGCATAGCCTTTCTCTTTTGCAAACAGGCACTTGGCAACTGCTAAATTATAAGTAAATGGACAGTGTTAGGAACAATCATTTAAAGGCATTTAAGGCACCTCTAATATCTGAAGCAAGGCTAAGGCAACAAAGACTTGAGAGAAATTGCTCTAGCTCCACATTGTGTAGCTACTAATAGCAAAAAATATATTGTGCCTTTTTTTTGCAGAAGAAAAAAAGAAAAGCTATATATGAAAAATTGCTGGGAGGCCAAGCCAAGTCACAGGGTAGCTTGCTGTTAATCAGGCACAACTATCTCAAGAGTATTGAGTAATCAGTTTAATCTTTATGACAGGTTGACCCATGTGACATCAAAAGAAAAAATAGGATTGGCTTATGAAGTCATTTTATGTTTTCCATAACTGCACATAAAGATTTACTAGCTACCTGAAATAACATAAACCCTCTGGTCAAAGGTCTGAGGTGCAGAAGCCATTGTTGCTCACAACTCTACAAGCCTGTTAAAATTTGAGGTAATGAGAGGGTAAAACGGTGAAGCAACATGACACAATGTAGAAGGGCTACTGCTTTACTTGTGAGAAGGCTTTTGCTTCCACCAGGGTAAATCTGAAAATTCTTAAGATTGATACCTTGATAGAAGCTGAGGGGTACCCAGGAAGAGTACAGGCACCGTATTTTTCTTCAGGCCAATAATATGTACTATTTCCAGTCTTTTTCCTAAACATGTCATCCTGAATATCCTATCCCCTGTTACCTCACCATGTATATATTTGTTTTGTCTTGTGCTGACCCTACAATGTTCCCCATCCTTCTACGACAGACTATTTTTCCTTTTTAACCTCTCCATCCTACAACTCCCTTCATTGCAAACACATACCACAGCATTTTGGAAGATTTTTTTTCCTTCTTTTCTTTTCCAAAGCACGCTAGCCTCTTTACACCTGTACAGATATGACTGATCTGAGAATAAAAGCGAGACTTATAGTTAATGGTTAGCCAACATTTCCTCTATTTTACTGTAATTTCATTGTAAGCAGAGATCCCAAATAAAGGAAGTTAATTATTTTCCATTAAATATATATAATTTTTTTTTAGTAGAAATTCACATTATTTAAACTTCAGTACAGGTCAAGTTTGCTAAGATTTTGAACAATTTTTTTCAATTATGGGATTAGAGACCTTGCACTAGAATCCAATAGTGCAACTCTCCTATCATACTCCTCTTTTTGGTCCGCATCCCAGATATTATCAGAACTTATCACTGCTGGTGAGCAGTTATTTGCTTAAGGGAGTCACACAGGAATATCTCTTTTCTTCCTCAACTGAGATGAAGGAAAAGCTGAACTGACAGTGTTTACACTTCCTGAATGCTGCCAAATCATCCCTAAGGATTATTTAACTCCAGGGAATATAACAGCATCCTTGAGGAGCAATCTGCGCATTCGGGATACTTTACGTATTGTAACAAATAATAGGTTTTTCAAATAAATAACAAGAAAAAGACTTACTCAGAGGCTCTCATGATTCTAAAATGCCTTGTTATTTTAAACTGCAGAAGTTGATCATTATGATGTATTTTGAGTATATTCAAAATAAAGTTTAAGACCAAAACATAATTAATCCAGTAATTGCACTAACTGATCCGAAATGTAAATGCAAAGTGTGAGCTACATGGAACATCTGTCTTTTATTTGCTATTCTTCAAAGAAAAATAATCCTAATTATTTTAGGCTCCTCAGAACCCACTACACAAATGACAATTTTAAGATTTTCAGAACCGTATGCTTGCTATGCCGATGAATGCTAGCCCATGTGTTACATAGTTTGGTTGGTTCAAAAATCTACAAAATAAATCAATCTTAACACAGAACGCTGCTAGTATTCAAAAAGTCAAGGAAAATATTTTGAGTGACTGGAAAAACAATACTTCCTTAACCCAGAAATATTTGTACTGGTCAATGTACTTTTTTTGTGGTTTTTTGTTTTGTTTTGTTTTGGTTGGTTGGTTGTTTTTTTCCCAATAATCTAGAAGTTAACTATGCCTGTAAGAAGTTTCTTAGAGTATTATTTTTCAAAGACAGAAGATGCTATTGAGGATTTCTCTGTTTCAGGAGTCAATGATAGTCACAGATCTCACTGGCTTTGAAATTCTAAATAATAGGAGATAGTGACTGGCATAAAAACTGTTCTCAAATTACCTCATGTCTGAAACTCAACATCTGCTGTCATTGGCAGGTATGACAAGAGTTTTATTCCCAATATCATGATTCTTTCTACTTTAAAGTAGCTGGGAATATCAAGCACAATGAATCTCTTTGCAGACACACAATGCAAAGCCTAGAAGACATTTAGATATTACTAGGACACTTTTGATGATTAGAAAGCAGAAGTTATTTGTCAATTCAAAAGGGAATTTAAATTTATTTTGATACAGAAACCTAGAAAATATCAAATTATGTTTGTTTTTAAATGAAAGGTTTAATTTCTTTTAAATTTTTTTCTTGTTGTGGCAGCCATTTACATGGAATTCCCACAGATTTTCCTATATACCTGGCTTGCTTAGAAGTCTGAGCACAAAGCAATCAGAGTAAAAAATACACTTAAAAGTTCCAGACTATTAAAATGCTTTTGCCTGCAGGGCAGCAGGTTGCACTTAAGTAAAACCAGAAGTAGGCCAGGCTTGCAATTACTCTTCTAGGTGTTCTTTATCAGAACTCTAGGGAAAATGACTGCTTGTGAAAGAGGTCTGGAAAGTTACTAAGTTCAGGCTTCTAGCAGTTACAAATATAGTGCAAATAATGGATCAGTGTTCAAAGCACTCTGCATGAAATTTCATGCTAACCTACATAGCTAGCAACTTCACTGTGTCAAAAGTAATTACCTTCTTGATGTAGCAGATATAACATGTGTTTAAAAACAGCATATGATTACAGATACTCAGAACAGGGAAATTACAATGGAATGAATAGCAGTAGGTCTGGCCGAATTGATAAAAGATAAAGCTTAAAGGAATAATGAGAGTGATGTCAAATCCAGTGAATATAACATAAACAATTCAATATGATAAAGAAGGATTAGGAGACAAAGGCATCATGCAGTTTCAAGACTTTTCAGAAACAAGTGTACACTGCTGTAATTGAATAGAACTTGGTTAAAGAGAAATCTGAAAAAGCATTACATTGCATTATAAAGAAAAACACCGTGTAAAACCCAAAAGCTTGAATTTTTCTTTCTGCTAGGAGTATTTAACCAATAATGTAATCAAAATTGAAATTTTTGCAGAGCAAGACTTTAAACAAAATAATACTGAACATTAAAAGCTTTATAATAATGTACCAATTTGACTATCAGTAATATGTTCAGAACATATTTCATATGTTAGGTAGTCTTAAAGGAAATAATGAAATATTGAACAGAGGCAGTGAAAGTTGATAACTTAATAGAGAGATGAAAATCCACTTCATTAAAGTATTTGCTTAATGTATTTTTTTTTCCATAATTAACAGAAGTAAATCCAGTTAGCTGCTGTAGTAGCAGATGTGTTGTTAACATTCATAGCTGGTTCTACCAGGTTTTGTCTTTCAAATATCTTTGTGAGCTCCATGGTCCACATACATTACACAAACAGAAAAGTCAAAGTAAGATTCAATTTCTTTGCCAAAACCAAAAGTACAAAGAAGCAGAATGGTATAAATTAAGGAAAGGAGAAAAGTTTGCATCCTATCCCAGAACAGACATCTAAAGCAGATGGTATGATTTTTCTTCATTTATTACAGTGATATAGTTTACACAGATTAATTAATGGATAGCTACGGGTAAGATGAATCCCACTTTTGGGATTCACTTTTGTGACTAACAAGATACTTGCATAGAAGCAAATTCTAAGAGTCTTTATAAACAATACCTGAAAGACAATTCTGTCCTAAACATTACAAGGTACCACAGAATCCCTGAATAACTGAGGTTTGAAGGGACCTCTGAAGTTTATCTAATTTAATCTCACCTGCTCACAGTAGGGTCAGCTACAACAGGTTTCTCAGGACATTGTCCAGTTCAATTCTAAATATCCCCAAGGATGGAAACTGCAATCTCTCTGGCCAACCTGTTTCAACGATTGCCTGCCCTAACAGGAAAGAAAGAAAGAAAAAGAGGGAAAGAGAGGAAAGAGAGGAAGGAAAGAGAGTAGGGAAGGCAGGCAGGCAGGGAGGATGGAAGGAAGGAAATTTTCCTGCATTCAATTTGTGTCAGTTGTTACTTATTGGGCAATTACTTGCTGGCAGAGCCTGGGAAACTGAAAAAGGCATACAGAACTTCGCAAAGTGCTAACAGACATGATTAAGAGCTTAGATTGTCCTCTCTGGCCACATGAAAGCATTTCTCTAATGATTAATATATTTTTTTATAAGAATAAATATATTTGCAAAACATCATTTGCCACAAGCAATATCATGGCAGTGGAAAAGCACAGCTGGAGATCAGATTAAAAAAAATCATTTTTCTTCCATCTCTCATAGTCCTTTTCCAGAGGTTCCTGCTACTCTAAGCTATCTTAGAACTTGCTGCAATGTATCTACAGATTGCCAGTAAGAAGAGCTATTCTAAAATATATGGAAAGTATGTAGTACCCATTTTTCAGAGACTGCAAGTTATCTAGGTGGGTCATCAGTATATTTTCTCAAGTTTTAGTAATACAGGTTATTAATAAATACACTAAATCTGTAAGTATAGAAGAGTACATCAGGTTTAGCAGCTTGACACATTTCTTCTATTATGGATGCACTAATGAATTAAAGATCTTACTCATCCAAGAGCATTTCTCACTTAGCTTTTTAATAATCCTATTTCTTCTAATAAAAAAGACATAGATTTGCTTATGCATCAACATAAGGGCAGCTATTACTTTTGGAAATGCATTTTTGTTTCTTATCTATTTTTTCCACCATAAAACTCAATCAAACTAATAAATCCTCCAAAATAACAACAACAAACCCCAAACAAAATCCCCTTTAAGTCATATCTTGATTGGTTGGAAATCCACAGTGGTATGCTCAAACAACTTGACTTTAGTATAGGCACAGTATCAGGAGGCAGTTCTGGCAGTATGAATTTGATCTGTGTCTTTACATATGCATACTGAGAATGAAATCTATGTAGGCAAGCATTCACAGGAAAACAATTGTATTCCATACCCCACAAAAATGTTTTATTTGTCCTTTGGCACCTTTATACATATCATTCCTGGTCTAGAATACTTTTTTTTTCCCCTAAGTAATTTAAATCAATAACATAAAATCATTTTTTTCAACACAAGCCCTCAAGCATATAATGAAAAGCAAAAAAAAAGAAAAAAAAACAACTTCTCCTTGGCTCTATGGGTATTCATTCTGTTTTATAAATGTGTAGTATAAATATGTAAACCAAACCAATCAATATTTCCTAATGTTTAATTCCAGAATTCTTAGGTTTTACTGTGTCCTTGTAATTCCCTGAATTTATTTCAGAAATGTTGTAATGTTCTAAAAATAATACTGCTTTTAAAAAATGCAGCCATCTTTTGTCTCATTTTGGAATAAGAACTAGCAAATTAATTATATTACATAAAACATTTTTCTCCCAAGAAATATACATTTTTGTCTGTACCTATTTTACATTAAAAATGTTGATTAAACTTATATACTTTAACAATAGAAATACCTCCTGAGTTTATATGTAAGTATGATGAAAGGAACACCTGAAATCCTGAAAAGGTTACTGTAGTGAGGTGAAACTGTTCAGTTGCTGATCTCCTGTCAGCATTGTAGCAGCCTCCAACCTGCTTCTATACTGATCCAGTAGCCTGCGTGGCAGAACGTGAAGAATAGCCATCTGTGCCAGGTATGGCAGCAGGTGCTGTATCAGCTGCTGCTGGATGACAATAAGTCTCTTCCAAGCACCTGGCAACTTTGACAGACACTTTTATCTTTGTATAATAACACCCCACCACCTCAAAAAGTTCTCTGAATAGAAATGAGAAACTCAACAGAACACCAGCTGATAAAGGCCAGAGCCTATTCCACTGCAGATGTGAAGTCTAGGTAACAGGGCTTACTCATGAGTTCTTTATCAGGCACAGCAGTCATTTCGTTTCAGTACAGTATTGCTAATAAACTTGTATAAGGCAGATCTTGAAGCAGGATAACAGTTATTAAAAATAAATGGTTTGTCATTAAAATTTTACATAATTCTGTTTGCACAGATGTGACTGGTGCTAATAAAACAAAATAGGATAGCTCATCATTAGGAGATTCAAACAATAACAACTTTTCAGCATATCCATCAATAACTCTATACCTGAAGTTTTGTAGGAAGAAGATATACATAAGAACACTTGATCAGGTTGTTTTAAAAATATTTTAGGAGTCTCACATACATTTACAAATAGATATGTTTTGAACTCAGGACTACTATTAACTATGTTGATGAAAAATAGTTCTTGAGATATACTACTCAGCTGAATACTTCAGAAAGTACCGTGACTTCATGAACAACAGATCTCCACGTCTGGATCATTCAATTTTGTCTCCAGTATTAGCTGAATTTCCTCTGTTGTCTGCTGTTTAACAGTGGCTAATCATTTGGTCAAGTTTATATTTGTCTCTTTTTTCATCACATAGGTGATGAAAATGATGATTATAAAGAGATGGTCTTTGAAGGAAAATAGACAATATCAAGCAAAAAATGGAAGATTAGTATGCGATTCTTGTGAAGGAGAAGGCAGAACAAGCGGTTCAGTCAACCAATCAATTAACCAATCCCAACAGAATTCTGTATACTAGAAACCAATATTCTCTAAAACTAAGTTATCCAAATAGAAAAAAACCCAAAAACCAAAAATAACCCCCAAAACCAAAAACAAACAAACAAACAATACCCTAAAAACCAAAACCCCAAACAAAACAAAATAAACAAACAAAAAAACCCCATCAAAACAGGACTAATCTTATTTTTTATAAAAGTAATCACTTTGAAGAGGTATATAAGCAAAAAAATCTGAAACTCTCTGTAAAGAGAATGCCTGGTACACGCTACCTGTGTAATACTATTTTTAGTACAATGGAGAGGCCAAAATGAAGGTGCAATCTTCACAACAAAATCTTACACTTCTGTTACTTTTAACTTTTCTGCAAATGCTTTTAAAATAACAGGATAGGCAATTTTTGGCTTCCCAAGAACATCACTACAAACAGTTAGAATGGGCGAGACTTTGAGAGGTTTGTCCAATTCATTTTTAGTCAAAAAGCATCTAGATGCACAGAAAAAGAAGCACTCAGAAAGCATGTGAACCAGGAAAAAATAATTAAAGTCCCCATCGAGTAAAAAAAATTATCTTTCTGTCCTGCTGACTAGCCAAGGAAGAGGGGAAAATTAGCATTAGAATCAGAGATTACTGAACATAATATGAGGCATATGAAATTGTATACTCTGAAAACTGAAAACCCAGCTAAGAGAAAGTGGAGTTTTCCTTCCTGGGTGTGAAAGATGCTGGGGAAAATTCTTTTGAGAGAAAAGAGCAATTTTACAGTTACACATAGGTGAAGTTTTGAAAGGATGCTGAAGTACATGAAAAGAAAAAAAATAGAAGGGAATACATTGAATAAAAAAAACCCTCAATAATTAAAATAAATATATTTTCAATATCCTTACCATTTTAGAAGCATTAACAAGTAAAGAAGTTTGATATATACTTTGTTCAGAAGCTCTTTCTACTCACCTTGGGACATCTCTCCTGTATGAAAATCAGGAGAAACATGTTTAGACCAAAGTTCCATAGACACAGCCAGAGCTGATGGAAGGTCATTGTCTAAAATTTCAGCAGGAAACACTTCAGCCACTTCAGTGAGAATTTTCTCGCTTTCTGGCATAATAGGTAAACAGGTGATATTATTTATTCCATCAACACAAAGAAACCCAGTGGAGCAGGAATGTATAAGACAATCATTGTAATTAAGCTCACAGCTTCGTCCCTGAAAGAGAATTTTCAAAAAAAAGCCATTTTTTGAAGGCAATTTACTTTTTATTTTGATATTAGTTACAATTATTGCTTTTTTTTATTCTAAAATATTGTTTGCTTATATTAAGCTGTTTACACTTTCAAAAGTAAATATCATGTGGAAAATATTCCTTAACTAATTTAATAGTATAGTTATGTATTTTTAATTTTAACTAAGTGATATTTTTACTCTGATTACCAATAAAAAATAATTTCGCTACAGACTTATAATTACCAAGTATCAAAGACAATATTGTTACTAGTAATAAAAACTGGTTAAAACAATAATCTTCAGTTAGCTTGTAGGTTTACAAAATACTTTTTACTGGGGACTTAGCTGTCTAAAAACCTATGACTTGCTGTGACTTGCAAGCTAATGTTCTTTCCTTTTGTACGTTGCAGTCCATTGTCTGTTGTCTGTTGTTACCAAATATAGGCACAGATGCCTATTAATACCTTGCATTCACAGATAATGCTTAGAAAAGGAAAAATATAGTGGCAGTTTCAAATTGGACCAGGCATTCATTTCTTATTTTTTATCAAGACTAACAATTCATGGGAAGTCTGAAATATCCTCCGTAGCAATAAAGTAAAAATGTTCATATTCAGTGGTCTGTAAAAAAGGCAAGGAATAATTATGTGAATTAAATGCATTCTTGAAGTGTGAAATAAATATATGGTGAAGTCAGGCCTGTGTTCATTTTATTTTCACTTCTGTTGCAATGAACTAATAGGCTACATGAAGAGAGACAACTAACAGCTATCCTAGAATGATTCTACATATTTGGAAAACTATTTAAAATATGCATACTGTCATCCCTGAAGACATACCTCTCTGACAATATATCATCATTATATAATTTCTGACTGAATCTTCTCCTGCAGCAGGGGTACATGTAAAAAAATGCAAGCCTTCTCTAGAGCTCAAGAAGCATGTGCTCATTACACACTTTCCTTCAGACTAATGCTTAAATAGTCTTTCATGTCTCCTGGCTGACTATTCACATAGGACTTGGGACAACTTACACTTTATGAGATCTCTGTCAACTCTATTATATTAATTTATGATATTAAAAAACAATAGGAAGGACAAGAAAGAGAGAGAGGAAGAAATGTAGACATGAAAACTGAAATTACTTTTTTTACAAGTAGTTTAAATTATTCAGGGTTTAAAACAGAAGAGGTTAAATTGATGGGGTTTGAGTGATTTAGATACATTCATGCTTGTTTCAATCAACTTCTTAATTTGTTTTGGCAAGCAGATGAGCTATTTGGTAAATTCATGGCATCTTATAAAATCACTCACTGTATTGGTATTCCAAAGCACAAAGGAACAACAGGCCAATTAATATGTCAGTTTTGATGCCTTTCCTCCTTGTGCTTTTCTAATTCCACACATAGAACAAATGATCAGTTTGAGCAAGCTCATAATCGTTCTTAATCTTATAAAACTTATGTTTCACTCTGACTTTCCTGTGACAGATTAGTACATTTTTATGACTACTACATTTAATGGCGAAGAGCATTTGATTACGATTTTATGACTCATAGAAACAAAGCAGATGTGGATAACCTCCAGTGTGAATGAAGGGTACATTAAGAAGTCATAGATAAATTTAATAGCACTGAAAGTGCCTGTAAATGCCTTAACAGTTTCCATGCAGGGGGATGGAATAATTTAGCTTGTGCAGATTTGTACTTAAAAGCAGGTATATGTCTATAGATGGTTCCACTTAAAAAGTAAACATTTATTTCATATACCACTGGCTATGCTTTTCTTCTCAAAATTTATGAGAGACTTCACAGTCTATATTTTATGATCCATACTTGGGTAGCAGTACAGACATAGACTACAGAAGATTTACATACACACTGTAGCTGAAGTTCCTTGAATACTTATTTCTTTGTGAATTTCACTGTTTCCACTCTACACCCACTCATGGTTAAGAACAAAAACCCATTGGGGCCTTACAAATATACTTCTTGAGGTGTTTAGACCACAACATCTCATCTTTGACACTGAAGATAAGTATGTTAAAAATGTTTCTGTGGTGGTTCCTCCACTGTGTTTTCTTATTTTTATATTCCTTCCCAAAGCATAGTGGAATTGGAGGAACTGAAGATGGAAAAATTACTAATGGAATAAAAAGAAAAATGATACATCTTAAATTTCAGCTGCTTCAAAGAGTTGCTACTTTTCCTTCTGCAAGGGCTTGCTTGTTCTGCAACATACTGTACAATTAATGCTCAAGCTATGTACTAATAGAAAAACTGCCCCCATGGGTCAAATATCTATCTAGCTCCATCATCAGTGAGCTATTAATGAATACTTTGGGAAAAAAACAGGAAGAAAACAAGCAGAGCTAGCACCTGGTAACTCACCAAATATTCCAACTTTTGGCAATAAGTAAATCAAAGACTCCCTGGGCCAGGGTTACATTCAGAAGAGTAATTTGAATAACAATGAATCTATCCTACTTCTAACCCATTTTTGGGTTTATTTGTACTTCTGGTCTCTTCAGTGTCACACAACACTGACTTGTACCAAAAAAATTTTGCACTAAGTGAAAAAAATAATTTCTCTAAACAGATTTTAATATTTCTCTCTGGTGGTTTTATTTGGCATTCAGATTTGTTTTGGTGAGACATAAATGGTAAAAAAATTGTGTAACTGATCTTCTCCATTACAGTTGCTCATGTGAGATAAGCATGAATATTTAATGAAAAAATGAGATTATTTTAACATAAGGATCTGACTGTTTTCCATATAAAAAGACTACGGCACTCAAGTGATATATCCTTCATCATCATTTGACATTGTTTTGAAAGCCACTCTGCTTTAGAAGACAAAAAGACAGCAGTTATCATGGTCCGTGGGAAGTATTAATGTTACCCATTCTACTCTGTAAAAAACACCTTTCAAAAAAGGTATTAATTTTTATGAGATAGTTTGTTCCTTCTCAGAATAGTTTTTCAGTAAATTTAGTCCGATTATTTGCATTGCTAAGATCCATTTTTACCTACCAAACCTTCATGGTAACACACAGACTTTACAGAAATGCAGACAAAGAGTCACTGGAACAGGGAGAAATTCCTGGTGAATTCCTTGAACAAAGCATATGTCTGTGATTCCATTTCATTCAATAAGTATATCAACAATTCTGAGCAAGCTTAAAAAGAGAAAGGCTTACATACAGTATTTTCTGTGCAATGCTGAATAGCATTGGTATAAGGAAAGATAAGAAAGGATTTCAGCATCTCACCACAAATCCTGGCTTGCAAAAACAGGAATAACCAAAGCTGGGCTCCTTCTGAACACAGATACCATGTATGCAGGGGTTGGATATGCACTCATCAACATCCAACTCACAATGGAGGCCTTCCCATCCTGTCAGAAAAAAAATAAAAAAAGCAAAGCAAACCCACAGTGAGATTCATTAAAATCTACATCCAATTACTGAGTGTCAATGGAACAAAGATCTGGGCAACTATCATCCATTTTTACATATATAGAGAAATATATTATGGTCTGAATATGAACTCATTTCGGCTGTGGCTTCTCAGAGTAGAAAAAAATAAATGAAAGAAGTTAAAAAGATTACTATACCAGATCAATGAGGAGGACAATTTCTGAGCAAAAACAGCTTTGTGTTTTAACACTATGAGATTCTGTCTTCTCACAGTTCATTATTCAGATGACTTAAAAGTTTATTGAAATGCATTTCTTACAAAAATCTCCTTTATAAGTAAGTACACCATAAATTAGAGGCTAAATACTCATCTTGAAGCTGTGTTTTAGATCATGTAATTTAAGCCTGTCTTGAACTTGCTCCTTGTAGGCTAAGCTGAAATGGAATCATTCCATTTACTTGGTAAATACAAACCCAGAATTCTGTAAAATATGGTTAGTTATTGAAGAACATCGGACTTTCTGCCATAATATTCCCACCACCCATTACAGATTTTTGGTTTTTTCTTCATTTTACTATTTCTAAACAAACTAACAAAGAAAACCCAACAGCCCCACAAGCCCTCTAGCAGTCCTCAGCTGCTACAAATCTAATTTGTAGTAACCACTGTTCAGACTTTGCCTTAGAGTATGCATCAAATGGATTCACCTGTTGCATTCTAATCTTGCTTTAGCTGCCCTGGTAGAAGAGCAGGCTGCCCAGTGAAAGACTTCACATCCTTGAGCCTGCTATTAGTTCCAACAGCTGCTGTTGTTGCTTTTGAGCTGTCTGAGATGCAGTTAGAATACAGTTTGCATCTCTCCATGCTGCTTCTGCACCTGAACAGCCCGAAGCTGCAGCCACAGAGCTTGAACATGCGTTTATTATTCTAAGGGTATGGGGCCTGCTACTGGGACAATAGCTGACAAAATTCATGATCCATTACAAAATGCATTTGTCAGAGCTAAATCCATTCCCTTTCCTGTTATCACATGCTGTCACCACATGCTTCACTTTGTTCTCTGGAGGTTCTTGGAAAGCTGCAATCATCTGCCTTGTTCCTATTTCAGTCTTGGTACAATCCCTTTTCCATTTCATTAAATTACAACAGGGAATCTGTTGAGGGGTATATCAAACTATCTGCCCAGTTCTTTCCCATTGTTGCCTTTATAGACCAAAAAATCCCCAATCGCACCCATATTTCTATGGGTGAAGCTTAGAAGAGAAATATAAAATCTATTATATGTGAACAGTCAAAGCCTGAAAAAAAAAAAGGAAAAAAAAAAAAGCAGATTTTTTTCCTAGGTATTTCCACTTTCTCCCTCTGGATGATATTTTTTTCTTCTAATCCTTTTCTTCAGTTGTACAAC
The DNA here is from genome assembly GCF_052056855.1 of Sturnus vulgaris. NCBI lineage: Eukaryota > Metazoa > Chordata > Aves > Passeriformes > Sturnidae > Sturnus > Sturnus vulgaris. Next base: position 88,854,676 of record NC_142245.1, on the reverse strand, counting down.
TTCGAAAAAAGTTATTCCTCTCAAAAGTTCCCCTGCCACTCCAAATTTGCTGCTTTTCAGAGCCATAGCCTTCTCATCTCTTCATCTGTTTTATATACTCAAATAACATTTGAAAATGCTGTATTTATTAAAATACACCCAAGATATGTAAAAATTATGCATATACTTAATGCATGGGGTTATTTTTCTGTGTTTTTACCTGGTGGGAAAGTAATTTACAGATCTTTCACCCCTACTAGCATATGGTATTACTAAAAGGAATATAAAAGAAAGGAAGATTATACTTGGGTTGGAGGGAGTTTAAAAATATGTTAGCTGTAGGAGTGAGTTCCAAGGCCCCAGAGAAGTTTATTCTACCTATATCAAGAATTTCGATGTTGCATAGAGACAGCAATCACTTGGCTACCAAGCAATTTTTAAAGACCTGTATTAAAATATCTTTGATGTATTATCTTAATAAGCTTTAAAAATAAGGCAAAAAAATGGACCTGGCAATGTGTTCTGCATGAAACACTTTAATGACTAAAAATACATCTTTTAAGTTTTTAAATCATTAATATTGGTGGAGGGGGATATGGCCATATGCAGTACCAGGTGGATATATGTAGTACTGAAGTTGGGTCATGACTCAGATTTTTTAAGATCAGAAAGATCTTTATTATCACGAATTCTATATAAAATGTCCAAAAAAATTTCACTCATTGGTTCATACATCAAAATTATGGTATTTTTCTGAATTATCAAGTACCTCTTTAACATTAAAAAAGTTGCTAAAAAATTATTAAGCTGTAAGCAACATAGTCATACAAATAATTAGCCTTTAGTAAGCCAAACATACTTAGATTTAAGTCTTACATGTTAGAAAACCATTCCTTATTATCAGTTAAACAAATTTATAAACTGCCAAATTGATTCTCATTGTACGCATGCATTTACTTCAGTATCTTCCATATTTTTGGAATAAAATCTCTTACATATAGTTTTGTAAACTGCATTAGGATTAATTTAGAATGGAAAAAAAAAGCAAAATATATTAGTATTCAATTAATTATGTGCTTTCTTTGAAATGTAGGACAAGAATGAGTAGAAAGATTCTAGAAAAGTGGAATATATATGGTCATGACTTCAGGAGAGTTGGTTAATATGTTATTGCTTGTAAATTGAAAGCAAAAATGTGAAGATATTTTGGGGCAAAGTAACTAGATCAGACATATGGAGATAGCATGGGTTAACAGAAAATTTGTCATCCAGAATATATCTAAATAATCTTAAAATAACCTGTAAGAAACCTCATGTCAGTACTATCACAGAAATCATTCAGCAGCTCAAGTCAGTAAAATAGTAAATAGATTTAAACTATTTTAAAAATTAAAGTTTCAGGAGGCAGGTACTCATATATTTCTTAATTTAAGAGTAACTTATAGAGCAGAATGCTACCTATGTATATGTTGAGAAAAGGCTTTTTTATTAGTAGACATGACTGGAGATTGTAAGTAGTCCTGAACAAATGCAATTTGTGATTGCATGACAATGCAGGCTGATTGTGAACTTGCTTTTTTTAAAATCTCTTATATTTTCGTAAGCTACTAGACCTGTTTTAGTTGATCTACACCAGAAATAAAAAGCAGTTCCCACTTTTTAAGAAAGTGCCTTTTTTTCATTCTATATACAATGTTTTTTAAAAAATTATTTTAATCCCAGCCCAGAGAATAACTATGGATATGTTTTACAATATCAACACTAAGGATAATAATAAAAATGTTAGTTAAAGTGTTCAGTCAAATTTCTTTACAGTCAATCTCATTCTATAAATAGTGAAACTATTAGTGACTATTTGACTGTTAAGTCAGTAAGTTACATAGGTAAAGATCATAAAGAATAAACTTGGCTCTAGATAATACTTCAGACTCCCTCAGTAAGGTGGTTTTATTTTGAAGCCTTTCTCATGTGCTTACTAGAGTAATTAATTCTCTTTAGATTTCATTCAAAAATCTTGCCAAAGAGACAGCATTTTTGTACCTTATAGTTTATATACAACAAAACAGCTTGATGTGATTTACCAGTTTTCTCACTAGTAACCCTGATAATTCAAAACTATCATTGTTTAAGATTGCTCTGCCATATAGCAGTTACCTTGTTGACATTTACAAGTGTATCCATTGATATCATCAGCGCAAGTTGAGCCATGTAGACACGGTGATGAATTACACTCATTAACTTCCATTTCACAAAATTGTCCAGAAAATCCAGCAAGACACCTGAAGAAAACAACATTCCAAAATGTTATACTATGCATAAACATCATATATAATAGACCTTGTGTGGAAACAATGTGTCTGAAGTATGTGCATTAGCAAGACATCATCTATTACTTTCTGTTTCAATAAGTATTTTACTGGAACACTTCCAAGTTTCGTGTTGTGATATATGTTCATCTTTTAAGGGATTTATGATGGCAAAATCCATCCAAAAATTTCACATCTGGATCATAATCACTCAATTAGAGCGTACTGGTTCTACTAAGGTGAATAAAAACCTTTTTAGGTTTTTATTTTTTTTAGTAGACAGGAGACTCTGCTAAAATAATTTAGCTAAGTAACTGCAGCCTGTGTTTGAAAAACTGTTTACTGACAAATGTGTACTATCAAATGTAAACTACAGCATAAAAACTAATCTTTGGGGCTCAAGATTTAATTATTATTCTAGGTATAAAACACTAGTTTTCTTAAAAGTAAACTCTTCTGTATTTTTGTGGTTGTAAATTCTACGTGATAATTGATGTCAAAGTAGTTCCATATAATTTATAGTTTAAAAGACTTACAAGACCTTTAATGAAGTTCAAAAATTCTACTAATCTCATTATTGAAGCATGTCTGTGTATATAGACACAGCTTTATGGATACATGCAAATATGTTCTAAAAACCAGGATCCCATAATATTAATAGCATTTACTCTGAGATGTGTTATACACAGATATATTTCACAGGAGAAAATGTTTTCAAAAACTCCTTTTGTAACCAGGGTGCACATCTTGTATGTTGTCATGGGTCTAGTGAAAAGCACCAAGGTTAATGCTCCGCTTAAGAGGGAGATGGGTAGGTCTGAGATTGAGATTGAGTAAATCCAAGTAGTCATGTCACCTACTCCTCGAGGTGCTACACTGAGTGAATACAGCATATATAATTTGCAGCGCCAGCCTTAGCTTTCCAGATTGTGAAGCAAAAGAGGAGGATGGACCATGAAACACAAATGTGTGACACTTCCTGAGGGATCATTACACTATATATCAGGAATTATATTTTGGTTATTTTTGCTTTGAATATTAGACTATATTAGTTTCATTTCGTATGGAATACACTCTGGGTAATGACAATTTGGGATCTACCAAGACAATAACAACAGAATATATTTGTCAAAGTCTGCATCAACCACAGATGACAGCTGTGGTATGCTGCTTGAAAAATGTACAAACTGAAGCACACACTACTATTTTTCAAATATGTAATCATAATATATGAGAGGAAAACCATGGAAAACACAGCTTAATGAATGAGCCATAAGCCCACCTGTTTTTTGGTTGAAAAACATTAAAAATAATTCACTCAGAAGATGCAGTTTGGTCCTTGGATCCTATTTATATATGTCAAAGTCCAGTAGTTAGAACACAACTTCATACTGATCATTAATCACACTAATATTCTCCTATGCTCAGTGGAACAAGGAATGCAGAGGATGATTCTGCTTATTGAAATCTTAAATAGTTTTCTTCATATACCTTTGTCTTCACACTGTTTACAGAGCATATTAGGAAAAAAAAAATAAAATACCAAAAAAAAACCAAATTGAAGGGCGCAAATTTTCCCAGATTCGAAAAAGATGGAAAGAATATTCCATGAAGGGGAAAAAGGCAACCAGATACAGGGAATACTATGCGAGTTTAAATCAAATCTAACTTTATGCCTTGGTGTAATTATACAGATTTTATCTTAACAAACAAACAAACAAAAAAAAGCATTTTAGAATAAACTGGAAGAACTGGACAGAATAAGTACACCTATGTGCATGTAAGGTATGGGCTTGATTTTTTAGTTGGTAAAAGCCAAACATTGAAAAAAGGTATTTTTAAAAACTCTCCTGTTAGCTGCTTCGATTGGGTATGTTTTGATATGTGATGTGTACACTTGCTGAGGAGTAGACAGCAGTAAAGACCAGAGCAGCTTACTGAGCTCCTGTGGTCATAACTATTTGGAGCAAGAATGATTAGTGGAGCAGGTTGCTATAACTCCCATGGAGAGAATCAATAGTGTGGAATCAGCTAGATATCGCAGGTTACAGCCCGGATGAACTCTGCGCAATTTCCTACTCAGAAAAGTTTGAGACTTCAGACACTCAAGGCTTTACAAAGCCTTGAGAATTCAGAGATATAAACTATATAGCCATGGGTCTAACTACAGATGCTGAGGTAGAAAAAAAAATATATGTGTGAGTGTTGCATAAATGTTTGTCAACATAACCTATTTTGTACTGCAGACTTTCCAAATATTTATTAAATTTATGATATCATATAGTATAGAGTGATTGTGGCACCACCAGAAATAGAAAACTTTTGCAAATAGGACTTTGCCTTCAAAGTGAAATTTAGATAGAAGTCTTAATGCCGTGAAAGCACTTAGATATCCATTATATCAAGTCCTGCATATATGAATAAGTACAAGGTGCCCTTTTTCCCATGTCACACAATCATTCAACTTATATAATATTTTAGAATGTTGAAAGCATTTAACATATTGACGTGTTATATTTTTTTTGCAAAAACTTGAATACTTATTCAGTATTCAGTATTCAGTTTGTTTCTGTTCAAAAAACATGATGCAATGTAAAAAATGCTTAGTGATTGCAAAGACAGACATGCTATTAACTAAATTCAGAGCAATTATGAAACAACTAGGAGTAAGCTAAAACAACAATTTAATATCAGCATCTTTCACCAATTTCCCAAAATTGTAATAAGCTTTACACTTTATTAAGCATTTTAATGAAGTTAAGACTGCTTAGGGTGTGACAAGAACTTCATAATTTCTTAACTTTTTGTTCACTCTCACTTTCCTTTATATCTACTCCTTTTAAAAAAAATGTATTTTTTTTCTGCCTCTCCACATTCTTACTTCCCTTCTGTCATTTCTTGTAGAATGTTAGAAGGGATAGAAGGAGTAGAATTTAAATCACAGAACTAATATTAGAAAGTTTAAGTAGGTATGGAATACAGTTCTTATGCTATAAATAGAAATAAACATAACTGAAATACTTTGGAACATATTTCTTCGTGGTGTTTGGGATATAAACATTCTGCAAATGAAAACTAGAGGCTTTTAGATAGCTTTCATATGAAGGTTTCATCACTGCAAATCTTGTATGCTGATTACCATCTAATAGAAAACAATTTATGTCTTTATTAGTAGATGCATATCTAGGTTTTTCAGCAAATAACTCCTAGAACTTATCTGATAAAGTAAGCTAATGCACTGAGAAGTCTGAGCTATTAAACTTACAGAAGGATCATCATAAGATCAATAGTATGGTACTGAAAGGCAGCAAAATGTAGTGTTCATTTGCTGTGAGAATAATGCAGTCACAATTTATTTTTGACAGGTTTTTGGGATGTTGACAAAGATCTTTCTCTTTTCTGTCATTCCCTGCAGATTTTTTATCTCATATAGATGCTGACATACTGTGGTGCAGATATAATCCCTTTTGTGTTGTGCCTTTATATCAATCATTATCAGGAGTAATTATCTTAATTTGAGCATATGCCAATGCAATAGCTGAACAAAAGACTGAAAAGAGAGAATTAAATGAAGGATTTTGATTTATGACAATTATGGCTATAGTCACAGTAAAATTTTTTCGTTGTTAGTAAATTTTCAGCCTCAGAGAAAATCAACAATTATCTAAACATCAGTCACATTTTGCTCTACAACACTGACTTATATCCTCTTGTAACTCACTACTCTTTGAGTCTGTTTTTTATCTCATCTTTTGAGTCCATTTTTTTAACCTGTACCCTTTTCCTTCTCTCTCCCTCTCTTCATCTGCCTTGTGACCTTTCACAGCTTGTGAATAATTTGTGTATCAGTGACATATCAGGTTCAGAAAAAACATGGTTTCTACAACACAGAAGTTTATTAGGTTTATCTAGAGCAATGATTAACACCAATTGTACTTAGAAGGGAATGTTTATGCTGTAACCTTTACCTGCCTATGTGACTCAGCCAGCCTGGTAAAATCAATGAATTTTGTAGAGCAGTCCACACTATGAAATTTTTTGGGGATCAGTTTTACCTTCTGACTGTTAACATTGATTATTTTGGTAATGTTTTGCTAATACCTCTAGGTTAGATAATTAGGATGTTGGGGAGAATAATAGATGAATGTGAAAAGCACATTTCTGAGCAACTGCCTTAGCTAAAATAGTCTTGTAAATGTGCAATCTCTTTTGACATTAGTAATGATTTTTTTTTTCAAATCTGCATTTTCTGTCCAAAATAAATCTAGTTAACTGCCCTACTGTAACAGACCAGATCTGTCACTGCAAATTTACACTGGGATTGCTATACATTATTAACAAGCTATGAAAAGTCACTGGCTAAATGTCATGGACGCTGAGATATAGCAGCACCTTGGGATTCATATAGCAAACAGTTTAGTTTTAATCATCTTGGATCACAAGGTGCCTTGACATTTGCAAGGCAACTTTTTCCTTTTTAACTTCCAGTGGAATCATACCTCTATTATCTCAATCATAATTCTTAACTTCAATTGTGATAGAAAGTTTTACTGTCTAAATTAAAGAAATGAAAAATCGATCAAACATGGACCTTGTAATTCATTTAATCGATGCTCATATGCCAGTTTGGGAGGAAAAAAGAAAAGCAAGGGAAACCAGATAATTTAACCAGCTTCAGGATTATTAAAGACATTTCCTGTCAAATGCATGATCCTTAGCACTAATGAGGTGTGCCCTCATGAGAAGTATTAGCACTACAAACTTTTGCAGAACATTTTTTATTTTAAAGAAAAAATGAATAAAATCACTGATTCATTTTAAATATACATATCAATGCAACATGATTTCTAAAAGCTTTAAATTTTTGGCAGGGGGGAAATTTTTCTAGAGTGATAAATAAAACATTCAGTCTTTATCATACTTTACTCTCTACCAGCTAACCTTTTAGATAGTAAATTTCAATTTACTGGAAGCCCATGCATCATTTCTGCCCTTTTAAGTAGGGTTTTTTACAGACAAAATATAAAAAAATCAAACATAATTTTATTTAACTGATTTTTTTTTTCTCAGGATATACAAGAACAAACTACAAGAACAAAATCCTGGCCCTAATGACATTAGTTTGAAAAATTAAATGTCTTATTTGAAAGTTACAAAGTTATATTCATAAAGTTTTGAATGTTCAGATCTTTTTATTTCTTTCAAATGTAGCTGCTCTAATTTCTGTGTGTTCTTTTTCCTTTTCTTACACATCTGCCTGCCTGTGTTTGCTCAATACACGCATTAAAAAAAGTGTTGCCTCATAAATGAATATATGTGACATACTGTCATCAGGTTACACAATGAATGACCACAACAACCCATTCCTCATTATCCCTAAACCACCCGGGGAAAGGAGAAAGAGGTACAGGAGTTGGGAAAAAGGGGTGAAGCTAAGCCTGTGAAAAAGAGATTGATGGGATTGTGAAACTGAGATTGTTTATTTTTGTCTTTTTTTATTCTGACCATCCTATTCCGTTCGAAATTGGCAATAAATTAAATTTTCCCCAAGTCAAGACTTTTGACCAGTAGTTTCTCTGTGTTTATTTAGACCTCTGAGTTTCTCCATCTTATATTCTCTCCCCATCCTACTGCGAAGGAGGAGTGAAAAAGCAGCTGGGTGGCATATGGTAACATACGAAGTTTAAGCCACTATAAGGTTCTGTGCTTTTCCTATGATTCCTACATAAGTACTGAAATTTTCAATTTATTTTCCTACCTCAGCTTTCATAGTTAGTTTTACCATGGCCTTCAATGAACACAAAAATTGTGAGTGCTGGAGAGGTCACATAATGAGCTTAGCTTAGTAGAAACCCATTCAGGTTTTACTGGCTACAGATTTTGGGCTTTTATCATATTATACTCAGATGCAGGAATTCCCTAAGGAACGCTGAAAAATGAAGGTACCACATGAAAGTAGATTATCTGCTGTGTGGTCATTCATCTCGTCTGTAGATTGTGGATGCTGCTGATGCAGCAGCAGACAATCCAACCAACATGTATGATGTCAAATAAATAAATAATAAATAAACAAACAAATGTGTTCTACTGCTCTTGTAGTCTAAAAAATCGAGAGGACAAAAAAAAAGAACATTGACTTTTGTGTGAACTCCTAGTGATTTCTGGGATCCTATGTTGTATCAGCATGGATCTTTTTGGTACTGTGGTTTCACTAATGGGTTAAACTGATTGTTGTCTTAAGACAAATGGCTCTGAGTTCAAAGCAATATGAGTCAGCTGCCTTATCACTAATACTACTGAAAATTACTTCTCCTGATGTACTTTGAAGCATGTTTCTATGGAGAGAACTTGAGAAAGCAGTCACTAAGGAATTTACACAAGTCTCCTGAGAGCTTTTCTCAGATTATTTTCTCTAAAACTCTTCCCAAAGGTGATGCTGTGATTGTTAATTTTATAACACTGACAACGAATTTTTCCCCAAGCTACAAGTGCAGAATATCATGTTGCTTTTTTTAAAAATTTCTTTTTCCTCCTCTGTATTCTCCTTGGATGTACTGTCTAGAATGAAGCAAGCTTATTTACGATGAAGAAAAATTTACCATAGAATGAAGTAAAAATAAATTATAGCTCTCCATGGTGGTCAGGAAATGTTTGTTCTATTCCAAAAAATATTGAATGTGAATCAAAAAGAAAAATAAAATAGTATTAACACACTTGAATGTGTATGTTTTAAAGGGTATTCTATTTATTCATCCAAAGTTCTGTTCCTATAATATCAGAATCAGAGTCCCTACTACAGATCTATAATCTGAAATAGCAAGAGTCATCTTTTTTTCTTTCTGCTGTCTTTCTTAGATTATGGGAGAAATAATTTCATTATTAATGTAATTTAGAGTGGTTTGAAAATAGTTATTAGAGAAAAATTAAGTTGAAAAGAGCAGTAGCCTACATAGTCCAAGAGTCCCAAGTTCAGATCTTGTAAATTTTCTGATTCTGATAGTAAAGAATTTTTCCTTATTCATCATTAGCTTATATTGAATATCTTTGCAAAGGTAAAATAAATTTTAAAAGCGTAATTAATAGTGCCATTCTCTTGGAGAACTACTTTTAGAACAGGAGCTGCAAACCACAAGGTTGGGACCTTATCCATATATTAACTTTTAACATCCCCAATTTTTCACTAACAATCAGAACTTATCATAGACTTACAAGAGTCTCTGACTGGTTTAAAGATATCAGACATTTGCCACTGGTTTTGACCTCACCTCTACCCCACATAATTGCTTATGATTTATATTCACAGGGGTAAATGCAAGGAACTGATGCATCAACACTTTGTAATGAAGGTAGCAGAGCAGCTTATTCTTAACCCTCTTGGAAAGGTGACCCTATCAGCATAATGAATTGGAACCTTGCACTCTAGCTCAAGGCATCCTTCTTCACAGAGGAGGAATGTTGCATGCAAAACCCCAAAACAGATTCAACTTGTTCAGACAAGATTGGAGTTGGAAGCTTTGCAACTTTTCAGCTTTCTTTTTTTCAACTTTCTTCAGTTTTCTTCATCTTTCTTCTTAACTTGTAGAAGAGTTAATAAAACAGAGAAGTAATTATGTCTATAGAAAAAAGGAAAATATCGTGGAATCATAGGATAGTAAGGACTATATTTAGAGCTTTATTTCTGACTATAATAATATAAGTGCAATGTGGGCTAAATAAAACTATTTTTAACTACTTTGGACACGCAGAGTTACCATGGAAATTGTCAACACGTTAATTAATGTATGTCAAATTGGAGTCTTTATTCTCTGAGAATGTATTGGGACACATACTAAACACATACTAAACATTGCTAATAAAAAGTTCCATTCTTTCTAAGGTCATTCTCATTACAAGAGACATTAAACTTTCTCAGCCCACTTGGATTCAGCCTTTATTTTCCCTATGAGAAAAGCAGATTTTACTGCCAGTAAAAGCTCCCACTGTGCTTAATATGGACGTTCTTATTAAGTGATAAATTATGTACTTGCTAAATCACAGTTGGTGGGGTGTGACAGCGTTAAAGGAAAGGTTAATCTGTGGAATATCAGGCTACAATGAATACAGTAAAATAACCAGAATGGCTAAGGCTAAGCCTTGATGAAAATATATTAGAGCTAACACACTCCTTTCTTTATTTTATTAACCTACCCAATTGGAAACTATATGAATTTCTTCACACACCAGTAGTGTGGGCAGAATTAAAGGAGGAGCAGGAATGTGTGTGTGTGTGTGTGTGTGTGTGTGTGTGTGTGTGTGTCCTTGTAGAACTGATGAAAAGCCACCATTCAGCTGTTTGCTAAAATAATCCATATTTGCAGTGAGATTTCATATAGAGGAAAGCTAACATCTAGTCAATCCTTTCTCAAACAGAATCTCTCTAAGTTTTTTACTAATAGTTTTTTTATATAAAGGAATAAGTTAAGACAGGTCCTTAGCTGATGAAAACTCCTATAATATCAGTCTTGACATATCTCTCTGCTATCCAGGCACTCATTCCAAATTCAGGAAACAAAAAAACAGATTAATATCAGACACTATTTTCCTATTCTTCATTTACTTTTTCAATTTAAATTAACTCCTGTATGCATGACTCTGTGTACATGATTGTGTTGAGAGCCATGCACATGAAAATGAAATATTTTAATTAAAAGTGTTTACAAAATAAGTTAAGAGCTCACAAAATGCTACAGGAGAACAGGAGAAGAGAATTGTTACACACAGAGAGCTGTTACCCTTCTCTTGTAAAATGTTCTATACAACTTTAGTTTAATTTTTAAAGTACTATTTAAGACCTCTGTACTTCCCAACTCAAAAAATACAGATAAAACACTTATAATGCAGAATTGTGAGCACTTCATTAGCAGGCTGCTATTTCTTGTCAAGATCAACCTCTCTACTCCCCACAGTTTATTGCTAGAATCCCCAGGGATCATTTCACAGGGGCTGTCTCAGGTGATCCTTAGTGTTAGTCATGTTGGCCATGAATTGTTCAAAACAAGTAAACTGTAACAAATTCCATTTCAGACTATATTATCAGTTTTTGCAAATAATATCAACACAATTTGTCCTGTGTCTCACTTTTGTAGTCCTTTAGCTCAGTAAATATGGTATTGCTGAACAAGGAGCCACAGAGTTTGTTTAAACACTGCAAGGATGTAGACTGGGCCTTATCAAGCCTGATTTGTCTGGACTTGTCTTACGCTTGCCTGGAGCTTTGTTTCAGCTTTTTTAGGTCTAGTAGACTCGTGTCTAATTTGTTTGAGTTTTGCTTTTCTTTTTACAATGGTGCCCTGATATGTCTCTTTCTATTATAATTCTGATGTAGCTCAATAGTGATAACAAGTACTATTCCAGTGACATTTTTTTTGTGCATATAATGAATTATGTGGTATTGTGGAACAGAAGTACTGGATAACAGTTGATGCCTCAAAAGATATAAACACAGGATGAGAGATCAAGGCTAGCAGGAAATGATCACTGAATAACTACTGATCATTGAAGAGATGATGCATTTGAAGCTGGGTGAAAATGTCCTTAGGAGTAAGAAAAAACAAGATTCCAACATAAATAAAACACCACTTGCATAAAAAAAAAATCAGATGTAACACAGAAAAGCAAAGAAGCAAGGTATAGGACATGTTAGAAAATGTTTAAAAGTGTCCCCTAGTATAAGGCCCTCAAGTACAAGAAAGAACAAACCCCCATTGCATTCCCTTGGCATAGGATTCAGGATGCACCATAATCCTTTCTCCTTGAATAAAACCAAGGGAAGTATAAAGTTTGTCTGCAAGTTTCAAGCATTAAACTATTATTACTGTGATAGAACTTCAGTATTTGGATAACTTGTGTGGTAATTTTTAGTACTTCTGTAACTGGACAAATAATACATTTTTTGTAAGACTTATGATTCCAGTTAGACCTACAGTAAATTCTTGACTTAACATACAAAGCATGTCTCTTTTCCAGTCGAGACACTGAAGTTTTAATGTGACATACTAGTAGAAAAAAAAAAGGACTTAAAATCTAATTGAACCTTTTTTTCCTTAGCTCTTTCTCATATCTGCAGTGCATTCTACACCTACAGGCTCTGCAGGGTACTTCTAGTAATAATCTCTATTAAATTTGGAAAGACTGACAAAAACTAATCCTTTCCAAACACAGACTAACTTAGAAAAGTGAAGATATAATGTCACCTGGAAAAAATGCTACTTCACAGAACACCAGGTTGGAAGCAAACTCAAGGATCATCTGGTCCAATATTCCTTGGCAAAACACTGTTTAGACAATATGCCTCAGAGCCCTTTCCAGTTGAATCTCAAAAGTATCCAATGTTGTCCAATCCATCACTTCCCTGTTAAGATTATTCTGATGACTGATTGTTTTCATTGCGAAAAATTGTCCTGGTGTGTCCAACCAAAATCTCCTCAGGAGCAACTCGTACTCACAACCTCTCATCTTTTCCATGTGATTCCTTGAAAAAAGAGTCTCCGCATTCTTTGTAGCCACACTTTGGATACTGGAACATTGTAATAAGGTCCTTTAAGCCTCTCACCCAAGTCTTCTTTTCTCAAAACTGACCATACTCAGTTCTCTTAGCCCTTCCTCATAAGGTAGGCTTACCAGTACATGATCAGGACTAATAAAGAACTACTACTGTTTCTGTGGCTGATGTGAGAAGCACTGAAAGTTTTCCCATGGTGGTGGTCTGGGGAGAAGGTTGATGAACTCCCATAGCAAGAACAAATTGTGATATATAAAAAAAATGTCTTTAATGACTAGGAAAAACTCATTTAAAATCAAACCTGTTACTTTAGATTCCCCAAAAGCATGATCAGACAATATTGCAATCTGTCTAGATTACTAGTATCCACAGTGATTTCTGTGGTGCAGACATTTTAGGAGAGCATATAGCTTCATTTAATAGTAGTAGAGAACACTGTCAAGCCATTTTATTTATCAGGGGACACATTTGACTGCCCTCAATGTTGTTAAAACTCTTAAAAACAGCATTTCCACATAAAAAGTCAGAGTATCTTTCCGAAAGAATGGACAAAGCTATAATAGTTCTTGGAGAGCTAAAAACACAATAAAAGAAATTAGTGGGAAAAGAAAGAACTGTGAAGAACCATCTGAGTGCAAACATTCTACTGACTGTGCTATTTGTAAAGTACTTAGTCTTTATTCGAGATGACTGTTGAAGAATCATGTAGAACAATACTAAGTGCTGCTTCTTGGAAAGATTGTATAGGTGTCAATGGGGATGAAATAAGTTGATTTTTAACTATAACTAGAACTTTAATAGATTTTCATCTTATAATGTATAATTGCAAGATCCTGCATAGAAACAAAAAAAATCTCTGGACTTTGTTAGTACTACATATCTTCCATAACACATGGACAGTAAAGCAAATAATAAATAAAAGCAGAAAACTAAAATAGAAATTAAAGAATATAAACAAGAAAATTTATAGAAACTGATACTTGCAATTCTAATGTAAATGAAACAAAAAATGCCCTTTTTTCCCCCATATTATCACATCTTTCTTTTTTCTTAGCACAGGATATTCCCATTCAGGGCAAGCATACCTATTACATATGGAGAAGAGAAAATGTACATTGACTAATATCTTACAAATTTTAATGACTATCTGTACTAAGTTACCAATGCTGCTGAAAATGGATCATCCCCAGGTCCTGATTAAAGCTAAGAATTGGATTCCTCTTCCCATTCCCACTCCCTCACCCAAAATGGATAGAATGAGTATAACCATAAAGATGGTGTTACATAGTGCTCAATCACAAACAGTATTTGTAAAGCTTTTTGTGGAAATAATGTATTAGCTATCTTAATCCATCCCTTTTCACTACCATTAACATTTATGTTCTCCTGTCTCCTTGAAACTCTTCTATTACGATGCAATTATTTTCCTATCTTCTTGGACTAAGTTGGAGATTCTTTTCAAATCCTTATCTGCCTAAAAAGTACATCTCCAACCTTGAACGTCTGCCTTATCTACTCAACTTTGTGCATTCTACTTGATAAACTCTGTTTAGAACATTTATACTCATTAAAGATTTAATTCTTTCCATCTGCAATGTGCATTGCCTTGTGCTTATTTTTGTTTCCTAGTGTTTGGTTGCTAGCTGTAGTGTTATGGGTGGGATTCAGTCACCTGCACAGAGATACCAAGGAGACATTTCAGCAGTTTAATGTATTCCATCAGTCTTCCTGCAACATTTCCAGAAGTGCTTAGCTTTTCCAGAGGTCCCATACCATAGTAACCACCCTCAATGTGTCTCAGATTCAGAAGGAAAATTACGATTACACAACACCTACTGTCCTCCAATAAATATGATTTGTTCCTTTAACAGTAGAATACAGGCCCTATATTGACCTGGCACTGTAAGGTCTCAAGATTTGTCTCAGCTTGTTTGGTCTGAAGTGGATTTGCTTTGTTGGAGCATCTATATGAGTTCAGTGTTCGCTGCTTCCCCAATTCCAGCTTCAGCTTTAGGGTTGCCCCTCTGGGGACAGTGTCATACTCGCTCCCCAGGTGACTCCCAGACAAATCACAGACTTTTGTGTGTGAGTGGCTGCATTAAAGAAACCCAAGTGGACCCAAGCAGTGAGAAGAAAGAAGCCCTTGCCAGTAGCATTGTGCTCCTCCTCACAGAGAAGTCATCAGCATCCTCATGGCTTGTCACAGTCTACACCACATTTTGTATAAGGAAGACTTTAAATGTCATTTATTGTATGCATAAACATTGGAAGTTTTGAGTATAATGCCAAATAAAAGGCCAGCTGTTTGAAAAAAAAAAAAAAAAAGAAGAAAAGGAAATTATAAAACAACTCTAATTGTATTTGCTATTGTGTTTTTTCAGTATTGACCAGGCAATTCAGAACACTAGAATGATAAAACTAGTTCATGGCTCCACAATATATTTTGTGGTCCCCTTTTCCTAACCCAACACTGATTGCAAACCTTTCTAGACAATGAAATCTGCCCATAGCACTGTTCCCATGTCTTCAGTCACTTCCATTGCACTCCACAGCTCAAGCCACAGTCCAAAATGCAGTGCTATGCCTCACTTTATCTGATGAGGTAAAAGTTTGGAGCTAGTGTAATACCTTCTCTGCAGGAAGTGATATTGGAAGTTAAGATCTCATGATTAATTACTCAGGAACAGCAATCAGCATTTGCATCCAAAAATTTGATTTAACTGATTTCCTGTACTTTTATTCATTCTTTCCTGGCACTCACAGAGCTATCATAAATATCTGTTAAGAAAGTTACCCAACACTGCTTTTATTTATTTTATTACTTCTTCAGGTCTTAGTGTCTTGGGTCAGCCATGTCCTTGGTCTGCAGTGCTTCACACCATAGCTGCTCACGAAGGTGAGCCACTTCTCAGGGGCACCACAATTTCACAGAAGGGAGAAAAACATAGGGATAACTTAGCAGGGATTTGCTAAATGCTCTTTAATGCTCTTTAAATGTGTTGTGACCTTGTAATAAAATTAATTTCATGAGTAGAAAGTTTGTCGTGTGTCTGTCCACTATAAAAATTGGCTGACAGGGAGTGAGGGGGGGGAAAAGTGGAGACTTGGAAAAGAGGGGTACTCTCCCCTTCCCCACCAGCTGACCTATCAGGGAAGAGCTATCAAGCAGGATCCTGCCTATCAGGTAGCTTCCTATCCTGGAAGCTGCCAGAAGGAATGGATAGCCACAGCCTGGATCCATGATACGGCTAACCCAGAGCAAGGGATAACCTGCCTCAGCAGCTGGAGGGATCAGGAAAGGCTGTTGGATGAAACAGAAAGCAATCAAGTCAACCTGGCCCCCAACCTCAGCTCTGAAAATACAGGCACAAAAAGCAGACAAAAAATAAAATAAGTATAAATGACTCCCAAAAATTATTTCGGAGGAACAAAAGAAAAAAAAAAAAAAGAGAAAAAGCAAGCAAAAAGTTCTCTAAGATAGATGTTACCTAAATAAAGAAAATATCCACAAACTGCCTGAGAATGAGACGTCCACCCTAAAAGCTATTCTAAAGAGGTGAAAATCCCTACACAAACCTGCCAAAAAAATTCCTTTTTTGCCTTTCTCCTGCACCTGGAAGTACTACCTGGATATACCACCTGGAGAGCTAATTCCATGTGCTTGCACAAATAGGGGTTGATGAAGGAGAAAATACTTTCCCAAAACAGCACTGGAGGTGGAGCACTTATGTGTTGAGTCCATGCTTGGGTGCAACCCCAGAAGAGTTTTCAGACCAGAAATGGCCACCAGATGGCAACCAGAAATGTCCTGCTTTTTCCTCACTCTCTACTGAGGCTGAGCTAGGTCAGTACAGACTGAGTAAAGTTCAGACTTTGTAAAGTTTCCTTTGGGATTACCACAAACATAACTATTTTGGGAAGATGTTTTGCCAGAAGATTACACTAACCTGCTCCTTCCTCCTGTCAGTGAATCAAATTACTGAAAATCATGTGTCCAGCTCTGAACTCAAACACTTTTTTGCCCATACCAAACTTCAGTCTCTCCAAACCTTCTACAGTACATTTTCCAGTTGTGTAAAAAAGGACACAGATATGTATTTTATTGTTTTTACTGACTCTGACACTGTGTCGAGCCATACAGAAAGGCTCAAACTTTTCCAACCTTTACAATGTTCATGCCTGCCTTACACTACAGTTCTCTTACTCCAGACGATTAGGAATGCTGGGACCTTTCACAATTGAACTAAGTGGCTTTCTAAGCCTCATCTGCTCATTCTTTTGAAGTCAGTAACTGCTCACTAGATAGAAGTTATAAGTAATATATTTTTCTCCGTGACTCTTGCTGACAACAAGAAAAACATTAACTTATTTGGCTGAATGTGAACTAAAGCCTTAAAAAGAAGATGACTTTGCTGCTGTTGCCCTACAACTCTCAAAGAGAAATGAAATACTGCAGGGATTTTAGAACAGTGACTTTCACAGGAGAGAATAATTTCAGATACAATATGCCAAGCCATGAAAAAATACTAGTTCAGCTTTATGCATATTATGTCTCCTTGACCCTGTTCAATTCCTAAAAGCATACATATATTTACAAGACTTAACAATCACTTTACGTCCAGCTGATTTCTCCCTGGCAAAGAAACTACCATTGAAATATTATTTTTCTTATAGACTCAGAATTTTCACCACTGATACATTTATTGTTGTCACTGTTATAATCATTTGTATGAATGTAACATCAAAATAGCCAGTTCACGATCTGTGAGTCTGTACACATGATTAGAGAAAATGCTAGCAATATAAACAGATGAAGCCAGAGGGATGGGAGCACAGTCAAAGAAAAGTGACATACTCAAGGTCATGCAAAGTACAAATGAGAAAGAACTGAGGTTTTATCCCCATAAAAATTCCTGAAGCATTCCATATGGTAGCCTTTTTGACTGTAATGTAAACAACTTGCCAAATTAGAACAATCTAAATTGAGGATGTTATTCTAAATCATGTAATATAGCTATGGCTTAAATTTTTCAGTGAATCTGTAGAGACTTGCCAGTCTGATGTGACATAAATACAGAATAATCAGAATTAATATTCAATAATTGATTAATTCTGATGTTGGTATATGATGTTTCTTGTTATATTTCAAAATAGTGCCTTATATGCAAATGATTAACTAACATTGGAAGAGGGGACTGTTGTATAAATGAACTCTTGCCCTTTTCTCAAATTTTCTTTTCTTTGCACATATATATATAATAACACAGTAAACACTGAAATAATTCCTAAATATAGTCAGGTGTGTTTATTAAGATATGTAATAATTTCAGATTTTTGCAACTGCTTTTCTCATACTAATTATCAGGAAAAATTTAAGCCATTCCTTGTGTTTTCAGGCTGCCTTTCTCGAAAACATTCCATAGATGGCATTTTTGACTAGTACTCTGCAGTAATGATTTATAAAAGTTATATAGAGGCCTATGAACCTCAGTTAATATTTAAAGCATGTTTTCAGCGGCAGCAGGAAATGATCCATCTATGTCAATAGTAGAAAATAGAAGCAACAAAAGTTTCCTTGGGAGGTCTGACCTTTTGAGCACAGGGCAGTTCACATGTCTTGTAGAGAACTGTTCAATGGGTACCCTGGGTGCACAGAGTGCCTCCTCTTTTGTTTGGGGTCTATTCATCACACCTCAAATTTTCCATGTATCTTCATTAAGTATAATGTGGTTAACCTGTATGATACATTCATTGCACTTTCCTAGGTTGTATTTGTATACCTATTAATCAAGAACAGTTTTGAAAATAGGCTAGGTCTTTAACAAGTTTAAATAGAGAGTATACACATTAAGATGTTTTGATTGAAGAAGAAACAGAAATTGGGCATTCAGCTTGACAAATATCTCTGCAATCGCTGTTTTGCATTTTTGGTTGTTCTAAGTCCAATGTCTCAGTTGAAAAAGACCCAAAATTCATTTTTTCTAAATACATTCTATAGTGCTATATCTTAAAAAAGTTAAAAAAGAAAAAAAATATAGGGATAGAATAAATTTCTTGCTACAGTAAAATTCTGTTGATCTGTTAAAGACAGAAACTGAAAATAAATTTTAAAAAGTGAAAGTTTCATATTTTTCAGTGTTCCTTTTCTCTTTGAGCACTTATTCATAAGTGTGCATGCTCAGACTTTTAAGGTAGAATAAGTCCCTACAGGTACACAGGTTTCTTCAGGTAAATATTCTAAAACAGGAAAGAGATGAAATCTTTCGAGAGGAATCACTTTCCTTTTTTTTAAAACATAAGCAGAAACTATATCTATTTGTATACATTATTAATTCTCTTTCATTTTTAAATACATATATGCATTTGCATACATATAAACACCTGTGTACATATTTAAACTGCCTCTAAACAAGAAAACTGATTTGCCATTACAAATGCTAACATTTGCAGATGTCTGCTGCAATTTTAGCACTATGTGTCAGAAGAAGTGAATTTGAAAGAGTTTCTTTTCCGTTCTGAATGTTCACTTCTGAATGAATTACAAGTTAACATTCTATGCAGGTTCTCCAGAAATTATTAAGAAAGTAGCGCAAAAATTTTAATATTTGGACATATCCAGACATTAAATCTTCTAAATTCATGAAATCTCTTTCTAGGGCAGGCACTTGATTTATACATGCAAATGTCTGCAACTTGAAGAGTGCATGTGAATGTTTAAACACATGTATTGTTGCTGTGACCAGATTCTTTGATCTAAATTGAATGCTGGATTTTCATTTGCTTCTGAATGAAGAAGTTGCAGAAAACCAGGCAGCAGTTGTCTAAAAAGGCCATGCAAAATGCAGCTGAGATGTAAATCAGTAGAGATATCAGTCTCAAATACCTTTGCATACACAAACAGGAGACACTGCTGTGGTTTTATGACAAAAAATAATTCCATAGACAGTTGTGCTAAATCTAGCAATCATCAATTATACAGTTGCAGATGTTTCCAAATCTGATTAGGGATGACAGTCCTTTTGGTTTTAGGCCATTTATTTCAAGTGTGTTTAGAGATTTGCTAGAAAGCAGTGTGCAAATCCATATAAATAAACGTGCTGGAAAAATGCCCAGAGTATTAACTATAATCTCATAATTCAACAATTTTTTTCTGAGAAAACAAAATGCTTGATAGGGGTCTCAAGTTTTCTACAAGGCAGGGCTTAGCAAGAAATAAATATTCTGTAGTCTTCTTTTTTAGATGGAAGATTGAAACATATGTATTTTCTATTTATCAGAAATTATTATTTCAAGGTTATTATATGCAAGAGTCCTGATTGCATGGCCAGGTAGAAAATAGTACTGAGATTGGTATTATAATGTAAATAGATATATAAGGGTTCAAAAAAGAAAAAAAGGAGGTGTGGTTTAATTTAGTAATTCACCAACACTTTTGTATTTTTGCAACCTCAGTATCACATTAAATCTTAAATTTTCAAAATAATAAGTGTTACAAGTAGTTCTTTGTTAGTGAAGCAGTTTCCAGGTTTCTTTTCTTAAAAAGAAAGAATGGGTGAGGAAACAAACTATTATTTGGGCCCGAAGAAATAGTGAACATGTGTATAAGAAAAGATAAAAAAGCCAGAACTGTAATCCAAGTATGAAATATGGATGTCCAAGGAAAAAAGTAATTTTAGCACTTCTTATTAACGTTTTGACCTGTTAAAGATACCAAAGAAATTATTGTCATACTAGGAGTTGAGTATATCTAGTTCTATATTGCAATAGATTAAGAAATTAATTTCAACACGGATCATAATCCCTAATTACATTAGCACTGAACTGTTTTCCTTTCTATCCAAACTTTGTTGTAAGACCTGCAGACTAATATATTCTAACCTCAGAGGGATTGCAGTCATTAGGTGCTAAGATTTGTGGAAAAAAAGCCAAACACAAAGCAGATCATAAAACTGCCTCCAACAAATTATTTATTATGTTTATCAATTTATGCTTAAACAAATTTTGTACATGAAGTCTCATTTTTAAAAAATATCATGTGTTGAGTCCACTATTCTGCATTCAGCCTCACTGTTCAAGCCTCACTGTTACAGACAACTACATCTGTTAGAAATTTCCTTTTCCTTTCAGTTGGTTTTCTTTGTTGTTGTAGCATAATGTACATTTAAACATTTTTCTTCCTTCTCAAAAAAGAAAAAATACCATATATTATGTTTTAAAAATTATATAAATCATTGTGCATTTTGTTCTAACTTGGTTACTCATAGACTCTGCTCTGATCAGCTAATAATGTATTCTGATCTGCTCAGATGTTTTATTCTGCTGGTAATGAAGAATCCCAAAGGAAGACAATCATCATTCAAGACTATATCCTCTCCTGAGCAAGGGTTAAGCCTAATTTAGTGATTTTGCAGTGCTAATGGAAGTAACAGGCAAATAGATTAGTGTTTAAGTATTCAAAGAGGCCATATAGTTCTATCTTCAATATTAAACTGTTTGCCACCTAACCTGGGTATAGAAAATACTTCCATTTAATTCCTCTAACCTCATGGATACTTTTGTAGGTGTTCAGGGAAGGAGCATTTAGATCACACATGACTGTGACTAGCAATAGATGTGGTGATGATAGAATACTGATGAGCTATCAAAATTTGCTAAAACTTAGTTTTGCTTCTATTTTCATTGTATGTTCAATTCTGCTATGCAGCAAGTACCTTGCATCAATATTCAGAGGGAATCCCTCTGATGGCTAGAAAACCTTACCACGAAAATCATATGTAGCTATGCATGTAAATATAAGGGTATACTCCTCTCTATACACACATACACATATATATATATATATATATATATATATATATATATATACAAGCACACATATACTGTGTATGTATCTACACACAGAAACTGAAAAAGGTTAGCATAACAGAGAAATGTTCCATATATAATTTCCTTGGAAGAAATATATAAAAATTTAAGAATAATCTATTAATAGGTAAACTTATTTCATGGTCTGAAAAAAGTTTGGTAAGTAGTGTTTTCCAAGTATTTTTTTTGTTTGTTTTGAATTTAAAATACAGATGTAAAATAATTGCATTCATTGTATGAAATAATGAATCACTCTCCACAACTGCTTGTTGGTCTCTTCTCCAGGAAGAATCAGTGAGACAAGAGGAAAAGGTATCAAGTTGTACAGGGGAGGTTTAAATTGAATATTAGGAATAATTTTTTTCACTGAAAAGATGGTCAAGCATTAGAACAGGCTGCCCAGGGAAGTGGTTGAATCTCTGTCCTTGGACATATTTAAAGATGGGTAGATATGGCACTTAGGGAGGTGGTTTAATGGGGGACTTGGCAGTACTGGGTATGTGCTTGGACTTAATGATCAAGAAATGATGGCTTATTAGCTTAGGAGGGGAGAAACTTGTGAAGATTTATCCAGGATGAATTGACCAGCAAGGCTTGTCCTAGCCATTGAAATTGTAAAGCAATGAGTAGTGAAAACGCAGTCCCTTGGGGGAGCATGTTTGCAAACACACTATGCTGCAGTGATGATTAAGCCTGAAATAGTGAGCTGCAGGTAAAGGCCAGACTGCCAGCCAGGACTGGGACCAGCCAGGACTGGGACCAGCCAGGAGTGACTGTCCTGCTACTCCAGGTCCATGGTGGTGGACATAGCCACACCAGAGGATCTGGGGCCTTGGTGAGCATGAATCTGTGTGTGTGTATGTGAGTATGTGTGGTGTAGAAGAGGAACTGCTGTACAGTTGCTATACTCATCCTAAAAAGTAAATTAATCTTTTAGTTTATGTTACTGAGGAGTGTGGTTCTGTTCTTGCAGCCACACCAACCTTAATTCCCCTGTTACAATCTGTTTGGGTCAACACTACACCAACAATCAATACTAATCAAGAATGCAGTTTGCCTCTCTGATACAGCTGTAAATCAGCGTTAAACAAGGGTGCCTAGTAACAGAATGTATACGGACACTGGTAATTAACTATTTTTTTAAAAAGCACAGCCTTATTTCTAAACTGAGGAAGAAGCAACAAGTTTTTTTATAAGGTCCAGTATAGGTCAGAGTATCGATTATAGCATACAGAGTCTATAGCTCTTAAAGCTGTTAACTTTTTTCACAAAACAGATGCTATGAAATTGTTATCTCTAAGATGGCTTCACTGCCTTCACAAATTGAAATATGCTTAATCCAGAAGGTAGTGTATACTTGCTATTTATATATAAAGCTAGGATCTAAATTTCACAAATAAACCAATATGCTTGAGTACCTAAAGCTCAAACTGTTGGCAAGACATGTGATCTGATAGGAGAAGAATTGAAGATCAAATAGTTTGATTCCAAGGATCTCACATTCTGGCTGTACATTTTTCATTATTTTCTTCATTTTTTTAAACTTTAAATTAGTCATGATCTAGTCAGGGACGAGGCCATTGCTTTCAGAGATGTGCTTTTGGAACACATCTTCTGTTTTAGTTTCATCAAAACTAATCATATTTGTGTACTTTAAGACCACTTATTTTATGAATCAAAGTATAGTAAATCACTCAATCAAAAGATATTTCAAAAGTGTAATCAACATAAAGCAAAACATAACGTATGCCCTTTATTATATCCCAGAATATCTGATAAACACCTAACCAGTACAATTAGTGAACCAGCTCAGAGAAAAATTCCGCTGACATATATAACAACTCATGTCCTTAGGGATATGAGTTAATGACCCACTGCTTTAGAGGCTGAAGACTCAGATTGCTACCAGATCTGCCAGAGATCTGCCAGGTTGTTGTGAAAGTTTTGGGCTCTCTAGGGCATTTTCAATGGCATTTCTATGAATGCTTAGGAAACAGAGCCTGAAACAGACACTTGAGCTCCAGGTCTCCAGGGAGGGTTGATTTGCCTTTCCAGCTACAGTGACTGCACTGTATTTCATTGACTATAGTAGCAGCATAGAAGCTGGATGACTGTATGTCGTTTACACCTAAATACATGGACATGTGGAAATTTAAATGTATATGTTTTATTCTGGATATAATCACAACAATTGTCTCCACTGCACACAAAAAGACATCACCTATAAAAGTGTCTTGCCGCTTTCAGTACCAAACCCAACATCATTAATATAGCAAGCTAATATTTTTTTCAAACTCAAATGCCTGGTCTTCGCCAAGAGGCAGAATGTTATTGGTAGGGTGATTTCGCAGAATGGTTTGGAGTGAAAGGGACCCTCAAGATCATCTTGTCCCAACACCCCCACTGTGGGGAGGAATACCACCCACTAAATCAGGCAACTCAGGGCACCATACAATTTCGCCTTGAATGCTTCCAGAGATGAGACTTCCACACATTTACAGCTTCTCTGGGCAGCCTGTTCCAGTGTCTCATTGCCCTCACAGTGAATAATTTCCTTTTAATATCTAATCTAAACCTACACTCTTCAGTTTAGAAAGAGTCAGTATATGCCTGTCCTATCACTACATGCCCTTGTAAAAATTCCCTCTCCAGTTTTCTTGTAGGTACTGGAAGAGTTCCTGTTATTACTGCCTAGTCTATCAAAGCACAAAAAGGCTTGTTCTCCAGAGAAATCTTCCTGACTAAGAAACACCTTATGAATGACAATAGGTTTTACAAAGCAAAGTTTGCGGCAGTCACTCTTAAGTTAATGCAAGAGTGTTACCAAAGAACAGGGCTTCAAATAAGTTGAGGGGGAGAGTGTTGAAAGGCTGTGCTCAGCACCTTATGAGAAACACTTCAAATGGAAAGATGACATAATCAGTTCACAGCACCTGTGCTTAGTCTCTAGGGGTCTGGGTTCAAACATAGAACATCAGTAATAGAATGAGATGTGATCCTGAGCTAATCTGTAATTGAAATTCACTCACATCTAAAGCACTCACATTATAGAAGCACTTATTATACCTTGGTAGAAGTAGGACTTTACTTAAAAGCACTGCACCCATTAAATAATTTGGAAATAGAGAGTTATAGAATACTACCAAACATCACAAGAAGTCACATAATATTAATCACTAGAAATGTTGATGTAGACCAGGTGTGGAAAAATCTGTATATGACATAAAAACCTATTCTTCTGGATGTTTATTTCTAATGATCTTATATAAGAACTAATGGAAAGAATAGTAAAAACAATACAATTTAAACACATGTAGAAAATGTCTTGCATTGGGAGAACATAGATAAACTGGCCCTTTTATCTCAGCATTGATTCTTTTATGAGGTTCTGTTAAAGAAGTAACAGAGATGGAAGTTGATTGAAATAGATGTCACTGACTGAAATAGATTTTAAGAAGCATTAAGTAGTTTTCCAACGTTCTTATTTTTCTAGTGAATATTAATTTTTCCTATGTTCAGAAACTTTTATATGTCTGTGATCTTAATTCACGTGGTTTAATAAAACCAAAGGAGTGATCTGTTATTGTCTCCAGGGAGAAGAATTTTATTTTCATTTTTCAGTTAATTCACAAAACAAAAGTGACATCTTTTATAAAACACTGTTACATACCTGTTATTCTGATGTGTTGTTCTCCTGTGACTCATTGAGCCACTGTGGGTACCAAAGCTCACAATGTTCAGTTCTTGTTCACCTTGCCCACTACTTATTATAGTCAATTATCTAGCTCCTAATCAAGACAATGTCGTGATGTCCCCTGATATTGCTATGTTTTGCCTAAATTCTTTCTACATCAATATGAGTTCTAAATTATTTGTTTCTTTGATAACAGATTTTTCCCTAATTTTACATTAAACTGTAATTCTTTCTTTCATTAAACTATATTCTTTCTGTGAATTTTGCTTTTATTCATTATGCTTTTCTTCTTTTTCCCAACAGGAAGAGAACTCTTCCATAAAAGAATGAATAGTCTCCCAGACAACAGGAAACTTCTGTGATCTTATTTTTATTCATTCTGCTATAACTGTGTTTCAGTGTACAGATGTTTTAATTAATACTACAATTCTCTTTCTTAATGTCCTTTGTAATTTAAAGACCAAAATGTGAGAAAGGAACTGGCTTTGGAATTGGCTGAATAGAACATTGAAGAATGTTTAATTTCTAAATAGAAAGTAGAATAGATGAATTTCCTGCGACATACCTTGTATCTAAGATTTGGTAATCAACTTGATATTTCATTGTCAGGATTGTCATGCCAGCTGCATGATACTTAGCAAAAGACAATATGATATCCCATTTAGTTGTCTTGCATCTTCCACCAGGCATTATTTTTCTGAAACTGAATGGGCTATTGAAGAAATGTGCCTAAACATTTAAATAATTTCCCAGAAGACTGACCCTTAAGTATAGATCTGTATTGTCCAAGGAAAATCAATATGGATTTCAGGTTCTTAAATTTAAAAATCAAAGAACCAACCTCTGTAAAAAAAAGTAGTATTTATGTTTTCTGTCATAATCAAGGAACAGTGCCCTGAGTGCATCTGAGTGCACAAGATTGTGAAAACAACAGTGACGTAAAACTGCTGAATCATAATTTGCTTTTAATGTCTGGGTAAAATAATGGAAGCCTTAGTTTCTTTTGTAATGTGACAAGGACGTCAAGGGAGAACAAGCAGGAAAAGAAGACTTGTCAATGTGGCCCTTATGCTCAAATTTTTCCAGACATCATTTTACACTGTACTATTGTTTGTCTTTCAATGTGTGATCTGAGAAACTGTCTGACTGCAAACTGACATGTAAATCTTCATAGATGAACTTGCTTTTGAGCCACCAAATAATGCTTTAAAGACTGTTCTAAGGCTGCCTGGATCTATTTTTTGACAATCTACTTTTGAAAGCATGCCTATACACAAAGAATCATCCTGTGGGGTTTTCCTCAAACAAGTAGGTCACTGACTGGAGTAACAGGAGCTACAATGTGTCACGTCTCTGATTTTGACAAAAAGTATACTTATAATCCAGTAAATTCCAGTTCTAAGTCTGTACTGATTTTTTTTGTATACTTTTAAGCCACTCTTTTGGTTTGTGTATTTTTGTCCATAGCCTCTGTATTTTTCTTTCCCTTTCTTCCTTTTTTTAGAAGGATTGATGCCTTTAGAATCTTTCCTTGAAAGAATCTGTGCCAAATGTGGGGGGTTAACATTCCCTTTTTAGTAAGTATGAAGAGAGCAATCCAGTGTTACCAAATCAGCGGCTCTGAACCCCCTTCAGGAAGCACATACTTCATGTTGTTATCAACAGTTCTGTGTAGTGTCAACAGCTCACCATCTTGCTCTCCTTAAACAGACATCACTTTTATATGCCAGAAAACTTCAACATGGTTTCTTTTAGTTTTTAGTTGCATCACCATCAAAAAAGCCTTGAAAGGTAAGATACAACAGATTGATTTGTCTTTGTAAGTCCCACAACAAAGTATATAAAATATCAATGGAAATATTTAAAAACTTTTCATATAACAGTTTAATTTCGCCAAAGACAATAATTTAAAATTAAATTTATTGATTTTTCTCTATTTGACTATAAATTGCACCTGCCTGTGCAATGTAAAAGATCATGCTTTGTACCTGACTCAACCAGCTCAGAAGGATACATGAAATACAGCTAAGATAGACAGAATTAGCAAGACCTAGAACTATTATTAATCATCGACTCACGAATGTAATACATATTTTATCCATTAGTTTCAATTATACTAGTCTTTAAAAGAGTTTAAAAAACAGGTTTGGTTTTCTTCCTTGGCAGCCTATACGAGTAATAGAATATAGCAGTAATAAAACACTGTAGAAAATTCGGATAGGAAGAGACGGATAGCAGACCTCATTTGCCAGAGAGCCCATAATCCACAACTGAGTCTTTTTCACAGAAAGACAAATAAAAGTAAAACAATAAAGGAGTTAGAATGGTGGGAAAATAAATGTGTTGCTCTACAAAATATATTTTCTAACACAATATATTTTGCCCTGTCTGACAGACTTTTATCAGCCCCTGCCTCACCAAACACTCTCAAGTAAGTGTTTTTACATTTATTCACCATTTTTTTTGTTTTGTTTTTAGATTATATTTTTTTTCTTTCTTAGAAAGAGGAAGGAAAGGAAAAAGGAAAATAGGAAAATAATAAAAAGCAAATATACAATCTGTTATTTTCTTTATACAGTTGCATTTTTATACATATGACAAAATAAGTTGTCTTTTCTGAAGTATTTCAAGTTAGCAGCTAAATAATTCTTCCATTTGTGATAACTAGTCTCCTTTTTTTTTTTCTTTTTAAAACTCCATTCCATCTCCAAATTCACCTATTCTCCAATTTTTTTTTTCTTCCATTCTAATTACAATATTCCAACAGGTTTGAATTGCTAGGAATGATGAATCAAGGACTGCAAAAAAACTTGATTGTGGGGCAGAAGAGCACAAAGACAACTCTCAGCTAGCTCAGGATTTTAGAGTGTGAGTAGAAATTGAGCTTTTTCTCTATGCATTTGTGCAAAATGCTTGCCAGAGCTTAGACTTTTGTAACACAAGATCAGTTGGATGTAAACTAAATTTTTGCAGAAACAGCTGCAGGTAATGGAAATGCAGTTGAGGGTATATGCATCATTCCATATGTTCTTGGTGTTTGACCAGGTAGGAACCTCAATATGAGCTTTGTGAAAGGTTGCTCTCTTGGATGTTCTCCAAGATGCACATTGTCAATTGGCTGAGAAGTTAAATTTCACAATCCATTAGCGTGCTACATCTGGAGGTCTTTTTGTACATTCTACATAGCTGCATTCCTTGCAGTCTACAGATGGGGCTAGAATAAAACTAAAGTGGGAAGACCCTTGTTTTTCAGAATGAAAAAAACAAGAAGGACTAATAATTCAGCCATCTTTATTTGGGACATAGGTACCGGTAAACATTTTTAGCACCATAGAGACCAGGAAGAAATAGTGATTTTTAATTAAAAAACCCTCAAACAAAACAAAAAGGTTTAATCCCCCTCAATATAGTCAGTGACTTAAAATGGTGTCTAGAACTTGAATATTATAGAAAATTGAAAGAACTCTGCTTTTGATTCACTGTTCTGCAGTCAGGTCGCTATGCAGGTGCATAGTCTATTTGAATTCCCATGGAAAACATAAAACCACCTCGACATCACTGCTTGAGCAGATTGTTCCCACTGGCTTGAGTGTGTATACTAACTATTTGAGACTAGTTTCTTTCATTGACTAGTGGCAAGTGCCACTGAGCCTGAAGATTGAAAAGCAGCTGCAGTGTAGAGAATCAAATCCTTTCTAAGCTACAGAATACATAGACGCAAATCTAACTCACTTTCTAAAGACACAGTTATTTACCTTAACCTTTCAATAAAAAAAGTCTGGTTTGAGCAAAACCAATCCCATCCTATTTTCATTCATTCATAGAATTTTTTTCAAAATCTACCCTAATTTTGTTTTTAAAAATATAATTGTGGAAATACAAGCCAGTAAAGATGCCCTTTTGGAAAAAAAAAATGTTATCCCAGACTGCATTAAGCAAAGCTTTGTCAGCATGCCAAGTCAAAGGAGATAATCCTTACCCTGTGCTCAGCACTGGTGAGGCCAAATTCTGAGTGCTGTTCTGGGCTCTCCAGTGTAAGAGAGAAATAGACTTACTAGAGATAATGCAGTAAAGGGCCACAAAGATGATAAAGGGACCAGAACATCTCTCCTATGAGAAAAATCTAAGAGACATGCAGTTGTATAGCCTGGAGAGAGTATACTCAGAAGGAGATCTCCTCAATGTCTACAAATAGCTGAACAGAGGGCATGTAGAGGACAGAGCCAGTCTCTTTTCAGCAGTGGCCAGTGACAGTACCAGAGCCAATGAGTACAAGCTGTACACAGGTGGTTCTGTCTGAACATTGGAAAACACTTTTTCATTGTGAGAGTGACTGAGCACTGGCACAGTTTGCCCAGAGAAGTTGCGGTGTCTCCATCCATGGAGATATTCCAAAGACATGTGGACATGGTTCTGGCAACCAGTTCTGTGTGACACTGCTTGGAACAAAGCCATTGGACAAGATAAACTCCAGAGGTCCCTTTCAAACTAAGCCATTCTGGGATTCTGTGAAACCACTATAGAGAAAAAGCTGTGTTCTGTATCGCAAAGATTGCAACCCCAGTCTACACGAAATAATACAGCTATTTTAGCTATTACACATAAAAGATAAATTTTAAAAAGTCTCACAAATAAACTCAAACAAAAAACAACAACAAACCAAACAATTCAGTGCCACTATGTTAATCAAATTAGGTAAAATACAACTGCTACAGTTTCAAATTTAACCCAGGGAGGTAAATGCACTGTAAGAAAATGAATTTTGTTCTTTGAAAGGTTATCATTCAGAATCTTAATCAGTGTGAATCCATGCAATCTCCATTTTAAGGCATTTTTTCTTAGATAATGTACAGGAAAAAGCACTGATGTCATTCATGTTTGTCACGGAGATACGATAGGCTGAATACCAGTTTAAAGTCTGAAGCTGAAACTGATTCAACCAGGATTAACACTGAGTATACAGCTTCACTTGAAACTTACGCCAAAACAGTTGTTGAAATTAGTTTCTTTAATGAAAACAGATCTATGAAGTAGTAGATTAGAAGCAGGCAAATAAAGACTAAAATGCAGAAGGTACTTCAGTTGTTTCAGTGAATTTCTCTATAAACTAATAATAAAAAGAACAAAAATTATAGGATTATAATTTGAATGCTTAGCTTTATGTTACCAAGAAACACGCTACTGAGGGCAATAACCAAATGATCGTGGGGTTTTTTTTAGTAATTTAATGCATGAAAAATAATTCATACAAGATGCTTACTTTATATGCACATTAGAAATGATAAAAAAAATATTGTAAATCTTCTTTTAAGAGCCCCTCAAGAAACTCAGGATTTCATAAAAGACAACACGTACTCAAAGTACCTTCCAGGTACAGCACTGAAAGCATATTACAAACATGATCAGGAACAAAAATGATCACGGGATAGACTATTGGAAGTCTCATTCTTACACTGTCTTTTATGAAGCCAAAAAATTTATAGCAAAACCAGTCTCTTTGTGTATATTATGCCCTAAGTGCCTTGTAGAATATTTTCTTTCTTTGGTTTTGTCTTCCCATTTGTTTCCTTTTGTTTCAGTTGAAGAAAGAAGGAAAATAGAGGCTGTCTTTAGCAACATTATTGATGTTAAATAACCTTGCATTGGTATTTATATAGACTGGTAGCTGGCTGATTATTTTACGGAAAACAGACAAAGTTAAAACAATTTTCATGAGGCTTAATGCAAGATCTGTTCCCCAAGCAGCAGTCTGAGACAATGATTTTTCCAACTGCCACTAGATTTAAGTCTGGTCTTAATTTCATGAGAGAATAATTTAGGACAACATCTGAACAAATAACAAATTGAAAATAGCTATTGCATACCTAGGGAGACACTCAACCACTGAGTTGCTATGAAAAGACTGAAAAACATTTTGAAATAATTAAGCTTCAAAAATGAGGCCTCTTCAAAAGACGTAGCAGTTATTAGCTATCAATTTCATACAAGTAAAATATTAACCTTAAAAATATAATAAATCTGAGTTCTGTCTGTTGGAAAGGAAAAGAAAAACCAGGTAAGAACCATAGCAACTGAAAGGACAGGCTAGCAGTAAACCATTGATTTATTTCTGTATGTAAAATAATCCTGATAGTAAAGATTATTTTACTATAAACATCTTATACTATGCATAAGTAAATTTATCTCTGAAGATTAGACTGTCAGGTAGGAAACTTTTTATAGTCACATTTACAATGTAAGGCTTGTTGACTATGCCCTGCTAAGTGAATGGAAAAGTAAGCACTGACTTGTATGGAAGTAGGATCAAGCTGTAGTACTTGAGGCAATATGTACCATTTCTGTGGGAATAATTCAAGTGGCACGTTATTATAGCAAGGGGAAAACAAATTCTTCACTGAGCTTTGCTGTAGGCCTCTGTGGTTCATTTAAATGTAGCACAACTCCAGCTCCTATAATATATGTTCCAAAAGTAAAGTAGGGCATTGGTTCAGAGTGAAGCTAAAATGTTTGTCATGTGAATTGTAAACAACAAGCAACAAGAAGAAAAATATAATGGAAGCAAAATCACACATCTCTACACTCCAGGCCTGCTACAAAAATTTAGTTTAAGCAGAAAAATCACTCATTTTAAACAATGGAGACTATCTAAAAGAAACAGCTCATATTAATACTGTCAGTGTGACAGATGGTTCTGCAGTACATAATAAAGTAAAAGACATTCTGACGAGAAAGAAGATGTATCTGATAATTTGCAAATCAGAATCCTGCCAGCATAGCAAGGGGAAGATAACTGAGTGCACTTTATGTTGGTGCATCTTTAATACTTCACATTTCAAGACAATGAAGGAATGGAAGTGAATACAGGTACTTGGAGAACTGAAAGGGGAAACAAAAAAAAATGTTTATCTACTGCTACCTATATACACTGTAGCAGATTTTGGTTTGAAAATATAATTCTACATTTTTAAATAGCTCCATATTATCTGTATGCAGGTATAGATACACATTGAAAACATTCCAGTGAGTAACTATATTCTAAAATAAAAATCTTTAAAGTTGATACATTTAAAAAGTCAAAGTTTCCAAGTTAGGTATTTATTAGGTTCCTAACAAGTTAAAAAGTTAGGAAATAAATTTTAAACGTTTAATTGCAAGAATTTCTGTGTCTAGCACTGTTGTTTTAACTTACAACATATACAATGATGCTCAAGATTTTTTAATCAGTGTTTTCTCCAAAGGAAATTTCTTTCCCCAAAATACCAGATAGACCTAAATTATATTTTCAGGTATCTAGAAACGGTTACAATTAGTATATATTTTTACTGCATAGTATATATACAGTATATCTCTTCCTTCTCCAATGATAAATTTCAGAGTTTATTTCTTCAAAACATACATTAGGTAGTGAGTTTTTTTAAGAAAAAAAGTGCTGTGTACAAAATATTTTGTTTGTAATATATTTCCTGAAATTATCAATGTTTAGTAAGTTTAATGCAGTGCAGTTCTATTTAACAGAATTATTTGCAGACTAATTACTGAGACTCAAGAGAAATAGGAAATAATGACCAATATTCTCTTAGAATTTTTGACATCTATAACGTTTGGTCTGTAGACCTATACAGGTATCTTGCTATGAACATCTGCTATGGACATGGATGATGAAAAATGGTCAGATCAATGAATTTGGCTTTTATCCTGAAAAAAAAAAAAAAAAAAAAGAGGACATAAGGGTTCAGAGAAGTTCAATTAAGTTTCTAAGATATGTTTTTAATTCTGTGTGTATATACACGTATTAAAACTAATAAATCATTGCTGGCAGTTGTGTACAACAATATGGTGGTTAAAAAATGCATAACCTCAGAAGAAGAAAGAAACAGCTGCTACTGAGTTTCTGAATGGTGTATACAGCTCTCAGAAAGATTTATGTTGACATCTGAGACCGCGAATTTCCATTAGAGTCAGACATAGGGACATAGTTCTCATTTACTCTCCATAAAAATGTATGAGTCCTGCTAAAGGCATTTCATGTATCATAAGGATATGGGATAAAGGTGCTCTGAGAATTACTGCTCACTTGACCATTTTATGATTACAAACTAATGGCAATTGTTAGGCTGTACACTTGTAGTTACATTAAGTAATCTATAAGCTGAACATTATGAAGTACTGCTCTATCAAGCCTGACAAAAAGGTAGAGATGGTGCATCTCTATGCTTTGCAAAATATTCAAGTCAAGATTTGAAGAAACATGTACTTGAAGTTAGGTGTCTTAGTTTACATTTTGTCACTATAAAAATGCACATGAAGTCATTAAGTTAAGCCTCTAGGATCCAGGTCTCTATGCACATACAGACACCAGAGGTGATGCACGGATTTTTTTGCGAAGACAAATGGTTTTTGTTGCAAGTATCTTCAGAAATACAGAGAAAAATGGATGGCACTACAGTGTGTAATGTAAAATTATATAGAAATGTATTGAGTTTGTATAGCCATGGAGGTTACAGGGGTGACTTCTGTGAGTAGCTTCCAGAGTCTTCCTCCATGACTGTGAGAGCCAGTCCCAGGCAGCTCCAAGACTGCTGTCGGCCAAGGCTGGCCAATTAGAAATTATAATAATGCCTCTGTGAGAACATAGTTAATAAGCAAAAGAAGCTGTTTCTCAGATGTAATTGTAGCCAAAGAGCAGAGTGAGAACACGTGAGAGGAACAGCTCTGCAGACACCAAGGTGAGAGCAGAAGGAGGGGCAGGAGATGCTCCAGGTGCCAGAGCTGAGATTCCCCTGCAGCCCCTGGTGCAGCCCATGGTGGGGCAGCTGTGCCCCTGCAGCCCATGGGGGCCATGGGGATGCAGAGATCCACCTGCAGCCCGGGGAGCAGAGCCACACTGGAGCAGGTGGATGCCTGGGAGGAGGCTGCGATCCCCTGGGAGGCCCGTGCTGGGGCAGAGCCTTGGCAGGGATCTGCAGACCTTTGAAGAGAGGAGCCCACACTGGAGCTGCCTGTCCTTGAAGGACTGCACCCCATAGAAGAGTGACCCACACTACATCAGTTTGTGGAGAACTGTTAACCATGAGATGGACTCAGACTGGAAAAGTTAATGGAGAATTATATCCCGTGGAAAGGACCTTATATTGGAGCAGGGGAAGAACTCCTCTAAAGCAGAAACAGCTTTGTGATGAACTGGCCATAACTCCCATTCCCTGTCTCTTGGCACCACCAAGGAAGGCGGTAGAGATAGGAAGCAGGAAGAGGTGAGAGGAAAATGTTTTTAAGGTTTTATTTTACTTCTCATTATTCTGCTCTGATTTTGTTGGTAATAAATTCAATTAATATCTCTAATTTGACTCTGGCTTGCCCGTGATGGTATTTGGTGAGTGATGTCCCAGTCATTATCTCAACCTGTGAACCCCTGGTTATATTTTCTCTCCCCTGTTCATATTTGGAGGGGAGTGATAGAAAGGCTTTGGTGGGTATCTGGCATCCAGCCAGAGTCAACCCTCTGAGTCAACAAGAAAGTACACTAATTAGATTTAAGTGACTAAATTTTGAGGATAGTCTTGTGAGACAAGTGACAAAAAAATACAATGAAAAGACAATAAAAAGCAAAAGCCTGCCAATTCCATTTGACAGAATGTAGAAGCTTGGTGGAACTATCTAATTTTAATTAATTTTTTCAGATAATCTATTTTCAGACATCAGACTTTTCAGAGCTAGGAATTAATACTCTAGTAAGTCAGAAATGCAGTAAAAAGTTTTAAAACTGCTGGAGTTTGTATAGCCGCTGTTTTGGCTTTGTTAATTGACTTCCTAGTAGCAGTTATGGTGTTACATTTTGGATTATTGCATAGCCTCAGGGCGTTTTCTGTTCCACCAACCACCCGGTCAGGGCATAGGCTGAGGATGCACAAGCAGCTGGGAGAGGACACAGCTGGGACTGCTGCCCCAAACTGAGCAAAGGGACATCTGGTACTGTATGGCATAATGCTCAGCAATGACAGCTATGGGAAGAGGAAGGGAAGGATACTTGGAGTGATGGTGTTTGTCTTCCCCTGTCATTGTTACATGTCATCCTGCTTTCCTGGATATGGCTGAATATCTGCCTGCCCATGGGAAGTGGTGAATGAATTTTTTGTTTTCTTTGTTTGTGTGTGCAGCCTTATTTTCCCCATTAAACAGTCTTTACCTAAATCAACAAGTTTTCACCGTTCTACCCTTCTGTTTCTCTTGCCATCCTAACCCAGGATAGTGAGAGCCACTGCATGAGACTCAGCTGCCTGCTGGAACTAACAGGCAGAAGTTACAACAAAGTATTCTTTTCCAGTAAGCATTAATTGATTTTCAATGGACTGCTTTTTTATTTAAATTTACTATGATGCATAGAAATACGAAAAATAAATAGCAGAAAAGCTATCCTTGAAAATGTGTCCATCAGCCCTTAGTAATTTGCATCCAGTACTTGATACTAATTTATTTTTTTGCTAATGAGTGTGATAAAGCCAGTTAGAATCAGTCAGAGATAAATCTAACTGGTCAGCTCACTGATTTTTTTAAATCATCAGATTTTACACACTGTACGGTATTAGTTAGTTCCGTGACTAAATATCTGCCTATTGCTGATCACTGTTTCTAAAGAAAGAGTCTTTATTGTTAATATTTCTTCCCATTTGTGTAATAGAACTGTCACTTGATTAACTTTTTTAATGGTATTTCAGACATAAAATTACCTGGATACATTGCTTTTTTTTCCAGGATTTAGTAGAGCTGATGTCAGCATTCGGCATTATAAAGAATACAATGATCCAGAAATAATCTTACAATATATGAAAAAATCTTTCAAGACACTGAGGCATGCCAGTCAGTGGGTAACAGCAGTACCATACAAAAACTCACACAAAGAGGTGAACATTTTTGCTGAAGAAACAAAACATGAAAAATAGGAATTAAACTGAGAAAAAGGTAATATTAGACCCATAAAAATGACATATTTCTAAAGAACTGTGTAGCAAAGTATTTTCTCTCCTAGATGGAAAAGTTAGTCTTGCATAGTCCTGTGTGGCAAATTTTAAGCTTAAATATCAAATGCTAATATATGTATTTTCTCTCTGCATCCTGGACTTCAATAAAGAAACCAAATTAGAGTCTATGTCAAGATAAATCCTAATATATGGAACTTGAAATCTTCATGAACTGTACCATATTTGTGCTAAAGGAAGAACTTTAAGAAACCAGCTACAGGAAGAAAGCATGAGTAAGTAATGTCCAGAACTTCAACTCATAAGACTTAAACTCCGAATTGTATAGGGAAGATGGGAATATTAAACATAGATTTTTATATTTCTAGATACATTCTGATTGTAGTTCTAAATATACTTTTAAGCTTTCTGTTGTCATCAATAAAACATCATAAGAAAGCATTTGTAAGTCGGCTCCCACTTTCCACCACACACACACACACACACACACACACACATACAATTCTGTGGTAGATTTAAAGGGTGAAACAGTTCAATTAAGGCTAAGGAAAGGTATTTAAATGGGCAGTTAGGAGTTAATGAACTGAAAAATTCTACAGATAATGAGCAATACTGAAAGAAAGTTACTCCAAAGTTATCTAATGAGATGGTCTTAACAATGAAGGTGATGGAACTGCACATGTGAGACTAAAAATTATTTCAAATTAGAAATTGTAGAGAGAAAATAGAGAAAAGATAAGAAAAAATAGTAAGAAATCAGCTGAAACTACTATGGTGGTACTTCCAAGGTATCCTTAAATAGAGGAAATAATGCAATTTTTTAACACTGGAGATGCTTGTAGCATTTATATCATTTGTGAAAAAGCTTGGGCTTAGGATACACAACTGTGCTGAAAGCCTAGAGCAAAGACAACAAAATAATTATTCACTTGATCTGCATTAGAGGAAAAAAGGCTGTGGAAACCACTAAAGACCAAGCATCTAGAAGTTTTACAATAAGGCAGGATGAATACTATAAGGAGCTATGTCTCCATTATTTCTCTAATATTCAAATACTCAAGTTAACTGAGAAGATGGATTCTCACTCAGTTGACATGTATGTGTGTTTTGACCTAGAAATATGGTTTAACTGCAGGAATATCACCCTACATTAACAGCAAGCAGATAGTCAACATGAATTTCAAACATGGAATTATGCTAATTTCAAAGATTTATGAAGAAAAATATTATTTATTCTGTAATTAATGAGAATGTGGAAGGAATACAACTCTAACCCAGATACTGATTGAGTAGAGTTGTTTTGCCTTCAAATATATAAAGATAATAAAAGCATCCACTGGATTTATGAAAGAGATTAAATAAAGACGAAATATAAAGTAAAATTAAATATATTGATTTTGTGGTTTATTTAGCAGTGAATATGAGTTTAACATTTTAACCTTAAATTTAACAATTTAAGCTCAGTCTTCCAAGCAATATCTGCTTTTAATATACTACAGCCAGCATTTCTCCACTTTCAGTATTAGACGTTAAGCTGTTCTTTCAAAAACTTTTACCTGACACAGGAAGGTATTCAGCAAGGAAATTCAAAAGGAGGAACTGAATAATTTATTTAATGAGAAAGAAATAATTATTCAAAGACCGAACTGAAATTAAATGGACCTGTCCCCTTCCCTATGATTTCTGTTTTTCAGAAATAGAAACTAAAAGAATGAAGGCAAGCTGTAGTTTTCCTCATTGCTACTTGTATAATTCCTTCAGTGGTGCCTTGTAGTATCATATTTGCCTCAACACAATGTTTACATATATGAAACCACCAGAAAAATACTCCAGGGACTTCAACAACTTTTCTGGCCTTACAGCTTAATCCAGTATTTCAAAGGTTTCTTTGTACCCATAAATGTTTTCCTTAATACCTAATGACTTTGGCTTTTATATTCCTGCAGAGGCAAATGATTTTTAGAAGAGCTTAAGTTGCAGAGGATCTGGGACTGAACTAGTTGATTTTTTTTAGTCAGCAAAACATAAGAACTAGAGTTCTCTTAACTGACACTAAAAAAATCCCTCTCTTTTGGTTTAGGGCAATACTGTACCTCAGGGCAATTTATAATGAAAGGAAATATTTAATGTTTAATTTTAAAAAGACATATTAACACATAAAAATATGTCTTTAGAAATGGAAGACTTTTTTTTCTGTTTCTTCTACAAATATATAGTGTTTTCCAGTGTTTGTCTAATACTACAAGGAGTTGGGAAGAAACTAGATTACAAATCTGTTCATTGGAGGGGCCTTAAATAGAACAGCTGACACCAAGTGCTTCTGTTGACACCAAGTGCTTCTGTTGAAAACCACCCCGTGTTAATATGAAATAAATTACCAGAAAAAAAAGTAAATCTCCTTCAGCAATTAAAGGTAAGTAATGATAATGTACCTACTTACTGCACCATTTTCAAACTGATCAGGAACATGCACAGTTAATGACACTGAGATTCATTTTCTGCTCCCACAATGAAAGTATTGTTATTTATGAATAAATTTCTAGAAATGCAGTGATCTTAATTCCACTGTTGCATCAAATGTATATTTTTCTCCTATTGTTTGATATATCTCACATAACTGCTAATTTGCAGAGAAAATGAATGTTTTTGTCAATCAGAGG
Organism: Sturnus vulgaris; assembly: GCF_052056855.1. Lineage (NCBI taxonomy): Eukaryota > Metazoa > Chordata > Aves > Passeriformes > Sturnidae > Sturnus > Sturnus vulgaris. Next base: position 88,815,659 of record NC_142245.1, on the reverse strand, counting down.
TAAATCTTTGGTCAAGTACAGATCCATTTAAATAATTCACAAAGAAGCTTAGCTCAGGATATGAGTTAGCATCCACACAGGAGGTAAGAACAGGCAGATATTTGCTGTGATGGATCTATGCTTAGAACCTATATGGTTCACTTTTCTTCTAAGAGATTTATTGAATATTTGAACATAGCACTATGATGATTATTTGACCTGAGAAATTCATAACTGAATGATTCCCCAAAGAGTTCTTAATGAATAGATTAGCTTCTTAAAAATGAAACAGTGAAAATGGTCTATTGAGCATTTGGTGATGCTCTTCTGTCTACTACTGTGACTGCTGGATACTGAAGCAGTACTTGGCTTTGTGGTTGCAGATTTACCTGATCACCATGTAAATTAAAAGGGAGAACAACTAAAGTGTTGCTGTTAGTCCTGAAAACAATGCTGCATAGTGGTATCAAAAAGATGGCGATAACAATGAACATAATTTGAAATACACAATCTTTAAAAGCAGAAATAACTTGTGACAAGATAAAATGCAGATGGGCAGAATGCCACATGAGCCCACATAGTGAAAATTATCTCATCTGAATTTTTAATAAAATTGACCATACACTTAGAAAAAAATGTGGGAATCGGCAATGTTAAAATTTCAGCAATGCTTACTTCTGTATTTGTATGTTTCTTTTGCTGTTTTCCATTTTCTTGAAAAATTTGTTTCTTCATGTTGCCAGTGATGATCCATGTCACAGAAAATGCCCTAGTGGCAGTAACAAGTGTATATTATAGCAGGAACATTCTTACTGTACTGATGGCTACTTTGCACAGAAGGGAACTACTTAAATGTGAATGAATAAACATCAAAGACTAATAACACAGCAGGACTTGTTCTTTACACCACCTTGTGTAGTTAAAAAGTGCTATTTAGTTTTGCTAATCATTTAATTCCATCTGTTGAAATCCTGCCAGCCACATGTCTAACATAATGACAGAATTTATACTTCAGAGTGTCATTCACATGTCCACCATGCCTATGAATTTCTTATCAGGGATAATGCTATAGTTGTATAAAATAAACTGGAATACATGTCAAAATGGTAGGTGAAACATACCAATGGAGCAGCTCTATCTTTTGAGAAGTGACACAATATCTTTTAAAAAAAAATAGGCCTGTGCCAGCTCTGCAGACTGCAGATAGTTAGAGACAGTTGTCTCCTCCTCTCATCAAGTAAAACTGCTTGGGGAACTCCCAAACATCCCCATTGTAACATATGCTGCTGCTGCAGGTGTTGCTTTGGCAGCATTGTGAGCTTAGTTCTTAAAAATGTTCTTGCTCAGTTATCATTTTGTCAGATGGCCAACTTCCTGCCTGAGGAGTAAGGCAAAATGGCTGAGACTGAACTTCAAATGTTTTTCTAGCATAGATTCAATGAAAATGAAGAAAAAAATCACATTTCCAACCAACACAATTAGGAGGACGAATAAATCTCTGTTATTCAAGAAGGGAGGAAATCTGGTGAAGGAAAAGTTCCCTTTGCAAGCAGGTATCTCTCCAGCAGAGGGCTTTATTTGTATGATTATCTTAAAACTTCTCAGTCTCTTCAGCCATAATACACTGGGATATTGTAAGACAAGAAAACACGGCAGTTTTGCTGTTGCTTAACATTGAAGGCTGCTTCAAATAAATGTTGTCAAAGTCAGAATAACCTCTAATAACAAAATTTTTCAGTTTAAATGAGGAGGTTGATTTCCTTGATAACTTTGTCACGTATGTATATGACCATGTTCACAGAGCACACTCTTCAAGATTATCTGTACAGAATTGTACAGATAGCTGATATTCTAAAGAGCAAAATGTCAGCTGCTCTGTATCCAAACCAAATATTTAAGAGGTGATTTAAACATCAGGAAACTTTTCAACATTTTTTTCTTTATTAAAAAAGGGTGAGGGATTTTTTTTACATGGGTAGACTGTGATAGGGCAAAGGTTTAGTTTAGCTGTTAGGAAGAAATGCTTTACTCAGAGGGTAGTGAGATCTGGAACGTTACCCAGAAAAGTTGTGGATGCCCCTGGTGGAGTTAAAGGCTAGATTAGAAACCTGGGGTAGTGGGAGACATTGCTGCCTATGGTGGAGTTGGGGGAGTGGGAATAAGATGATCTTTAAGATTCGTTTCCACACAAGTCTTTTTTATTTAATGGTTTTATGTTGTATTGCAAAGGGAGTTAGCTGAGAAAATTTCTTTATGAAGTTTATGTTTCCTTCTTGTAACCTTTGCTTAAAATTTCAAAATGAATGTATGCTTTCTTGCAGATGTCTATCAGGTTGGATGAAATTTCCTTTCTCTCCTTCCTGAATATCAGTACAATCAGACTGTTAGAGGGAACAATTAGTCCCCCAGAGTTCAATACTGGGTCCAGTATTGTTTAGTTTATTCATCAATGCCTTGGATGAAGGAGCAGAGGCCTCCTCAGCAAGTTCGCTGATGACACAAAGCTGGGAGGAGTGGCTGATACCCCAGAGGGCTGTGCAGCCCTTCAGAGGGACCAGGACAGGCTGGAGAGATGGGCAGAAGAGAACTGTCTCAAATTAAACAAAGGCAAATGCAGGGTCCTGCACCTGAGCAGCTCCACACAAAAATTATGATGAACTTTTTTACTGTGCAGTGACTGAGCACTGGAATAGATTGTCTGGGGAGTTCTGGAGTCTCCCTCACTGGAGATATTCAAGAACCATCTGGGCACAATCCTGTGCCATGTGCTCTAGGATGACACTGCTTGAGCAATAAGGTTGGACCAGATGACCCTGTGTGATCCCTTCCAACAGGATCCATTCTGTCATAAACACCCTGACTTCTATTCTAACCCCCATGATGATAAATGAGGAGGAGATAGGCAGTAAGAGGTGGAAGGTTTGACAGTATATCAACTAATGTTCGTGAGTCAGGGGGTGAAAAGATGCAGCCCACACCTTAGAAAGGATTTGTTCATTACAGGACTCAGGATATTTCCTCATGTGAGCAGAAAAAAAATTGATCTGAATGGTATATAATTCATGTGGGCATTCTTGCATCATCCCAATATATTTCTCCGTATTTGTGTTAGCTTCTAAACTCAGACCATGGCTGTGAGATGTATTTCCTGTAGCATTTTCTTATTATTTTTACAAGTTTGGATTAATTTCAAGGTTTCTTATTTTCAAGTCTGTGTGTGTCACATAAGTCTCAATAGACTGATGCTGCTACATTTTAAACAGAGTGCTATATTGTACTTCCCATAGTTTTACTAATTACTGTGTTTCAACTTCCAGTTTGTTTCTGAACAAGTGCAAGGTTCATAGTGTGGCCTAAGCTTAATGGCTTCAAAGAGCTGCCTCTAGAAAATTCAGTGAGTAAAAAATCTAAGTTAATAAAGTGTATAAATAGCAAATGATAAGGTAATGCATGAGAAAACTGTTGAGTGCAGAATAGATTTAATCATGGAGATACTAAATGCTTTCAGAGAAGTACCCAATATTGAATAATGCTTATCTTGGCTGAAATTCAGTCTTTGATACCTTTTACAATAATAAGATCGATCAGTGCTTGTAAGCCTTCAAGAAGTCTATTGAAGAGGCTTTGTCCTCTTGATTGGTGCTTTTTTCCTTTGGCTATTTAGTATATTGTGTGAAGGATACAAAGTCAAACTAATAGGAACTTCTGAAAGAAACACAAGAATCTACTTTTCTTGGGGGAAACATCAATTCCAACTGGAAACAAAGATGAAAGAAAATTGTGACAGAAATTTACAAACTTTACTATTTAAAAAACGAAATACTGAATGTGTCATGTATAGTGGTAATGTTAAATGATAGCAGTAATGTTAAGTGTCAAATGCTTAACATTTAACATCCTCTTTCATACTACATATATCATGGAATCAGAGAATGGCCTGGGCTGCAAGGGACCTCAAAGATTTGCAATCCTCTGCCATGGGCAGGGACACCTTTCATTAGACCAGATTGCTCAGAGCTCCATCCAACTTGGCCTTAAACATTTCTGAGGATGAGTCATCCGCAAGGTCTCCAGGCAACCTGTTTCAGTGTCTCATTACTCTCACAGTAAAGATTTTTTTTCCTAATATCTAATTTAAAGCTACTTTCTTTTTAGTTTAAATCCATTCCTCCTTGTTCTGTCATTACATGCTCTTGTAAAAAGTCCCTTCCCAGCTTTCTTGTAGGGTGCCTTCAGGTACTGGAAGGCCACAATTAGGTCACCACAATGCCTTCTCCCAAAGCCTTTCCTGATAGGAAGAGTGCTTCATCCCTCTAATGTACTTGGTGGGCTCCTCTGGACTCAGTCCAACAGATTAATGTCCCTCCTGTGTTGGGGATCCCAGAACTGGATGCAGCACTCCATCTGGGGTCTCACAAGAGCAGAATAGAGGGGAAGAATCATCATGCCACACTATTTCAAAGTTATTATACATAAAATTAATAGTGACAGTGAATAGTTACATTGAAGAACCATTAACATCTTCACTACCTTCAGTTTATACTGTTATATTTTAATGCAACATTTTCGATGCCTACATTTTGAAAAATAAAATTCAGGAGCTCTGAATAGAAGAATATATATATATATATATATATTTTGAACAGCATGAAGATTTCTTGTGTATCAGGTCTTCTGCCCACATACTCATAGCAATGTACAGAAGTCATTAGTCACCATTTGCTTCAGAAATGAAATTTATTTCTTCCATGTAGAGGAACATTATTTGTTTACTTCCAGTGACAAGGCTTAATATAACATTTTAAAATATATATCTTAAATTCTGCTTTTGCAGTATTTAGTACTGGAAATATGGATTATTCATTTATTTCTCAGATAAACACTTATTTTGCAACAAAATAGTGTACACAAATATGTGTATATGTATGTGCATGTAAATATATATGTAGTATTGCTGGTGTCAGTTTTCATAATGAGATTTTACTGTAGGAATCATGAGAAAAGAAGATGTCTGAAATAATATAGCAAAAGCAAACGCAGAATACCTCCACTCCCTGCCAGCTATTGTTGGTCTCCTATTTGAAGGATGGATGCAGCTTGGAGAGGATTTTCTTTATTGTTTTGAAGCAGCTGGCTCTGAGTCTAAAGAAAACATCATGCTGAGCTACCAGGAGCTGCATTCATTCTCATTTGAAAGCAGGCCATGCATTCATCTTTCCTCTCAATTTCTGAATAATCTCAGCAATATGTGCCACACATGCTGCTTCAGCTCTCTGAAAGGACCCATACTGGTAGCATCCCTTCACACACTTATTAGTGATCTGGGCTTGTCTTCCTTTTACTTCAGATTCTAAGTCTGCACAGTTGCCACAATGAGGCAATTGCAAAGTCTGCCTATGTCATTAACTGATTTTTTTTCAGGTAGAAACACTCAGTATTTCCCTCAAAACAAAGGGAAAAATAGTATAATCATTGAAAATTCTGTAATTGTTTCTCAAAAGGTATCCATAGATTTGAAGCAAAATCAAATGAACTGTCAGCATAATAATCAACAACAGATTTAGCAGGGTATTTTCATCTTCTACAGAAGCTTCATTACTGAGAACTCAATCTGAGAAGCTACTTAGATTCTATCCCCAAAGGTGTCTATTGTTCTGGTATCAGTCAGTACTAAAATTAGTACCCAAAAAGCTCTCAAAATTAGGAAGCATTGATTTTTACATTTAGGTCTGTACTGTATATCAACCAAAGAGGAAAAAGACTTAGCAGCAGCAAATGGTAATTTAGCTACATATGTTCAGTATATTGTACTCTATTCACACAGCTCTAAAGAATAAATTCAGAGATGACAATGCAAGTTGGAGACCACTAAAACATAACACAGACAACTCCATTTGTCCCAGTTTGATTGTATAACAATTACAACAGTGATAATCAACTGAGGTGGTATGATGCTATTATTTGATCTCTTCTACTGATAGCAGCTCACTGTAGGTATATCTATGTTTGTGACTGAACTACAAGACAAAGTTCATGTAACTGATTTTATCACTCTATCCAAGTAAAGTGTCTATTCAAATATTTAGAGATTATCTGGGTCTTATAGTGTGAGAAATTAACTGTTTCTAGGTTCTACAGCCAATATTAAGCACTCTAGCTGTTGGAGGCAATTTGAAGCAGACTCAGAAGATGGAAAAGAAGGAGGTAGTAAGAATAAACAAATGTTTCTGGAAGACATGCCTTGGAGCAGCCTCTTTCCAAACATACCTATTTCATATTTTGTGAAATAAGCGTCAGAGAAAAATCAAACAAGCAAACAAAATCAACAAACACACACACAAAAAAAAAAAAATAAAAAAAAAAATCACAAAACAAAACCACCCAAAACCTAGCAAAATAAGCAGAGGCTGCCAGACTTCAGAATAGCACAATGGATTCTTTTATGGGATCTCATAGGAAGTATTATCTATCAATCCAAAGAAAATAGTAACTCAAAAAATACACTTTTCTATTAAGAGGCATGCTACCATGATCATCTGGATTGCCTTTGCTGTTCACTAACCAATAGGACAAAGGTAGATGAACTGTGCAGCTGCTATAAGAGAATAATTTATATGCTGGTATGTTAAGGGCTATTGTTATCATGTGTTATAAAGATTGTCAATTCTTAAAAAGTGTGTACCTAAAGTTTCCTAACTGTTTCAGTGTAAATGAAGGAATCAGCAATGAAAATAGGTACTTCTTTATTGTGCTTATATTAGTGCTCAGGCACCCACAGTAAATTAAGAAAAAGAAAGTTAATTTGTGAGGAAAATATAATGGCCATTTTAGTACTTCTAAAAAGATAGAAATTAAAGGTGTCAGTGGCCTTGAGTGATTTATTAGCTGGAAGAAGATTAATATTATGTTTACCTTTAAGAAGAAAAAGCAGAATGGAACCAATTATCTTTATCTCTGTCCCTGGAAAGGTCATGGGCAAGGTTTCTTGGAACCCATTTCCAAACATACAAAGAACAAAAAGTTAATCAGGGGCATTTAACATGTAATTATCAGCTCCTCAGCCACTCCTCATTGGACCAACTGTCTAGACCCTTTTTCCAGCTTCTTTGGACATGCTCCAGCACTTCACTGTCTGTTTTTGTCATCAGGGGCCTAAAACTAAACACAGAATTCAAGGTGCAACCTCACCAGAGCTGAGTACAAGGCAATGACTCCTTCCCTAATCCTGCTGGCCGTGCTGCTTCTGGTACAAGTCAGGATGCCATTGGCCTCCTGGGCCACCTGGGCACACTGCTGGCTCGTGTTCAGCTGGCTGTCAACCAGCACCTCCAGGTCATTTTTCACCAGGCAATTGATTCCCCTGTTAAAGACTGAGGCAAAGAGGGCATCAAGTACCTCAGCTTTGTGTTCCTCTCTTTCCACTGTTTCCCCCCTCACATCCAGTAATGTTCGAAGATTCTCCTTATCCATCTTTTTGCTGCTAATGTATTTATAGAAATATATATATATATATATTTTTTTTTTTTAATGCCACTAGAAAGATTAGGTTTTACTCGAGCTTCAGTGCTTCCAATTTTCTACCTGCATAACCTCACGACATAGAAAATCATAGAATGGTTTGGGTTGGAAGGGGACCTTGGAGATCATTTAGTTGCAACCCCCCTGCCATGGACAGGGACGCTTTCAACTAGACCAGGTAGACATCTTTGTAAGTCTTCCTGAGCTGTCTGTTCCTGCTTCTAAAGACCACAAAAGGCCACAAACTCTCCTTTTTTTTCCTGAGTTCCAACCACAGATCTCTGTCGATCCAATGTGGTCTTCACCCCGGCACGTCTTTCAGCAGATGCACAGTATGAGACAGTCTATCCGTTTCATTAAGATTATGAATAAAAAAGGAAAGTTTGCATTTCTTCAAAAGAAATGAAAATAATATTTGTTACCAATATTGGCGTTCATAGAATTTCTTCCACTGTCTGATTTTCCCCACTATCTAATTTCTATTTTGCCATTCAACCTGATTGTACCAAAAAAATTCTCAACAATGCTTAATGTATCATGTCTGGTAGCCTTCCCTTTGGAGAGAATTTCAGGAAACAAGCAAGCTTGCAGATTGCTGGGATGACTCACCAGTAAACTATAAATTTAGTTTCTCAATTCAAACTACTTTTGTTTGCCAAACCTGGAAAGACCTAGAGTGAAAAATAGGTGCTTCTTATTTTTTTCCAGGTCCTGCAACCTCTCTAGAGAATGTATTACAATGATACAACAATATTACAATGATACAAGGCATTGCACAAGATTTGTAGCTTACTGATTTTTTAAAAGTTTACCATTCTCAGTTAACTTCAAGTGCTAGCATTGCCAGTGTAGTGCCTAGAGTGGCATCTTGATTTCTTAATTTAGCTAGCTGCAGATATTTAAAACTATTGAGAGATTTACAAAACATAATACAGAACAAATGTTTTTACCAGTGTGAAAGTAAGAGTGAGATAGAAAATTGGCTTGCACCTTACAATTGCTCCTTTAACCTTTTCTAAACCTTGGATCAAACACCACTAAATAGAGGGAAGGAATGAAAATAGGAGGCACCTGTTTGCTGATGAAGAAAATAATCAAACATAGTCAAATAATTGCTGATGTCCACAGTCTCTTCACTCTTTTTTTGGCCATTTACATGTTATTATTTTTAGGTTTTATTACCCTTTCCAAATTAGTTTAATATCCAGAATGAAAAATAAATATTTTCATTGCAACAGAACACTGGAAGTGAAGAATTATGTTTTCTGCTCCTTATTTTCATAGCTTTGCAATTACCTCCCATTGATCCTCTACATTTACTTGGAAAGGAAAGATGTCTAAGTCTGTTTCCTGAAGTCTTTCTGTTCTCTTTATTTATTATTTGAGAGAAAACAGCAATTATATTTCTTACTGTAAGGCCATCACAAGAAGATTGTTTATGAGAAAATCAGAAAAATAATAAGAATACTTAGTAGGAAAGTACCTAGTATCTGAAGAGCATATTCTGTAATGCTCACTGAGAAAGAGACAGAGTACCTGCAATCATGCAGAAAACAGTGCTTCAGGGACACCTATCCAGAATGACTTATACACGCTTTGGATAAATTGAGTTCTGGAAGAAATCAAAACACGGAGACATATAAAGCAATATACATGACCTAAACAACACTATTAGAGATGAAGAGATGAACAATTTTTAATGGTAGATTTGTGAAGAAAATCTTGAAAAGGTTTTGAAATTTAGTGGATAGAGAAATGTCCATATTTAAAAATGTTTTAAAATAACATTTATGAAGAATCTTGAACTTATGCTTCAGGGTAATCACTGCCTCCAACCAGTTAAAGTTAGACCAATATGTGGTAGTAGATGAAGAGTTGGGGAGAAAAATATTTTTTTTTCTGAATTCCTTAGGCATTCCTCTGAAGTTAGTACAAGATCAGATAGAGAACAAAATTAGGCTGAGGTCTGATACTAAATAGCAGTTCCTACGTTCCATTTTCTCTCCCCCAGTTCTCTAACACAATTATGCGTATACAAAGAACTATGTTTAAATAACAGACAGAAAGTTATTGAAAATTATATCAGCACGAAAATAAACCTTTACTTCAATTCTCAAACCCTGAGGAAGATTATTTTACAAGAGTTATTAATCTTATTTCCAGCATTAGTACTTCCTAAGTTATGGTTACTTCAGCATGAAGTAATCCAAGTGTACATAGCTGGAGAAAAAAATAAATCTATAGCTGGTACTACCTGGTACTATGTACTACATTATCTTCTGAAAGGAAATGCTTATTTCCCTGGGTTGAGTTCCCAGGAAAAGCACCTAATTCACCAGTGCATATGAATAGAAACTGGGTGAACACTGATCTTTAGCTGTATTCTACAGAATTGAAATTGAGATTTTCAGCATGAAGTCTTCAAAAAAAGCAAAGATTTCAGGTAAACCCATATAAAGAAAGAATATGTAATTCCAGTTACATTAATATACACATTTTATGACACTTCAGAGAAATTCTAATAGAATTACATGATGTGTCACATTCAGGCATAGAACACAATGCCTCATGTATATATATATATATATATGTATTTAAATTTGAGTAAATATAAATAGTATTTGTAATTACTAAAGGGTTTTAGGGCAAAAAGTATCCTTCTAGTATTACTACTCAGTCAGATTAACTTATTTATAAATATAGAGTAAAATTATAACATAGCAACTAATCATATTCATGCATACTAGCATATACATGTACTTGTTAAAAAAAAATTATGGCTCCCCCGGAGACTAATTCTGAAATGTCCATTTTCAATGTTGAACTTAAATGGAAAAAACATTTCTATTATTATTATGGGCCTTAAAAATGACTGATTTACTTGGACAATAGCCTCTTTTTTCCCATTCTTTTTCCCTTATCTATGCCCATGCCCACCTCTACAAAGCATCAATCTATACACCTGAAAGACAATGCAACCTTGCTCTTTAAAAAAAAAAAAAAAAAAAACAAAAAACTTCTAATTTTTTCAGACCTACTTCATTATCTCACCTTTTTAAATGCAGGCTACAGTAAAATGAAATAGCCATAAGCTACCCTGTAACTTTTTCAATAAATGCCCTTTAAATAAAAAACAACTCAATCAATCAATCAATCAATCAATCAGTCAATCAACCAATCCATCAAATACAACCTGTGGAAATTCTGTTGTTTTAAGTAATGATCTGAAATTGATTGGCTTTCAAATTCTTTGTGCTACCAAGATCAATAGACAAATGAATACAGTTTAGAAAAAGCCTTTTTGTATACAGAGAAATTGAAATGATAATACTTCTATCTTGGTCTCAAAGACTAGTATTTTCCATTGCTTTTTCATATTTCTTGTAACTTTTTATTGCAAAACTACTTTTATTTTTATTCTATTTAACTATTTTTATTTTTTATTGGAAAAAGAGAGCATATCAGTTTAATTATTAAAAATACCCTCAAGGATTCTAGTAAACTGTTGTCTTTTAGTCTGGGTTAGCAGATTTCATATGAAGAACATCCCTTTATTTTTTTCAATTGAGGGCTGTCATTCAAAATACAAGGTAGTAAATTTCTTATGTTTCCAAAATGCCAGTATGTTTGAACTCTTCAAAATAGTAAATAAGGGATTTTAAACAATAACATATTAAACATTGTCAACTGTTGCATTATATGACTTGTTAATTTAATATAACTAAGTACAGTAATCTTTTTTAAAGTGATGTAAATCTTAAAGATTTGTTGCTGCTTTTGTAAACAGTTACTAGAAAATGCTCAGTCTCTTGGCAGTATATTTGTAATTTTTGCATACGTGCCTAGAAGATGTATTTTAGAAAGAAAAAACAAAAATGCCACAAATATCACAAAGTTTTGAAGACCAACAGCAAAAATATCAGTAAGGACATGTCTTTGAACCACTTGTGTAAAACGCTTTAGTATTTCACAAGGTATGCTGAATAAATAACAGCATATTATTTTTGCAAGCACTGTGAAATTTTAAATATTTTTCTAGGTCTTGGATATTACTTAGGCATTCATGTTTTGGGTAAGTTTGAGTTAAATATTCTCTATGTATGACTAGAAAAAAATCAAAATGTTCTATTACAGGTACATTCTCACCTGTTCAGTGCCTGCATCTTGTATAATGAGGATGTGAATGTGATTCCCACAAGCTATTTTTATTTGGCTTCTGTATCATAAAGTCACAAAACAACTTAGCTATAAAAACAAAACTAAAACCCTAAACCAATATATATGTAGGGTAGAGGCATCCTGTGTCATTTCAGGCAATGAATTTTTAAAAGGTTTGCTTAAAAAATAGAATATAACAATTGGAAATAGCTATTCAGATGTAAGATTTAAAATTATTTTATTCTGGGACTGGGCAGATGGGTGATTTGTATTAGATTTGTGTTTTGCTTTTGGGTATGTTTTCATTCCTACTAGATTTTAGTGCCTCATTTCCAGACACTGCTGTCTGCATTTTTGTAGACAATGCTAATTCTCTAGCAGATTGCACTTTACTGTTGAATTTTAGAACAGTAAAATGATAAGGAGAGTGGGTAATTTTAACTAGATGAAGTGTTGCCATTGTAAATATCACCAGTAAAGGCTGAAAAAAAGATAGAACATGCATTTATTAAAATGTATTAAAAGAAATATATAGCCATGTTTGGGATATGTTTCTTAATGTCTTGCCCTTCTTCATGCTCCACTTTTACAGCTTCTAGCCATTTTAAATATATTTTTTTTCTTTAATTACCTAAATGCCACAGTGGGTATTTAAAATTGTTATATATGTTTGAATATCAAAATATATAACCCACTTGAATGACAGAATGATAATTTTTCTCTACCTTTGCCCAGAAGCTCTAGGAGACAGGCATATTGTACAGATGAAGCATCTTTAGATACATTATTTGTTAGGTTTACATACTTATTCCAAATCCTGTGATCTTGAACTTCTGGTTAATTTGATAATACAGGTACAACCTATTTAAAACAGATCTATTGCCCCCTTATGACTACGGTAAATGCTTTTACCCTTAACACAACATCATACAAAAAGAGCAACATATCAATTTGATATTCTTCCCAAAAATATTTCTAAAATAATTCTGAAAAACAATTCACTTAGAGAACTACTTTTTAGAAAAAAATTTACACATTAGCCTTTTTTTAAACACAGTTCAGTTTATAGTTGAAGGTGTATGGGTATGTTAATAGTTGGTAAAAGCAGTTTATTAAATTAATTGTTTATATTAGCAGCTATCAAATTAAGACTGTGATGGACTTCTTCCTTTTTCCCTTATATGCTTGTCATGTAAATAGGAAAAATACAGGACGTGATGTGCATTTTTATTACAGTATTTCATTTGCTAGTGTTAAAGTTAGTATTTTTCACATGAAGATACCAGCATTTGTCTTTATAAAATGGATTAATAACCAGAAATTATCATTAACATAATTTCATATTCTTATTGATCTGACAGTAAGAATGAGATTTTGATTAAATGAAAAATGTGATGTAATGAAAAAACATGTGTACACATTTCTATGCATTATATATATATATATATATATATATATATACATAAAATAATGATACATACAGTAGTATAGACACGTGTAGCATGCTAATTTTATCTAACTATTCTCCATGGAAACCACATTTAGTGATCAGGCAACCTAAGAATAATACTGAAACACTTGTATTCCCTTTCCTCACACCATCAGTGAAAAGTTAGTTTCTGTTGTTATGGGACAAATAGAGAAGGAGAAAGAAAACACACCATTGTGCAAATTGGAGTGGCCCATAGCCTGGATACTGTGTGTACTTGTCCTGTTTTGTTAGTAAAGGAAAAACAGTAATTAAAAAGCCTTGGAAAAGGGCAACAAGGATAACTAAAAGTTTGGGGTGGCTTCAGAAGGTGGAAGGACTGGGAAAACAAGAAACCTTTACCCTAGAAAGGAAGGGACATAGGGCAGTGGGGCAGTGGCCCAAAAAAAAAACAAACAGGGAAAGTTTGTCTTGGAATAATCTTTTCATTCCCTTTTTCCACACTAGACATAGGATAAAGCTGGTAGCAACAGTGTTTAAAATTTTTAAAAAGGGAGATATTTTTCCATATAACAGGTGAGACCTGTGGGTCTGTTTGCTGTACCATTTTGGCACAGAACAGCTGATCTGGGCAGGGATCTATGGAGATTGCCTAGTCAAAACCTCGTCCTCAGAGAAAAGTTTATATATGTTCAAGAGAAGATGGTGTAGAGTAGACACTCACTGACTTCTACTGAACAAATCAAAACAGGCTCAGGAAAACCTCCATTTAAGAGAACATGGAAGAGTACTGGAGGACAAATAATATATACACATTTCACACTTTTTCTTGGCAATCCCCTTATGGCCACTGCTGGAAATACCATACAATGTTATATGGTTCTTTGCTTGAATCTCTATACACTTTTGTTTTCTTTTAACCTAATACATACACACAGTGCAAACACGAAAATGTTTATGCCTCACTAAGTGGAAAGAACTAGTCAGTCAATTATGAAATCAGCCATATGTATATGTATATACATATATATTCAGAGTGTACTGTGTACATATACTATACATATACTCATATATATGTGAGAACCTATTGTTTTATGACTTGCCAGTTTTAAGAGATTTTAATGGTCCAATGAAGTTGCTTCTTCCATATGAAATAAATTACTTGCTATTTACATTTATTTCAGTGCACTGAGGAACGTAGATGTACAGCTCTGTGTAATGTGTACTCTGCAACTTTGGTCAGACCTTGCAAGCTGTCTTTTACCATCTAAATGAAATTAAGCTTTTCAATTAGCACTCTTTGCTAATTGAAGCATGTTTTTTCTGCTACCCAGCATATAAGACCCAAGTAAGTAAGCCTCAAACAAATGCTTTACTATTAAGTCACTTTTTGAGCTGATGGGGGCACACAGCTGTGTAAATGTTCCCCATATAAAGCCTTTTGAAGTACAGGAGAACTTTTTGTATATTGCCTGGAGGTACAGTTGACATGAACAACTTCAAAGAACAGTTCTATTTCCTTTGGGGTAAAAGATTGAATGCACAGTACTGATGAATTACATTTCTGTTTATAAACACATACCAAATCCTAAACTAGTTTGATTCTGAAAAATATTTTTTTTTTTATAAATTGCCTAGGTTGCCCTACAAGGCTGCACTTCTAGGGTTCCCCCACAACTGTTTCTTTCATACTAGTAGTATATCGCTGACCTTATATGAGCTCTAAGACAAACAGTTCTACATTACCATGTTTTATCTTATATGCTGTCTGCAGACCACAGCCACAGAATAATATATCTTCCAGACTCCAGTTTTTGGCTCATACAGCCTCCCCATACTTGAACTGTTTTAATCCCTTTCCTAGATCCCTGTAGAGGTCCTAGCTAATTATGAGGGTTGCTGATCCTTGCTCAAACAGATCAAGAAAATTAGAATACACAGGTACTGGAAACAAGATGACCTAAAATCTAAACTCCGCTTCCTGATCCGTAGAATAAAAGAATACATAGGTAGATATCATAATGAATGTTTAAAAATAATTGCACTTTATTTGGAGGAAATGTAGAATAACATATTCCTATTTTTGATTTTTTTTCTGACGAAGATCTCATGAGCTGAAGGAAAAAAGAACTTGGCATTTTTTTGATCAGTAATTCTGTTGATCAAATATTCACTCTTACCTGTCTTATAAAATAATCTTGTAAAGATGCTGCCAAAAACCCTTCAGTTCTGAAACAAATTATGTAGTCAAACATAATCCAAAAAGTGGATTTAAAAAGCACCAGTCCTCCTTTTTGAATCAAAAGATAGGGTCAACCTTACTTGCAGTGCTACACATCTCTCAGACACACAAACTGTTAACAAAAAATACATTAAATTATAACTTACAACAGTAACAATTATGAAAAAAAGATTGAAAAAGACAGAATGACATCAAAAGTCTCCTCTGTTTTCTCTAAAAAACCAAAAATTACAAGCCCCATATGTGCTATAAAAAGCTGGAAAAGTACAATGAAGCTATAATGTTCAGGAACATAATCTAAGGCAAGACCTGTCATAGGAGCGTTAACATTATTTTCACCTGATCAGGCTGAAAGCACTACAGAGATAACCCTTCCAAGACACTATGACTTCTGAACCTAATCATCAAGAAGCACATGAAATGAACATTTGAAAAAGGCCAATGCAAGAATTAGTGGGGAAGGAATTATTATTATTACTACTACTACTATTATTATTATTATTATTATTATTATTATTATTATTATTATTATTATTATTATTTTGCTTACATTTTGAAATCCCAGACTGGGACCAAAAGATACAAAAATGGAGATGAGCCAACTGTGGATTAAATACAATGAGAAATTTCAGAGTATTTTATGTAAACAGTTTCTCTCAGTATACTTGGAACATATCATGAAGAGGCTTTGGAATTAGTATTACATATTCATTACATCAATCATATGTATATTGGATTGAATTGTCTTCTGAAAGACCCCTGAGCCCAATGTTAGCTTATTATTAATTTGCTGATTCATATAGTGTTTATTGTTGTGGCAGCCAGCACCTTTAATTGAGAAGACTGAAATACAAAGGAAGGTAGGTGGGCATCCTTTCAGATGGTAATCTGCTTCCTGAAGTGCTGATTCAATGGCAATCTGCCCAGGATAGAAGTGAATTACAACTCCCAGCATCCCTCTCATTTCCAATGAGTTGTTTTATTTTTGAACCAAGAGTTTGAAGACAGAAAGATATTTCAGATAACACACAATTCAAGGACTATCCCAAAGGATATTTTTCATATTCATTTCAGGAAGAAGCCTCTAGGGCTGTCCATGTAATTGATTCACACATAATTCAAGGAAAGTCGAAGTGTTCATTGTACTACTGAGTAAAATTTCACATACATCATAGCTGAAGCTGGCAGTGGTGCTCACAGTTAAGGCAGCCTGACACTTGCCCATTACTGGACCATTTTCACTACTTCCTATTTTCTGATCTACCAGCCACAAAATTGAAACATCCCAAGACATATCCCCAAAACAAGAAGACTCTAAGCAATACTGGATTAATGTTCATTTGCTGCCCATTCCATAGTGTGCAACAGAGATTAAGACTCATTATTTATTTAAATGTTCATGGTGTTTTGATAGAGTAGGAGATATGTCTCCCTTCCTTTATCTTTTCAATTCCATTTTTCCATCCTCCATATAACTCCTGTCCTCCAGTCTGTACATGAGCATTGTTTAGACTGCTTAAAACGTGAAAGGAAGGCTTTTTTAAAAAAGGAGTAGGGTTCACACTGTAATTTTCACAGTAGAGGAGCAAACTTGACTTTATGATCTTTTTATGTTTCTTACTTCTGTACACATTAATTGGAATGGTAGCACCTGCTGAATGATAGGAAAGGGAGTTATGTCCATTTTCTAAAGCATATCAATATAGGAGAGGAAATCAGCTGAAAAAAGTCCTTTCCCTGGACCTCATCAGAAGAAACTTATATCAAGTCTGTCACTTCTTTTTGCAGGATCATAACCATATCTTATATCAACTTACCTTACTGTGTCTTACAACACTGATGAAAACCTTTGTTATCTTGGCAACACTAAAACTTCTAATTATAATTGCTTTCAAATTCCCTGACTCTGGTTCCATGGAGTCCTCCTGATGGTCAGTGCTGGGCACAGAAGTAAGTGGAAGGTAAATATCCTTACAATGTTTGGCATAACCTCCCAAGAAGAAGAGGGAAGGAATACAAGCAATTTCATGTAATTCAGAGGATTCATCTGTGAAAGATGAAAGGGGGTCCAGGGGGCCCCTGAACATATGATTTTACAGCAGAAAATATTTATTTTTCTCTCTTAAGAATGTTTATAAAACAATTCCTTAGTATGTAATATTTCTACAAATGTAGCAATTGAAAAGGGATCTCGATATTAAGATTAAACATAATAAGGTAAACATTCTATAAAGTAGCCTAATTTGAAAACCATATTACAAGTATATAAGATATAAAATTACACTTATTTAGGCAGAAGTCTTTAACAGCTGGAGAATGATGATGATGGATCTTAGGATGTTGTTTGGATATGTCTCTGTGTACACATAGTATGTAAATTACCTGTCATCTAAATTTGATTGCAAGTTCATTTTCCCTTTGAGTACAAAACACATGAGTACATACATATCAGTAACATAATAATTTAAAATATTTTAGGGTCAATTTATGTTAGACATTTGCACACATGATTCTGAAAAGCAGTAGAAGATGACTTTTCAGGTAGAAGGGTCTAAATGTAAAGCAGTGAATATTATAAGATAATAATATTTTTGAGAACTAAATTGAGCACCAAACCCATTTGAGTTCACATAGTGCACACGGTATCAGCAGTGCCCTGAAATATTAACAAATCAATGTGTATTAACTAAAGCAATTACATGACATTATTCATACTAACCTGCAATGAAACGTTCTTCCAGGTCCATCAACACATACACCTCCATTGTAACACAGAGCTGAGTTCAGGGCAGACTCACTGCAAACATCAACATCAACTTCACAAAACCTGCCAGTGTACCCACTCAGGCAAACACAAACAAATGCATTGTTGGCATCTTGACAAGAGCCTCCGTTAATGCAAGGAGCAGATTCACATTCCTGAGAACAGATAACAATAATAATAATAATAATAATAATAATAATAATAATAATAATAATAATAATAATAATAATAAATTGATTATACATCTTTAAAACACTTTAGTTACTCATTCATCTCAACAAGTGAAAGATTTGGAGACTTGAAAAAGTATTGGACTTTTTTTTATTGTCTGATAAGTAGAAGTCTCTAATTTGACAAAAATTTTGTTTATATAGAGATCCTTTGATTACAACTCACACTCACTATACTTGGTCCTACGCATTAATCTTGCAGAGATGCAAATATAGCTTTATATAAGCAGTCTTCCAGCCAAAAGTATGCAATCTCACTCATGATTAAATTTTTAAAGCATGTTTTCAAGCCATAGCTGATACAATTATTTCTTCTAATTTTTTTCACATTAGGACCTTCTGCTGTAGAAGAAACGCATTAGTAAGGCAATTCTGGACAGAATTAAGAATTACTTATATAAATGAATGCACACAAGCTTATTATCAGTATTTCCTGATAAATGTTTTCTTATTATCAATTAATGCCTAATATTGCAAGTAGAAACATGTTTATGTGTTCACATAATAATAATTTATTCTGATAAGGCTAATGTAAAAATGGTCAGTTTCAAACTACATAAATTAGCAGCAAGTTAATATTTCTCCAGAATTACAGGAGAGTTTAGTTAGTGCAATAGCCAGAATAAAAATTGTGTTTGCCCTTGATCACAGAAACATAGTTTTTACCTGTATCCCAAAGGAGTTGTATTTTGCAGCTGCAACCCAAATAGTCTGGCTAAATCCAGTATTTTAAATTTATTTTCACACTCCTGTAACTTTAGAAGGTTTAATTCTTTAAGGATATCCAAGGGCACTCACATTTCCTGTAGGTACTACTGTAGCTTTGGCAGAATATAAATGCAGATATCCATGGGGAATTGTGAGAAAACAACTTATTTTCCTATAAGCTCTCCAGCTGGGTGTATATAGGATGATTTATTAGTGAGCATTACATAAGCTAATTGAATTATATATCCCACAGGAAAATGGAGATAGTCCTACTGACTGCCAAAATTCCTATGTCTAGGTTCTAGAAGTAGTCTTTTACTGTATTAATTTAAAAAAATTATTACAAAATAATGACAGACAGTAATGTTCTTTTTTTGTTTATAAAAGAATCTCAATTCTCAGTTCCAGCTCTCTTTTTTCTATTCCATTAACTTGTCTAGTCTTCTTAATTTATATTCACTTTTATTCCACACTACAAACCCCAAATTTATTTACTGTCATTAGCAGAATAAATTAAATCTATATCAATTAATGGATCAAATTTTTACCTAATTATGATTAAAAAGTTAAAGTCAAAAAAATACCAAAATCATCAAAGTAATGAAGGATAAATTCAAAGCTCAGAAAAATGTTCACAGTTTTGATTCAATACATTATCACAGTTGTACCAAGTTGTGAACAACATAAAACCTTTTTATTTTCTTCTGTGAAACGCATTGTTCTTTTAAGATTTTACGGTAAGAGAAATGTTAGACAATTTGTAGGAAAGAAATCACACCTATGACATTCTGCTGCAGTTAAGTTTGTCATTAGGCTTGCAAAAACACAGAGTAGCCTATTACCAGAGATCTGCTAGTCTGTATTGCTCTTAACTCATGCAAGAAAATTGTGTCAATGAAAAGACAGCACTATGTTAAAAATGCCACAAGTAACTTTATCCCAAAGTTGATGAGCTACTACACTACCACAAATGCTGTAGTGTGTAGTCTAAAGAAAGGACACGAGATGACAAACTGAAGTTGCAAGACAACTGTTACCAAGTTTTGCTTATCTAAGATCCTACCAGAGACTGATTTTACAGCATTACATTAGGGAATAGCTGGCTCTGCAGAAAATTCCCAGCTACCCTGATTATCTGAAGACAAGTTCATTGAAATACTAATGCTATTTTCACTTTGTCTTCCTTTATATAATAAGAGATTGAATCTTAACTATGACCCCTAATCAGAGAGTTGCCAAGTCAGAGCAACAATAGTAGAAACTCACAAACACAGAAACATTGCCTTTCTTCTTCCCTACAGGAGGAGAAAAATACTTTCTTGGTCACCTTAGCTGTCCAGTTCCCAACCTAACAAGATATTTTTTAACCTTTTCTTGCTTAGAAGTGATCAGATAAGGAAAATTGCCCCTCAAAAACTGAAAAATGAAAACAACAAGAATAATATTCACAAAGATGAGTCATTTTAGCTTTCCAAAACACAATATTTTTTCATATATAGGAGTGTCACAATTACTGACTTATTTATACCTAAATTTGTAGCTTTTTATTTTTGTGGGATCTTTTCAGTCTTAACTAAATCTGAAACTTTAATTTAAATGAGGATTAAAAAATGCATAATTTTTAAGCTTCAGAGACAAAATCTTAATCTGAAAACAAACCTCTTAAGACTTTGTGCAGCTTCTACTAACAATTTGCTAGCAATAAATATTTAGGAACAACAAAAAAAAAATAAAAATAAAAAGGAACCAAAGCCACACACACATACAAAAAACCCACTCAAAACCAAAAAAACCCAACCAACCAAAAAAAAAATCCAAAAAACACCACAAAGAAAATAATACCAAAATGAAACTCCTCCCAAAAGTCACAAAATTACTTTCAGCTCTGTGTTGGACTTCTCAGCAGAATTATTCCATTTAGAAAGCTGAGAACATGCTGAAACCTCCAGGTCTCGCTGCGCAGTCGTAACACAGAGAGGTCAAGGGGCAATAACAATGACAGCTTTGGTACCCAGCTTGTTTTCTTCCTCAGGACTTTCTACAAACATCAAGTACTCCTTTTAATTGCTATTCTGTCAGATTTCTTAATTTATTTCATGCCGTACTTTCATTTTTAGTTTCCTCTGAGAACCCTGAAAATCTTCCAAAACATGGATGGCTTTAATAAGCACCAATGCAAAGAAAAAAAAAAATAAACAAATATGCAATTGAAATTATTTGTATAGAGTTTTTATCAACTCTTCACTGTCTCACACACTTTATTCTCACCCAAATATCTTCTGAATTTTCTCACATCTGACCTCCTAGGAATAAAGCAGGAGAGGTCCCTTTCAGTAGGCGTTTCTTATTCTGAGTTTGTTGGTTTTTTTCTGTGGAGCATGGACTTCCTCCATTTTGACCTAACATGGAATCCTTTGAGTTTATATGTTGTTAACAGGCAATGAACTTGGAAAAGATTTAAAAATTATAATGGATAAGCTATCAACATGAACTCCCATTGGAATGCTATGGAAAACACTCTTAAGTCTTCAGATAGGTGAACTATGACTTAACACTATGACTTACTAAGACAGGTGATTATTTCTCTTTTTATGGTTAGTGGAAACTGAGGCATTGTGCCAAGTTCTAGAATCTGTTTACTATAAAGCAGATTATATAATGCAGACTATAACTTGACTTAAGTACTAGCTGAAATACTTCACAGTAAGTAAAATTTAAAAAATAACACAACAGAATTTTTAGAATTTTGTTTTCAAACCATTATAACATCATATATACAATTTTCACATGACACTGCTGAAAACATATATATAGGTTAAAAACTATTAAAAAAAAAAAAAAAGTAGTTTCTAGTTATTAAAAGCAATAATCAATGTGAGTTCTTTGCTACAAGAAGTTCCAGAATTCTTGATGGCTCTGAGCATTCTCAGGTTTACATAATCAACAAAAAAATTGAGAGAGAGAGAGAGATAATGGCAGTGTACAGTTGTTTTCACAAGAATTATTATAAATTGAGTATTTAAATCCCAGAGAAAGTCAGTACAAAAATAACCACCTGGATTCCCCAAATCCAGATATATCCAGTAGGAGATAAGGTTCAACTTGACTGCTGGGGATCAGTCACTGTAAAACTGCTAAAACTTGATCTTCCACCTCATTATGTTTTAAAATAAAGGCTCGAGGCACCTCTAAAACATATGGTCTCAGCAAATAAAAGTTAAATACAAGTATTAATTTCCATGGAGATGTAAGTGAATGGAATATACATACTTCTGACAGGAGAACTGGTGATTTTCTGGCTTTATTTTTACTAAACTATGTTTATAGTAAATATAAGTCCTTATTCATTTTCCTAGCTGTAAGGGTCGGTCCGAAGTTCCCCTCGATTTTGCCTCCCGACTGTCGCAAGGAGACTTCAAGGACCCCCACCCATGCTGGCTCTGAACAATGGTTTCCTGCCCGGGCCAGGTGGGTGCTCGTGACTGTGTGCTGGTGTATTGTGTTCACTGGACTGTGCTGTTGTGACACCAACCAGAGGTTGTGCTGTATCAACTGAGGACTGCTTGTCTGTACCTGTCTCCTGCAGCACCACACAATGGTCCATAAATCTTCCCACCTTTTGGCCAGAAGCCACTCGCTTTGGACAAGGACTATAAAAGAGCGACCCTCTGGGAAAGACCCTTTGAGATCTCTCCACTGATGAAGACCCCCTGGAGAAGACCCCTGAGATCTCCCCACGGATGAAGACTCATCTACCGGATGACCCGCGAGGACACCCGTCTCGTCTGTTGGTAGCTATTTTCCCATCCCTTCCTTTCCTTCCCCTTTCCCTATACTTTGTTTCCTATACCTCTCCCCTTTACCGTAACTGAGTTGTTGGCATTTGATGAAATTAATTGCTGTTGTTGAATAAACTGATTTTGTCCCCTGCATTTTGCCTGTTTGCACCTTTAAGATCAAAAGAACCATCACGACCCCCGCTCTGCATTAATAGCGGATCGTGACACTAGCATAGCAAGGCAATTTAAAAATCAAGGCAAAAAAGTGAAAGAATATTCAGATTTCTAGTTATGCAGCTCTTTTAAGGGTAAATTTTATTAAGAATCCTTAGTTCAAACAATGTCATACAAGACCCACTACTTTTATTAGAGCACAATAATTTATTATTTCTTCTCTGTATTTCCTGTTTTCTGAATGTCATGGCATAGTAAATCTTGTTTGTACTAGAAAGAAAATGAATGTCCCTTAAGAGAGTCCACCTTGGCATGGCACAGTTCACTGGTTCTGCTGGCAGGGAATTGTTCTGAAATCTGGACTCTTAACAAGTGACCTAGAAAGGCACTTTGCTTAAGGCATACTACTTCCGTATCCAAATCTGTGGGTCCATACTGACATCTGTCTTTGGAAGTGAGGTTATTCTGTCCAAGAAAGCCCAACTTTCTACATATTTCATTATATTACCTCCAAATTCACAATCCATAGCTTGAAACAATTCTAAGGGAACACATTTTGGAAAACTAATACAAATAATGAAAATCCACTATTTTTCAAAATTATGTGTCTGTTCAACAGTTTCTTAAAAAAAATAAATCTAGAGGTGTATTTTGTAAGTTAGGATTTTTTTTTTTTTTTTTCAGCAGAAAGGACTATTTTTCAGTAGTCTGCCTGGGAAATGGTTATTAGAAATCCAAAATTATTTCTAACTAATTTCATAACTCTATTTCTAAAACACAGATTCAATGCAAAAATTGTAAATACAGACTTATTTTTATTTAAGTAAAGTTTTGCTTTGCATCAAAAAAGAAATTATAAAGTGAAATAATACTTAAGAGAAATTCAAATCCACTATGGTGATTGTTGGGGGGGAGGTAAGGGGAGAAAAGAAAGGGACAAGAAAAGAATTTAAAGATATATATATTGCACCACAAAAGAAAGATGCTTTCAAGTGGCATGCTTCTATTCACTTAATGATAGGACATTATTCTCAGACCAAAATTGAAGGTTCTTTTAATAAGCAAGATCTATGTGGCTAAGGGTTTGGAATGAAATAAAAAAATAAAGCATGCAGAAAGTAAAAGAGGCTGTAAATAAATGCTTTAGAAGCTAATTAATGTTTTAAAATAAGGTTTTTTTACATACAGAATATAATATGCATATGGTTTTAATGCATGCTGAATCCAGCTTTGGAATAAATAGTCTAATTTTAGTGTGCATACTTTTAGTTAAATCTCAATAGTATAGATTCCATATAAAAGTATGAGTTTTATATTGAGACCTTTAGATGAACTCTCCAGATGTATTTCCACTTGATGTTCAACAAAATTATAAATGAAGTGTATTCTACTAATGAGTAAAATCATTACACTATTTTTTGCAGTTAATATAATAATGTATCCATTTTGTTTCATTATCAACTTCCCAAAACTTTTTCTTTTGGTAAATTAAATATATGTACAACATCTTGAAGAATGAATTGGGAAAACTTGTGTCCACCTTCAGAATGTTGGTTTTATCCAAAATAATGCAAAAGGAGCTCAAAATTATAAGAATGTTTTGCATGAACTGTTGTGTTATGAACAAAAGGAGAAGAGAAAAAATAATAAAAATAAATCTAATTTTGAGACAATGATACAAAGCAGGAACATACTGGATCAGACCAGTGCTCCATCTGGCCCAGTATTCTGTCTATAGTATTGGTGGAGGAAAAGCCATTTTAGCAACATCTATGTCCCATGCATCTCCTTCAGCAAACAGAGCTGTCTAATCAGACATGATAAATTGTATTTCCCTTATTGATTAATTTATCATTCAGATATGAACCTCTTGTCTGTGATATGTCCAATTTTTCTGAAGCTACTAAGAGATGACTTTCGGGGAAGCAAGTTCTAGGAGCTCTCTGCTTCCTCTGAAAGAAAGCGGTTTGTTTTATTCCCAATATTTCTCTGTTTATTTTTATCATGTCCCCCCCAAGTGTCTGTTCTTCACTACAGAATTTGGTGAAGAGATTTGCCATTTATCTTCCTCTATAGTAGCTTTCTAAATCTTAATTACATTTCCTTCTGCTTTCCCCTCTTTAAAGGGAATAGTTTTGGCCCTTTAAATATCTCCTTATGTGTCATCTAGGCAATTCACATAATATTTATTACTCTCTATAGCTTCTCTAGCTCTACTTGTGCTCCTTAAGGTGCAAGGCCAAGAACTGTGCAGAGTAACCAATCTATGACCCCACCTTGGGTTTAGGCATCAGGGAAATCATGTCCTCTGTCTTGTTCCTCAGAGTCTTCCTGATAGTGCCCAGCAGGTTTTTTGCTATTCTTTGCTATTCTTTGCTCTCACTGTAGATTGAGACAATGACTTCAGACAACTGTCGATGATAGTTCCAAATCTTTCCTGAATTGTAAATGACAGTTGAATTCAGTTGTATGAGGCTATTTCTCCCTAGATATTGCTTTACATTTAAGCTTATCTGCCACCTTTTCCCTCTTTCCATTTTGTGAGGTCCTCCTGTCATTTGTCAAATGCAAAGAATTCACTAAGCTTCTCTCAAACCCGGTTTGAGTGCACATTTTAAACTTTTGCCATCAAGCAATCCCACCAATTCCCTGCTTCCAGGCTCTGATAGATGTGAAGAAATTTTTAAAAGTTAAAATCCTCTTTACAAGACATTTAAAAGTTTTGGTTTAGGTTTTTGAAGTTCCTGACCACATTTGAATTAATATGTTTTGAAAACTTTATTATTTCCATATAGGCAAGTTCTCCATCTATTAAAATGTCATTTTTTTCCTTGTGACAGTCTTAAGTTTCCTTCTTAAGCCAGTCAGGGGTTTGAACCACTTTGTTTTCTTCAGCTGTAGCACACATTTTACCTGGGCTTTTAATATTATTTGTTTAATAGCTGTTAATATGCTTGTGGACCTCACTTTTACATAGCTTATTTTCCTGAAGTTGAATATAATAATTTAAAATTCCTGGGTTTTAGGAAACACTCTGTTGCTAGAGTATCTGAAATATAAAATCATATTATTATATCAGTTTATAGGATTTTCTCATGTAAGAGATTAGAAATATGTTTGTCAGTTGAATGTCCTCAAAGGGCTGAGCATTTTGGTGGTGAAATTCCTCTTCAACATTCTTGTAGGTCTCATCCATTTCTTTACTTCTCTAATCTATATTATCCACTTTTCCTATTACTTTCTAGTCAAAATACTCTAATTCAGTCACCCAGACTTAAAATAAACTCCTACGTCATCCTAGGCCAGGATGACTCTGAAGTATTATGCACACTGAAATTGTCCTGTAGGTCTGTAATTACAGATATTGTGTTTTGCAGAATAAAATGGGAATCTCCCTTTCCTCCTGCTTAGATGTACCTATCTGCATCTTGTGCATAAACCACCTTTTTTTTTTTTTTTTTTTTTTTGGTTAAGTTAACCTTAGTTTAGCTTCTTTCAAGAAATTACTTACTTTACCAAATGCTTTTTACATCAGTTTGCAATAAGTAAAAATACTCAGGAGTGTGAAAAAGTCTCAGAGAGGCATGAAGAGCATCCACACTATCTGAGGGTCTTAGAACATCCCCCAATGTTTGCCATATTCATGTCTTTTGTGCAATCTTGCTGGTCCTGATGAATAAATATTTATTTGCTTGAAGTGGCCCCTGCATGTGCACAAGTGTTGCACAGAAAATTAGTTGATTTACTACCTGTTTTTATCTTTTATGAAAATAGAGAGAAAAGATTGGCAAAACCAGATAAAATAAAACAATTCTAGGATGCAGTCTGATCACAGCTTTCTATCAGACACAATCTGAAGTACCAACAAGCTGAATATTCTGTCTTTTAAACACTTTTTTCTTCCTTTTTGACAGGATGAGACAGTCTTAACTGAGCATGGAAGAAGCACATCTGTCAATCATGTCTCATCCATCATAGCAAAGAAAAAAAAAGCCAAAAAAGTAAGTAATATCTGTTACTAATCATAGTTGCTATTACTGCAGTTTTATTATTCTATGTTTATCAGAGAGGAAAGATCAATTTTCCATAATGTACATTCATTTTACTATTTCAAAAATATGCAAATATCACAGGGAATAATGTGTACTGAAATAGGTTCATATAGTGCATATATCTGTACTGTTACTCATTCTCGAGTTAATTCAATAAATGAAAAAGCAATGAAAACTGTAGTAGATAGGGAAGTTTCAATATACACACTCCACAACTGATATGCAGAAGTTATAGGCTATAACTATAAAGATATATATAGTGCTTATTTTGTACCTAAAAGTGTTAGACAACCAGAGAAAGTTTTGAAGTGTATTTTCTTGAAACCTCTATAGCAACATAGGCAGGGGTGAAAAAATCCAGGGTAAAAAAGAATAAAAAAAGAAAAAGAAAAGAAAAAATCCAAGTATGCCTACATATACACACATAAATATATTTTACTTTTAAATTGGATATTTGAATCAGCTTAGTTCCTGACCTTGTAATGACCACCCAGGCACTCTCCCTCATCCTACAGGACAAGGAAAGAAAATAAGATGACAAAGCTCCTGGTTTGGTAAGGACAGAGAGAAAACTTACCATTTACTGTATCAGACAAAACAGACTTGATATGGGTAAAATAATAATTTACTTTCATAGAACTAGAAATATATTTTGGGCCAGTGAGAAAGAGAAAGAAGAGCTAAATACACACTCCATTTCTTGCCACGCTCAACTTCACTCCTCTACTTCAAAGTTTTCTACCTCCTCCTTTTAATATAAGTGAAGACAGGGTGGGAGAGAGGGATTTTTGTATTTCTCACCAGCTCCTCTGTGCTGCTCCTTCCTTCTCTCACTTTTTCCCTGCTTCAGTGTGGGTCCTCTTTATGTGCTGCAGGGTGAAACTGTTCCTGCATGGGCTCTTCTCCATTCATCACAACTCCTGCTTACAGCCTGTTGCTGCTGCTGCCATGGAGTGCTCCTGTCAGGGCATATCCACATGTTGCAGCATGGGGTCTTATGTGGGCTGCAGTGCAGATGTCTGCTCTGGCATAGTTCTCTCCACGGACTACTGGAAAATACCTGCTCCACCATGGTTTTCTTCAAGGGCTACAGCTCTGACTTGAGCTCTCTGCTGCAGGACCTCAAGATCCTCTTCCCTCTCCTTCTTCAATGACCTTGGCTACTGCCTGGTTGTCTCTCACACTTCTTTCTCCCCACATTCCTTCAATGTTTTCTGCTCTTTCTTAAATATGTTTGTACAGGTGCCATCCTTTTCAGTGAGAGGCTCAACTGTCCCCTGCAGTTGGTTGGAGCTGACTCAAATGGGTTGATTCCACCATGGGCCCATCCCAGCCCTGTTCTCACAAAGAGCACTCCTGCAGACTCCCTTCTAGACAAAATCTTGGTTCCTACACTAAATGAAATTGCATAGCCTTCAAGTGAAAAAGGGAGAAGAAGGAAGGAAGGAAGGAAGGAAGGAAGGAAGGAAGGAAGGAAGGAAGGAAGGAAGGAAGGAAGGAAGGAAGGAAGGAAGGAAGGAAGGAAGGAAGGAAGGAAGGAAGGAAGGAAGGAAGGAAGGAAGGAAGGAAGGAAGGAAGGAAGGAAGGAAGGAAGGAAGGAAGGAAGGAAGGAAGGAAGGAAGGAAGGAAGGAAGGAAGGAAGGAAGGAAGGAAGGAAGGAAGGAAGGAAGGAAGGAAGGAAGGAAGGAAGGAAGGAAGGAAGGAAGGAAGGAAGGAAGGAAGGAAGGAAGGAAGGAAGGAAGGAAGGAAGGAAGGAAGGAAGGAAGGAAGGAAGGAAGGAAGGAAGGAAGGAAGGAAGGAAGGAAGGAAGGAAGGAAGGAAGGAAGGAAGGAAGGAAGGAAGGAAGGAAGGAAGGAAGGAAGGAAGGAAGGAAGGAAGGAAGGAAGGAAGGAAGGAAGGAAGGAAGGAAGGAAGGAAGGAAGGAAGGAAGGAAGGAAGGAAGGAAGGAAGGAAGGAAGGAAGGAAGGAAGGAAGGAAGGAAGGAAAGAAATATATATTTATTGGATTAAATTATGATTATTGTTTAAAATAATGGAAGTGGCTGAAGCTACTTTAGAAAAAAAAAACAATTGCAGAGCATAAACTCACTATAATTATTGTCATGTGAATACCCCTACATAATCAGAAAGCCTAGCTGATCACTATGAGAGTTGCATAGGCGTTATATATGTCTGAGCAGCATGTATGCAACGACAGAACCTTTAAAATATGACATTTGCAGCATAGGGTAATCTGGGAATCACATTGCATGCAAATAGAATGACTATCAAAAAATGAAGCCATTACTCTGACAGACTTATCTGTCAAAGGTATATGTATATTGTTTCTTCCTATGAATTTCTAATCTATGCATTTTCAAACATCTCACTATGAAATATGATTATCTTTTGAATATAATTTTATGATGTTGTCTACAGGTCATTTAATCTCTTGTTCTCTTCAAATGGAGAAAAGTGTAAATCATGGATGCTTCAGGAGAAAATATTTCCCAAGGGTATTCTGCATTACCATAGGCAACAGCTGATAAACACAGATTTGCAGTATCATATCTTATCATTTCATGAGGGACATTCTGTAGAATGAATTACTTATTTTCTGGCTTTTTCCTTCTGTAAAAGGAGTTTGGAAGCCAATATTCCAGCTAGAATTACACCTTGTGTGAGACTTTCATGTATTTTCAACAGAAAAATTATAGACCATACTTCCTTTACGTAATATGATACATTTCTTGTTATATAGTACTTTAAGCTATAAATAAAAATTATGAAAAGCCCCTGTATCCATGCACAAGTTAAAAAGATGTTTCTATAACATTTTGGAATGTTTTTTGACAATTCAGTAGCACAATATGAGAAGCCAGATAGCCTGAAGGAAAGTTCATGCCAAACTTTCTCATGCCAGATTTTCTCATGAGACCAAATGCATTTAAAAGGATCATATCCCAAGATCAGATTAAATTCTGTTTGGCAGAAAACCTAAAGAAGTCTAAATCAATTCAATACTTTCTGCAAAGTGTCGTCAATATTGTAAACCCTGTTCATTGTTCTGCCAGATGTAGTCACCTTCTACAAATTGGTTTGCTGACCATGGGAATCTGCACAGCTCAGACTTATGTATATGGATCGCTTCTTGTCCACAGCTATTCCCCATGAGAACATAAAACTATTAATGAACTTCAGAAGATGAAGTGGGCAGTACTTCATGGTTTTGCACCATAGAATTCTACTATTGCATGGATTTTAAAATTTAAAGACAAGTTATAGCAACTTTCAGTGTAGAACCTTGCAACTTTCAAATATGCAGCTAAACTACAGCAAATGAGACTCGAATATGCAGATTAGGTAATTATACTATTCATCCTCAACTGAGGGACAAATGATATTCAGGTAATGTTGGCTTAGCTTGCTGTGGCTTTCCAGATTTATCACTCACACTTCACCTTTAAACTTCTTTCAACATTTTGTTAATGATCTTTTCTAATGCGCTGTCATGTAAGCAACAAATAATGTGCTTTTCAGAATGGATTTTAAACAACTGAATCTCTGTCATACATTTTAAATATTTGACTTCAGAGGTTAACTAAATAAAGATGAGTTTCAATGACATATTACCCTTTCCCCTATAATTAAAAAAACATTTTGAAAACATACATTAATATTTATCTCACATCTTGAGCTGGTCCATCCTGGTTCACAAGAGCATTGATACCCATCGATGAGATCTATGCATCTGAAATAAAAAATGGTGTTATTCAAGTGAAGCTCTGAAATTCCAGATCCAGCACTAGTAGTATCATTCCATGCATTTCAAAATAGTGGTCTGATGTAACCTACTGTAATCCACAGTAATTTTCAATACATTTATAATGGATTTCAAATGTTTGTACTATGGGTGCTGAGGCATTTTGTAAGGATTCTGATTGTCACATTAAAAGACATTTTCTCATTTCAGCTGTTGGCATGTAAAAACTAAAGGTTTGCTTTTAAATATATTAAACACTAATTAATTCCCACTTACTGAATACTAGTTATGATAATGAACAAAAATGCAAGAGAAATTGAGATATCACTATATTATTACATTAGCTTAAGCAGGCAACATTTGTCATCTTTAAGTGTGCTTGTACTCTTACTTTACGGAAGAACATAATTAAAAGTATATTCATCAAACTTCCCATATCATTAAGTCTTAAATATTGTTAGTTAGGTACATTATCATGGAGATAATAATAGTTAAATAAAAATAGGCACCTTCCATGAAGACAAGGATTTGGCAAGCATTCATTAACATTTATCTCACAGTTTGTTCCGATGAAGCCTCTCCTGCAGTGACACTTATAGGAACTGATGCCATCAATGCAACTTCCATTGTTGAGGCAAGGAGAAGACATACATTCGTCTATATTTACTTCACATCTATCACCTATTTAAAAATCAAGAAAATGCAGCTAAGCTTTAAATTATAAATTCAAGCAACTAACAGTATATTTATTAATATTAATATTTCTACATAATTGTTTTTAGTTACATTGTTCATATAGTTCATGATATTCATCAGTAAAGAATATCCAACTGGAATTACCTATAGTATGAATAGAAAAAAGGATGGTTATATTGAGATATATAATGAAAAATTATAACTATAAAATGGTGGCACCTGTAATTGTGGCAAGGCAAGAAGCCTTTAAGTACCAGCTTGCAAGCAATGAAGAAACTGAAATTTCAAGATTAAATTTGTTACACAGTTATCAGGAAGTTGAATAGCACTAGTCTCCTGTAGGAGGAATACAAAACTAAAATGATATGTCTTGATGGTGGTCTAATTTCTCAAAATGAAATTGAAATTCAGAGGCTTTTGATGAATGATGCAAGACATAAAACTCTTTGAAATTGCTTTTTGGAAGAAATTCACTAGGAACAACATGGTGGTGCACTTTTATGCTTGTAAGTGTCACAACTTCAATCTAAATATCTTAAAATATTAGTATTTTACAAAATAGTAATTGACAAACAGCATGTACCTAGGTCGCTTGGTAGGCAGTTAGTGCCCACTGCCTGGGAGGCAGCTAAGCACCACACAGCCAGTTGCTTACGCCCACAGTAGGATGGGGGAAGAAACAAAAGGTAAATTTGAGAGCACTTACTGGTTGAGATGACAGTTCAATAGGTAAAGTAAAAGCCACATATGTAAGCAAAGCAAATCAAGGAATTTATTCACTGCTTCCCCTGGGCAGGCAGATTTTCGGCCATCTCTGGGGCCTTGGGTTAAGACAATTTAAAAGAGAACACTCTGGAATGAGTTACAGTAATCATTGACAATGATTCCATATTCACATGTTCTTCTGTTACAACCTAATTGGCTGAAAAACTAAAAATTATATTTCCTTTGCAACTTTGTGCCTAGTTTATACAAAAACAAACAAACAAACAAAACCCCAAAAAACAAACAAACAAAAAACAACAAAAACCCCCATCTCATGAGATAAGATTAGATTCTGCCAAGTAGGATTGACTCTATTGGAAAGAATAGGAATACCTTGTAATGGTATCTCCATATTTTGCCCCTTTACCAATATTAACAGGAAAATTGAACCTTTAGTCCTGCCAGTGCTAAAAAATTCAGACATCTCTAGAGGGTAAAAGTCCATTTTGTCATTCCAACTCTAGAAAGAATTTCTGAGATTTGCTGTGAGTAGAAACTATAACCATTACAGTAATTATGGTACAATGGGTTTAAAGATGAAAATGAATACATGTATCACAGGAAAATTCATTAAATTGAAACAAACAAATAAAACCAACCAACTAAAAAAAGAGGTTTTTTAAGTATTACTTCTAACAAAGAAAATAACCTCAATATTGGGACCTCAAGTGTTCTTGCCAAAATGCACAAATTCAAAATATTTTTGGCAGTTCTTGCAGAAAATCATTTACATTTAGATGTTAAAATTTCTTCTTTAAATTCAACATCCATATTCTAATAACCCCAAACAATACATTCCTAATACATCATTAATACATCCTTAGCAATAGTCCCTTAGGATCAATGGATTAATCCCTCTTGATATGAATAAACATTTTAATTTAAATTATTTCCGCAAGAAAAATGTACTAAATTTACAATTTGTTGTGCTGTAGACACAAAAGGCTGGCATTGGTTATGGCTGTAACCTAGACAGTCTGTCATTCTCTTCCAATGTAACTGTCATTTAATTTGAAACTTTCCTACTTTTTTAATCCTTTTTCAAAGTATGAAAACTTTTAATTGAAATAATCTTGCTGAATACAACCAAATGTTCTGTAAAGTTGATGTGAGACAGACTATAATACCACATAACAAACACTTTGCTTAAAATGTCACCTGCAATCTTTCTCATAGCTGAGACTATGCCAGATGTGTTACTGGGCTGAAGACACCTCTTTGAGCCCTGCTTTGCAGACCATACTTACCTTGCTAGAAATAATTCCTCCATACATCGAAGAAAAGGGAAAAGCACCTCACACATACAATGTGGGGGCCGTTAATGTATTGATGGCAACCTGGAGGCTCACCCACAAGTCACAATACTGCAGTAGGCAAGGAAATGCCTAGACATGAGAAGACTAATATAGACTAATAAGAGTGACACTAGATGAAAAGAAGACAACTATTGTCCTACTCTTTCAAATCTTCCATTCATGGGAAGGATCAGTCCATCTCATATCTTAATAAGGAAAACTCATCAGCCTTTTCTAATTCCTGCTTTATATTAAACCCATGTCACAATTGGCAATGCCCCAGCCTTTCTTGGAGCTCATTTGCACAATTCTACAATTGCATCCTAATCTAGAGATTTTCACATCTTCCATCTCGACTTTCACCTGCATCTTGTATGTATTTGGTATTGGGTCCCCAACTCCAGAAAAGGGCAACAAAGCTGGTTAAAGGTCTGGAGCACAAGTCCTATGAGGACTGAGGAAGTCGGGATTGATCAGAGAAAATGAGACTCTACAGCTACATGAAAGGTGGTTGTAGTGAGGGAGGAGTTTTTCTCCAAGGTAGCAAGTGCCAGAAGAAGAGGAAATGGCCTCAAGTTGCACTAGGGGAAGCTTAGATTGGATATTAGGAAAACTTTCTTCACTGAGAGTGATCAGACACTGAAACAGGGTGCCCAGGGAAGTGGTGGAATCACCATCCTGGGGTGTGGTGTTTGAAAATACATATATTCTGGCTTGGTTACTTCATATCAAACTCGGAAGAATATATAATAGAAAGTATAAATATAATAGAACTCATAAATATATTATTATAATACATAGGTTTATGAATTATAAAAATATATAAAACCTCTATATACTAAGTGTGAAATTACTTCGTTATTAGGGTTAAAGACTAAGGAAGATGAGGACTTCAATTCTGGATTTTGTTTGTTTGTTTTTTGTTTGTTTTTTAATTGTTGTTTGTTTGTTTTTGTTTTGTTTTGTGGAGTTTATAGGAGATAATAAAAATATTGTGTGCCATTTAAAAAGATTAAAAATTCAAGGTACAAATTTATGGGAATTGACTACTTTGAAAAGACAAAAAGGAAGAACACAGAATTTTGTGCAACAATAAAGTTAAATATGTTCTGCCTGGAAAATAAAAACAAATACATGATAAAAAAGCAACTGATTTCTGCGAGCATACTCAAAAATGGAAAAGAATAATAAATTAGCATGCTATACTAATTTATACACGATACAGAAAAATATAAAAAGAAAGTTGGTCTTTCTCCAGTAACTGAAAATTTTATGTCCTGTTGAAAATAGAAAGAGCTGAGAGATAAGAAGATATTTCCTTTCAGAATTGCTTAGCAGCACCTAGTTCACCTCTTCAAGTCAATTTTGGTATCAAATATTATTAGGCTATAAACAACTACTTGTGACCATTTCATGAGATTTCATAATAAACAAATGTGAATCAAAACATCAATTAATAGGTTTATCATATGTATATCATATATGTATCATATGCATCATATATCATAACCAATAATAATAATTATGTATATTAACAAAAAAATCTATAGTATAAATCTAAGGAATGAAAATTAACAAATTAAGCATGAACAGAAATGCTAAAAACCATATTGTTGAGCATATTCCAGTTTCAGAAAGAAAATAAATTATTTGTTAAATAATTTCTTACAAATCTAAAAACATACTTAAAAATAGTAACTGCAAAGAACTAGTACATTGACATTAATCTTGTGAAAAGCATAAGGTCATTTCAACATAATTTTAGCATTGTCTCATTCAGCCTGTTATGAGCAAATAATCTGTTAACAAAAGTTTTCTATGTGTAGTGCATGGAAAACTAGGGCTGATAAGGTCACTGAGCTTGTTTTTGTTGATTTCATCTTAAGTAAGATTTATTATAGCTTAGTGACTAATACCAAAGATTTAGATTTTCTATTTCTATTGCATTTTGTGTCAGTAATAGACTTATTTAAGGCAATTATTTCACTTATATCAAGTCAAATTAAATTGATGCTGATTGGACTGCAGTAAATTTTAAAGGTTGCCACATATTCTGAAGTATCTTTTTTCTTTGTTTAGACAAGGTTTGATTTCCACTACAGAGAACTTTACAAGATAAAATTAGACCACAGGAAACAAAGTAATTAAAACAATAAAAAACATTAATTTCCTTGGTCTGAAACTTTGACAACATTTCTTTTAATTAAATATCAATTTGAGATCTTAGATACATATACATGGCTCTTGAGAACTATATCTTCCCATTTAATTTAAAAGTGAATAGAAGAACCAGACGGATAAAATATAAAAACATCACCTATAGCTTGGACTCTTATTTAGATATTTGAACTTTAGACTGGAGCATGATTTCTTTATTCTTTTTGTTTGAAGGAACATGAGACTGGTACTTTCTTATTTCTTTAGTCTTGGGCTCTACTTGGATTTCCCTTATACCTTTCATGCTCCCAGGCTGCCAACAATAGCCTGGCAGTAGTGTCCAGACATCTACCCATATCTAAAAAAAAAATTAATAATTTAAAAGTAAGATTTAATAAATAAAATGAAATGTATTAACATAATTTGACCTAAATAATTCAATGTAATTTAATTTGTTTCCAGTTTCCATTCATTTATAAGTGTATAATATTTTAACAGTTGATGATTAAAGTTCTCAGTATATTAAAACTTTCTTTTTAATTCAGCTGATCATTTGGAACAATTCATGCTGTCATCTGTCTTTAAAGGGGACTGGTCTTCAAAATAAAAATTGTTCCTAAATTGCAGCTAATTGGTAAAAAAAGAATCACAGAAGACCCTACAACAAAAGCCAACATCTTATCCTTGTTGGTTAAATATGTTAGGGAAAAGCACTAAAGTCAAACTACTTTGTCAATAATGCAGAATCAAGACAGAAGCAAACCTGCAGATCGTTTGTTCCATTTCAAATTACAATCTCCTAAATGCTCATGTGCAGGTGTTTAGTCTTTTATAAATATAACAGGGAATTCTTACAGAAACATAAAGGTTAATAAAATTGTTTTAACATTTATTAGTTAGAAATTACATCTGCAGCACCACGGCCTAATGAAAGAAGCTTCTGTTCAAAAAATAAGAAACACTACTTAGAAATACTTGAAGAAATACAAGAAATACTAGTTAGAGCACAAGCCACCTGGAGAAAATATTACAGGGAGAAGTTTTAGAAGATTTAGGAAGGAAAATTATATAGATTTTTAAATTTTTTGCTGAAATGTCAAGGATAATTTTGAGGAATAGTGCACAAGTGATAAGTAGATTAAGGTTTTTGGTGAATGGAAGAAGGATATACAGCTATATAGAAATTCCCAAAACTGTACTTGTTCTTTGTTCTATGGAGAATTACATTCCTCTCAGTTCAGTGGATGCAAATTGCATCCTTTTTTATGCCGTGCGTTATAAGGCATTCATCACAGGCTGGAATAGATAGGAAAATATTTTATGCAGAAAAAATGCAGAAATGATTCAACTTGAGGAAAAAACTTTAAATATTTCTGCAGTCATATGATCCCATGTGTTTTCATGTTGCTTAAGATGAATCTATCAAAACATTGTGCATAAACTAGCTCAGAAGCACACTGAGCATTTAAATAAAAGTCAACATCATTTTAGTGAAATTTTACTGCATCTCTACCCATTGAATATTTTGTCATGACTCTCTATAAATGTTAAGATTAGTACTAAAGGCAATGGTGTTGATCCAACAGGTCAAAAAGTCAAGGTGTTTCTATGGTTCTGTGCAAATTCAAATAACAAGGTAGCATTTTATTGTTTGCAAAATTTACTCTGTATCTATGGTAATAGTTTTTTTCCTGGCTGAATTAAAAATAATGCACATTAATTTTCTTTGTACTATTCTATAACTCAATTCAACTGAATATATGGATGATTAAAGAAATTATAATTCAAGTCCTAATATAAATAATCTTGAGCTACTTCAAAAGAATTAGATAAAATTCTATTTAAATTAGTACCATTTATCCTCCAATAAAGAGGTTAATTTTTTTTCTTTCTATAGTATTAAAACCATGCAAAACCTGTGAAATAAGCTCCTTGCCTGTGGTAAGGAGTTGATCATACCTGTGAATCCAGGTAGGCAGAGACACCGATAGCCTCCAAGACGGTTGATGCAGCTTCCTCCATGTAAACAAGGCAAAGTTTCACACTCATTCACATCCATCTCACACAGAGACCCATAGTATCCAGGTGCACAGTTACAAATGAATCTTTAGAAAAGGGAAATCAGGTATTTCAATGGAAGTAACAATGGGATCTATTGCAATATTTTAAAGCCATACGTATGTCCTGATGTCAATTTGGTGTCCCTAATCCTCATCCATATTAAAATAATGAACGGAGATTTCTCATTTCCATGTTTCTGAACCAAACAGGATGATTTCCTTTTTGTTATACTAATATAAAAATTTGGCACAGTAATTTTAACTGAAGGTATAAGAAATGACTTAAGGGCTAATCATCTTCTGGCACAGGTCTCTGAATTACTTGTGAAGTGCTGTTGAACAAACACAGAGTTTGTAGCAATCTAACTCAAAATCAATTTTCTTCTCTTTCAGTCTTTTTCCAAATAAAACAACAAAAACAATTTAAAAGGGAAAAATATCAAGTTATGTAAAAGAAATTTTCCGTTCTATTTTCCTTTAAGGTCACGTAAAAAACAAAAAAACGGAGTCTGTAGCATTTGCTACATTTATCCTGTGTGGTGAAGGTCCCATCCAAACCCAGAATTAACACAAAGAAATCAGGGAAACGTTTTATTTAGTTGTAACTTACCTGTTTATGAGATCCAGGCAAGTTCCATTGTTCTTGCAGGGTCTTGATAAGCATTCATTAATCTCCACTTCACACAGGGTCCCAGTAAAGCCATGTTGGCAGGAACACCTAGCAAAAAGGATGTCACTACATTACTTTTTAGGTCATCATAAAGAGTCCAGAAAAAAATATGGCAGATGTTGAGAGGTATTAATTACACGGTACCAAAATCATGTTTGCTTTCTACTAAATTGCAAAGGGCAGTACTTTAACAAGCACCAAAAACCAGAATGGTCTGAAGATAAATAAGATTTTTGTTATCATTAGCTGAGGGCCACTGGCTTTGTGCTGACCCACTGTGCAAGGGCTTGCTCTGAACTTGCCTTGGCCTGAGCTGTTTTTCTCTTGTTTTGACACCTGACCTGCAGCCAACTGACTGATGTCTCTCATGCTATAGCTTCAGCTCTGGAATAGAGTCCATGGTGTGAGTGTGAGACACTGAGATGACCATGGTGTTACAAATGATAGCTTCTGTGTTCCACTCCTGAAGGATGGGATGACATCCAGAGGGACGTGGACAACCTTCAGATGCAGGCTCTTTAATAAGACCAAGTACAAGGTGCTGCACCTGGGTCAAAGCAACCCTGATATGAACACAGGCTAGGGGATGAAAGGATTGAGAGCAGCCCTGCAGAGAAGGACTTGAGGGTACTGGTGAGTGAGAGGGTCCAAGAAAGCCTGAGACTGAAGATGAGAAAAAACCCACTGTGAACATCATAGCTCTCCTGAAAAAGACTTCCAGACGCCAGTGACTTGCAGGAAGACTGACAGTTCTTGAGGAAGAGCAAAATCACTGATCACAGGATGCACACTGACATTGTGAGGGTAATCATAATCAAAGAGACATAATTGCATGATTTCTTATAAAACAGCTATAACTACATTCTTCATGAAGTTTTTCTGTTAATTTCAACTAAGATTGTTCATACTATCATAACTGGATTAACACTCTGCTTTTTAAAATTAGATCCTTATGATTTTAATTAGCCTTACAATAAATTCTTGGGATCATGCTTATGGTGTATATGTATTACTTTTTGCACACAAGAAGATCTAGCCTATAATATTAACTTTCATTAACTTTTGTAACTTCATGTTAACCCTTCCCCACCACCCCTTCACTGAAGGTCACCAAACATTAGACAGGCAAAGAACAAAAGGAAAAGCTAGATGATAAAAATCCATGTATCATATCTGTCATTCAAGTAATTTTCCTGACCTGTAATGGTTGACCCCATCCACACAGAGACCTCCATTCTGGCATGGATGGGAGATGCACTCATCACTGTTAACTTCGCAGTAAGTACCCTCAAATCCTGAAACACAGATTTCATTAACCATGAATGAACGAACTCTACTACTTCATGTGAATAAAAGGGTGACAGAG
The DNA here is from genome assembly GCF_052056855.1 of Sturnus vulgaris. Taxonomy (NCBI): domain Eukaryota; kingdom Metazoa; phylum Chordata; class Aves; order Passeriformes; family Sturnidae; genus Sturnus; species Sturnus vulgaris. Next base: position 88,775,876 of record NC_142245.1, on the reverse strand, counting down.
TCTCATGGAGGTTTGGCTATCTGAGCCCGGGACTAGCTCAGACAATGAAAGTGACCGGCCTGGCAAACCTCAGCTGTGCTCAAAGCTGTTTAAGAAAAGCCTGAGAGAAGCATCACCAATGGCTGTGTCTTCTCTTTGGGGCATTTAAGCTGAAACTCTTTGCCCTTGCTATCTGACTGAGCTGTGCTGCAGCCATGGCCAATGCCTAGCTGTGTAGTATGCTGACTTTAGCCTATAGACAGGCTCCCTGGCTAGACCTTGGATCTGCCACATTCCCTGTAGCCTTGACTGGCATCCTCTGCTGTTCCTGGACACAGCCACTGGTGCTGCCCTGCCTGCCTCATTCATATGCTGTCAGACTTCTGGGCAAACTTTGCTTTTGAAGGATCCAGCACTTACTGCTCACTGACCCTAAGACCAGGACTACAAAGTAACCCTGAAAGAACTTTCTCCAACTATTTTTCTTCCTTAGTTTCAGCAAGTTAATTTCCAGACAGTATATGAAATCTCAACATACTTTAATGAACGAGAGAGAACAGATTTGGGTAGAGCACCTGGATAAATATGGTGGGGAAATGTAATCCATTTTAAAGCACTGAAAAGGCTTTCTTAGAGAGTGGGACAAAAACAGAAACTAAAAGCTAATTCAGTAATTAATATATTAGAGAGAGTAGTAGAAGTTAGAGGGCCACATTTATTCAAAGCAGTCCTTAGCTGAGAAGAAAACCCAATTGGTTTTAATATTTAAATGAAGAAAAAATTGTGATTAAGATCTTATCTGCACAGTACATTACTTGCATAATACATTACATATGCCTGTGTAAATTTTCCAGAATATGTACTAAAATGAAATAAGACACTTTTCAGTGACATATTTTCAGTGAGCCCTATTTCTGCTCTTAGACAGCATACTACATCTTATAACATTTGCATAAATAAGTGTTTTGCTAAATGCATACTTGTGTTAAAATTCTATACATACGGTTGAGAAACTATAGCTACTTAGTTGATTTTGGCACAAATTCAATATATTTGTTTTCAGTTGATGGAGAAATGAAACCATTGCAATGAGTAGACTACTTGCATTGTATGACTAATACGCAAGTGCTAACTGCAGGTTGCCTAAGACCATTAATAGAGTTAACCAAAGTGATTTTGAACATTATAGATAAAAAATTAAATTGAAACAACTTTAAATTTAGCTAATGAAATTCGTGATATATATTGCTATAAAGATGGCAAATATTCTACTGAATTATTTGAATTCTTTTTGTTAAAACAATAAGTAAAAATTGTTATCTGTACTTTTTTAGATACCTGTATTAGAAAGATAATTTATTTTTTTTGTTATACTGTGTATTTGTGGTTTTCACAACCACAAAGTGGTTCACAAAGTGTGAAGGTGGGGAAATCACGGGAGACCACTGTTAGAATAATATTGCTTATTTTAATCTAGAGAAAATAATGACTGGAAGAAATAAGTGTCTTGGTCAGAGCTGCATAAAGCTGTAGAAAGAAATCTCTATTGGTACTCTCACATATGATCTAAACATGAACCCACATCAAAGCAGTTGGTATTTTCTTCTTATCAGGATTATTTCTATTCAACAACTTTAGGGCTTGACTGAAATGAGCTCTTAATATTTGCTGAAGATTTCACAGCAAAGTTACTATAAAGCTGGAAAAATAAAGCCTGGAACATTTCTCAAACTAGCCTTTAAGTTATAGTCACTTACCCCGTTATGATGTTATTCTTTTTTTCAGAAATTTCTTGAGCATTATTTATATCCTATTTGTTTGTTTCACAAAAAAATTACACAGAACAACAAAACCAAAACCAAATCAAAACAAAAAAAGCCCAAAACAAGCCATCAAAAAAACAACCAATCCCCCTAAAAGCTGTAAAAGAATTGTCATAATAACGAGGTAAAAATCTCTCTCAGTCTACTGTTTTGAAGTATCTCCCTCAGCACAGGCAACTTTGTTTTCTGAATGGCTTAGTTTATTTTGTGCAAATGAGCCTGAACCAGAGCAGGCCATCCAAATACTTTTCTTATCTGTAGCATGTGTAATCTGCATCTTAATGCTGCTAAACCTACATCTATTCCTGTCTGTAGCTGGATTAACGAAAAAAGAAAGGTGAAAGAACTGTAAACTAATACACCACAGACCAAGTACTAGGCTTGATTGTGTGAGTGGGCAGAAGTCACTGACACACTAAATATTCAGTAAGTGTTTGATACATGCCATTCAGTGCCACTGAGTAAGAGCAGAAAAGATGACAACACATTTATCTAACTCTGGTTTTATTAAGAAATTGGAGGACATAATGAATATAAGACACTAGGACTCACTTTACTCTTTGTAGTAAACTTCCTCATCATGCTTTAAATTTCTAAAACAAAATTTGATTAATGAGTGGAAAGGCTGTCAATGAACAGGGAAAATGGAACTTCACTGAAAAGGACACACCAAAGGTAAACCAATGTAACAAATAACTCACAGATATATAGATATTTTTTAGCTTTATAAGGCTATTGCAGAAGAGTTGTGAAGATAGCAAAGTAAAACTAAAAAAAGAATTAACAATTTTTATGCAAAAGAACTTCTTACTTTTTGTGATACTATAGAATATTTAAACAAGCATCTTACAAAAAAATACCACAGTTATCAGATTAAAATATATAAAATGGAAAATGGAGATATTGCTCATTCTGCTTTTGCCTGTCATCTTCACTGGTTATGAATGTTTTATGGTCTTTTTGTAGTAAATAGTGCAGAAGCAAATATATAAAACATTATTTAAACACATTTTTTGAATGCAGTAGTACATATTTTTCTAGCCCATAGCACTATATCAATACCCTGAAAAGACATAAAATAAGCAAACATATAGCAGGCATTCTACTTTATTTTTACTGAAAATGGAAAAAATAACATTTTCATCACAAAATTTTACTGTTTATCTACTACATTATGAAATGAGCAATCTAAGTATTCAATTTACTATATTTTTTTTTACGTTTACTGGCAAATTATCTCAGTCCCTATTTATTAAAAAAATAATTCTCTCCTTTTCATAATGAAATATAGTATTAAAAATTACAGACAACTACTTAGGTGATATTTGATCTGTGATGAAAACTTCTGAACTAATATGGTAACTTTTTTGAAGGAATTTTTAGCATTTTTAGCAATTTTACGTAAGATTTTATGAAAGCTTTCTTTCAACTAAAATGTTTATTCAGAAACACACAGATCTGATTAAAAGGATTCCAAAATATTATTTCATTCATATATTCTTCATGTCTGACTTCTTGTATATTTAGAAATTATCAAGCTTTTATAAAGGATGTTTCAATAAAATCATATGACAATAAGCGAATTTTAATTCAGCCCTTAAATATATTTTCAGAATAAATTACAAAAAGAAAGCAGTGCGCACATCACTTGTACAAACAGGAGAGGTCAAACTTCAAAACAAACACTGCAGTTATTAATAAAATATTTAATTTAGGAATATTATTGAACAGGCACCAATTATATTGCCTTCAAATTCAAAAGACTAGTTAAAACGCACATACCTGAGTGGAACTGGTTTAAAGAAAGAATTGGTCGTTTATTTATATATGAATCAACATGCAAAGACTCTTGTATTTTATATGATGGTCATACACAATTCGAAGGGTATTTTAATTAATTAGGTTATTTCGTATAAGCTATGACTGCTGCCACACATAGCTGTGATATGATAAAGTTTATAGGGGGATGTAATTTTTAGAGAAATGCAGACACGTTTCTATTTCATGTGTTGCAAGAGGAAATAAAAAAGACAATGAGGGGAACTGCTTTAAAATATTTAATATCTTAAATATATTACCGTATAAAACTATTTAGTAAATTACAACATTACCAACTTGATAACAGGCTTGCTACTGTAAAACGGTTTTTATCTGTCAAACATATTTTACTGTATTTTTAATGTCACATTAGAAAAACTGAATGTCTAAGTATTACTGGTATCCTCATACACTTTTAAAAAAAATTAAAAAATACAACAATTAGTTTAAAACATTTGTTTGTGAATGTATTGAACATGTATAAATATATTTGAGGAAGTATCTCAGAAAGATTAATGATTTTTGTAGCAACAAAACATAGTCAAAATTTTCAGAAATTAACAGAGATGAAAAACAACTGTAAGTTTTACAGTTTTTTGTGTTAGAAAATATAGTCTTATTGTTCTCTGTTTTTAATTGTTCAGGTGGCATGAAAATAACTTTAATGATATGAGATCTAGAAACATCTGGAAAGCTGTTACTTAAGATGAGACAGATGCTATTTTTGTTTCTGTTTCTCTGAAATATAGGAAATCCTGCATTTCTCAGCTCTGTCTATGGGCCTTCTGAGAGCTGCAAAGTGATGGAATATGCAGAATATAGAAGCTAAATATCTGCTGTCACCGTTATGGTCATTTTCATTTCCTCATTCTATTGCAGAGAAATATTACTGAATTGACCTCTGCAGGTAACAGGATTCTAACAGGATTGTTTTGCCGTAAGCTCTCTACTGTTTTGCTCATCCAAATAGTATCATAGATGTTTGTCTCCTTACCATGAACTACTTATGAACCAATGTTTGCAAACAGCAGAGGTATCATAGAAGTCCCATAATCATTAGTTCAGGTACTTAGGTTGTTCAGCATAACATAAGTAGGCACATAAATCAAAATCAAAGGTGTGTAAAATATTAGGCACTGTAAAAAGGCTATTTCCCTCTCTAAATTATGTATGTGTGTGTCTGAAAAAGAAACTGGCACTGAAGGGCTCAGAAATCTAACAATGACAAACTCCAATTTAAATAACTAGTTTTTCATCATCTATTTATTATTTCTGCTTGGTATTATAAATTTTGTACATTATAATTTTCACTTAGCCTTTATTACAGACATATTTTGCCTCGGTTCAAATTTCTAGCTATAAGATGCTCTATACCAAATAAAAATAATGACTAGCATCTAGAACAAAGAGTAGGTGTAATGTGAGAGCTATTGACAGGAGATTGATAAAAGAGGTGAAAACGTCCAGGGAAAATCTGTTTAAAACAAGGACTTCAGAAATTACCTTGAAGCATCAAGAAAGTATTGCTTTTAGACAGGACAAAGCAAAAATAGAATGCCTATTTCCAGTAAAAACTGTAGCTATTGTTTCTCCTTAGAGATGAGTCCTTTTCATAGATTTCCCTGGAACAATACATATAATTTCCCTACATCCTAAAACTGATGGCTTTAACCTTAAGCCCCATGCATAAACCAGTTTTTCAACATCTCAGCTTCTAGCTTTAAAGATATAAAGCTGCAATGAGCACAAATAAGATGACAAAGCTTTTGTGTACTTGTGTGCTGTAGTGACATATGTTGCTGCTCCCTGATCTTTTTACTCCTCTCTAAAATGGTGTGCTTCCCAGAACTATGAAATAAAAAAATAATAATAATAAAAAAAATCTTTACAGTAATAATAACAGCTAGAGGCAACTGGTCAAGAATTCAGCTTGCCCACCACCTGAAAGATTTTTCCTAAGGTGCCTAAATAGTCAGCAGAGTGACATAAATATTTCTGTAGCATTAGCCATTTGACTTTGTATGTCTACTTTTGTGTGAAAAGCAGTACATCAGAAAATAATACCTCTTTAATGTAATACTGTGGACATCAACATCCACAATCCAGATATTTCCAGTTTATTTCTTGAAACAATACATACAGTGTTCTATTGATCTAATTTCCCTTCTACCATAACTAATTAAAATGTTACTTAGTTAACACAAAAACTGGCCAAATAATCCATATTTCTGAAAAGAGTAGGTAAAGCTTTGATATGAATTCTCTCTATATGTATGCAATACCTAATGTATAATATGTAGCATTTTCTGATAATTTTTCTATCACAACCCAACATGTATATGGAAATTTGCTTCCATTGTAATAAAGAGGCTGTGTGAACATCTTGAGCCTATCCCATCCATATTACTTGGACTAATGAAGGAAGCTCTACATCTAATTTTAAAGAGAGATTAATTTCTACCTTTTAAGAAGCTAGAAGTCTAGGAATCATTTTAATTCAATGATGTTGCCCTTCCCTTCCTGTCTTTGTGTCACCAACAGCTATCTACCATTCCTACTAGCTTGCCTTACTACTATACCTATATTTATTAATAGTCCTCATAAAAGAAAAAAATCACTGTTAAAATAAGTCTTTTTAGAAAACAGTAGATATTTTCTGACTGTAGTTTATGGTTGCAAATTATTTTTTTATCTTGTTATTCTTTGCAATATTTATGTGCTAGTGATTTCACAAGTTTCATACCTTGTGAAAACTGTCACCTTTTATCTCCCATTTCATCATTAATTAAACTTGTTATTCACCAATCCCAGCCAGAGAGCTGATCTTGTACTCAGTAGTTATGTGTACCCTCTCATAGTTTCCCTTGATTTTGAATACATTTTTTCAGTAATTTTTTTTGTCTTGGAGCACAATTGTTCTCAGAAAGCATCACTATTTTTACCAAATTTTTCTATCTTTCTTTCGGGTTGCCTCTACAAAACTAACAGTTTTGTGCTTGCCATTATCTAGAAGAGCATGGTCTAATGTCTATACTCTTGTTTATTTTCCCTCTATTTTAGTTTCATATGCAGTTGAATTGCTCTTTGGATCTTTTTCATGTAGACCTTGGGGAATTTGTGAATAGTGGCTGAGGCTCAGCGACAAATATTTCAACATTATTTAAATTCTATAATTTTGCTTACATGTCCTGTCTTGCTCTTCTGTTACACTAAATTTTCATTGCTATTATTAAGATTAATTCTAAGAATGGAATTCTCCAATACTGGAAAAGCATGTTGATAAATTAGGCAATAAAAATTCTGCTATTTGCCCTAAGTTTTCCATTCCTCCTGTTTTCTTTGCATTTAGTGTACAGTATTTAAGGAGATTTAGTGCTGGCTATACGATTAACAGCTCAAACTCCTATGTCCTCCAATTGTCTTGATGAAACCCTTTCTTATCAATTACTGGCAAAGTATTTCAGAGGGGTTTTCTGTACATCTCTTGGGAAACTTGTTATATAGCAGTGATTTCTAAGCTTCTGCAATAATGGCCCTCCCTACGACATTCTTGCAATCTTGGATATACTCTCGTGCAATTGTAGAGATCATAATTTTTTAAACTTTTTAACCTTCTTGTGTGGACAATTTAATTAAAGTCATGGTCTAACACTATTCCATGAGAGCCCTTCCATATGAGAGCCCAGTTTTGTTACACAAATATTATAATCTATATCCTTGCAGGAGGAAAACCTCTATGTCTAGGGCAAACAGCTCAACAGTAAGTTTTACATTAATGATACTTATAGAATTTTAGAACTCTTTATAGCAAAATCCTGCAGCTGTAGTTCCTCCATGTACATACAGGAATCAAGATGAAGCTTTGTTTTATACTACAGCTAATCGTGACTTCATCAGCTTCCTATCAATTTGCTGTAGTAATTCTGTCCTAAACTAACATCTTACATCAACTTTGATTCTGCCCAATTCATATTCTATCAGCTTTTGTCTTCTCTGACCTAGCCAGTGTGTATTCTCTTTTTCTTCTAAATATGTACCACTTTCAATGGTATAATTTATGCTCCTGTTGTACCCATCTCAGAGGTTTCTATGGATAGTTGTTAGACTTTGGTAAGCGCTGCTACATTTTGTGGTTCCTGCTATACCAGACTCAAACTTTCTAGTGACTGGGCCGTTGGCTAACTGGCAAGTTTAATCCACGTGCCATTTACTACTAAGTCAAGTGTCTTGGAGTAAGCTATTTATGTCAGTGTGATTGCCCTTTGTGATCAGGTCTATACCCCTGACAAGTTTGTCAGGAGAAAAAAGGAGGAACATGCAAGACGAAAGTAGATAAATAATAATAAAAAAAGAGAACAGAGGAATTAGATTTCCTCAATCTGCTTTCAGCTAAATTTCTGTATTTTTCTGTCTCTCTTTTTTTTGGATAAGAGTCCTGAATAACTGGTTGCATTTCTCCTAGAGTGAGTGATGAACTCACTTTATGAATTATGCTTTTTATCTCTTTTCAATTCTGAATTTTCTGCTTTCGAAGATTTGTTAGTAACGTATGTTACTGATTCAAGTAACTGTCCTACAACTTCCCCAAGGATTCCTAGCTGCAAGGTTCAAGAATTCTTAAAAATTCCATCAAAGCTCCCAGAGAATCCTGGCTGCATGATTTTTTGATTCTTCAGAAATGGTGCACAAAAATATTTGCAAAAGACTACTTTTTCTGAGGAATGTTAAGAAAATACTTGAGTTACATGTCTCTCTATAGATCATTTCTGAAAAGGGTTTCAAAAATCAATATCTCATGTCAAAAGCTGTTTTTGAAAAACAGCTTTTCTTAAAGATGCTTCACTAAACAACTTGCATACCTCCCCAGTGATGTTTAGGTTTTTAAACTCAGAAGCTTATGGTAACCTTTACCTTAATAGTAAAAAACCCCCAAGGTACTATATGCTCCTGATTCCTAGATATTATATCTATATCTTCGTAGCTTAATAAATGACAAGTAATAGTATTGCCATGTAACACTGCAGTTATCTGCTATCCTTTGTCCCTGTGTGACCCCTACCTTTACAGGCATAACAGTGAAGACTTCAAAATCCTGCTCCAATTCCAGTTTCAGTAATTGTACTCCCCGGCTACTTACATTTTCTAAATTTTCAGTGCAGTTGTTAATTAATGAATGTGTTCTTCAGTTCCTACATGGAAGCACATAGCAAAGTTCTGCACAGTTGAACTGTTGCTCCGTTCCACCTTAGCAGCTCTTGTACATTGAGGGAGAGATTGTGTCTTTTAAGCCATAGCCCAGGGAAGCTGTCAGCACCTGCTGTGATTTGGTTTGTTGTGCATATAGGGAGCACCCTGCTATATCCATTAGGCAAGGGAAGATTACTTCCCTGATGTGCCAGGCCTTCCTGACAGCTCAGCAGGAAAAGAAACCATTTCCAGCTTGCTCCAATTTTTGTACTTTCACCAATTTGCATATATTTTTTCTAAATCTGCCTGTCTGTTTTGTCAATTTAGTTTGTCTGTGCTGGCCAGGTGCATGTCTATCTCCATGTCATTGTAACAATTGACTGAGAAATACTAATTCTGAGTGCTGAATCTAAGCCACCATAGATTTAACAAGTATTGTAAAATAAGAAATTAATAACAGGTAAACTGACAGATATCTTTCTAGTCGTTTAGCACAACTGATAGACCTGCTGCGATTTTATGTTCTTTGAAACATATTCTTTTCTACTTACATTAACGATAGTCATAAATTCAACATATATTTGCAATTTTCCAGAGCACAACAGAAAATGGAAGAAATTAACTAATCCAGTTCTTACCTGTTTTGCAAATGCACATTGGACTTCCATCTACTTGTGCCAAGCAGGTTGAATTGTTTATACATGGATTGTAAGGCAGCTCACAGGGACTGAAGCGCTGGTGGCAGAAGTCACCAGTATAAAATGGAGGACAAATGCATACAAACTGTCCCGGCTTCACAGATTCAAAACAGGTGGCTCCATTCAAGCATGGTTCAGATTCACATTCATTTATATCTTCACTGCAGTCTGGCCCTGTCCAGCCTGCTGTGCATGTGCATCTGGAGGGGTGAAAAAAAAAAGAGCATTGGTGTGGCAGAATAAAAATTAACAGCATAATCACTTCCAACCTTTTATATTTTAAAAATAACAAAAAAAATAAAATTAAGAACTCCAAAACCAATAATGTATTCCTGTGACTTGCTTTTCTTTTCCTGGCAATTGTATCAGAATGCATTATGAATAAAAGTTATATTCACGTTATTTCCCAGAAATTATCTGAGCAAAAGCAAAAGGACTTCTAAATCAAAGTATCACTTGGAAAACCATCTGGTTTAGGCAATGCAGACAATCATGTTTAAATCATTTTTGGATGAAACAGAAGCAAAAATTATCAAATATGAAATGCAAATTTTCTAAATGTTAAGGATTAGAAGGACATATTTTCATATGTGTGAAACTAGTAAGTACTTCAATGTTTGGGATGAAATGCATCAAGTAGCATATCCAGTACGCTTAAGAAAGAATGTAGGAGTCATGAAGGATCCTAATTTCGTTGTGTTTTTTCTCTTTTTTGAATGCTTTTGTGAAGATGTGTTAGTGACATCACATAAGAGAAAACTTCAACCAAAATCTAAATTACATCTGATTATAAGGGACCTATCTTCATGAATTCGATATTTTTTTTTTATTCACAAGATAAACATGATGAATTTCTGTAAATTCAAAGAAAACAATTTGCTAACGTTTTCAAAGCTTGCAGAGCCAAATTTCTTCACTAGCTGCAATATGTACTTTAAAATGTACTTTATAATGTACTTTAAAAGTCATACATTCCTGTTACTTTCACTGTAAAAATTTAATTTTATTTTATTTTTGCAGCTATTTGGCAGGACAAGAGAAAATATGAAAGATTAACTATTCCAGCTCTTGTCTACTTTGATCAATATTGATTTCAGGTATTAAACCATTCAAATATATCTTCATAGTTATAATTTGATAAGAGAAATTGTTCTTACATAAGAAACAAGTCATTTAATGGAAAATGTTACGTAGTTCTGTTTTGTAAGGAATAGGTATTGCTTCCCACATGGAAGGCAGATTTCATCCCTTAAAAAAAACCAAATGTTTTCTTTCAATTTTTTGGTGCTCTGTGTTATTTTTTTGTGGGATACAATTACCATGTCACATAAAATGGAATAGATATTAAAAAGTAACTTTAAAGTTTTAAAGTAAAGACCTCAGTATTTTAGTATTAAGGATCCAAAAATCAGGTTACTGTATTTTTCTCATGTTAAAAAATAATAGTCATTACTATCAAAAAGCATTCAGACATTCTTAAGATAACTGACAAAAATTCCATTTCAGGACTCATCATTTACAGTACTCAAAACATACTTTTGGAAATATGGTTAAAAATAAATATCTGTTTTTATTCTCTGTTTATGCACAACAAACATACCTGCTTTTGCTATACATAGCAGAATGCATTTATTATCTAGAAGCAACTTCCACTGAATAACACTGCATGCCCCATCAGTGCTTTACTGAATTTTCCCTTAAGTAGTCAATATATAAAAGCATCAGACTCTACAAATTAAGCATCTCCAAATGTCTCACACTGAACACAGGAGAACCCTCTGACCCAATAGATCAGAACACAGATGTTAATTTTTTTTACAGCTCCTCTTTTTTTTGGTTGACTTCTTTTATGAAGTTGTGAATAAATTACTACTGATGCACTACTACAAATTGGTATGTAGCACTTGGTTATGCTCCTTTTTAGCTTAAAAAGCTCATTAAATGGAAAGCCTTTCACTTTGTATTAGGAGAACACAGTTCAATTCTGACCTGGTCCGACTTTATAGACATAAATGAGGTGCAGAGGAGCAAACATTTACACGTTTCATTCCCTTTTTTTCCCCTAATGAGTTTCATAACTGCCTTTGAGTTATCAAAACTATTCTATATGACTACAGGGAACATTAGGTCACTGAAACATAGCAGTTATCTGCACTACACAACTAGCCAGTCCTACCCTGGCTTCATGCACGCTACCAGCTGAGATGCAACAGCCAATATTAGTGCAAAGGAGACAATTAATAACATAGCTTTTTGTACTCCTTTCTGGATTATTAAAAAAATTACAAGTCCTCATTAAATGTGAAAAAAAACCCAAACCCAAACATAGAAGCATCTATCCTGAGGCCCAGTTTTAAGAATCAAGACAAAATTTTGTGTTAATGAGAACTGTTATTTAAAAATAGTAAGGAGGTGCTAGGACTATTAAAAGAAAATTATAAATTAAGTTATTATAGCTGGTATTCTTGGAAATTAACTGATCAAAAGGCAAGAACCCAAAGAGAATTTTTTAAAATGACTAATTTTTTTCACTCCATTAGAAAAATCAAGATGATTTCTAGAATTCTCTTGGGGAAAAAAAGGCTGATCTATGTTTTTAAGAGCCCATATAAAGATAGTCAATGCTGATTTTCCCTCTAATGTTTTACCAGCTTGCCAACATAAATATTTTTCTTTCCAATAACCAAATCCAAATACATCCATCGATTTTAGAAAACAGAATCATTACTCTTGTATGTAAACTATTCATTTTAGTAATATAAGCCCCATATTCTGCTTTGATTGTGACATGTAACTCCTCCAACACATCTCCAAATCATCTTCCATAAGAATTCACTCTTTACTTTCCATACATCTCTCCATAAATTGAAAAGTTTCTATAGAAACACAAATAAAAGGAGAGGTCAATGCAAATACACAAATTGTATTCATGGTTTTATACTTACCACCTGTTTTAATATTAAAGTCAAAATTTAAAATTGCAAGCTATAGTCATGAATTGTGTACAGAGAAGTAATGTTAATGTTATAAGTTCCTCCGTCTCTAAATGATGAGTTAAGTATTTTATTTGGTTCTTACCTGCTTGAAAAGATTTTACTTCTAACATTCCAGCCAAATGTATATGTATCACCTGCCTTATATTCTACCTTAAAGGTTTTAAGGAATTAAATAACAGGGAAGAGTGTTAAGAATATCTGAAATGTTTATTTTGGAAAGAAGTTTCTGAGGTTCATCTAGACTCCCCTGCTCAAAACAGGTACAACAAGATTTGTTTCAGATCTGTGTCCAGCCTGGTTTTGAGTATCTCAAAGATGGAGATTCCTCTCTGAGCAATCTATTTCAGCACATGACCACCCTCACATTTAAAAAAAGGAGTATTTTTTTTTAATTTTACTTAGAACTTAATGTAGTTTACCTTCTAACCTTCTAGCTTAACAAAAGCGTGTGGTGTGGCTTGGGGATGGTCCTGTGCAGGGACATGAGTTGGACACAATGATCCTTGTTGGTCCTTTCCAACTCAGCATATTCTGTGATAAGCAGTAATGTAGTTGAAGATTCCAGAGTAGAACAAATTTCAGAAGAAGTATTTTTTTTTTGCTTTTAGACCTCTTTATAGCAGAAAGATACAAGAAGTCAGTCTTTTTAGTCTTCTGTATAAAAAACTATTTAGAAAATATCAATCAGAGCACTAACCTTTGCTACAGATAAAGATGGTTTGCAGACAACATTGCAATACTTAACCACTAGAACTGCTTGTTCCTCAGTCGTTCAGTCAAAGCAGCAGCAATCTTAAACTGAACCCTCAGCTACAGTGTGCCCATCATTCAACTGCCTCTTTGACAGATTCTTGATAAGAAATGGCAAGACATGCAGTGAAGTTTAGGTCAGCCTGTTAGCCATACAATACACGCAACAATGGGCCATTCTAGAGTAAGGATTTATGTTGTTTAGTGCATTCAATCAAATCAACTAACAGCCTGAGAAACCACAGTGCTCAGTGACAAATTTATTCCTTGTAAGCTGGAGGCTATTGGATCATCTGAAGTAGTGAAATAAAAGCTTGCTTTGCACAGCTTGAAATCTAGGGCACCAACAGACATCATAAAGCTCCAAGGACATACACTTCCAGTCACTACAAAGGCTTCAAACACTTGTGTTTCTAAATTTTCTTTCCTCCTACAAACTCTTTTTTTTTTCTTTCATACTCTCAAAGTTTAATAAGTTCTTTGTTCCACAGACAGATACCAGACCAGTTTCACCAGCTTCAACCTGTAAAAGTTGTCATGAGTTTATCTCTGAAGTTCTTGTACTTCTGGTTCTCTGCTCTCATATACCAGCACTAGATGGTCTCCTCAAATTTTCACCTATGCCTCTCCTCCTCTCCACTAAATTCATTTGAGCCTGCCTTTACTATCACTACCATTATTCATTCCCTACTTTATTTTTAGAGCTCTCTTTTATAACCAAGCAAATGTGACTCCAATTAGCTAATTAGAGAAAGCATTAAGCTAGGCTGCAATGCTTATGCTCTGATTGAATTAACTATCTTGAGGGATATAGGACAATAGAGGAGTAGTCAGGACCCTGAATTTTAAGAGGAAACTTTCAGTTGATTAGCAATTTAGATTAGATTTCAGTGTTGGGATCCATGGGATCCCCTAGGAAATGGCCTTCAGGAAAAAGAGATCTGAACAAAGCTGGTAGCTCTTTAAGGACATATTTTTTAGAGCACAGTTCTTGATTTCCACATGTAAGAAATCAGGTAAAGAAGGCACAATACCAGCATGCCTTAGAAAGTATCTCCTGGGTAAACTGAAGTGTAAGAACGAAATGCACAGGTGAAGAATAAGGGATATTCCTACTGGGAAGAATATGAGATATTGTCTGGATATGTAGTAGTGGCATTAGGAAAGCTAAGCCTATTTGGAGCTTAATTTGGTAAGAGCTGCCAAGACTAAAAAAGGATTTACAGGTACGTTTGCCACAAAAGTGAGGTTAAAGAAAATGTATCTCTGCAATAAATAAGACAGGAGAACTGGCAACAACGAACAGCGAGGAGACTGAGATATTCAACATTTTTACTTTCCTCAGTTTTTACTGTTAATCTCACTTCCCACATCTCTGAAGCTCATGCTAGATACTGGGGGACTGAAGGCCTTCCCATCCTAGGAGAAGGTTTGAGGAATTGAATGTACCTAAGTCCATGGAACTCCATGAGATACACCCCAGGGGCCTGAGGGGCTGATGTAGCTCTCTCCAAAGGGTTAATCAGTAAGTAAGCAAAGCCCAATTTGTCCATCACAGAGTAAATTTATAGGTGAACATAAATTGCAAAAAATATACTTAAAAGAAAGTCCACCTGCTTTTATCAGCTGTTAGAACAAGGATATGAAGCTAAAATTAGGGAAAAACATTGTTATCTTTGCCATAAACACATATACAATTTTTTAATTTAACTGAGATGTAGATACTGGCTTATGGGAAGTATATACACCACCTGCAGTCCACAAGTTGAATCTGAAGTGGTGGCTAAGAAAGCACAGATAAAGTACTTGTGGAATGGTACAAGGCGATAAAAGACAGGCATGGATATTGACCCCAAACTGGAGAAAAATTATTTGGGAGGTATATTGTTAGGAAGAGAGATATAAAGATTAAATTTCTGCTACTCTAAGAGTGTCTGTGTGTCTTTTGCAAGTTTGATGCATATAGAAAGCCTTCAAAGAGTTTATGTAGTTTTCATTCCCTTCCAGTTCAATTGCTTCAGACTTCTAATCCTTGTTCTTTTTCCCATTTTTAAGATATACTTTCTTTGTTCTGTATACTTCCCTCCCTCATAATTATCTGCTTATATTCTTCCCCTTGCTAACAGTAACTAAAATTTATTCCTGATATTCCGTGTATTCAGGAACATTGCACTAAAAAAACCCCAAACAAACATATTTTAGAGGAACAGATAGAGAAAGTTGTATTTGTTTTCTATTTATTTCTTTCTTAATCCTTTATTTGAAGCTATGAGTTCACAAAATCACAAGGTAACATTCAGCTCAATGAGACAGAAAGCTATATTTCAGCTTTTGCTTTAAGCTCTGTTTCAGCTGCAATGCACACATTTCTGTTTCAGGAAAGAGAATTTTACATGTTACAAAGGATATTTATACTTTCAGCTTCCAATTTTTTTCATGCTGCTGTTTTTTTTTTCCATTTTTCTGAATCAGAATATAAGATGCATCTTATATCAGGCTGAATGCAACTTTCAGACTACTGGACCCCAGAGATGAGGTACACACTCATTTTCTTTTTGGATCAAACAATTTCCTTATTTATCTCAATAAGAATAAGAGCAGTTTGTCCTATCTACAAGGCCAGATGAAATTGCATTGTTTTCTGTTCCAGGCAGTAAACATTAAAATAATTAAAAATCACTAGTCAAACTGTCTCATTAGAATGAAAGTTTTTGCTTTAAAAGCAGAAGCACAAGTGCTGGATACTTTGAATACTTTTAATTAAGAAAGACAACAAAACTAGTAAAAACATAATAAACAAAACTGAAGATTATTCCTGTCCTATGGGCGGATCACTTGGGCCATCTGGCTCAGAACCAGTAAATAAAACATGGTTTGGTATCAACAGTCTACTTCAAAAACCATGACCATGGGGAAAAACAGTGTTGAAGTTCCTTCCCATCAGTCTTGCCTACTTAAATTTCTCTTTTAGAAGTATTAGAAATTAATTTAAAAATAATAAAAAAAACTACTCCAATGTTTGGATGCATTTTTTACTCTTACTTTACAGTTTTGGCTATTATCTAAGGTGCTAGAAAAACAGTTTGCCGTGTTCAAGTTCTTTAAAATAAATTATAATAATATTTAAAAATACTGAATCATCCCTTAAAACTTAGGAACTCCCATCTCCCAGACTTACCAAGATGTACAAAAAGGGTGCCATAGTAATATGAAAATTTTGGAATGCAGCTTAGCAAGTTATCACACGACACACAGTGAAGAGAATGAAAGGTCTGTTTAAATTTGTGTTCTGTATATCAAACAATTTTCTGAGTAGCAACATTAATTTCTTGAATTACTGCAGACCCCCATAAAGAATGTATATGCATTTTGGCATGTGAAGCTGCTCTTTTGAGTAACATCTTCTATTGACTAAACCCACATTAGACTTCCTTCTGTTCCTGACAAAATGCAGAGGGAAAAGGACATAAATTGCTTTTTATCTTATCATCTCTTGTCACCAATACCAAGAGTTGCATTCTTTGCTTATGCACCCTTCATCCCTCACTGGAACAACAATCAGTACAGCAGCAACAAGGTAATTCAAGATTTCACCATGCAATCTGAGAGAAAATATGTAATTTGCAGCCTTTTTAACAGGCAGTACTCTCCAAAGACTTGTCAAAGAGAAAACCCTTAATTTGTGAAAATAGAGCATCAGTAAATCAATGCTACCATGAACAGTAAGTAAATGATCTGCCTCCAATATCTTGTGTGGTACTGATTCACTTTGGTAAAGAAAAAAAAGAAGTTTATTTCATTCTTTTAAGAATCAGAAGAAATAAGCTGTCATGTGGCTTCCAAGCATTACAGCAAGTTAATCTGTTAGGCTCAGATATTGAATAAATTAGCTATCTAGATGACTCTCCATCTTTCAAGGATTTTGAAAAAAAAGGCTTCCATCTCCCCAGTTGCCTGTTTGCTTGTGCTCCTCTCTCTTAATTTGATGCTGGTCTTTGATGACAACTGGTTTATTGCTGCACCTGTGGAAACTGGTATCTTCAGCACTATTTCCCCTTGGAAATCTCTTCCTCTACACAAGATTGCAGTGTAAAGAGCCTAGTTGTTATGGAAAGCAGCTCAATGCTTTTTCTCAGTTTTTATTGCTCTGATATCTTCTGAGAGTTGCAGGTAACTCTTACAGTATTTTAGTATTGATTTTGAGACAAGTCCTCTTTGACCTGAGAAATCTGAAAGGAAGAAAAATGCTGCACTAAAAAGTAGAAGCTATCACCTGAATGCAGGTAACAACCCCTCTAGGAGAAACATTTGTTAAATTTGGGAAGTTTAGCAATGCAGCTGTAGTTCTGTCAATTGACCTCAAAGCTCTTCACCCTATCTACGGAGATGGCACTGGTTGCAGAAGAGAAAAATGAACTCTCTGGGTAGTGTGCTTACAGAGGAAGGGACTTTTGCTCAGGAGGAATAAATGAGATATTTCCTGGTCTATTCCTTCCACCACAGGCAATCAAAAAAAGGCCAAATAAATGTGATTACAATTGCAATCTTTATTAGCAATAATTAGCATTGCAACACGAAGTGCTAAATAACATTCTCCAACTCTGAAATTTTATGAGGCGCGAACAATACAAATCTAACCATGAAGATAGATTACCTTGACATTTGGAGAATTTGATATGAGAAAAAATTGAACATAACGCACACCAAGTCAGAAGTCTGTGCAAATGACCTCTGCATAATGATTTGAGTGAATGAGCAAAGAAATGTTTGTCTCATTCATATTGCAGTTTTGAACTCTGCAAGTCAATTAAGCAAGATGTCTCTATCAGTTTTGGTGGTGGTGGACGGGGAGTGTTTCCAATATTCCATAGAAAATTTTTCAGAATTGTTGATTGTTCTTAACCTAGGGTTTACTCAAGTTCCAAAGAAGAGAATCATAGAAGAAACAATATTTCTGTTACTCAGTCTGTCATTAAAGCACTATCTGATCCAAGAAGAGAAGCAAGAGTACAAGAAACATTTATTTGAAAAAGATAGACTAATGTATTATTTTTCTTCCCCCCCCCCCTTTTTTTTTTTATTTTTAAAATTTATTCCATACATAGAAGACATTGAATACTTTATGCCTAGAACCAACTAGGTGCCTATAAAAAACCGATGACCAAGGATAGATATGGTACTTAGTATGGCAAAATAGATCATCATGACATCACTTAACCATATAGTATCTATCTTTATATATTTGAAGAGAACTATTGAAACATTTTCAACACACAGCAGCAGTCATGCTAACTTCAACATTATAAACTCAGATTTTCAAAAGAGCCTATAGAAGATAAAATGTTTGGAAAGGCTAGAGAGTATCATAACTAATACTGGCAGTCTAGAAAATACTTTGTGAATAGATTAAGAAGCAGAGATGTCTCTGTTTTCACATTTCTTATTAGAATAAAAGAAATGAAAAAGTATTTGCACAAACTAACCATCAATAATATGCCAAATTATAATCTCTTACCATTCTCCTAATAGTGCTGGAAGATTGCAACCTCAAAAAATAACAGAGGCAGTAACATTTAATCTTTCAAGATTAAATTTACCAAAGATCGCCTAACACAGATGTTGATTAGGTTAGCCAAAGAATAGTTATATGAGTAAACCCTTGAAAAATTTTTTCAAGGAGTGTTATAATTTCCAAGCATATAAATATAAAAAAAACCTCCCAAAATTAAATATATTCAAGTCAGATAGTATTTCTCAAAGCTGTAAAAAACCAGACAAACAAACAAATATATCTGCACTGCTCAAATACTGCAGTCACATGAGGTAGCTATTTCTCTACTGCAGATTCTGTTACAAAACCAAATTTGACTTGTCATGTCCTGGCAAACAGCATTTCAAAAAATAGCTTTGTCCTTATAAAGATTATTGTTCTGATATAAGTTATAAAAGCAAACAACAAAAATTATTTTCTGTTCATCTCCAAGAGTCAGTTATGTCTTTATCTACCTTTGATATCTACTCTAATATAAACAATCCAACTTTCTTCTATGGGTGTCTCACTGAGTTATTTCAATAGAGCAAACCTATGAAAATTTTATGACTGCTCCTTCCAGACAGGGAATGAACAAGTCCAAGAAACCTACATATAACAATGCTTATGATGCCCATAGAGAGCTGTGATTTTTGTATTTGTGGTCCCTTTTTTCCACCTGTGACCTTCAAAGATAAAGGCTCACTTTGATAGATTTTTTTCATATATCCATACTGGCATTCAGTAGAAGAAAATATCATGGTTACTGTTCCTGCATTAGTCTGCTTGCTATTGCTGAAGAGTGGAGACTGGTTTATAGAGGACCTCTAACAGTGTACAGTCTGGAATTGCAGTCTAAATAAACTCCTATAATGCTTCTATTGATCTAACAGAGTACATACAATGTAAATCCCAGACAAATCCAAAAGACAATTAACTAAATTTTTTTTACCTATAAAAACTAATGGTGGGGAAGCCAATGTTGATTTTCTAATTGTGTTGTGTATAGTTTACTTAGACTAGAATTATTTAATGTATAATTTTTATATGTATACATATGTTTCATATTATATTGTCATATATAAGCAATTATTTCTAAGATGCAATTCTTTTAGCTGAATAGCACATACTTTTTCAAAATTGTTTTTAATAAATATACAATAATGCTGTTCTCCAAAACAAATTTTAAGAGTTCCTATCCCATTCTAGTTTTTTTTAAAGATCTTGTCACTGTTACTCTCTGAAAATAATTCTCTACTTCAAAAGAAAATGCCTCATAATTGAAGATGAAACCTCAGTGTTCTTTTGGCTGTGAAGTAATTTCAAGACAAAATAAACACATGTAATGTCTTGACATTAAAACTGACACATTTAATTTACAAATATTTTGACTCTTGACCACTGTAGAATTGCTTTAAGAATGTAGGAGAAAGGAACAATAACTATGAAACCAATGAAATCTCTCAAGAAGTGAAACGTAGATTTTACTAATGACCTTTCAAATCAAAGGAATAGGTTTTTATAGTAATGAGAATGAGATCTACACCCTGTCCTTTTGTGTGGAACTGTTTATTACTGATTCTCTGTGGTTCGAAAGGATATAATGTCGGCAGCAATGGCCATAATCCCAGAAAAATATTCCTTTGTGCTGCTGACACTGCTGATGCATGAAATATCTAATCTGTAGCTAACAAAGACAGATGGTTTTCCCATTCATTTCTAATTAGTCATTTTTATAAGTGTCAGCAGCATTTTTTGTTTATTTGCTTGTTTAAACTTCCTATTTTACTAGGGTTTTCCAAATTTAAAACATAAATGTTCTTTAAGGGAGCAGTTAAATGAAGGGCAAAAGAACAAGCAGGAATTAATCTATTATGAATCATGTGCAACAGAAGCATTATAATATTAGGATTAGAAATAATGAGGTAGTGAAATCTGTCTTGAAAACTTTTTCCAGATATTCCTTTGTGCATTGCCTATCTTATTTCTATCCATTCTAGTTTTAATTCTCAGCATCCCACACATCATCACATCCCCCTACATCCCACCCAATATTACTTTGTGGTGGCAGTATTTTAGTTATTGACGAGGACAGAAGACAAGCCACTTGATTTCAGTTTTTAATATCATTGCTACATAACATGATGAGGGGATGAATTATGTTGAATATGGTCTTTGTGTCCAGCAATGCAGGGAGGTTTGTCTATGAAGATGTTATGATAGCGTGTGAAGTTTTTCTAAGATCAAGAGAAACGGCATCCACACTCCTCTCATTATCTGTCAAGCCAGTCATCTCATTGAATGTTATCACCAGGAATTCCTTCCCCTTTGTGAAAACATTGTCCTGAGCACTTTCTTTTCCATCATGTGTGTGGAAACAGTTTCAGGGCTTATTTGCTCCATCACCTTTCCAGGGACCAGGGTAAGGCTACCTGGTCCACAGTTGCCCAGATCCTCCTTCTTGCCTTTCTTGAAACTAGCAGTCACATTCTCCATTTTTAGCTATCTTTTTTTCTTCCTTTGTCCTTTCCATTCTCTGGTGTATTTCAATAACCTGTCTTTCTTCCAATCCTTAGGAGCCTCTCCTTGTCACCAAGATTTTTTAGAGATAATCAGTAGTGGCCTCACAAGGACTTGAGCCATTTCCCTCAGGACTCATGATATATCCTATCAGGAGCATGCAGCAGAGTCTCCCAGTGTTCAGCATCACGCATCCTTCCTTCTGGTGTTGCCTCATGACTCAGGTTTAGCTGATTTAGATTCTTCACTGGACAGAGCTTCTAGTAGTACAGGGTAACTGAGCCTACTCTGCAGTGGCAGAGCTCAGATAGGACAGGAACCCTCATCCTGTTGTCAAGGTTATAAGCTTCTAGCCTTCATTGTAACTGGAGTCTGCATTTTCAAAATTTTATGCAAAGACTCTTCCTGTTTCTCCTTCACTATGTCTGGGAGTTCAGGTTCTTGTATTTATAGAGTCTTGGAGACCATGATATTGTCCCCATCTCAGCTTCACAGACTGCTGACTGGCTCCTGAATCTCCTTTACTTGGCAACACAGATCCTCCTCCAGGCAAGGACAATATCATTTGATCTCAGCCTCAGCAAGAGGTTCCAGACATTTCTGCAGCTCCAGATCTACAAAACTGCATCCTCCCTGGGGAGCTCAGTCTGGTTTGGGGTCTTTAATGGGCTGATCTAGTTACTCCTGTGGCTGGTCAGTGATGGTGCCATGCAGCACCTCACTACCTAAGTACACAGTGTCCTCAGTGGAATTTCTGGCCCCTTCTGCTCTGTTGGCTGTACTCTGGGCTTGGCAGTTACATGCACTCTTTCTAGCATTTGCTGAAAGCATGCTTGGCTGTCCTTAATGTGGAGTCAGCTGGAAACAAAAAGCTTGAAATCCCCATAAATCAAGAAAAGTTGGCAACAAAGCTTGTGGGACACTGCTACAGCTTGTTAGTAGCCACAGCCTTCTGTAGTTATCCCTTCCGGGGAGCACCAGGCACCCCGGAGCTCTTCAAAGTTTCACAGCAGTCCCCTGATGACCCCAGGAGTTCCCAGGAAAGTTAGCAGATCATACCATAAACTGCTGTGCAAACTCCTTTGTTTGTTAGCTCTGCTCATGTATCAGTATATTATTTGCAATGAAAGCATTTAACTGCCCTACAGCAATGATGAATTTAGGTAACTTATATTAATTACATTTCATACACTCTCAAAGCTAAGTTTGAGGTACGTTATTATTTTAGAAACTGGTTTACATTCCCTCCATTTAACCTGTGAGCTCATCAAATGATCATTTTATATGTCTTTGGGTGTTCGCAAACAAAATATATTATAAAACATTTACTTAAAATGTATCACCTAATTATTAAATATACCAGGTGAAACAATGCTACTGTTCAGGAAGAAAAAGTTGATGAGCTAATTTGGGAGGGGGGGAGGTATTTTCCAGGTATTTACTGTGTTTTGTTTCAAGTTTTAATGATTTATTTGGATTTTGAATAAAAATGTTCTTTTTCTTTGAGAAGATTGTTGAATTATGGTTAAAATATGCTCTAAGGAGTGCAGAATGTCAGTGACTGTTAGATGTTGCTGAGGTGGCACAGCAATATTTTCTTTTTTGCTAAAGGCAATCGAAACCCTAAAGCTCATTTCACTGCAGTATAACAAGAAGCACACTACACATTTTAGCTGTTAACAATATTACCAAAGAGGAACTCTAAAACACTTGCTGGCTGTGGAGGAAACTCTTATTTGTGCTTTCACACTTTTCTTTAGCTAATTCATTAGTAAATCTCCTGACTGTCCATATAAATCTTTTAAAGATGGTTTTGAGTAAGAAATATATACAAAACTTGGTACTAGGATAAAGGAAAAAAGCCTACAAGTCTGAATGAAAGGTAAGTCAGAAATGCAACAGACATGTTTTGGGAAATGTCTCTATAGCAAAGAGGAAGAGTTGGCCAAAGAGCCCTGAAGAAATGACAGATGAGAGTTGCTGCTTGCAATAGAATGTTTTAGCATTTGGCATCTGGGATCATTAAACACCAGGATGGTACTTGTCTATGGGAAAAGTTGCTTCTTGCTTTTGGGGACAAAATTAAGGAAGAGTATAGCAATAGTTAAAAGGAATGTGACTAAAAACAGAAGGCACACTGAACACAGCATTAAAATTATAATCATTTTATGCTTTCCTTTAGAATTCTGTGATAGTTTAAAACTCAGTCATTTAGAGATGAGCATATCTTTAAAATAAAAGTGTGTAAATAGGTATGCTTTTACTTTTAGATCTTTCAGATATTTACACATCCTGAACTCAGGAATCACCTGCTTCTGCAACTGGCACAGAGCAATTTTTGCATATTTCTGAGAAAATGCAGAGGCTGATTTTGACTTTGATTTTCCAAATAAATCCTTTCCAGAAGGGGGAAAAAGTAAAGAAACCGTATGCTGATTTTCTGTAACAGTACTGCAATTAAAGTATGCATGACACTGAATATATCCTAATGACTTAAGACTGTGTTTTTTTCAAGAGCTTAGCACAGGTTACACTAATGAAAAACTATTTTATTATTCTGAAAAGATGTGGCTTCAAATGCTAAGGAGCAAAGAGGGAAGCAATAGGGCAAGATGTACTTGGAAATGTACTGAGAAAGTAACAAGGAGGCAGGATAAGTTTAACTCTGGTTGACAGCATGGTTATCCAAATTGTCAGCTGGCATAAATCATTATCTAAGTAAAGACAAAGAAAGATGATCATGGCATGGTTACTAATTGAAGAAGCATTGCTAAGGAAGACTAGCACAGTTTGAGATGAGTTCGGAAATCACTCAAAATACCCTCTGCTATCAACACATTATTCATTCCACTGGAATCTAGAGGGAGGTAGGAAAACCATGGCCTTTTACAGGACAAGGTAAAGCACGAAAGAGTTTAAATGGAGAGAATTTAAACACAGACAACTTTTTGCACATATTAGCAGTAATTTTGCAAAAGTGCTTAAGGAACTTGAACCTCAAATTCTAAGCTGACTTTGGCAGTTACCAACTTTCGTCCTTGCAGAACTTAGTGGGAAAGAGAGCTTTCAGCATTTTATAACACAGCCAGGTTTATAATATCCATGACTATGAAGGGGCAAATGGAGACCTGTGACATAGCTGCACAAGCAGGATGTTAGAAAATATGCCAGAGGAAAATATCAAGGATAAGAATGAACAGGCAGGAAGATGTCTGTTTCCAAATCAAGACAAGCAAACAAAATAACAAGGGGTCCTGACTGCAAAAGTAGGATATCAAGAGTGGATAAGATAGCATGAAGAACTGAACTTCACTTTACACTGAGATTATAAAAAGTGTCTTAGTGGATGGATTCAAGTGATGACAAAGGATAACTTTCTGTACCCAACTGAAGCAAACACTGAGCCTGTCATAAAACATAAAAGATAGATAAATGACATAAGAAAATATACTTAGGTAGGTCTTTCCTGCTTAGTATGGAGAAGTCTATTGGTATGTCATAAACAGAAAAGTAGCAACAAGGCACCATTTTTATTCTTTATAAAATACTGAACAATAAGAAGTGACAAAATGAATCATTGTATTTCCATGTAAGTATACAGAAAGAACTGAGTACTTTGGAAAAACACTTGATTAATTCTCCAAGTTCCAATATCATAAAGATTACAGACAAGTTCCGAACAAGTTCTACATCATTAGAAACTCCAGTTCATATATAAAATTATGTTGCCTGTTATTTGGCAAGAAGAGTTGAATAGATTTTCACTCAAAAGTTGGTAAAAGCAAAGGAGACACAGGGGCTTTAATTAGGGTTTGATGTTACTAGGGCTAAACCTCAGAATTATCAATACAATAGAGAAGAAATAAAGAATTCAGCTGATACTAGATGAATCTGTCCATAACTGTTCAGAACCATAATTTGAGATTTCATGTTATCATGATAATTAAAGTCACATGGTACTGGAAATATATGAATGAGATATATGCATGAATTTTTTTCTAAATTAATTTATTTGCCATGTGCTATATGCCAAACTGAAAGATGAGAAGGAAGAAAAAGATATTTCTCATTTTATCAGCTGAACATAAATTAAGTTGAATGAAAGGGGACATATTAAAAACTATTCACATCAAACAACTCAAGCTTGACTACTGGTTCAGTATCTTTCTTACCTGATTTTTAAAAATAAAAACATGTTTCTGAGAAGGCTTTATTTTCTTTTTTCCTGTTGGGATGTGATTTATTTTTCTATGGTAGAATCCATAAAGAAAGGTATTCAGTGTGACAGATCTGTTGATACTTCAGTTTTGCCAGATAGTTTTCATTTCAAGATTCAACAATGAATAAGTAACCCCAGATAAAGAAAATTAAGTCAAAAATTAAATTTTTAATTAGTAATTATTTTCCTATAATTATTGTCTTATCACAGATTTGAATCTGGTAAGAAATGTTTCATTTTGCATTATACTCACTTTTTTCCTATACAAAAATATATTTTTTAAGCTGTTGCACAATAAATTACTTAGTTTTTAAGTAAGTAATGTTTTCAGCTGGACTTGCAAATATTTTAAAAAAAGTAAACTAATAAAGATTATCAAAGCATAAAGGAAAGCTAAATTTATCTGTCTCTTACATTAATTTAAGTTGTAAGTGATATCAACTACTAGTCATGGTGTGGCCAATTTCAAAGAAATTCATAAAATTCTGAGTATTGCTGCCAGCAGCTCAACTTACAGCAGGAAAATAAACAGTGCCAAAACAAGGCCACAGGCAAAGAAATTTCATTGCCTGTCACTGATGCGTTCTCAGAGCACTTGCTGCCCTGACTTTGGTCCAGACTAATGCCTGTCCAAAACAATGCCTTGGCACAGCTCAGGAACTGCAATGATCTTTTCTGTTTGGCAATTATAATCCAGTTATCCTGTTTTAGAAGCTACATTTAAGTTTAAAGACATGACTGGATGTCCTCAGGTTCAGGTAGCAGTTACTGCCACTGCTTAGCTACCATAACACAAACACTTTGTCTTGTTGATGTAGCTTGTAAGAGAAAAGCATTAGCAAAGGTAATAAAAGCCAACACATTTTTTAAAATTAAGCATAATTATGGTCTTTTAGCATCTGTGAGTACAAACACGGACATCGCTAATGACTGAAATGAAATTGCTTTATATTATAAAAATAAAACATTGAGCTATACTAATTTTACTTGGTGTTGCCAAGTCTCAGAGTCACTTTCAACTCTAGGTACCATTGAAGATATTGTTTTGTTTGGTGTAACCTGCCTCTTGTATATGATGATTCAATGGTATGTCTAATTTTCCTGTTCTATTATGTCAATTAGGACAAATAACTCTGAGAAAAAATATGCCTGATGCTTACACTTCAAACCAATTTTCTTGCAAACATTTTCTATAACAGTTCAATATTTGCCAAATCCAGAAAAAGTATTTCTTGAGCATTTTTGTTCTCAATAAAAAAAAATAGGAAGTCCTTGGAATTGTTCATAAGTAACTGACCCAAGTACGAGTAAAATCAGAAGAAGCCCTGTTATCTTCTGCAATACATATAATGTTTCTACAGGCTGGAAAAATTGGGAAAACGTAACGACAGGTAAGGATTCATGGCTGCAAAATACTCATTCACCTAGACTTGTCCTTGAGGGTGGTAGACTACAAAGAACTACAAGCATGAGAAAAATAAGAACCACAAAAAATTAAATATTTTCGTGTTTTTTTTTTTTTTTTTTACATTCCAAAAGACTTTAAAAAGTGGGAAAAAAATCAATTAAAAAGATTGCAACTGGTTTTCTCAACATTGCTACACTTTCTGTTATTAGAATGAAAGTATTTTATCAAACTAGGAAGTTTAACACCACATATAAATACAGCTCTAGGAGATCACAAAACATTTTGGTTAAGTTGGAACATAAATTACTTTTTAAAAAAAATTATATATATTATCTATTAGGTCATTTAACTTAGTTATGTTAGGCTATTTGGTACATCATTTCTCCATTGTCAAATGTGGTTAGATTCCTTTCTGGTTATTGCCTGTATTACCAGGAATATATTCAGCCACATCAGTGTCTATTAAGGATTTACAAGACTCTTCTAGTATTGACATCATAATGTAGACAAATTCTGGCTTCATGGAGCAGAAACTGATTACTAGGTTGTTTATGGAATCCTAATCCTCATGCTACTGAAATAAAATAATTTTTAAACCATAAATTCATGCAGGAAATAAAGTTTGGGGTTTAAGCTAAAAATAAGATGGTTAGTGTCAAATCCTCTTGCTTTGTCTGAGGGTATATGAATTTTAGTTAAATTACAATTTTGCTGGTATTTGAAGCCACAAGGTGGCAGCAATGATATGATCTCCACATCCAACTGCCCACTACCTCTACTTTTACTGTTAAAATTATCTCTTGTGCTTATAGGGCAAATATGACAGAAAGAGAAACTGTGGGTTTTTTTGACAAAGTACAGTTCCCAACTAGCTTACTTGCTAAACGTTTTTTTTTTGATTCATACTCTTTTTTTTTTTTTTTTTTTTTTTTTTTTTTTTAATTTTACTTATACTGTCTATTATATCTACTGGCTTCACATGAAAGTGTGGCGAAGCATTGTATCCGTGACACAAGTCATTTGCCCATTTGTGCAATAGCATTTCCTTCCCATGCTGGGAAATAAAATAATGGCTGGATGCATAAGCCTGGCAGTCCTCGAACATGACTGGAGAGTGAGAGGTGCAATGCTTACCTATAGCTGTTGAAAAGGTCTGTGCAGGTGCCATTGTTTCTACAAGGCTCTGAATTACATTCATTTGATTCCTTTTCACAAAATTTTCCTTCCCATCCAGGCAAGCAATCACACTGGTATCTCTGTAATACATTAAGTAAAATAAACAATCTGTTACTCTTTGTGTTTTAGTGTAATTACAAAAGTATCATTACCAATTGTTGGAAGACATTACCAGACAGCAAAACAGCTTTAGGAGTTTTTAAATATATGAGTGCATAAATGAATTCCCACAACATGATGGTGAAATGTGTAATGTACCAGCATCTTGACATCTACAGGTGTTTAGAGACTGAAAAAAACTTAGTTGCATTTTAGGTTTTTGTTATTGAAATTTGAAACAGAGACAAGTACATTTCAAAGATATGTGGGCTATGATCTTCATATAAATAGCAAAGGGAAATAATTTAATTTTCTAATACGCTTTAAAAATATAATAAATTAAGTCAGAACTCTGAAGGGAGTCCAGATTGAGCAGTTGACCCAGACCTTTCTGTAATGATACTCTTATACTCTCAGGACAAATTGAAAGCTTGAAATATTTTATTGGAGCAAAGATAACAAAAAATAAAGGAAGTTAACAATTTAAAGTCACACTCAGTATGATTGTCCTGGAGTGTGGAACAGCTCCATTGATACCAGTACTTCAAACGAAATTATTTACATGAATTATATCTAGTCAAATCAGCTTTTGCACCAACCATCTTGTATATAGTGTATTTATGATTTGTATTTTACCAACGGCCTTCTGCTTGTTTTATGCTCATGTTGATGAAAATCACTGCTATGCTAGCTTGGGGCACATCCATGATTTCTGTGACATGGATGTTCTAAATCCACTGAGATAAACTTTAAAAGTCAGGAAATAAAATTGAAGGCTATCTTTCTAAGTTAAAATTAGGCACAGAACAAGGGCAGATGACACCAGTTGTGTGGGAGCTGGTCTGCTGAAGGGTAGGAAGGCTCTTTAGAGGGATCTGGATAGGTTGGATTGGTGGTCCAAGACCAGTTGTGTGAGGTTCAACAGAGCCAAGTGCTGGTTCCTGCCCTTGGCCCAACAACCCCAGGCAGTGCCACAGGCACTGTGGCTGGAAAGCTGCCCTAATGGAAAAGGACCTGGTGGCCTTGGTTAACAGCAGCTGAACATGACCAACATGTGCCAAGTGACATCCTGGCCTGTGTCAGCAATGGTGTGGCCAGCAGGAGCAGGGCAGGGATTGTCCCCCTGTACTCAGCACTGCTGAGGCCACAGCTCGAGTGCTGTGTCCAGTTCTGGGCCCCTCACTGTGAGAAAGACACTGAGGGGCTGGAGCGAGTCCAGGGAAGGGCAATGGAGCTGGGGAAGGGTCTGGAACACAAGTCCTGTGAGAGGGAGCTGGGGGTGTTTTGTCTGCAGGAAAGGAGGCTCAGGAGGAGACCTTATGCACCTCTACTGCTACCTGAAAGGAGGTTGTAGCAAGATGGAGGTCGGTCTCTTCTCCCAGGTAAGAAGTGACAAAACAAGAAGAAATGACTTGGAATTGCACCAGAGGAGGTTTAGGCTGGATACTAGGAAAAATTTATTCACTGAAAGAATAGTCAAGCTTTGGAACAGGGTGCTTTGGGAAGTGGTTGAGTCACCGTCCTTGTAAGTGTTCAAAAAACATGTGGATGTGGCACTTGGGAACATGGTTTGGTGGTGAACATGGCAGTGTTACATTGACAGTTGGACTTGATAATCTTAGAGTTTTTTCCAATATTGATAACTTTATGATAGGAGACAGAAAGATTTTGTTAAATTTTTTTGTTCTTTTATATGTAACACAGAGATGAATTTGGAAAGAAAATAATTTGCTGTGAACTGTGCCAAAGAAAGAAAAAAAGAAAATGCATTTGAGACAAATTAAATTACTACTCCACATGTTAGTGTTTCAAAATATTGACCCCAAGATTAGCTCAGTTGTTTACAGCACGGTCCTAATAACAACAAGGTTCGATTCCCATATGGGCTATTAGCTTTGGAGTTGGACTTGATGATCCTTGATTGTCCCTTTCAACTCAGAATATTCTGTGATCTGTGATAATAGCCACACCCAAATATCTCAGTTCTTGGCATTATTAGTGTCAAATGGGAAAAAAATGGGCACTACTAATCCACAGCCACGAGTAACAGACACCTCCTAAAAATTGTTCTATTTTCAGGTTAGGTTTTCACATATACTGGGAATGTGACATACCAACTTTTTTTTTCAAAAAAACTCTTCAAGACATGGATTACAAAATGGGAAGTGAAAGGAGGCTTGCCAACAGTTTTGTTTAGAAAGCAGCAGTATTTTTCTAGTCTCACTAAAATTATCTGTCAATCAAATGCTGAAATTCTGTTCTTTGCAGACTTTTCATTACATGGGAATTGTCATATCAAGCACAAAACATTACTCACATTTATGTATATCATGCATATGCGCAGAAAAAGCTAAAAATTCTTACACATTATTTCATCTCAGTAGTTTTACAGTAATTGAAAGTGCAATGTTGCATTAAACTATATGTAAGCAGATAAAAAGGGTTTTGATAGACACAAGTCTTTACTGAGAAGAACCTGGGAGGCCATGTGGACACCAAGTTGGACAAGAGTCAGCAATACACCCTTGGGGCCAAGAAGGCCAAGAGCAGCCCGGGCTGCATTGGAGGAAGGAGTGCTGCCAGCAGGCTGAGGGAGGTGATCCTTCCCTTCTGCTCAGCCACATGTGGGGAGGACACCTCTTAAATGCTGTGCCCTTGTGGTCTGCCTGGTACAAGAGAGATATGGAGCCATTGGAAAGAGTAATATCCAGCAGTAATGTTATTAAGAGATTGACACATCTCTCAGATGAAGAATGGCTGAGAGAGATGGGATTGTCATGGGATTGTCAGGGCATAGCATGCACCAACTACATAAAATAACAAGAAGCTGCATAGTAGAAAGCATGCAGTGGATCAAGCAAGAGACTGAAAGTATAGAATTTAATACCTATTTATATGTTGTTCCCCTTTATTTACTGTAGCTATGTATTACTATCCATTGGAGTCAGGTTAAAATAAATGGTACCTTTGAGTTCCTGCAAATTGTCTTTTGTTTGTCCTCTAAAGAACACAGTAAGTGCATAAATAACACTATAGTTATTCCTTGTACATAGCTCTCTTGCACAATATGTAGCAGAATATGCTTAAGAAGAGTGGATTTCACCAGCTAGGGTAAAAAATTCTGATCCCTTGCACACATACCCAGAACCAAATATGTACATGAGCATGTCTTTATCCAATTAACTGTGTGTGCTGTAAGAAAGTGCCATTTAAGAGCATTTGCATATTTTCCCTTCTCCAACACTGTAAATGAAGAATTAATCATTTTCTTAAGCCCTAGTCAATGTTATTTCACTAGGAAATGGTAGCTGAACATCTGGCAAACAGAAAATGCAATGAAAAATGTTCATCACACACAACAAAGATCTGCATTATGAACAAGGCAAATCTTCAAGCCTGCGCTGTGTATGTACAGATTGAGCAGAATTTTTATCATACAGGTATATACTCCAGATATGTTTTCCACGTCTAGAGAAAAAAAAAAATTAAAGATACCCATGGAGACAGAGCATTTTTGGGGGGATTTTAAAGTTTTGAATTCACTGAAAAAATGAAAAATACCTCACTTGGAAACAGAAACACACAAAAGGAAATGTAGAAACATCCCTTTAGTTCTTTGTGCTCCAAGTTCTTCTGCCAAATCATTTCTTGGGGTCCAACCCTTTTTCCATTAAAGCAAAACAAGATGAACCTATTGTAAAGCTACTTATCATTGGCACATAGTTGGAGATGTACTCCTCATCAAAAAACTCTTGTCTGTAGGAATCAGGGCTTTTTTTCCTACAAAAAACCTTCATGCAACTTCATTTTGTTAGTGCTAACAGCAGTTCATTTAACCTTGTGAAATAAATGTGAAAATAAAATTGTAAGCATCTGTGAAATCATATTTGCAATTGCTCTAAACCATATTGAGATCCTAACATTATTTATGCAGCCTTTTTTGTTAATTTAAGGGTCGTTTCTGAGTTGCTACTTTAGGGCTTTACTTTTAAGTTGTTATTGATTTAACCATTTGCATAATCATACATATTAACTGACAAAATTAGATTCCCATTAGTCATTATGGCATTGTTTTCTTTGTGCAAGTCTGTTTGCATTTATATCCTAAATAAGCAAGCTTGCTTAAAAACAAAACAAAATAAAGCAGAACAAAAAAAAACAGGATATCCATTCATCTTCCTTTGGTTTAACATTTACTTTCATTTTTACTATGGAAGTCTAAGCTAAGTCAAGACCTACGCATAGTGAAGTCCCAGCAAATGCACTACTTTTCTGTAGTCTGATAATGAATTATTTACCTGTTCTTCACAGGCTGTAGGAAGAGTGAATGTATTAACTGTGCTGCTCCACAAATTAAGGAAATTTGACTTCTGACACAAAGAAAATCTGCAATTAGCTCTGTTGTTGCAACTCTAGAAGACATACATGGCTTGCTCTAATATTAGTTAATAGCTCTGTAATAATCAGATTGCTTAACTCACAGCAAAGAAACACCTCCGGGGCTGAGTGTCAGAAGGTTTGCTATATGGTTATTAATACTGATGGTAATTGGAAGAACCATTATAAGAAGTAGCATAAAAGAATAAGGTGGAAAAAAGTGTGAAAAATGGATTCAGAAAGGATGAAAAATTGCAATTAAAAATCTAATTTCTAAACAGTACTATGAGTGATTGGTTCTGATAAGACTACTATTTAAAAATCACCAAAATTAGTTATTGAATCTTATTTTTAGAATCACTAGCTGATATATTCTTATGTATTACTTTATTAAAAAATAAGGCTTTTTTCTATTTTACTCTTGCTACATCAGTTGCAAAACCTATGTGGTGTTTTATGTTAAGCACTTAAAAGTATGAAATACCAGGATAAATAACTCAATATTAAGTACTAACATTGTACAGAAGTTGAGGTAGCATTAGGTAATGGCAGGTATTTTTAAAGAGTTCTAAATTCTCTCTATTTATTTATATATCTTTTCCTATACAGTTATATCTTAAAAATGCTGACCAGTATATTTATTTGCTCTTCCAAGCCACTTACATTATTTTGTACCCTAAGTTATTATAAATTGTATATCATCTGATATGAAGGATAAACCAGGTTTTCTTTAATTCAAATTTTAAGCAATGCTTACAGGAGAAACAAAGAACATTTTTAATTTGCTTATCTCTCTAATATTTTAAATAATGAATAAGTTAAATTAACAAGAAAGCATATTTAAAACAGCTGGTACAAATAAAGTTTGGTAAGTTGTAATGAGTTTTTGTTTTACATTGTAGTAATTGTTTATATTAAATGCATTTAATAAACATATGGAAAAAAGTAAGCTTTTAATCATATTTGAATAGCACACCATTATTAAAGAGAAGCTTACATTTTCATTCAGTGCAAGTTCTAGCTTAAAATGTGGCTAGTATCTAGACATGCTGTGTATTTGTAACTCTAAATGAACTGTACTGTAATTTATAACCACAAAGAAAATTATCTTAAATGGGAACACTTGTTATTTGCACTGCAAGTCTCTATACACAACCGTTTCATAGAATGGTGCTTTGCTAAAAAAATAATAATTATCGCTGAATTTGATATTGATAATTTTAAAAATGACACTTTTTGTAAAAGTATATTTTGGTGAAAGTTTAGTTCTCTTAAAATTGAATCACAGCTAATTCTAGTAACAGGCTTTTCTTAAAATTGTTTTAGATTTCACGTTACATTTAACATGTAAATAAATTCTGGCCTATGCCTTTACAATTTAATCAATTATTTCCATTACTGCTCAGACATGACGGTCCTCACAGTCCAACATAAATCTTGCTGGGGTTAGTTTTCTGTGTGGAGATTCATCTGTAACATGCTGAGGCATGCAAACAGGCAACATGGCTTTCACTAGTACTGAAACAGATATTCCATTTGAGCATGGACAATGTTAAACATTACATATGTATTATGTTTGCAGAAAAAAAGGAAAAGTACTCAGTAAAAAATCCAAATCTCTGTTAATTTATACTTTTTAGTAAATTCAAAATATTATTTTATGTGGTGCTACAAGACATGAGAAGACCATAAGAGCTATTTAAGGACAATCATTAATATATACAAATGTTGCAGTCACAGTATTTCAAAAGTTGTTGATATGTTATTTTCCTTAGGAAGGATGAATGATTTAAGGGAAAAAAATTAGATTTGATACTGGCCCAATCTATCAATAATTTTATGACAACAAACCAAAGTTAGTTGGAGACCTCTTACATAATTAATATTAGGTGATAAGTCTTTTTTTTTTGTCTCTACTTCCTGACCTCTGCCATTTATTCTGTTCATTTCTTTCCTCTTCCATGTAGAGCGCTTACTATGAAATGTGCCAATCAAATCATCTTCAACATGACAGGTGCTGAACAGTACAGGAAAACTAATGAAAAACAACACCCTTAAGTTGTTTGTGCAAAATAAACCAAATAACTAATCCAGCTAGTCACAGACATTTGAGTATCAGCCTTTGATCGCTGTATCTGGTTTGACGTTCAGCTCAATTGTTCAATGACTAGTGAAAGGTCACGGACACATTCCTGCTAAACCAAAGCCCTGACAGGAACTTGACCCTTCTAAAAGCTAGTCCAAAGCTTTCAGTTTGCCCCTGGACCTCAGGTAACAGGAGAGCTGTGGGAATAAACTGTGATATTCTAAAGGAATAGTCTAGGTACTGACAGACAGAAATAACATCTTGCTTTTGAATTACAAACCTGGTGTTGCAGCTGGTAACTTTTTCAGGAAAGTAAGAAAATGCAGAATAGCGACTACTGGTTTCCATAAAACAAAGCTATTTCCTGCCTTAACATAACAGCTCATTCAGCTTTAGATCTTAAGCATACAACCATTATCACATCAGTACACTTCTATCACCACAAAGTGCCGCTTTTGCCAACCTCTGGCTCAAAAGTAGGTCAAAGTTAAAGAAACAGGCATTTCCAAAAATACTTCGAACTAAATATCCTTAGAAGCACCTAGACATTCAAAATATTATTTGATGTCAAGTCTCTACTTTTGAATTTTGACTCATCTTGACTTTAAATTTGTAGAAAATTTCACTATAATAAAGCACTTTACAGGAAAGTCATTTGGAAGAATGATAACATGGATCCACGCTCACATGAATTTGCAACTCTTGTGGCTTGGCTCTTCTCATTTTCAGAGATATGCCATAATTCTTCACATTTTAAATTAGAACAATATGCACAGAAGTTTAAAATATAATGGAAACTTCCCCATGTATTTACCTCATACATCTAGGCAGTTGCTAATGCCCAGGTAATATGTATGTCTTTGTGATAAAGTTCAGCATCTTTTCTATCAAGAATTTTGTCATTCTGAGCCCAGTGCCACAGCTCCTGGAAGGACAGTGGGTGCCTGGAACCAGACAGACTGGGTTTCCCAAAACAGAAATTCCAGTGTCCCCAAATTCTGAAGCACTAAACACAGCCCAATTTTCTAGAATTTACTCTAAGACCAAAGAAAGAAATGCAGTGTTTCAGATGTTTGATACATGTCCTCATTATTGGAAAATAAATCCCATCTCTCTTTTCACCTTTTCTTCACTCACAGCTTTCCATTACCAAAACTAAGGGAATGCAACTGCTTAATGATGCATAACTGAAGTTGGTTCATACACTAAAATCTTGGATCAGTCTGTTTATCAGGATCACCTAGTGATAGCTGCATCCACAAATGAAAAATTCACAGCAGCTTCGGATTGCAAGAGAATTTCTGTAATACTTATGATCTCAGGATGGCTTATTATAAGAATCAATACTTTCTGGGAAAAGCACAAATTGCGTCCAACAGTCTAATTCACTTGTTGCATAACACAATTTAGAAATAAGTCACCAAAAGTCAAGTACAAGCACTCCTTTGAAATCCAAATTATTTAATTGAAAAATCAATGAGAGTTTACTTTTGAGGTTTTTTTTTTCTTAAAACACTATGGCACTTAAAAATTATTAATGAGGTTGTTGGACAAGAAATAAAACAGATACATTTTAATTTGCCAAGGTTTGCCACAATTTAAAAGATGCAGTTTCCTAGAAAGAAGAGAGAGAAAGAAAAGGGAACTGTAAAAATGGAGCCAGAGTAGATAAACTGAGGGATAAGAGAATTGCCAGCCCTCCCCATTTTTATAAAATTATTCCAATCTCAGGTTTTTCCTCTCTGCTTTAGAATATCTTTGTTGTACTTTGTCTTGAGAATCAGAACATGATTTTAAGAACACCAGATTTTAGCAATGTGTTTCTCCTTTTCCTGAAAAATACAGGTTAATTATAGATTTTTCAGCATACTAAAGGACTGTTAAGAAGGGATTTCCATTGAGAAACATTTGTACAGATAAAAGGGAATAGTATTCGTACAATAAATTCCTAACTTAATACTTCACACTCAAATGTTAAGAGCTGTCTTCCCCTCTTTCTTTATTTTCCTAATACATAGTTAAAATTCATTTTAGTATTATTTAGGATGAGGCAATAAAATATCAATCATTTGTGCTGTAGGTTGGCTATACTGTGAGCTTAGAGAAGTAATATTTTAGGAAATTATAACTTTGGATTTTATGGTTCTATCTGTATTTGCTATGGTAGAGGTTAACCACTCTTTACCTGTTAGCTCATATTTCCTATGAGAGGAAAAAAGGATTTTTTCTCTGATAGCAGGAAATTTAAAGACTTTAATTCTAATCTTGTAAGGCTGTAAAAATATTTAATCTTAGCTATAACTTTTTCTGTCTCATTTCCACTCCCTGGGAGAGCTTGATCTTATTAAGGGCAATCTTTTGCAATTTGCATTTTTCTGGCCTTCCTGGAGTTTGCCTCTTATTACTTTAATGAATTTCTATTTCTGGATATTGAAGGTGCTTGCCTACAGGACTTCAGGAGGCTCACACCTTTTAATGGTATTGCAAACACTGTACCCACTAGTCCTATTTATTAAATCTATTACAATTTATGATGCTGATGCAAAGTTAGAGCTTGTTTTCATTCTTTGGATTTCAGCAGCATATTGACAGGATCAGCAGCTCATCAATAAGCCACACAAAAAGATCACATGTGACTGAAATTTTTATACAAATGCGATATATTATTTTCCTTTTTCCTATTGGTGTGATTGCAGTTGTGTCATTATCAGGCCACTGGCCCTCTATTTCTTTTTCTCTCTTCTTCCTTCTGTCTCTTCTCCCTCCTTCTCTGCACCACTAAAGACGTAGCCTGTTCTTTACTCATGGAATTCTAGCCAGGTCCTGGCAGGAACTGGCTGAAGGGTTGGATTTGTGCAGCCATTGCAGCTAGTAGGATGATTCTGAAGAATATTATAAGCCAACAAGAAAAAAAAAACAAAAACAAAACAACTAAAAACTAACCCCAAATTTGAAGTGCAAACCTGATAGGAATGCGAGGAGGCAGTGGTGGATCCTGGAGGGATAAAATGAATCAGAGAGATTTAAATAGGTTCAAGCATTAGAAAAATAGGATAGGCAAGACAGATAGGAATTGAAGATTCAGAGCAACAAGAGCACGAAGGGACATAACCTCTGACTAAATCTTTATTAGCATTTGTAGATCTTTATCAAATCTGATTTTGATCGTCTTCTGTTAATAGGTTAAATTAAGAAATGAGAAATGCTGTGGAGAAATGTGTTTCCTGCAGGCTGAAAGAAAAAGACTGCAAGAGCGCTGTGAGAGCTGGATGTAGATCACCACGGGGTATTTTCTACCAGTCATCTCAGGCAGATAAATATATGAACATGATTTGTCAAGACTTACATGCAAGATCCCTTCTCTTCCTTTTTTACCTACAATGATATCTACAGTGTCATCTCTTTCTTTTTTTTTTTTTTTTTTGTCCTGAGGTATAACAATTATATGTGAAATAATTTTAAAATGTTAATATCTAGAAAATCAAAACACATACATGTATCAAACTATTAGAGAGTGTCCAAAGGAGGGCACAAAGATGGGGAAGGGCCTTGAGGGGAAGCCGTGTGAGGAGCAGCTGAGGGCACTTGGTCTGTTCAGCCTGAAGGAGACTGAGGGGAGAGCTCAGTGCAGGTACAACTTCCTCAGGAGGGGAAGAGGAGGGGCAGGCACTGATCTCTGCTCTGTGGGGACGGTGACAGCACCCAAGGGAATGGCCTGAGCTGTGTCAGGGGAAGTTTGGGTTGGATATTAGAAAAAGATGCTTCTCCAAGAGGGTTGCTGGGCACTGGAACAGCTCCCCAGGGCAGTGGTTACAGCTCCAAGACTGACAGAGTTCAAGAGATGTTTGGACAGTGCTCTTGGGAACATGGTGTGACTCTTTGGGACAGTGCTCTGGAATTCCAGGAGTTGGATCAGATGGTCCTTGTGGGTCCCTTTCAACTCAGTATATTCTGTGATTCTGTAATTCTGTAATGTACAACTCCATTTGGTTTAAGAGAAAGGAATTAATTCCCTCAATGCATTCTCAAATAGAAGTTATCCCAAGGATACATTGCCATTTAATATTCTCACAAATTACTTATTTTTCAGGAATTCTCCATCCATTTTCACCATTTGAAAACATAATAACCTACTGCAGGGTTCTCTTTTTACAAAACTTTGGTATACACTTCTGTTGAAACTCTTTCCACTTCTTTGTAACTATATGGTTTAAAAATAATGTTTAGAACCAGAGAAAGAATGAGACAGAGGGGAGCTTTCTGCATGTATAACACAACTTTTCTCAAAATATTTTATTAATGATATTGAGATACCAAAAAGCAAAGATTTACCTGTCTTCTAAATAAACAACATTTCAATTTCTTTTTACTTTATATATATATATATATATCACTACATTACAGGTTTGAATATTTCACTTTGACCATATGCCCAGAAGAATGTAAAACCCTAAGCTGATGCAACAGTATAAAATTTAATTTTTATATTAAATCAATATTATTCTGGGTGTAGGGTTTTTTTTCCTTTTTCTTAACTTTAACAGAAAACTTTAGTATATAATTTTTATAAGTGTATCAGGGTAAACTTAGTGGGAAAATATTGGATCAGCTTCTTTGAACCAGAGTGAGATTTAAAAAGGAAGTGTATAGTAGCATAATTGTTAAAATACAAATGTAAATATTATTTATCTCTGAGTAAATGATTGTTTCTGAAAAGTGTATGCAGAGCTAGAAAATATCACTGCTTTAAAACACTGAACATTAGAAGTAACTTAAGATAGAAATTATTTCAAGGATTGTTCCTTCTCTTTTTTTACTCACAGAATATCTGCATGTATGAAAGATAATACAGCTGAAGAAAACCCAGCAGAGCTCTGTAACATTCTGTACATCAAGAAATCATGAGGTAATTGATAAGAACTACATCATTTTGCTGTTTTGGTATTTCATTAAGCATGCATACTCTGAACAGGAATAAAGAATATTTGTTTACTGATATGTATGGAAAAAGCCAGTATAAGCACTATTCTGGATTAGCTGCCACAATTGTACTCAATAATAGATGAAGAAGGAGGTTTCAATTTTCTAAGACAAACAGGATAGTGCTTATTTAGAATACAAGCCCTTAATTCATAATGAATAGTCCATCTAAAACGTGAAGATGAGAAGATAACTAAGACTTTTATGTAAATTAAAAAAAAAAATTTAAAAAAGTAAGAAAGTTTGGAATGACCATTTCATTAGAAAAAAAATGACAGCATAATAAAAAGTACTTTAGTAATAAAGCTGGTGAAGAGTCTGGAGCACAACTCTCATGAGGACTTGTTTATCCTGGGGACATAAAGACTCAGGGGGACCTTATCTCTCCCTGCAACTACCTGAAAGCACAGTTAGCAGTGTGTGAATGTGTGTCTTCTCCTAAGTTACACATGACAGGAAACGAGGAAATGGCCTCGAGTTGCATCAAGGAAGCTTTTTATGCGAATTTAGGAAAAAAAAAATATGGAAACGTTTATCAAGCAGTGGAAGAGGCTGTCCAGGGAAGTAATTGAGTCACCACCCTTGGAGGTATTTAAAAGTTGTGTAGATGCAGCACTGAGGGACACGGTTTAGTAAGAGAACTTGGCACTTCTGGATTGACAGTTGGACTTGAACTTGGAGGTGTTTTCTACCGGAGCTGATTCTATGATTCTAACCATGACCTGGGGAAATTCCCAACACACAATTTCTCAGCTATTACTATGTAAGCAATACATTTGTGGAGAATGATGTTTCCTAGGTTTCCTAGTTTTGGATGGGATAGAGTTAATTTTCTTCTTAGTAACTGGTACAGTGCAGTGTTTTGCATTTAGGATGAGAATAATGTGGGTGACTCACTGATGTTTTAGCTGTTGCTGAGCAGGGTTGACATTAAGTCAAGAACTTTTCAGCTTCTCATGCTCTCCTGCTGAGTAGGCTGGGGGGCACAAGGCTCTAAGAGGACACAGCTGACCCTGATTGACCAAAGGGCAGTTGTGATGCTGTGCACAGCATATAAAATTGGTGAAAAACTGGCCAGGGGTCTTCTGCTTGGGAACAGGCTCTGCTGTTAGTTGGTTAGTGCTGAGCAACTGGTTTCATTTGCATCACTTCTCTTCCTCGGACTTAATATCTCCTCCCCCTCGCCTCTCTCTAACGATTTTATTTCAATCATTAAGCCCCCAAGTTTACTTTTAGCCCTCCAATTCTCTCCCCCATCCCACCAGGATGTGGATTGAGCAAGCAGCTCTCTGGTGCTTAGTTGCTGTCTGGCATTAAACCTTGACATAGAAATTATTTTCTCTCACATATGGGTTAGAGACAAAAAGAGATAACAAAGATATTCTGATATACCCTTGCTAAATAAAGTCTGTGTTTGATGTGTGTTCTGCTTATCTGGCAGTTTAGAAACTGAAGGAAATTTTGGGGTTGAGAATCAACAACGTTATAAGAAAAAAATTATACATCTAACAGTAGCAGTGAAATAATTGGGGCAATTAAAAAGAATAAAAGATCGAGACAACTATTTTAAGGAGGAGATATATTCACTAAAGACAGAGGAGAAAAGACTAAGACAGTCTGGGTTTTCTTAGCATCCATGACATTCAGTACATTAAAACTAGATCAAAACTAGTATTATATCAAACAACTATTGTGTATTAATTACCCAGTTTTTAAATATATTTCTGAATATTTTTTCCTGATATGCATTTATTTGAGGTGGGTTTTTTGTCTAAATCCAAATTTAGTCTAAATTTCTATCATGAAAAGCAGTTGGGAATGGACACTTCAGAAACTCCACTTAAACTGCCGGTGATTTTGGTACACTTCTTGATTTATTCTTCATAATGATAAAAGCCTGCCAAAAGCCATGATTCGCATTACAATTTCTCTCCCAATTGTGTTTTTTGTTTGTTTATTTGTTTGTTTGTTTGGTTTGGTTTGGTTTTTATTACTAAAAGATCACACTAAAAAGCTTTTTTTCTTCTGCACATTTTCTTTCTCTGCTTTTGGTCTATTACAATTCAGCATTAAATAGAACAAACCTAACATTTTTTAGTCTCTCTTAATGAAAGGCATGCAGGTGCTAACAGAAATAGTATAGATTTTTTTTTTAATTGACAAAGGTTTAGTGGAGAAAAACTGACAGCCTGGAAGGTAGGAAAACAAACTGGGAATACAGCCAACAGAAGCAATATAAAGCTGGGAACTTGGAAGCTACAGGTGTACATAATGAAGGCTGAGGAGGAAGATCTGAGTTTCTGCATGGCAGCAGGTACTGTGAGAAGGTGTACTTGGCCTACTGTTCATAATTACAGTTATTAATGAACTTGACATATTTAAAGCATGTAAAAAACAGTGTCTCAATTATTGTTCATTCCTCAAGCATGAAACAACTATCACAACATGACTAAAAAGCATATGTCCACAGCCAGAGGAGACTGGGAATGCTGCCTAGGTAATGAAATGAAAATGCCAGACTCTTTGATATGCCTTTTGTGTCTTTCCCCTGTGGGTACGCATGCAGAATGTGCATTTTTTGTTCTCTACAGCACTGGGATTTTTGCTTGCAGATGCTTTTCAGTTTTGGACTTATTCAGAAATCATTTAGCAACAGTTATCCCAGATGTAAAACTAACCAGCAAGTGGCAACAGAGTAAATCAAAAAGCATATTGTGTTTTTTCTCTGCTGCACAAAATATTACATTGTTTCTCTTAACAAAAGACCCCCAAAAAATCCCCAAAATAAAAAAAACAAACAAACCCAAACTAAACAAAACAAAACAAAACCAAAAACAAACAAACAAACAAAAAACAACCAACCAAACAAACAAACAAAAAAACCCCAAACATCCCCTCACCCTCCCCCCATAAAATCAGCAGAATGTATGCAACTCAGTTTCTTACGCTCTAATTGTATTTTAGGACTAAGCAAATTTTAAGAAGTTTGATCTTTATGAGTA
The DNA here is from genome assembly GCF_052056855.1 of Sturnus vulgaris. NCBI lineage: Eukaryota > Metazoa > Chordata > Aves > Passeriformes > Sturnidae > Sturnus > Sturnus vulgaris. The sequence goes on along the minus strand of NC_142245.1, from coordinate 88,733,228 downwards.
TTTTTAAAAATACTGCATATATTTTTTAGAGTCTGCAAACATTAAAATCGGAAATCATCTCATAATATTAATCTTACATGAGAAATTTCTAACAGTTTTTCAGATCCTAAAATTGTTCTACAAAGTCCGTAAAGTGCAGATACTTGTTTCAAAAGACATTTCAGATATTCCCTATGCGCTTATAAACTGGAATAAGACAGACCAGTTGAAAACTTTTGCAATCCTCCATTAGTGGTCTTTTTATTTCTTTCTTTTTTCTTCATTGTTTCTATATCTCAGTGATTGCATTTGATCAAGGTTCTTGAACACTACTCAGCACCTCAAGGAGCACGTATCAAGAAACAAAATATCTTTGTCTGTAGTACTTAGAATGAAGGAACTTAAAAAACTCCTTATTAGGCTTGTATTTCCTGTCCGTAACTAAATTACATCAAGACAGATGTTACACTGAGCTATAAGTCAAGCTCATCACGTGGTGAAGATCCCTAAATCATCTAGGCACTCACCTGTAACAGAAAATGGTATGGTTCTTTCTATGGTACCTGTCAGTGCAGTGCTAACAACGAGCTGGTTCCTTCATGGTTCAGTTCAGTTCAAAAGTATACCTCTACCAACAGGCAGGTTGTCAGTAAAAATGGTCTAAATTTAGTTTCTGATGTCTTTTAGGGCTTGGGACATTATGCAGAGTTTTTGAAGCACAAATGCTGGGTTTCATTGAAGTGGTATGACATGCACTGCTGTGAACCAGTAAGAGTTAAGCTCTTTCGATCACTTGGCACATTTTGTCTGGCTCTGTTAAATGGATCACTGATTTTCTAGTGGGCACAAAATCAGACCAACATATGGACAACATTTATAGGCAATCACCACATTTACACTTAATTTGAGTATCTCAGCTGACTAATGAGGGACAGACTTAAAGCCAGAGATTTCCAAGCTGTTGTCCATACTGAGATCACAAATTGCTGTTTCAGAAGACTTGTCCTTTATGAATCTATTGGCCAAAGCAATTTAAAACCGACCATGTGCTCATATGCTTCTTGTTGTCGTGGTTCTTATGGTTCAGACTCATTAGGGTTTTAGTTTACCCAAGGACTAAGCTTTGGACATGAATTTCTCAGTTGTCCTCACTAAACTGTGCTTTGCCGTACAGTGGTCTCACTGCACACAAATCCAATCGCTTTTGAAAGATACTGAAACAGAAAATGTGCCCACCAAATGCTCTCCATAAGTCCAAAAGATGGCAAGCTCTGCCCTCCAGACAAGTATGTATTTTGCAGCCAAGTCTCAGCACCCATTTTTTCACTATGAGGTTATCTGTGCTGTTGCTAATGTAGTATTACCCTTAATTCAGGTATGCTATAAAATATGAGTGGAAAATACAGAATTTTTCCTTTTTGAATTTTCATATCTGAGATGGGTTTGTATTTCTGATGCCTCGTGCTCTGATCAACACATACTATACTTACACAGAATGTCTCCAATGTGACTGCTTCACACTTTCAGTGAAGCACCTACATAAGTAAATTTACAGATCCATTTAGAGAACATTTTTTGTTTAAGTAAAAAGAGCATAGAAATGTAGCCTAAAGTCAGGTATAACCTAGTCACTAGTAACTAAGTCTGATTCTATCCTTGCACAAGTGTTTTTACTTTAAGATTGTATCAAAACAACCTGAGCTTCTTATCCTTGTATACTCATTTGCACTCAAGTCAAACGATTGTTAAATAAACTACTGCTGCATTTTCTAATGGAGATATTTTAGTGCCACTTTCTGCTGGCGTAATTTTCTCCACCTAAGTGATTTCAACAAGCATGAACCACATTTTTAGTCAATTCTCAATGTATAATGTTTCTACAATGCAATTCTAGGACTCCATTCTTGTTTTTTCTATATCTGTAAATCATTCCCATAAAGATTTATATCACTGTGGTGAAAGGCATATATTAAACTGTAGGTGTTTTGATGAGACACAGGTATCAAGAGTTTCTGTATTGGAAAATCATACATAAGCACACACTGGCAGGGACTAGACTCTAGAGATTGTCCAGTTCCCCCTGCCCTGTTTACAGCAGGGTCAACTATAACAGGCTGCCCAGAACTTCATCCAGGTGGGTTTTTAATAAATCCAAGGATGGATACTTCACTTCCAGGCAACCTATTTCTGAGTTACCTTTACAATAAAAAATATTTCCTTTACATTTTAATGGACCTGGTGTTATTTACTTTTTTTCTTTTCCGTGTATTTACTATATATCAGTTTGTCACCTTTGTCTCTTTGACTGGGGACCACTGTGGACTGAGAAAAGTCTGGCTCTGTCTTCTTTACTTGCTGGGGTGCTGCAGGGGTTAATGTATTGGCACCTCAAATGGGCACACAGTTGGACTAATTTCTCAGAAAAAGTGTGATAGCTTTCTCCATGACTCTGTCCCCTTGGTACCTCCTTACTTTAGTGTATAGACAGAAGTGGGCCCTCTGCAGTCCCAATGTGTTTATCAGAAGGTCTCTTTAATCTAAATCACTTCCACCCTTTGCTTGACAACTGAGTCTATCACTTCTTCACTTGATTTTGGTTGCCCAGTTGTCAGAGATACTTCTGTCCCTTTTGAACAAATCAATCCCACATCTTCCTAGCCTCAATCCTATGAGAAGGTCCCATAGTCCTGAAAGATGAAACTCTGTTATCAATACCAGTTATGCAAGCAGTTGTTGACCAGTAGTATAAATCCACACTCTCTCACTCACTTCCTCTCATTGTCAGGATTGTAGAGGAAAAACTTTGGAGCACCCATGTTCTTTATCATGCTCCTGGAATCACCTGTGGTGTGTTCCAGGTCTGTGCTGGCCATTCATTAGTACCTCCATGGAAGAGCAGCAGGAGATGACAGTCCCAGGGCTGGACAAGCCTTGTTTGTCTCACCACGGCATCCCAAATCCCAGCCCTTGGAAAGCAGCAATCCCACTTAAGCAACAGGTAGTATTGGCAGATGGGGGCCCTCATCCTCAGCATGGAGTCCCCCTGTAGTGTCACTTGCTGTTCTTTGTTGTGCTGCTGAGTGCCTCAGGCTCAGCTGGTTTGGACACTTTTTTGGCACAACTCCCAGTCCCTCACCTGCTACAAGGACAGTGAACCTGTTCTGCATATTCATTAATAAAAAAATATGATAAAATGTATAAATTCTTTTCATGTTTTGTTGTTTCTTGGTTTCACTTCAGAGGGAGTTCTGATGGAATTGTCTTATACTTTTTTCTTGGTTTGTTTTTGGGTTTGGTTGTTGGTTTGCTTTTTTTATTATTTCCACTACAGAAGGTCTAGCAATTTCTGAATAAAAATTGTGGAATTAATTGACATTCCCTCAATTAGAAAAAAAAAAGGAAAAAAAAAGGGACAAAACGTAAGTGGAATGCAAAGAATTACTTTGTGTCACCCCTGCATCTCGGTCATTCTTGTAGTCCAGACACTAAATGGTTCCACTGAGCATGTGTGAATGAGTGAAAACCAAACATGAAATTCACAATTTTTTCCAGGGAAATTGCAGTGGTATTTATATTTCAGACTACATTATAGGTATTTGTTAGGAAAGTGAGTCTACATTAATGTGGTGAAGCTTTTGCTTCAAAAATCTGCTTTGCTTATAAACGGAAACATATTTCTATACAAATTAACCTCAAAAACAGTAGTAGATTGAAATATGAGAGATAGAATATCTGACCAGAAGAGAATTAATCTGGATGGAAATACATCTTATTGAGACATTCAGCAGGTCCTGGGTGGTATTAAAGCTGCACTGAAATATAGTAATGCATTTATTCAATATATCAAGTCTTTGCCTTAGCATAAAAAAAAAAAAATTCATAAATTATTAAAAATGTTAATAGAGAACTCTAAATAAGCTTTCTTCTTTTTTTTTTTATAACAGATCCAAAAGGTGATGAAGATTCCTTTAAAGCTTTGGCATCACATCTCAAAAAAGCAAATGCATGTGTAATTACTGCTTCAGAAAGCTTCTGGTTAACCCCAAGTTCTGATGGGTATATGTGCAAGTGTGTCCTTGCATAAGGCTTCAATAGCCCTTACAAAATATGTTTGATAGCAGGACTTGAAGTAATGTGAGAGAGTAATAAGGAAATATTCAAAGGCTATCATGATTATTTTGAAAGCAAATTTTGGTCAAGAGTTTTGATTTCAGTCAAATCCACACCTGGCATAATCTCGCATTTTCACAATTCCATGATAGACCTGCAGAAATCAATTAGTATGATTACTCACTAAATGAATGAAATGTTTTCCCAGTGCTTTCAGAGTCCATTCTTCTGTGAAAGGATAAGCTATTAGAGTAATCTTGAAAATTACTTTTTTCTGGGAAATATTTCAGCATATTTCAGAATTTGATGTTATACAAATCAAGCAGATTCTATACAATCAGAGTATATATTTTATATAATTTTTTTCTTTGTTTTTCTTTTTTTTTCTTTATTTTTTTTTTTTAAATCTGAAAGAGGATAGCAAAGCAACAGAAATAAGAGCAACAAGTCACTCAGTGCCTAGTAGTACAAGACCTGGTATATTGTCATGGGTGATCTTCAGCTTCCTCTTTTTCATTGTCATAAGCAAAATAAGATACGGGTCAAATGATAACGAACAAACAAACAAACAAAAAAAATAATATTGAAAGACATGGACCCTGGGCAGGGTCACCTTCCACTAGATCAGGTTGCTTCCAGGGATGGGGCATCCATAGCTTCTCTGAACAACCCACTCCTGTGATTTTTTACACTCACAGTAAAACATTTTTAGTCAGAATCCTTGGAATAGAATATTGAAATCTAAAGGAGGACAGAATGGTGAACTCTAAAATAACTAAAATAAATGGAATAGCAAGTATTTCTCTGGGCTATTTTCCTTTCCAAGTGCTATGTAATTTTCCCAAACCTGGAGAAGTTAGCAGCTAGAGAGACCTAATGAACCTAGAAAATGACCTCCTAGTCTTTGGATGACGAACATTAATATATAATTTGTCAGTTGTACACATTTTATGTGAATTGTTTCACTTTTTTTTTTTTTTTTTTTTTTTTTTTAATACAAACAGAAATAAGAGGCTGTTCTTTATTCCTGTAGAGCTTATTTTGTTGTGGAAGAGACACCATAGTGTAATTCATAATTGAAGGAGTGGGAGTAGAATTCACATTTTCTCTAGAAAAACAGTCAGATGCAAAATTTTCATATACTTTAAGCAAAAGAAAACACCCTTCCTGCTATATGAAGAATTTATTCTATATTTAATTAATTCTTCCAGGTAATTATTGTGTGTTGTATAGCAAAGACATGTACGTGGAAATCTTTCAGAGAGTGACTGAGCACTTATGAATTTCACCATTTAACTTATTTCAGAATAATTTCCTTGTGGACCCATACCTTTCCATGACCTTCTGCTCTATAAATCTGCTAAGTACATAAAATTACATACTTCTCTGCAGATAAATGTCCTTTTGTAAAATTCTCTTATTTATGGATCAATGACATTTTTGTACTTCCAAGTGTCTGTAATATCACTGCCAGGCTTTTAATGCCTTCAAAGGCACAAACTCTTCACTTTCAACCTTAAACATAATGTTAGTCCTCATATAGTGCATGAATCAAATTTAGGGTTATTCTTTCCACAAGTAGGCCACAGTTCTCCAGCTTCTTCCGTATGCTGTGAAGTTCTTCACTTCTTTCCCTGCTGTCACCGATTTTGTCTGTCCAGCCTCCACAATGCAGGCAAAATTTAAAGCACACCATCTGGGACTACCTTCCTGTATCTTTACCACATTGATTTGCCTTCTGTTCACAAGTCTCATTGGAAAGCCACTCTTTGACTTCCTCTTAATCTCCATTTCCCTCACTTTTGTGACAGTTTTATTCATTCTGTAGAGTATTTAAGATTCAGTTTATGAAAAAGGCTTTCACTCCTATGGTATTTATTGAAATTGTTGTTTAAAGCCACAAATTTTTATATATGTCTACACCTTCTTTCAAAAAAATTAAATTAAAACATTGTTAAAACAATGTCAGAAATAAAACAAATAAATGGAAATATGATACTTGTTTGCCAAAATCAAATTTCAATTAAATGAGTAAAGCATAAGATATCATAATCACTTTATCCAAGTAATGTATAATATCACAGATCAATGACGAAGACATTATCCAAAGTCAGTAAATCAATAGTTAATTTTGTGTATTCCAGTGTCTTTGACTCAACTGGACTTATTAGAGCATAAAGGACTACACCCAGTAATGACTAACTTTTCAGTATTTTTACTGTTATATTCACTATAGTACAAGACAGACGAGGAAGGCATTTCAATAGATCTTGAAAAAACCTTTAATATGAAAACTATTTTTTTTTTAACTGAATATAAGTGGAAGATGAAATGTTTCAGGGATAGCAAGTCAAATCTTCAGGGTAGCACAGTGGGTTGTACTAGGAAAACTTTGCAGAAATACTGCTGCAGCTGCTAGTTTTTTACTACAGCTGCTGTATAGCTCTTTTCTAGGATGTATAATTGGCAGTATGAAACTTATTTGTCCAGCATGCACAACTTCACCACATGGGTACTCTCAATGAGGTCAATGCATAAGTTTAAGTCACGTAGAAGTCAACTTGAATTTATTTGACCTAGTAACCATTAAGAGCTTGTCATTTGTTATGTACACTGGATGCCATTCATGGTATGTGGTCTGACTTAGTTAAGCTGAAGTTTCAGACCAACTTCAGTGGCAGTGCTTGTTTGCTTTATTTAAAGCTTAGAGAATTTCCATGCCCACAGAAATCTATAAACTTCATTGATGTAGATCTATCTAGCCTTTTATTTCCTTTCAAGTTTCAGACCACCTGCTCTCATCACCAAGGAAGATGATCCTCCTGAAGCACCTTTAGTGCTTCTCGATGTTTTAAAATAAGTTATAAGTTTTGGAGATCATTCTTATTATTTTCTCTATTTAGCATAAAGTACAGAAAAATCTGTTGTACAAGGAACTTAAGTGTAGAGTACCATTTTAGGAAATTGTTTTAGATTAGTCCAAGACCTGACTAATTTTTTTTGGGTAACATAAGATGTTAACAGTTAGCTACTGTGTACTTTAGTCCTCAATGTCAAAGTTCCTTTCAAATCTTTTTCACAATTTATGCAATGAGCTAATCTATGTGTGCGTTATGTTCTTGCAATTTAAACTATGGAATAGGCCACCTATCTGTCAACTCTAATGTTTTTGTTATAAAAAAAAATTGGTAATAATCTCTCTCCATCCTTTACATAAGCCTTCCATACAACCCAGAATATAAGTTCATAAAAGACCTGAAATACATGATTTTGCCTTGTTATTGGTACTTTTATCTTTTTCCTTGCCAATTTAAAAACAGAAAACAAGCAAGAAAATATTTCTTCTTCCAGTTCAAATTGGCATTATTATCCATTATTTTATTTAAGAGGTCATTTCCATACAATTAAATTTTATTGAAAGGGAAATAATTGTCTTTTAAATCAAGTAAGGAGAGAGAGTTAACCACAAGAAGGACATGGGACTGCAATGATCATAGAACTATACAGCCATAACTTTACCTACAGTTTATACTTTTTATTTTACCATGTGGTAAGTACAGAGAAATATTAGCTTCCAGAAAGAAAGCTCTAAAGGAAACATCTATTATAATTTTCTGCATGGATATCCACATACACTAAAGTGACAGGATTTAGATTATAATTTGACATACAGAACAGCACAAGCAAAAAATGAAGTCAGAGCTATTGTGAAGATACTATTACCTTTTTTTTAAATGCAAATACCTCAAAATAATGTTTTATGTTATATGGACTATATACATGATCTGATCTTATATAAATCATTAGGGACAACATATCTTTGTGTATTGTCCCACAACAATACTTTGAATTAATCGTTCTTACTTTTTAAAGAAGAATTTGCAAATTACTCTGATGAAACTCTACCATAAGGTATCCATTATTCAAATGCTGGCTGGGCATCAATGTACACATGGAAGGTGTGAGTGAATCATGTGATTTGTTTTATTCTCTCTTCCTCCCCTTTCCTTTGCTTGTTAAGCTATCTCAACCGACTAGTTTTCTTCTGTTTGCTCTTTTCTATTGTCTTCAACATCCCATAGAAAATACAGAGTGAGTGGTTGTGTGGTCCTTAGCTGCAAGCTGGATCAACCCCCTACGAGTGTCATTTCTTGTGCCTGATCTTTCTAATGCATTGCTAAGATAACATTGTTATCTAATTTTAAGGCTCTATATTATACCACATTACCAACACCAAAGGTGAAGTATCATTCTGACAATGGTAATTCACCCTTACCTTGAAAAAATGCATCAAAAGTATTTGAGTTGGTGGACTGCAGAATGAAGATTTATTAGCATAAGGGTATCTGATTAATTATTCCTGAGCCACCAGAGGATCTAATATGACTGACAGTGGTGTGTGCTGTCATATAATAACTTGCTGGTATATAATTCTTGGAGAACTGGAATTTTCAGATGCAGTAGGAAAACAGAATCTCCTTATGCTGATGTAGTTGTGTGATTAAACTTTGTATTTCACCTATCCTGATCTCCCACCAGAGAAGATTTAGATTGGATATTAGGAAAAATATATTCTTTAAAATGGTGTCAAGCATTACAACAGGCTGCCTAGGGAAGTGGTTCAGTCATTATCCTTCAAGGTATTTAATAGGTGTGTACCTGTGGCATTCAGGGACATGGCTGAGTGATGAACTTGGCAGCATTAGGCTTACAGTTAGAGTCAATGATCTTGAAGACCTTTTTCAATGTAAATTATTCTATGATTCATCCCACAGTCAAGTTGTTTGTTGCCACCCCCTGCCTGGAGAGCCAAGGTAAAGTCTGTGAAGTATATGTTGCAATTAGAACATATATTGGAATTCTTTCTCACATTCAGATCTTTGGTCTTTGACTTGTATAATAAGGCTGCTGTAATATACCTTTGGAAGAAAATGGTATTTAATGCAGAAGTTATAAAACTCTTGAGATTTCTATTGTTTTTTAAATCTTCCTTTATTATGCTTCAGTTGCTTCCTATTCTCTATTTTTTTTACCTTTTAGAGGAGGATGAAGACAGCCTGTGTTGCTAAAAATTAATTTTCTAGGAGATTGGCATTCATTATCTGTTCTTTTACAGCTGCTGTGGCTGAAGGAGAAGGAATGGGTCTTATTCCATTTTTATGAATATATGTTAATTCATTAATCCTCTTTGTGTTGATCATTGAGGAATCTTGATGTATAAACAGATAATACGATTTGGAAAAAATTCAGTACTCTTTGATAATGAATACAATAAGAAGGACGTGGTATGTGAAATATAGTCACATATAAACTGAATAATGTGATCACTTAGTGAACAAATGATTCACAGCAAGTAACAACTTTTAAGTCATTTTCTAGATTCAACTTAAAAGATGATCCACATGAAAGTTATTTCAGAAAGGTATATAACAAATGTTAGTTTAAGTAAATAATCTGGAGAAGAATAGAGAAGGAGAAATGTAAATACTGAATATAAATGAATTATTATTACTAAAGCAAAATAATTCGAGAAATTCCCCAACTTATTTATTTATTTTCAAAATAACTTTTCCACTTAGAAGAAACCATTCTGGCTGGGAGGGTTTTGACAGTGAAATTGTGTTGCCAAACGAAGAACAATCTTGTAATGAAAAAAATACTGAAGATTTTTAATCAGTGTATTAGCCATTATCAAAATTAATCCTTTCACATAAATGAAATGTATATTGTTGTGATGTTGACCACATAGGTAAACAATTTTGAAAAAGCCTGAAAAGGATCAACACAGAGTCTAATATGATACCTTGCCATTAAATTTCTATAGCTTTTATCTTCTATAGATACTGTTATCCACATAGATGTTTTGAATGTCATGCTTTCTCAGAAACAGTGAGTTTGTATGGATCTTACTGATTTGCTGTGCTGTCTTCAATTTAAAACAAAATTGCATAGGTCTGTGAAAACCAAGATGAGAAATATAAAGGAACTACAGAACAAAATTAAGCACAAATAATTCAAGGGAAAAAAGGATGAAAGACGTGTGAAGAAAAAATTAAAACAATGTTTGAAATTTCAGTGAGCTACTATTATCATGTTAAATTTTGCTCAAATTATTAAACTTTTCTGGGTCAATATTGGAACTCATTTGGTGAAGCATAGCCAAAATTCTTAAGGGGAGAAATACATTCACTTTTAAAAAAATCTATATTTTTCTCCATATCAGATACTTTATTTTTTAGAGAGAATGTTGTTTAAACTGCATATAAAACTCCATTTTGTCAGTCTCATTTAAAGGATCTGCTGCAGTTAGGAATAGTACCTGAAAAGTCAACATATGCAGCACACTCTCCTAGAGAATAAGACAGTACATGCATTGGAGACATAAAATTTATTTTGTAGAATGCTCTCTAACCGTATTTTAAGATGGCAATATGTGTCTAGTATGAGATCTTGAAATAATAATTCCAGTCTAGTGGTAGAAAAATGTGCAATTAAAAGAGCATCCAAAAACAGGTTTCACAAACTGTGGTCTCCATATCAAGCACTTGATTTTGTCCAAGGTGCTGACTAGTTCTCGAAACATATTAAAAAAAAACAAACAAAATTTTGTACAATACATAGAGTTCTAACTGGTGAAAAGAAGAAACAGGTCTGGAAATTAGAGAATTTGAGACAATTCTTTTGAAGCAGCTAAGTTTGGTTCAAGTTTAGGAAATAGCAACAATTGCAGGTTAACCTCAGTATTTGTCAGAAAAAAACCCAATTTCTTTATGCATGTGCTAAGGCAAACAAGGAAGCAAGAACAAACAACCAACCACAAAAGAAGCAAATCAGCCAAAGGAACCAAACAAGGAAAAAACACCCAAAACCCATACCTCTCATATAGTTCAGTGTTCCTGAAATTGCAAACACCTTCTGCAATAATGCTACAATACCTGCAGGGTTGTTCGGTTCACCTAAAGTGGCAATTCAAATGGTGGGCAGCTGAATTGTGGATTGTGCTGCCTACATCTTCCATTATATTTGGTTGGTGCTTAGATGTTTAGCTCATTCCATAAATAGATACATTTAAGTTTCATAATATTATTTTAATTCTGAATTTATCAATTTAGTATTCTCACAAATATACCTGTTGAAATTAGAATAAGAAAGAAAAAGCTGTCCTTTCTTCCACTTTTTTTTTTTTTTTTTTTTAACTGATCATTTCTCTGACAGCCTGAATGCTTCTTAAGGAAAATATTCATACTGTATGGTCTTAGTGTCTCTGTTGAGTACAATGAAAACAAATTGCTTCTTGGCAGATTCCTGGAAGCAGAGACAGAGAACATGGGCTACCCCTGGTGTTGAAGTTTACACAATGTGAATCTCTGTCTTCTTTCCTCTCATGGAGGAATCAGGTGATAGAATGATTCTATTTCTGAGAAGACATAAGTTATTTCTAACACATTTCATACCTCTGAAACTAATATATCTGAGGAATTTTGAAAATAAATGCTGAAGTCCTTGAAGTAAATCAGTTTTCTTGGGTAGGATACTTTTTAAGTCCATTTGAAGCCAGTGTAATTGGTGCAAATGAGTACTCCTGTCACTTATAATGAGGTAATAAACACACCCAGCTGAAAATTTTATGTGCCTTTTAAATTCCCTGTATAACCATATTGACACAGTAACTGCTTTTAAATAATAAAAACATTCTTCTTTCCCACTGCCTATAAAATTACAAATAAACAAAAAAAAAAAACCAAAACCAAAAAAAACAGTGTCTGAAAAGCATGATTATAAAATTATTATAAAGCCGCTGATATGTGGATGTATGGACCAAGAGGAAGTTTAGATCGCAAAAAAATATTGCTTTACACTTTAGATTGAATACTTAACAATCATTTCAATTAAAAAGAAATTGCTACTAACCAGATGTAGATCAACACATGTAGAATTGTGTTCACAAGCATTGACTGTGCAGTCATCAATGTCCTGCTCACATTTCAATCCTGCATATCCTGGGTTGCACAAACAATAGAAGCCATCGACAACTGCAACAGAGATAGTACTTTATTACTAATAGTCAGAACAACTGAATGTAGTAAATTTACTAATGAAATTAATACTATGAATATAACCTTTCCAGTTATGAATACTATCTGGAAAAGATTAAGACCAGTTTTACTTAAGTGGTGTGGACATGTTAAAAAAATCAAAATAAATTAAATGTGGTCTCAAAACATCTTTTAGATATGAAAGCAGATTGATGTACTGCATTTTACTTAAACAATGGAAATATTTTGGTTCAAGAGGTATAAATCAATGACTTAAAAAGTGATGTTATAAGTAATGAGTAATTTACCATCACAAACCAGTCACAAAATACATAAGATTCTATCTTTAAAATGATATCTAAATAGGTTATACAGTTAAACAATGTTTGGTTTGTTGGTTGTTTTAGTGTTGTTGTAAGGAATGCCTCATATTATACCACTATATTAAGGAAAAACTTGAGTTGAATTTTTCTATGATATATTTCTTAACAAGACAATCCTAAGAACCCTGTCTCTTTTCCATCATTAGTGATCCAAACAGAGGAATCTTTAGTGCTCCATACATATATGGATTTCATGACAGCAGTAATCACACTTGTTGCAGACATGCATTTATTTTAACCTCAAAAGGGTCCCTGGATTCTTCATTATGGCTGAGATTTACCATAGAATCTGTTCTACCATCGTGTCTGTACACACAGCTGCTACTGTATTCATTAAATGCTTTAAGTCCTTTAGCACAGGAGCATTATTCATATGCTAAAAGCTTCCCAGCTTCCTTAGCATTCCAGCTATCTGCAGCCAGTGCACATGGAGTAGAGGAACTGAAATGTCTGCATGATAAAACTCAAGCCAGAGGCACCACAAAGACAAGCTGTTCCCCCAAAAATTGGCACTTGGTCAGCATGAAGAACTTTAATACATTTCATCTGAATTCCAGTTCAAAAATATCTCTAAACCAGTGTAAACCACACAGAAAACATCTGTAAATGCAATAGGAAATAGTCTTTGCTCAATAGAAGATTAGGTCATTTGCTTTATTCCCAGATAAGGAAAGAAAGACTTTTAAAGATATTTTATTGAAATTTATTTTTATTTTAACTAGGAGAGTTTTAGACTATATTTTCAGTAATTTGGGCTCAGTTCTTTAAGATGTCATCTGAAGCCAGTAAGCTGATTAAGTCTTCTGAAGATTTTTCTAAGAAAAAATGCATTTAATGGAAGTTCTTAAATCATCATTCTTTTTCGAAAAAGGATGTGAAGAAACAGGAGAGAGATGTAGAAGAAGACAATCATGGTTAATCAGTGCTTAAAGTGTGGCCCCTATGAGGAAAAGTTGAGTCAACCAGGTTTGCTTTGTCTTAGATCTTCAGGGAAATGTTCATAGTGGGAGGGCTGTTTAAAAATAACTTCATGGATAGTTGCACAAATGACAGAACTGAAACCCCTTAGTAGTACTAGGAGGTATTATGAAGCAATGGCCAAAAGTTACAGCTCTGGAGATTTGGATGCATTTGTGTGAGCATTGCCAGAGTAGTTAATCGGAGGAATTGGTGTCCCAAAGAGTTTGTAAAATTTCTGTCCCTCTTTGAAGGCTTTCAAAACTCAGCTAGAAAAATCCCTGACTGACCTGTTCTAGCACTGTTAATAGTCTAGCTTTATGCAGGGTTGACTACATGACCTTCAGATGTTTTTCACCTTTCCAGTCAGCATTTTAAGATTTTAAGATCCTCTGAAAATTACTAGTTCTACTTTTTTTTTTTTTTTTTTTTTTTTTTTTTTTTTTTTTTAGTATAGAAAGTGTCTGAAAGATGGTTAGAGCTCTACAAAACTTTCAAGTAACTACTCCATACTAAACTTCCTGCCAATCCAGACAGAATATAGTAGGGTATGCAAGTTGCTTCTAAAATCCTTAAGTACACCTTGCAGTGAAAGACTAAGTTACACAGTTACAAGAAGAAGGTAAACAAGTACACTCTTTTACATTAGTTTGAAATTATGCAGAATTTTTTGACTTATTAGAATTATGATATAGAATGCCTAACTGTTCCATGAGCTCTTTTTCAGCACCTGAATATTCTCTCATGAAATGCACAATGTAAGATGTTTTTTGGTTAATTTAGGTATCAAAGGAGACAGCACAAATCTCATTAAAATTTCTCATTAGCTAAAATTCTGACCCCTTGAACACAAAAACCCCAATGTCGGGAGTTGAGGCATTTTGGCAAAAATAATCCTTCTGGTACAGGCTGTGAAGTTTCAGACAAGCTAAATTTCAGTAAATTATCCACTGTTCTCCCCAGAGCAGCTCAGCAGCTACAGACGCTTCAAGAGAAAGACTTCTCTACATTAAAGTGAGTAACCACACTGAACTCACTGTCATAGCAGTATCCATGGAGGCAAGGGTTAGAGCTGCACTCATTGACATTGATCTCACAGCGTGGACCTGCAAAGCCCTTCACACACTGGCAGTGGAATCCGAGGGGAAAAACGTCCAAATTCATTTCTTCTATGCACACAGCTCCATTCTCACAGGGATTGCTGGCCTCACAAGGCCTAAACTCACAGTTCAAACCTGAAAAAGAAAACGGCAAAGCTGTCAGTGTTAAACTAATGAATTTATCCCTGCAGCTGCTGCCTATTATGAGCTTGATTTTCTTTATAACCCTGGTTAAAATCGAGTAGAAGGGTCTCAGAGGTACATATATGTATATTACCATGCAGAAACATCCCTTTGCTTGTTATAATTTAAAAAAAGAAAAAAAATGTTTTGGTTATATTACTTTATATGATACATTTTAAAATCTGAATAGCTATCTCACAGGTTTCAATAGATAGGTACATCTTCCATCTTTTGTCTCTACCCTTGTGTTTTAAATGGGTATTTTTCAGAATGCATTTAAAAATGATTAATGAATTTTGATTGAAGCTTCCTGCTATTTCATCTTAATAACCTGTTGTCTCAACTACCATGTAAATTGTTCATACATTAACTGATAATACTGAACATGCATTAAATACATGTAACATTGTATAATTGTTCTGCTTACCATCAATGACTGAATACAAATTATTTTACTGAAAATGTATACTTATTTAATCATGAATGAATGCTTCCATTATTTATAAAAATTCCATACAATAGAAAATCTCGCACAGTCCCATCGTACTCTTTCCTTACCAATACTCTTGTATAGCAGATTATGTACATTAATCTGGACTATCCAAAGAACTGTGTGATTGTGGATCTTAGTGTGGATGGTATGGATCTTGTGTCACAGATGCCCTCATCTAAATCTTTATTTTACAATAATTAGATAAAAGGAGATTTAAAGGCCCTATAAAATGATCCTTAATTTGTTAGAACATAAACAAAACTGTTTGATGTTTTCCAGTACTGATAATGGAAATGAGGGTGGCAGAGACAACTGAGATCAAATGGGTTTGGGTTTGTAAATCTGTCTGCATTTTTCACTCAGTGTTGCTGAAGGAAAGTCTGTTCTTTCAGGCTTACTTTCAGACAGCACACAGTGACTCTCAGGGCTGTAGCAAACTGTACAGAAGCCCCTCTGAATCCCTTTGAAGCCTTTCTATGACTACTGAAGCTCTGTCTGTGCTGTGCTTTCTGGTGGAGCTTCCCAGGGTTTGCTGTTCTCCAGGCCTTCTGCACACTTCACCAGTGCCCTTGTCTCAGCTATGGTTGCCCAGCCATTCCTTTCTGCAGCAGTTTATCTCTGTCCCAAGAACCTCTCTGTTCCTCAGACAGGCTGTAACCTTAACCCAGTGATGGGTGGTGTGACACAAGACAAACACCTAGGTAGCCACTGAAAGATATAATACACACAGTAATGCTTGAGTAGGTTGATCTTGGTAGCTGACAGATGCCCATCCAGCCACTCTTTCACTTCTCAACAGGCAAGTGAAAAAAAAAAGAGAGAAAACCATATTTTGACCATGATAAAGATAGGGGCATCATTTGCAAGTTACTGTCATGGACAAAATAGAAACAACTTGAGGAACACTGATTGAATTAACTGACAATTAAAACTACCATAGGATGGTAAAAAACAAACATAAAGCTAAAACCGCCTTTCTCCACCCCTCTTTTATTCCCAGACTCAACCTCACTCCTTCACTTCAGTCTCCTCTACCTCCTCCTCATCCATGAATAGCACAGGGGGATGGGGAATGGGAACTGTGGTTAGTCCATGACAGCTCTTCTCTGACCCTCACACTTTTGCCCTGTGTCAGTGCAGACCCCCCAGAGGACACAGCTCCTGCCAGGAGCCTTCACAATAATGAAACAAACACTGTCCAAAGTGCCAGCAGGATTATAGGTGAGCTGACTACTTACTCCAAGTCATCTAAGGGCTGAATTCTAAATGCTTTTAATAACAAGAACAAGTAGAAATAGGACTGAGGTTAAAAATATAATCCAACAACCCTTTAACCCCAGTAATGATGCTGACAAAAGAGGAAAAAACAACACAAGTTGTTCCCTGTCTTTATGTTTATGATCTCTCTGATGCGGGATGATCCTGCTAAAGACAGCCAGCACTCTCAGATCTGGAATTCATGAAATTGCACAGCAAAAGAAGCCATATGGTTCATTGAGATTTTGCCCTGAAGTTTCCATATTTATATCACAACAGCTTGACATGAGTGAAAACCCTGCTGATTCCTAAAGTGGAATAACACAAATAAGCTTAACACATGGCTCACAATCCTAAATGGAACCTTCAGATGAACCAGTAATGCAGTATTTAATTTTCTTTACCTGGAGAGGCAGCTTTACCTTTGCATCTACCTTCTGTGCACTTCCTTTTCTCTTTATGCTCATTCAGGAGCCCATTTATCTGTTTTTCAGCCACACCTGCTTCAGTTTGTGCACATTGGAAAGAACTGTGCTTTGAGGAATCGGTTTTTAAGATAAATCAGTGGGTTCAAGACAAATCCTTTTTCCCTTCAGTGCAATCTCTAATGGGAGCCTGTAAAAAGATTTCTGAGCAAATGAAAACCAGCTCACTGAAGTTTGGAATCATTACTATGCCACTTGAATTTTTCATTTCTTTTAAGATTATGATCTCTATCATCTCACTGCCGTTATTGACAGAGTTTTTTTCTACCTCTACATCCCAAACTTCCTCTTGCTTATTCCCAATATAGAATACAGATAAATATCTCCCCTAGTTTTCTCACCCTGCAGTTGCTTAAAAGAATTGTCAACATGATCAAATATTTGTGTCTTTCCATGTTGTCTTTCCAGCAAAAGTCAGGTGGTAATATCCTAAGGAGAACGAATGTTCCTAAGTATTTTTTCCAGTTTCCTAAAGATGACTTCATAAATTTTCTTGATCAGGATATCTGTAGAAGACATCCACCACAATATTTCTTTAAATGGTTACCATTCCACTGTGCCTGATCTATTTGAGTGTTGTATCAATGAAGTCTTGCCTGTGACATTAATCAGATGTTAACCCCCAGGATGCTTATCTTCCCAACAGCAGTGCTGGGAAAACCCTGTCTGGACTCCCACAGTTTTAGCCCCTGATGCTGGAGTCCCCTAGTCACCTTTGATATGCTCTGGGTCTCTATTGGCATTGTCATTGGTGCCATCATGGACAAGCAGCAAAAGTAAGCAAGTTCTGGTAATCAGCCAAACTCTGGTGATCTCTTTCCCGCACTGAGATCTCTGACATGCAAATAAACTTCCTCAGAGATCAGGTCTGGTCACCTGGTACCACTCTTCCTCAGAGAAGTGTCGTCAACCATTGCTTTATTTTAGTGGCAGAGATGAGGGTGTATGAGTCAGGTTCAGACAGCTTACTTGCCCTTCCAGGTAAAACCTGTCATCCAAGTAATCAGAAGGAATCCTCTCCAAGCCTTCACAGTTGTAGAGTCTCTTTCTTCCTATGCCTGAGTGTACCCTCTATCTACCCTGATCTCCTCCCATCCTGCTGCAGTGGATATCAGGCTTTCTCCCTTCAGGGAGCCTAAGAAAAACTTCATCTTTCATTTTGTTATCACTGATCCTGTGTAGCTTATTCTTATTTGCCAGGTGCTTCCCCTGGCAGCATGGAAACTAAACCAGGATGCACAGCAAGGAACTCATGCACCTTCCTCCCATGGTGTTCTGCAAACAGGAGCGTGCATCTTGCTGAAGGTACCTCCCCAGAAGGGCATGAATTAAAGTGAAATCTGTGTAGATTTGAAAATATACCAAAACTATTTTCTGATAAAAGACATATTTTCCCCCTTTTTAAGGAATTAGGCAAAACAAATTCCTTTTTTCATTCTAACTATAGTAAAGTAAAATAGCACAAAGAAAAAAATTAAATTAACCTGACATTTATAAAGAATAGTAAATTAAAATATGGTCATAAAATAGTTTACTAAATGAGGATAAAGCACATGGAATGATGTTAGTTGCTATTAATATTATAATTTTTTTAGTGCCTTAAACAATATTCAACACTTTTTAATTAGATAGTCAATGGCTTTTTCCTCCCACCCATCTTTCATTCTTATCATTGCATGAAAAATCTTTTCTTCTGCTACTGTCAGAAATGGCAAAGGTTTAATTCCTATTCTAACTGGAACATTGGTAAAACAAAAAGATAATAAAAGAATAAGACTGTGTCCATCCCACTCAATCTTTTTCCCTGAATCAATTTTTAAATATCAGTGTTGAGAATTAATAAGTAAAAAGACTATTCACTCAATTCAGACAATCACAACTGTTGATATTATACTAATACATTTCTGTTAAGTAATTAATTATTAATGCTAACCAATACAAGAAGCAAGAAAATAAAATTGGATGAGTTAATGTAGAATTTTTTTTTTTGAAAAATGCAAATTCACATAAAGATTAAGCTTGGATAGGAGTAGGAAGGTGGTTGCACACTTGCAAAACAAGTTCACTTGCTGCTGTTGCTCTTATATCAGCAATTTTTACACAAAGCTGTAAAAAAGATGCATGATTAAGGATAAATCAAACAGCAAACAGGTTATAGGTTGAATTTTTTAAATAAAAATAGCTTAATCAGAAAACAGTGATGTTTTAAGCATTTTCTCTCTCTTTTAAATATTTGTTTAAGAATTTCTATACAAATATTTTTGTATAAATGTTTTAATGTAGCTGATTGATTTCAATATATCTGTTTTGTGCTAAACGTGAAACTTCATCTGAAAAGTTTCTGAAACAGCAGGTCTGTGATTGTTGACAAAAAGGAATGCTTGAATGTCAGAATTTTTAAATCCAGAGTAAAAGGGAATGTTCACTAAACAGTTAAATGACAAAAAATAGAATGTCCAACAGATGAAATGTGAAAAAATTGATCACAGAAATTCGTCAATTATTTAATAAGTTCAGCTCATCTTTACAACTGTGCTTATTTCCTTTAGACAGATTTAACCTTTTTGCTTGTTCAATTCTTGGCTACATTTTATTGATTGCAATAATAGATTGTCTTTAATGGGCAGCTAAAGGCCTCTCTATTAGAGTAAACCTGAACAAACTTCAAAAGTAGATGCACAAATGATTATACTAAACAGTCAGCTGAAGGACAATTTCCTTTACAGTTGCACAATATATTGAATTAAGTATTATATGTCTTTATCTATATATAAGCATATACTCAAAGCATATAGTATGCTTCTCCATTAGCATACCATATATCAAACAATGAATAATTTATTAGGAAAATACTGGTTTTCTTGTTGTTTCGGTGTGAGAAGCGTAATGCATATTTAGAAATTTCATTCTGCTGATGTTAATGAATTTCCTTTTCTCCTGTATTTGCTTATAATACTTCTAGAGTAGAATTTCTAAATATCATAAATGAACAATGAAAATAGATTTCATTTTGCTGAGACTGTCCTTTTAAGGCTATTACTAAAAGTCAAAAACCTAATTTATAAAAATGACATAGAAAATAAACTGCCTGATATAAATTTCTATTTCTTTATATGAAACTATTGATATCTGTTTTACTTGCTCAGCATAAATGTGTAAATGAAATGTTTTGATGTGTAGTACTGAAGTCTCGTATAATCGGAAGTGACATCTCTTCAACATTGCTATTCTTTAGGAAAAGAATCTAATAAATAAAACGTTTGCTACTAACATTTTAAGGAATTAAATCTGACAACAGTTTTCAAATTCAGCATTTTGCTGTAGAAGTATGACCTGCAAAATACATCTCATTTCAGACTAATGATACAATTATGACAATATCATAAAAATAAAATATCTACCAGAAAAACAAGTGTGTCATTTGGACAGCAATTTCCTAAATTATAACAAGTAGTCTGGTTCATGAGGACAAGAAACTCAAGAACTAGCAAGCAGCTAGCAGCACCAACATTACAGTTTTGTGATCACAACATCATTGCAACAGCATTGTTTCAGTCTTTTTAAACTTGCCTTTTAAAAACAGAGATGAAAGACCCTTCTAATATTGAAATGAATCACTACTCTTTTCCAAGATAAATTAGGTAAACTGAATTCTTTACAATAAAAATAAAAATATATTTAACTATGGGAGATAAGCCAGTGTACAAAGACACAATAAAATTATATAAAGACATGCCCACCCACCCCCCTCCAAATCTATACCTACTGTTTTTCCCAAGATTATCCTTTTGAAATGAGTGAGTAAGACAATTTTAATTAGAAAGTTATTTGATCACTTCAGAGAAATATGTGGTTTTGTTTTCATCACCTTTACACAGCTCAGTAGCTCTTACTCTTAAAGACTTTCACACTTACCATAAAATCCCAGGAACACTAATGAGCAAGAAGTTAGATACCTAACATTTGAGTTCCTTGCAACTGTAAATGTTAAATGTCTTGAAGATAAAATTGTCTCTATTAGAAGTTCAAAGCTTTAAGCTTAGTTGTTCCTCTAAGCTTGCCATTATTTTAAAAACTGCCTGCTTATCTTGATCTGCTATGGGACTTAAGGAAAGAAAATATCTCCACAGCTGAGATGCTTAAAGACTAATAAAAGTAAATTAAAAAAACAGAAGTTCTCTGGAAGTGGGTAGGAAATAGAAAAATAATTGAAGCATGCATGTTTTTATATTACTTGAAATTAAGCTGAGTATTATAATATTTTAAAAAGTGTTTTCTTGCACTTCAAGTTTATAGCAAATCCATTATTTTCTTTGGAATACAAATTATACTTTCCGTTTAAGGAATTGCTTTGACATTCTGTGTATAAACCGTGGAAAGACATTTTCTCTGAAATCCATATTAATTGAAGTACCAATTGGAAATCATATACTTGTTTGTTTGTTTGTTTGTTTGTTTTTTAAAGAAGGATATTTGAAAAAAAAATACTTAGCACTTTTCAAGTAAAAATACATTTCCTTAATTATATATGATAATGCAGAGCATGCAGCAGTGCTAAAATAGAGTACGAGAAAGACCCACATCACAAATTTTAAAATGAAGATCACACAGAGATGTATATATTATTGTTCCATACCTGTATAAATTTCTGTAAAAATAGAAGAAAGCAGAAATTGAATATATTATTTAGGTGCAGTTTTTTTCCTCAAAATATGCAAGTTTATAATGAACAAACAATGAAAATATATCTGCATCCACATCTGTGAGTTTCACATTTCACATAAAAATAAGCTTCACTCTTTCTCAGAAACTAAAATAAGAATTTTACTATGGAAAACAATTAACAAAAATTTATTTCAAGCTGAAATACATGGGAATGCTTTTCTTTTCATTCTTTATTTTATCTGCAATAGCATCAACTGAAATTAATATTATGTGTGGAAAGCTTACAGAAAACTTGTATCAAACTTAGGTTTTCCTTATGGCCTAGGACTTGTGTATGTCAATAATGAGTTGCAATAATGGCTGCCTTTAGTTCTGGTGGTCAAAATCTTCTTTGTTCCAAGATCACACTTTCTTTTCTTAAAACTTGAGTGATTAGACAGACATTATTTATAGCATTTGATGCCAAGATTATAATTTTATTATTTTTATTTTTTGCATTAGTAGATGACCCTATGCCATAAATAGGCTCACTTTGTATAAAAATAAAGCTAAAAACGTTTTGCATCAGTAGTCAAAAAAACCCCTCTGAAATTTGGTAAACTTTACTTTGAGCAGCAGAAATGCCTTCATAATTTGCAGGGCAACCTTGGAAAAGGTAACTCCGTTTTAAGTCTTTAAAAATGGTGGTTTGCACATCCTTTCTGGATAACTAAGGGCCAGATTTCCATTTGCAATGAATAGAACTTGTATCATCTCTGTAACTTAAATCTGCTTGCTGAATAGAGGATCTTCTACACCATTCTCACAGAATGACTGATGAAATTCAAACCCCTTATTGGCTGTAGATGAATGGATTTACACATGAAGCATTCCCAGATCACTCATGGATGTAACGGCTTAGAGAATTTTTCTTGTGGATCAAGATGTGTCCCAAGGTGCAAACTAAAAGCAGAGTTGAAACTGCAGCACTTATCTCACTGAATCTGTATGGACGGAGTTAAGCAAACATGGCTTTTAGAGATGCCTTTGTGTTCCCAGCACTGTTCTGAAAGGCCACAGCTCTCCTACAGACCTTGGCATATCGGCCAGACTCTTGTGGACATCTAACATACCCAAAAGTACCTAAACAGACACTAGAAATAGCTAGGAAAAAGGCTTTCTCTCTGAATTGTTTCATTTTGGAGGCAGAAGCAGCTGAGAGTATTTATCTAGATGGCAGCTTTTAGGAACAATACATAAACCAATAGAAATATCAGAAACAAATTCCAGAGTCCTGAAGTGACTTCATATATGAGCCAACAGCAAGTCCCAGCTCATACTGATTTCCATTTAGGCATTCCATATCCCTTGTTGTTCACAGGCAATGCATATTTTCTAGGTAATATAACCCAAATATACCCACTCTACTTCTCTTCCCTCGAAAAACTTCCATGTGATGCAGATTGCCCTTCGTGTATCTATGCATCAGTTTCATTTTTCCCCTAAATAAAATTTTATTTGGCTGCTCAGTGTCAAAAGAGTGGCAAAACAAGAAAAAACCTGATGTTGAACAAAATATAGTGATTTATGGTCTAATACAGAGCCAGAGGTCTTACAAACCTGCCTGTCTGCATGGGGCTTGGCACAGGAAAGACTGAGGTTTGGCCTATGAGTGCTGGAAAAGTAATTGCTCCATTATCTCTACTCTAGCTTTTTGCCTTCATGAGCACTTACATTTCTAACTTCTTATTTGTTCTGTAATTAGCTGTTCCATAATAGAGTGTCCTGTGATGAAATCTCCATTATTACTCTTGTTTCTCAATAGATTTAAGCATTTCTTTTTTTCTGCTGAGTTGTGTTTCCTTACTAGTTTATTTTCTTCTGCAGCATGTTTGATGGTCAATTACCACTTTTCTTTGATCCTAATTGGAACACATTTGGAGACATGTGTCATTAAGGCTGCAAGAAATAAGCAGACATTTCCTCAGAACTGATTTTCAATTTTCTTCTACCATTGCATATATTTGATTTAAAAGGTCATACCTATTAGCAACATCTAGACAAAATACATACAATGCATTTTTTTGAAATGAGTCATGTAAATAATTTGTATCAAACGATAAAAATCTTTGCTCCATTTATTAAAATCAAGTTACTCAACAACTGATGGGGCTTTTTTCCTTTTTTTTTTCCTAAGGAAAGAAAATCATGCCAAGTCTCATAGGACTATCACATATCCAATATACAGTCTCTAATTGAAACTAGAATTTTAATGCTTTCTTCCTTCCTGAGCTTTCTTTGGGAACAATAGATTACTGGCTCAGTCCATGTGTCACAGGAATATTGTTAGTTAGCTTCACCTTTGCCTTAAATACAAGTATAGAAAATGGGAAAAATTTACAGTTCTGGTGTGGGACTGCAAGATCTGTACTTAGTTATCAATAATACCTAAGAAGAAAAAAATCCAGCCTTTTAAGTTTTACTTTATCTTCTGTAAAAATGAGCGGGTCTAGAAAGTGTAGTGAGATCATTCACCTTTTGCATGCTAGGAATGCTGAAAAGCAGCTTGCCTGATACAGGGACAAACTTGCTCTGCTACATTGTCAGCAAGGACTGCTGTCTAATAATTGTAACTTCATTATTGTGGCTTAAAAAATGTTGGCATTTAAAATCTCTGGATGGAAAGGTTCCATAAATTACTATGAACTCGACTATTAAAAGAATATTTGAATATATCTCAATGTCCTTACAAAACACTAAAACCACTAATAAAAACAACATGGATATAAATACAGAAAAAGCTATAGCCTTTAATAATTGCAGTGCTTTTGAATATGTTTGAATTTTTAATGGGACAACTCAGTGTTTTCTGATAGAGCAATGGGAGCTTTCATTCTACCTTCCATGGTAGGACCCCTAAATGTGATACAGCCTCACAATATATTTCTCACTCCTGCTCTCTGCCCAAAGACTTAACATCAATTCTGTAATAACTGTGATTCTGTTACAGGCTTCAATTTTAGAATCGATATCATAATAGAAAAGCTATTATAACTTCCCAGCTAGGACACTCTAGTGGAATCAAACTCTTAATAATATTAAGAATATTAAAATATTTTATTTGTCTTGCACTCAAATCAAGTTTTTCTTCCTTCCTTCCTTCTCCCAGTTCCAGTTGCTTTGTCAGCAGGGAGTGCAAACAGCTTCACTCTGTTTCTGAAGAATTTCAGAATGTCCACTGATACAAAATGTTTGATACAAATGACTCTCACTTCAGTTATGATAGAAAACAGATGGAAGTGGAGATATTTCTAAAATGCATATTTGCAGGTACCGATATATTACAACCAAGCAGAAGCAACTGTGCCAGACATATTAAGGTTGGGTCCTGAACACAAAGAATATCACAGGGCAGTGTATGTAAGTGGCAGCACGACCATTTCAGCTTTAAAGCATGAGGTGTGATAATGGCTTGTACTATACAGGTTAGTGGCAGAACACTGCTGAAAGCAACAGAGACAGAGAACTGGACTTTTATAAGTGGATTGTCATGTTTGATTAATATAACGTGTTCACAAACACATACAGTATTTCTGGCATAGACAACTATTATAAATGGCAAAAGCATATTATACGGACCTAGATGTTATATTTTTTTCTCTGTTTAACCTTAGTCACAGCACAGGCTCAGTGGGGCTCATTAACTTCTAGGATTTCTGTGGGTTTACACAGGAATCTCTTTCTCTAACCAGATTAATAACATAATATGGCATAGATTTTCTTCTGTTAATCAAATCTTGAGCTTCTCCAAATCAAGGTCAAAGGAATTATGATATAAAAGTACAGGGACTTTGAAGTTCATTGTATTGTACCATATTGTGACTACAGGTAAAACCCAACGATTTTGGAAAACAGAAAATCTATTTTCAACTCCACAAGGACAAGGAAATTGGATAAAAATTCTTCAGCTATCATATTTAGTAATTAAAACATTATTAGATGCTGACAAGGATGTTATTTCATATCTGAAAGTTTTATGGGTTTATTCAATTTCCTCTTGAATTATGCATAGGTGGACAGCTAGTACCCTCAAGCTGTTAGTCTGAATATTTGGGAAGTCAAAGGTAGTAATTTCAGTGGCAAAAATGCCAATGAAATTCTAGAATTTATAAAAAGACTATGATCTATATGGGAGGAAATCAGGACAGTAGTGATAGAGAGGAATGCATTAATTTTGTTAGAGTTACACCAGTAGCAACAGAAGATATAATTCTTCAGTGCTCTCTATCCACTTTATGAAAATTGGATTTTCTAAAGAAGAAATGGTGTCCATTGAAGAAGAAAAACTTCATTCACATATCAGACTTGTACAGTTAATTTTCACAACCTGGACTAGAGATATTTGAAGAAAAGTCTAGATATATATATCACTGCCCAAATATATATATTGTTTTTTAAAACTTTGATGTCTTCCATTATTCTGTGGAAGCCAATGGAATGAGTTAAAATATTTTTTCTAAGTAGACAAATCTGGGCTTTGAAAACCCAAACAAGAAACCCACTGCTCCTTCTAAGAAAAATAAAGAAACTATGAGTGCACAGTAATGGTTTAATTAAATTTCTGATGACTTTTCATATTTATATACAACTAGTATAAAAGCTTTTAAAACATAAAAGTATCCATTCAGGATATTATAAAATTTGCCACACATAAAAATGAATAGCATTTTTCCTGCTGTCAGAAGACTTGAAATGTGAAGAAAGCAAAAATTTGGAGGAAATGAAGGGAAAGAAAAAAGATAAAATCAAAACTTTCTGGTCATAATCTCCCTTAGTCTCCTTATCAAAATAAACAAAAATAGTCAAGGAAATAGAAACAAAAGCAAAATAAATATATGTAAACCAGTTTCTATATATAGAATCAATTTCTAGCTTAATCTGACAGGCTGTCTTTTGTATGAATGCACCTGAATGTCCAAATCACGCTCTAAGCTCCTTATTTTCACATTCTATATAGTAAAGATTTGCTGTACATCTCCTGATCAACTGGTACATGTTCCTGATATATGTTCCTAGTAATAGGGCATGCCCTTCAAGTCAGATTTTGTGATGAAACAACCGAATAATTGCAATATACTATGGAAATATATCTTCAGATTGCTTTCCAGGTAAATGGCAGCGTTCATAATACAGCATTTATTGTTTTCCACCGGGAATATCAGAAGCAAGAAAATCTGTGAAAATAGTCAAAACCAAAACAGGTGTTCCTACATAATTTTTGCCATTAACATCATGTATGTACTTTCTTAACTAAGTAATTCTGCAATCTGTAATTAGAGTAGACAAAGCTGTTCATTAAAATACCCTGAATATATCCACACAATTAGAAAACAGTTTAAATAACCATTATGTCGGCTTACAGTGAATCTGTTATAGGCTACATTTATAGCAGTTTAACACCAAATAAACAGATGGTATGAGACAGAGGTAGCGTTTCCATATTAAACTAAATCTCCTTTTATTTATACTCATATAAATCTAGGCAAAATCAGTATAAGAATTTGATCTTGGACAACGTTGAATAAGTAAAGAAGTAAAGAAGTAAACAGCCTCAAACATCCTGTATCAAAAACATTATTATATAATGGATAATAGAATCATTTAGGTTGGACCTAAATGACCTTTAAGGTCATCAAGTTCAATCTCTGACCAAACATCACCTTGTCAATTAAACCACAACACTGATGCCAAGTCCAGTCTTTTCTTGAACACCTCTTGGAATGGCAATCCTGGTACTTCCCTGGACTGCCCATTCCAATATTTAATCAATGCTTAATCTTTCAGTGAAGAAATTCTTCCTGGTGTTAAATCTGAGCCTTCTCTGGTTCAACTTGAGGCCATGCCCTCTTGTCTTGTTGCCTCCTCCTTGGGAGAAGAGGGCAATCCCCACCTTGGTACAATCTCTTTCTTTCAGAAAGTTGTCGAGAGTGATAAGGTCACCTCTGAGCCTCCTTTTCTACAAGCCAAGCAACCCCAGCTGCCTCAGCCACTCCTGATACACTCCAAAATCTTCACAGGCCATTTTGCCCTCATCTACACATGCTCCAGCACCTCAATGTCCTTCCTGTAGTGAAGGGCCCAGAACTGGACACAGCACTCAAAGTGCAGCCTCAGCAGTGCCAAGTACAGAGGGACAATTGCTGCCCTGCTGGCCACACTATTGCTGCCACCG
This sequence comes from Sturnus vulgaris, assembly GCF_052056855.1. Lineage (NCBI taxonomy): Eukaryota > Metazoa > Chordata > Aves > Passeriformes > Sturnidae > Sturnus > Sturnus vulgaris. The sequence goes on along the minus strand of NC_142245.1, from coordinate 88,705,369 downwards.
GCCAGGATGCCATTGGCCTTCTTGGCCACCTGGGCACACACTGGCTCATGTTCAAATTCTGTCAACCACAGGTTTTTTTCTGCTGGGCAACTTTCCAGCTCTCTGCCCACAGCCTGTAGGGATGAATAAGGATGCTGTGACCAAAGTGTAGGACCCTTCACTTTCTTTTATTGAACCTCTTATTGAACCTCATACCACTAACCTTGGTCCACTGAACCAGCCTGTCCTGATCCCTCTGCAGAGCCATCCTAACTTCAAACAGATCAGCAATCCCAACCAACTTGGTGTCATCTGCAAAGTGGTTGAGGGTGCCCTTTGGCCCTTCATGTAGATCATTGACAGAGATAATAAACAAGACTGGACCCAATATTGAATTCCTGGGGAATCGCACTGGTGACTGGCCATCGCATGGATGTGACTCCATTCACCACCACTCTCTGGGCCTGGCCATCCAGCCAGTTCTTAATCCAGAAGAGTGCTCCTGCCTTAGCCAGCTTCTCCAGGAGTATGCTCTTAGAGACAGTGTCAAAGACTTTGATGAAGTACAGGTAGACAACAGTCATAGCCTTCCTGTCACCCACCAGGTGGGTCACCTGGTCATAAAAGGAGATCCGATCGGTCAAGCAGAACCTGTCTATCCTAAACTCACATGTCTGGACCTGATCCCCTGGTTGTCTTTGAATGTGTCATGTGATCACACTCAATCTTTTCCATAACCTTGCCAGGTGCTGAGGCCAGGCTGACAAACCTGTAGCTCCCTGAATCCTCCTTCCAACCCATCCTGAGAATGGGCATCACACTGGTCAACCTCCAGTCATCTGCCACTTCCCAGCTGTCCAGAACTGATGACAAATGATTGAGAGTGTTCAGGTGAGCTCTTCTGGCAGCCCCTTGATGCCCTCAGGTGGATCCCATCTGGCCTCATAGACTTGTGAGTGTCTCACTGGCACAGCAGTCCATTAACTACTTGCCCCTATAATGTTCTCAGAGGATCTCAGTTACATTTTATGGGTCTTGTCAGCAGGGCTTGCCTTTTCCATTGAGCATATGAGACTTTGCTAGTCTCTTGAAGGATGACTGCAGAAAGGTTGACTTTCTGAATTTTTATTTACTTACTTAAATATCTGAACGAATATCAAATTCTACTGGAAATCTGGTTCCTTTTGTAAGACATATTCAAGAGACTAGTATTTCCAGCCATGTACTGAAAATTATTTTACATCTTCCTGCACAGAGGCAATTCTGATACTGCAATATTCATTTACATGTTATTGTACTGGATTTTATTCAGTAGAACATAAATTAAAACTAACAACATCGACAAACTAAATTTTGACCATTAATTAAAATAATAAGAACAAACATGATTGTTTGCTCATGAGCTCATGAATAATGAATTTTATTCAACCATCTTCCCTAAAGGGGAAAAGTCCTGCTGCCTCAACATACTAGGAAAATTGCCTTTTAATGATTATTCTGGAATCCTAAGCAAGTATCATTATATTGAACTGCTGGAGGAAAAATGTGTTTATATTTAATTTATAAATCAATAGGTGCTTTCAATTGAGACTATCACTTGAACTAGATTTTCTCAAGAACACCACACAATTTGTTACTTTAAATTATTTTAGCAGTAAGTATTTAAAATTTAACTGCAAAATTTCTATGAAAAAGGTCACCATAACCTTTGCAATTTAAGTGTATTTCTTTTAAAAGCATCAAGAGAAATAATCACACAGTTTCTGTATTCCAAGATAGCTGTAAATTGTTTCGGTGTGGGTTTTTCTTGTTTGTTTGTTTGTTTGTTTGTTTGTTTGTTTTATAATTAAATAAGGTAGAGAATGCCAATAAAATTAGAGAGAAAACTGTGTATAAAATCAACCAATCTTTGTGATAGCTGCTAAATGGATATACCTCCCATTATCTATGTAAGATATTTTATTCTCTTAACAAACTGATTTTAAAATACCAATTTTGTTTAACAAAGAAATACACCTAGCAGGTGTATAAACAATGCTCCCTTCACCTTACTTGCAGTGAAGGCATATATGGCTGACCACTTTGAAAGCTCTGCTTGAGAAAGTGAAGGACTATTAATGCTGTAGGAAGACTGAAATGCATTTAGACAAGTGACAGAAATGCCTTCTAAAGTTAATTATGTTTACTTTCCCCTCTCCCTTGGTGTTCATTACCTTTAAACGGAGCCACACATTGGCAGAAATAATTACCAGGTTGGTCAATGCAGGTGGCTCCATTCTTGCAGGGAAATGAAGCACACTCATCTATATCTGTTTCACATCTTGCACCTTTGAAAAGATGAAAGTTTTGAACACTTACCAAAAAATCAGCTGCCAATTTCTAATTCATTTGTACCACAAAAATCTCAAGCAACTTGTGAAGATAAGCTAATATACATCAGCCAAATAAACAGCCACACTACTGATATCAGCATCCATTTTTTCCTTGTAACCACAAACACATACCAACTTATTTCTGAGTTGCTAAATGGTAACTAGTCCTCCTTATGTATGCAAGCTTTGAAGGTCTTTTTAAATGCAGACTAATTTATCTTGTGCTATGTAGTTTACAGAAGCAGTCAGCATTCCAGTTTGTTGGAATGCAAATTAAACATTAGACCAGGGTAGGTAAAAAGAAATGACAATAAAACACAAGCAAGTTAGTCAATAATGCCTTAATGGATGCTCTGTGGACTACCAGGCTGTGGAAAACAAGGTTAACTACGAAAATAGCTTACCAGTAAAACCAGGTAGACAGATGCATTTATAGCCACCAATAAGGTCTGCACATGATGCATTATGAAGACATGGAGAAGACTGACATTCATTTATATTTGCCTCACAAGTTGTACCTATGAATATAGATTCAAGGAAAGGGGAAAGAAGTTATTCCATGTCACCTTTAGGCAAAGATCAACATTTATTTTAACTGAATATAATTCACATATCAGAATCTATTTGATACATTTTTTATACTCAAATCTGGGTGTTTCTGACAGATCATATGATTCATCTTCTGAATGTTTAAGTTGTTCACTAATTTTTCAAAAATATTGAAATTTCAGTCATCCAATAGTTTACTAAGGCTTAAAGCAGACAGTTTTCTTATTAGATAAATATAGAGAACAGAAAGCAAATTATAGTAAGTATAATAGACTGCATTGCAGTGGCATAAGAGGAAATATTTCCTATGTTCATGATAAGGCAAAAGATGTACTCTTAAAAAACTGTGAAAAAAGAAATCTCTTATAGACAAGAAGAAAATTCCAATCTAGACCATAAAAACCCACATAACTACTTAAAGTATAAAAATATTTCACTGCTAATATTTTTCAGCGAACCAAATTCTTTTTATAATTTGAAGAATAAATGAAAAATTGCATCAATTGCACTATTTGGGAAGTTAAAAGCATTTAAAGAAATAAAAATGCAAGCAATAATTTTTCTGAATATATGAGTAGTAGAAATGTACAATTTTGCACTGGGATGTTTGAATTATGGAGTTATTTGTATTTTAATGATTAAATATCCATGATGTTTTAAAAATGGTGTTTTAAATAGAAAATGGATATACTTTAAATTCCTGATCTAAGCTGAAAGCATAGCTGCAGCTATTAATGCATCCACTTATCAAAGAGATTAAATTTTTCATATAAATTGTACAAATATGCTAAAACTAAAACCTTTACCACACAGTTGGATTTTGTTTTTCTCAATTTGAGGATATTTTCTCAATTCAAAATATCTTTAAAGCTTGCAGAAAACACTATATCTTATTTGCAGAATTTCACTGAAGCCTGTAGATCTATTTTCAACCAGCAAGACACCAGTTAGCAGAAAACACCTAGTTCCATGCTATCACGAAAACAAAACTGGTAATTTAGTCAAGATACGCTTCTTCTAACTGACATGTTTATGACTTCAGATGACACCCATATATGAATATATGCATCTCATCAGATATGTTAAGAAATGGTGTAAAACTCTGAGTAGGTTTACGAAATTATTGTTCTGTGGATTTTTTTGTACCTTCAAATCCATCCTGACAGATGCAACTGAAGGCATTCAGGTGATCAACACAAGTAGCTCCATTGTGACAAGGGTCACTAAGACACTCATCCACTTCAATCTCACAGTTATGACCTGGAAACGAGTGTAGGATTCATTTCATTAGGAACACGGCACTGGTGAATCATCAGTGCAGACAGCAACAACAAAATGAAATAACTGAGCTTAGGTACAGGGAGCTTTTGCCAATGAGCCATAAATTGTCTTTGGGGAATTCACTTCTTGTTGATTAAAGGAAAAAAAGCAGAATATAATGTTCAACAAAGATTTTATAGAGTCTTTTACAGAGGTACTCAAAAACTTGCATTTTTCATATTTTAAGGGCAAGAAAGCCTTGAGTTTTCCTGAAACAACACAAGTGTAAATATGGTTTCCAGGAAAAGAAAATAAAATAATACAATCTTTCTCTATCATATTATTTATTAATTTATGGGTTTGTTTTAAATATCTCTATGGGAAACATTGGGAAAAGTTTTAATTATGGACAAATACTTTCATATCTTGTAAAAATTAAAAGTCAGAAAGTTAGATATTGGCATGTATTTGTAAATATGCAAAGGAAAAAAACTGATGCTGATTTCTAGTTGTGAATGATGTATCTAATATTTCTTCTGGCATAAAATTCATTGTTATTATTGCTTCAGGAGAGATAAAGCTCCTGATTGCTTTGAGGAATTTTGAGGGTTTTAACGAACCACAGAAAAAATATAAAATACTGATCCATTTTTATGTAGATATGAGTATAAGAATTTAAACAAACTTTTCAATAATAAAAGAGCTCACCAAGTATTATCACAAGTAACATCATACGAATTTACTTTATATTTTTATAGTAATAATAATTAAATAAACCAGCCATAGAAACAGGAAAAAAACATTTCATTGCATGAAAGAAACAAATACTATTGCCCTTAAATTACAGATTATTTCATCTAAATCAATGCCTATGTAAGGATGTAGAACAGCAAGTTAAGAGGTATTCAGTCTTCTCAAGACTTCCTCCGGTTGTCTGTCCTCCTTGACTACAGAGGGAGATTTTTTGTCATCTTATTCCTGCTTTTGGAGCCCTATCAAAGTCCCTGGAGTTAGATAGGATGGATCTGGCTAGCACAGGTGATCTGCCACTCAGGGAATGCCTACTGCCCTTGATTATTCCACCATATAGTTGATCAGAAATACCTGTATATGTATCTAGAAAGAATGGGTTTTTTTACACTGTCATCTGATAATACAATGTCAGTATGCTGACATAGCCAAACTCATTTTAATCTAGTCAGTCTAATGACAATGGCCTGCAGGCTAGATGCAAATATGAGTAGTTAAACCTGCCCAGGATCTGGGATGTATGTTTGGCAGTTGAGACCCTTCTTACTGCAGCCTTATTTTTACAGAGAGCACAAAGTAGAGAAATTAAGGCCAACTTGCATATGGCTGGGAGTTCAAATCACATCAGTGTAAGACAGACACCATGTCTAAAATAGTATAAAGAGTAATTGGAGTGGAAATAGTCCCTTGTAGTCAGTATTTTTTACAGCTGAATACTCTTACTCAGCCAAGTACTTTTGTGTGCCAAGAAACAAAAGTTGTTTCTGCTTGAATCAGAGTCACACTGCTAAATTATCTATTGTTGCTTTTGTACAAACTTCTTTTCTCTGACTGACTGAAACATGTTAAACAACACTTCTGTGAACTCACCTATAAAGCCAGGTGCACAGAAACAAAGGTAGCCACCCACAATGTCTTTACAGATGCTGGAGGCTCCACATGGTTGTGATAGGCAGGCAGAAACAGCTGTTTCACATAACTCACCGGTAAAACCTGTTGAAAAATAGGTTAACAGAAGACTTAGGAAATTTACTACATTCAGTCTGAGAGAACAGACAAGAGATAGACCAATTAAATGTGCAGTTTTCTTGTGTTTTGAAATCTTATTTAGGATAGGGTAAAATATTCCAGTTTCCTTTAAAGTTTCAGTTTCATATACAAAACAATTCTAAATGGAACAAAGTCATAATGATAAAGTAATTGATGAAGTTGTACTTCAAATTATAATAAAAAACATTCAAAATACAATGGAAATCAAATAAATCATTTTCTTTGATGAAAGAATTTTTATTTTTGAACATATACAGTAAATAATTGCAAGTAAATATTTTTTGTATGACTGATCTTTTTTCAAACCAAATAAATATATGTAGCTAAGTGTTATAAAGCAGTTGAAAAATCAATCCGTGTGTGGAGCTAGAATCCAAATGCTGAATATAAATGCGAAGTTTCAAATTTTAAACATTTTTGTTTGGTCATTAAAACTTAGTGAGCTAAAGCATAAGAAGTACAGTTTTCTGGTCTCCTATTAGCTGAGCACTTAAAAATTTTCTAAATATTTTTAGTGCAACAAAGATCAGAATAGACTGGACCAATTTATTATAATTTAACAAGTGCAGCATGAAAAGCCACTAAAGACTTAAACCGGAGATTTGGTTTAGTGAGTTAAATATAATGAATTCCAGTGTCTTACAAACTTATATACCAAATCTGGCTGAAGATCTGAGTTTCACATTTAAGTAAAAAATATAAAGCAATGCCATGCTTCAGTAGCATAGGTATTGTCATGACAGATTCCAGTGTGCCATTGAGTTGCCCCATATTTGACATTGTATTAGTCAAACTTTTAGACAGAAAGGAAGACTCTTTGGTCAAATATTCAAATAAATCTCTATTCCTACAGTATAACATAATAAGTTTAAAAATTAAGCATAACCTTGTTTTAGAAGTGTTTATTAAGTGCGGTTGAGTATAATAAATAATTACAAACTTTCAAAAGTTCAGTACTGCTTGGACATAATCTTTAAACTGAAGGAAATGTAAACCGTGTTCTTAAGGCATGACTGAAGACCTGCTGTTCTGGAAGATTTTTTAACTTTTGAACATCTTGCTACATGAGGGAAGACAGCAGCTTCTGACCATCAGGGTAAATTGCTGGAACATGCTGCAGTTTACAAATTCTGGCTTGTTGAACAACCCTTTGAGGCATAAATACAAGGCAATGAATATCAAAACTGCCTTACACATGCAGTCATTTTCATTTCTAAATCAGTAGATTCAGAAAAGTGACTTTGAGCTATGTTTCAATTCCATCCTAAACACCAGCTGTGCAACATTCTTGCACAGCTATAGTTTTCCTCCTTGTTGACTGCCATTAAAAATTTAAGTCTCTCATTTTGCTTTTGTAAATATCTCTAAACATCTGCATAATGAAGTATTACACAAACCTAATATAAAAAATTATGATAAAGACATAAAATAGAAACGTTGATCAATGATGGTAACAGCTATGCACAGATATATCTATAGCTGTTGCATGTAAGACTTTCATCTAAATAGAGATAATGGATATAGAAAAGCCAACAGGTTTTTTCCTTGATGAAATAAAAATTATTATTCATAATAACTTTATAGATTTGCAAAAAGGTCTTAACCTATGTATCCTTTTATTTCTGTGTTTTGAACTAATTATCAAAGTATTACAGCATGGATTATTGGGCTTTGAGCAATGTGATCTACTTAAAGAAGTCACTATACTAAGTTAGAACTAAGAAGAACAAAGGGTAGTAGTGGTTTCAGGGCTCAATTTTAATAATAAACATCTGGTTATGTATAAGGTTTCTCATCAAAACATATTCAGTTGCAGTACTTAAGAATATAGTATTTCCTACAAAAAGAATTGAGCACGTTTTGATTTATTTTTCTGTTACAGATATCCAAAAGATACTTCATAAGATTAGATAAGGAAAATTTAGCAACAGAATATTTAACTTTTTTTTTTAAATGCCGCATTTACATTCTTGAGACATTTCATTTTGACAAACCCAAATGCCTCACGACAAAAGTGATTTTTGCTAGTCAGACTGTGACACTTAAACTCTCCAGGGAGATCACTGAATTGTGATCAATTCTGACATAGTCCAGCCACACAGTGATTTATGGCAATTTCACTACATGGGTCCTTATATTCTGGATGGCAGGTACATCTGAAACTATTAACTGAAACCTCACATTAAGGGTTATTGTCAGAGCCAGCAGGATTTGATGTGCATTCATCCACTCTTATTGAACAAATACTACTTCTGGGGAAAAGGTTTTATAGTTCCTGTTAAAAATTACATCTGAGAAAAACTTAAACAGACAGAAAGAAAGAAAGAAAGAAAGAAAGAAAGAAAGAAAGAAAGAAAGAAAGAAAGAAATGCCAGAATTTAATAAATTAATGTAAAACCTGGACAATATTTTCATTGTCATTAGAATTCTTATGTAATGGGGTGCCAATTTCTCCTTATTTGTATTGAATGTGATAATAATTATATATAAAACCATTTAATTAATCGGATTTTTTTGGATAGAGTGGTTGCAATTGTTTTGTCATTCAACACCTATCATAATGAAATTCTGCTTTTGCTTAGGTCTGCTGGAATTTCAAATATAAAATTTGTACTTATTGAAAAAATTATACAAGGTGTAAAATTGTAAAACATGAGCAACTAACAGTAGCAGTGTTGAACAAAATAGAAGAAAAGTTATAAAAAGGAAAAGTCATCACCTTGGCATGTGTATTGGGTTTGCTTGGCCAGGTTTTGGCAGCAGGGTGGGGGCTTACAGGGGTGACTTCTTTGAGAAGTTGCCTGAAGCTTCTCCCATGTCTGACAGAGGCAATTCCAGCTGCTGCCAGGACCGACCCTCTGTTGGCCAAGGCCATCAGAAAACAGCAGTAATCCTTCTGTGATAGTATTTAAGGAGGAAAAAAGTGATAGCACAGATGTAATTGTGGCCAGGGAAAGGTGGAGTAAGAACAAGAGGAGCAGCTCTGCAGACACCAAGGTGAGAGCAGAAGGAGGGGCAGGAGATGCTCCAGGTGCCAGAGCTGAGATTCCCCTGCAGCCCCTGGTGCAGCCCATGGTGGGGCAGCTGTGCCCCTGCAGCCCATAGAGCTCCTCTATGCCAGGGCAAGGTGGATTACCGAGAGGAGGCTGTGAATTCCTGGGAAATGCACGTTAGAGCAGGCTGCTGGCAGGGATTTGCAGACCTGTGGACAGAGGAGCTCGCTGTGGAGCAGGTTTCCTGGCAGGACTTGTGATATTGTGGGGGAAATCACATTGGAGCAGGTTGTCCCTGAAGGACTGCATCCCATGGAACAGGACCCAAGTGTGATGAACTGTAGCTTGTGGAAAGGATTCACCCTGGAGTTCAGAACTGTCTCCCATGGGAGGGACCCCACACTGGAGCAGGGGAAGGACTCCTCTCCCTGAGAAGCATCATAAACAGGCTGGGGTGAACTGACCATAATCCCCATTCCTGTCTTCCTGTGCCACTGGGGGGTAGCAGGTACGGCATGGGAAGGAGGAAGGGTGGGGGAAGGTGTTCTTAAGATTTTTGTTTTACTTCTCATTTCTCTGCTCTGGGTTGGATTAGTAGTAAATTCATTTTTCTGTCAGGTCTGTTTTGCCTGTGACAGTAATGTGTAAGTGATCTCTCCCAGTCCTTATCTGAACTCACGAGCCCTACCTTATATTTTCATCCCCCCATATATTTGCCAAGGAGAGAGATAAAGTGCCTTTGACAGGTCCCTGGCATCCAGCCAGAGTCAGCCCACCACAACATGAAAGAAAAACAGAAGAAACAAGTAATTCTCCTGCCTCAGACAGTACAAGAAGAAAGTGTTTTATTGTGACCGTCTCTTCTAATAAATAGATGTGATTGTTGTATTGAAGTAACCAATCACAACTATAAGAGACACAGCAGAAGATGCAATTTTCTCTGTTGAATCCTTCTTACATATATGCTGTCTGCACCTCAGAGAACAAAACCCATTAATTCTCAGTAAAGACAATTCAAACTTCAGCAATTAGATTAGAATAACAGAGTTGCCTTCTAAAAGTTTTAAAACTTCATGTTCCAAAAGGTAAGAGACTGAGAAACCATGGCAATGCAACTTTAAGAAAGTTGTGTTCTCTGAAGACTGCTCATTTTCACAAGTAGACTTGCAGATCCAAAACAGCAGGAATCTGAAAAATTCAGATTGTTGTGTTGTTGTGAAAAAAATCTGCTGCTTTATTTCACAGTAGAGGTTGGGGAGAAGTCAAAATTTGTGTTTATGTACACATGTACACATAGAAAGAAAGTTTAACAAGCTGTAAGACTGTACTTCCATCAGTACTTAGGGTGTTTGTACAACGGCTTTTTTCCTACATATGTCAATATCTATATGCAATAAATAAATAAATACTCTAAGCCAAACGAATTTCAAGATTTGCAATTCAATTTTCTGTCATAAACTTTGAAGTATTTCAAGAGTTTTAGATCTTTTGCAAAGTATTTTCAACTAAGTAGTAAGTGAAAAAAATAAGGCTTTTGGGCCAAAAGTCTGTTTTTATCCCATCATGTCAGCATTTTCTGATAAATAATGTTTCATTAGATATTCCTCAAAAAGCTCTACTGGAAGCTGAATATTATTTTTGTACAGTTTTGTAAATGTAACTGGTTTGAATTTTGTGGTACGATTTTCTGATTGAAAGATGGAAATGTATTTTTTCAGCAAAAACATCTGTGCATGATTTAAGCTTAATTCAGTCTGGAGAAGAACTTAAAAGAGCAGTCAGTCCATCTTCTGCTTACCACTAACTCAATTTGGTATCAACAAATACATGTATATTTTAAAATATTCTTGATATCCCAGAAGTACTGCCTCAGCCATTTTACTGTTTATTTACTGTAAAAGCTAATATGACAATGGTGGCAAGCCAATGTCCCTGACACAGGCGACAAACGTGATTTCATCCAGGCTACCAATGGATTTACTCCAAGATCAATTCTGATTAAGGCTCTTCCCAGGGGAAAAACGTCACAGGCAGAGTTTACAGAGCCATCATATTCTGTATGAGCCTGAATTCACACCCCTTTCTGGCCCTCTTCTAGGCTTTTACTAATTTATTACTGTTGGCTAATTTGTCCTAGTCATCTCTGTGCTAAAGCAGAAATTCTTGGCACACACAGGCACAATAATTTCCCTTCATTGATATATTTGCAGGGTCTGCTCAACCTAATTTTTAGCTACACATGCTTCAGTTATGTTCCAACACCAAAGAGTTAAAGGGCATTGTCATTTCCACTGTATGAATGCAGTCCATCACAGAATCACTGCATACCCAAATATGAGTTATCTCACATATTTAAAAATCTTAAAATTGTTAGATTAAATTTAGTTCTTGGGAGGTGAGAGACAAGATAATCTGTGATAGTTTGGTCACTACTTGTTGAACACCAGTGCTTTTCTGATAATAATATTCATTCACCAATGAAATCTAGCATTATGGATAATAACATAATGTCATGATAGAAATCTGAATACCTACAGCTCCATATGGAGGCACCAACCCTTTGGACCAATAAATATAGATAGACTTTGTGAGATATATACCAGCACATAGTCCAGTCATATCCTGTGCTGACTCTGTATGCAGAGTATATGTCTTAATACTACATTTTAAAATATTGTGTTCAGATAGCTTTAATTTAATAAATTTAATAAAATTTTATTAATCATACAGCTCATATGACAGCAAAGGAAGCAGGGAACAACTCACTGACAAGCAATACAGTCCCACAGCACCTAAATGAGAGAAGCTGGGCAGGTCCATTGCTGATAACCAGGTCTAGCACAGGACAGTGATGACCAGAGAACTGCAGTGACAAAGTAGGCCTGGGACTGAAAGCCAGCAAGGCAAGGGCAAATTGGCAGGAGCCTGCTGGTACACTCTGTATACATACATACACTGTATGGCAGGCAGCTACATCACTTCTTGCACAAGCAGAACTCTTGGACAAATATATGAGAGTGGACATTTCTTTTTCAACAACACCAGTACATGGCTCAATCTCATTCAGCCTGAAATCTTTGGATGTGTTCTTGCAAATTGCTGCCTGGTTGCTTCCAATTTTCTGTGATTTTTTTTATGACTGCCAAAGAAGGTTCATCTTTGTTCGGCTGAACCTTCTTTCTTTTCCAGAACACTGCTAGAGTTTTTGCCTGTTTCTCTCCCAGATTGGTGCCATCTGCACATTCAGACACAATATTCCTATTTCAATAATCCAGGTAATTGATAAGGAATATTAATGAATAGCATTAGTGGACCCAAAATATTTCCAGTGATATTTCTTTCCACACTGAATCATTATCATCTTTTAGTACTTTTTCCCCATGAGTTACATGTCGTTCAGTGTTAGTTTCACTGAGACAGTGTCCCCTTGGTTTCCTTATAAGAATGATGATGCACTCAAGATATTTAGAATCTTCTTCCTTATCTCAAAAGTTTATTACTACCTCAAAACAGAAATTACAATGGTTTCACACATTTTGCTCTTGAGAAATTCATTCTACCTAGGGATTGTCATATTTTTTGTTGGCTTCAGATGTTTATAAATATTTCAACTTCACATTTTCTCTAATATTTTTTCAAGAATTCAAGTTAGACCTGACAGTTCTATACTTCATTTCTGCTCTTTTCTGCCATTCTGTAACTTGACTTAACCACAAGCCTACAGCTCTAAAATTGCTCTAAATCCTTTCTCAATACCACAGCTGAATTTGTAGCCAAACAAACAGATTTTACAGTATGAATTTTCATTTGAACACTCTAGGTTCTTCTGTGACTGATAAAATAATGAAGAAGATTATTCTGGAAGTTATAGAAAAACACCTGAAAAACAACACAGTATCAGTCAGAGCTTCATGAGGGGAAAGTCCCACTTATGAAACACAATTTCCTTTTAGGACAAGGTAACCCACTGTTGATCAAGAGAAGTCAATTGATGCAATATTTCTGGATTTTAGTAAAGCTTTTGCTACTGTCTCTCATAAAATACCCAGCACCCAGCTGGATAAACCCATCATGTGATAGGTGAGCTGCTGGCTCACAGGTTGGATGCAAAGGGCTGTAGTAAATGGGGTGTCATGAGACTGGTGACCTGCCACTGGTGGGGCTCCACAGGGCTCCATCCTTGGCCCTGTGCTCTTCAACAGCTTCATGAATTACTTGGACACAGGACTTTAAGGAATATAAGTTTGCCAATAATGCTAAACTGGGAGGAACTGCTGGCTCCCTCAAGCAGAGGGACAAATTAGAGTACTGGGCAATCTGTGACCATATGAACTCAGCCAAGTGCTGGATTCTGTGCCTGGGTCAGAGCAGCCTTGGATGGATGTACAGACTGGGGAAATGCACAGACTGCTGGAAAGCAGCACTGTGGAAAAGGTCTTGGGGTTCTGGCTAACAGAAAGTTAGACATGACTCAGGCCCCTGGTAGCCAGGAGAGCCAACCATGCCCTGGGGGCACCAGGCACAGCATCACAGCCGGGCAAGGGAGGGGATTGTCCTGCTCTGCCCTGAGCTGGGGCAGCCTCACCTCCAGTGCTGGGGACAGGTCTGGGTGCCACAGTGTAAGACAGATATTAAAGAGTGTCCAAAGGAGGGCAACAAAGATGGTGAAGGGTCTTGAAGGGAAGCTGTATGAGAACCAGCTTAGGTCATTTGGTCTGTTTAGACTATTGCTTTTTAAGGGTTCTTCGTCTATTCTTGAATACAGTGTAAAACAGTAGAACAGAAGTTCTGATCTAGAAAGTTCTTTCAAAAGGAGTAAATCGGATTTTTCTGTAACTTTTTTTCTGTTCATTCTCCCCCATTTAGAATTTCTTTCTGCCAATGAGTACTAATGAGTCCATCATGTTTCTTTTAGCTACTTGACTTCAACGACCATTTCTACTGCTTTGGAAAAACTGGATCTTAAGCCATATAATTTAATGCGAAGATACAGGAGAATTATTGCTCTACAATGTTTTTCTTTTAAGAAAAACCCTTAAACCTAGCAAAGGACTATAATGGCTAGGTACATCTTCCAACACTGTAAGAATATTTTTTGTCAGTTCCACTAAAAGATGAATTAGAACTAGAGAAAAAGGATTAAGGAAAAACAGAGACATACTCTATTCATCTTACAGAAATAAACCAGAAGACTTACAGCTATTACAACAGAAGTTTGATTACTGTAGCACAGCAGGAAGCTTCAGAATCTCTCGTATTTACACTAAGGAAACAGAATAAGTTTTTATTCTGGCTGTGCTTGCTGGATTGAAATGCTATCTTATAATATTGTGGCTAAAAGGCTATCTTATAATTTTGTGGTGTGATGCATTAAAACAGCACCTAACGAATCATCACCTGCAGAAGAAAATAACTGCAAGAGTAGAAAAAAAAAAACTTTATGAAATAATATCTGTTATCCATTTTCATTTTCCCATGAGGACTGCAAAGTTATTAGTGTTTGCTGCTTCTTTTGTGATGATGTCAGGATCTGCTGAGAAGGTGATATGTATTGTATAACATAATTTGATTGCTATTAGGAATAGGTAATTTATTACCCTTTCCTATATAACATCTTCCTGTAATTGATATGCAAATCCTGTGGAATTTACAATTCCCTTATGGATAATGAAAAATGAGAGCAAGAAATTGCTTAATTGAAATAGTTTATGCCAGTTAGAACTGGGGTAAAAGCATTGCTGCTAGCAGATCAGTAGGAAAAAAAAAACAAACAAAAGCAATGACAAAAAAAAAATAACAATAGCAATCATTAATATGAATTACCTAACTTCTGAATTACACAGATTTTCAGCTTAACATCTCTGAAAAAAAAAATCAGTGAAATACAAAGCTCCCAGTAAAATCAGCACAAGCAGTGAGTAATGTTGCTATTCTTCCTCAGTTACATCTCAGAGGTATTGCATGCTTACAGATGTCATGTGTCAAGAATAAGGAGATAAGAGGATGAGCTGCCCCCCACTGTGTAATATGATAGTGGATTAAATAAAGACCTCTTCAGTTCAATATTCTTATTTTAGAGATGAATTAATTTGTTACAGAAAGTAAGTTCAATGACTTTATTAAAAAGAGAATGGTTTCTGAAGGGCCACATAAAGTCAGGTATGTATTTCCTCAGGAGTGTAAAAGCTTTTTAAGTAGAATTTAGGAAGACAAATATGAAAAAGAAGCATACATTGGCTTGCTGTTCATGTCATTCATGGAATTAAGTTTGGCAGGCAGTACACAAGCAAAATTTTGGAATTGAACTATTTCTTAGAATTTGCTGATAAGCAATCTGTTGGACAGAGAGAAAGTACATAGACATTCTCTGTCATCTATCATATATTTCCTAGTCTGTCTTTTGTAAATTTAAAAGATAATAAGACATCCAAATATGATCCTTCATTTGTCATCTGATTAGAACACCATATGGTACTAAAAAAGCTGGAGGGAAAAAAAGGGGGTTGATTTTAGTAACAGGTAAGTAAAGGAGAAAAATGGTGATTAAACCACATAAAGCAACAGCAGTAGACTTTGCTGAAGGTTTGGTGAGGCAATTCTCTTTCTTGTTAGGAATTTTATACAATACTTTTACTCCTTATTAATGCAAGTAGTCTATTCCATGTCTCTACATAGAATATGAAAACTGAACAAATGCTAATCATTTTTCAGTACATTGTAGAACCAGAAGTTTAGTTGGAAAGCGAGTTGTCAAAGAAGGAAGTTGTTTTAGAGAAGGGTAGAAAAGCATGAAGACAGAACAAAAACACAGGTGAAGAATTAAATGGGCAGAAATTTCAAAGAAAAAGAATAAATAATATCCAAAATAAAGACTGTTAATATTTATTTAGAAATGGCACT
This sequence comes from Sturnus vulgaris, assembly GCF_052056855.1. Classification (NCBI taxonomy): domain Eukaryota; kingdom Metazoa; phylum Chordata; class Aves; order Passeriformes; family Sturnidae; genus Sturnus; species Sturnus vulgaris. The sequence continues at coordinate 88,689,516 of NC_142245.1, read as the reverse complement.
AGAATAAAGATTGTTTCAGTTTGAGCTATAAAAATACACTTCTGATTTTTCTTTTATTTTTTTTTTTTTAATCAGAGATGGCCAAACAACATAACAGACCATAATTCCAAAACCCTTAGATTCTTCATTAAGAATTTGAATATATTTATATATGTGGTGGACAAAAAAACTATTAGTTATCTACTTTTCAGAAATATAAGTTTTTGAATAAACAATTTTTAAACATATATATTAAACATATAAAAATTTTGTCTAGTAGACATAGCATATTAGCATCAGGAAAAGGACATAGTTTGATTATCACTTTAAATTCTCCACTGAAGTACGACTTTAAGCTTGTAAGGCCAAACTTTTAGCAGTTTTCTGGAATGTGATGTCTGAAAACAAATGTTACTTGAATTTCTAATGTCAGAAATGGAAAATGATAGAGAAGGGCCAGAGATTACATCATGGTAAATCTTATTAATTTCTTATTAAATGTGAGTGGGCTCATTCTATAACCAAGAGGCAGTTAACCATGGGAACATATTCCAATCATGTATCAGAAAACAAGAAAAATATAGAGATATCAAAAACAAGAAGCAGTAAACTAAATATTAATCACAATTGGCAATTTAAATTCTTTATAAAAGCATATAACTTTGGTGAATTATGAATTACAGCTATGATGGTTTTAACAGGTGTTTAAAATAGATGTTTAGTATTGAGTAATCATTCCTTTCCATCCTGGCACTACCATTACAGTACTTTTAGAAATGAATAGACTCAAGCTAAAGGCTGTCATAGAGATATTTCCTTACCTGGGGGATTTGTAATGGGTTATTACAGTGTTCCTCAAGACATCACTCTTTTGTGTCTGCTTTTGGTAACAATAACTCAAAGTCTTATTAGACATTTTGAAATAAATAGTGTTGTTTTTATTAGAAACATGTCAAATTTTTAAGTCATCTGCTAGGGTTAGTGGATAGAATTGACATTACAAATGAGCTACTAATCAATTTTCTTCCCCATATTTTTACCCTCATAAATGACAGCACATTTTTTGAAAAGATGAGAGGAAGTCAACAATTTTTTCGTGTTCTATTGCAGGGAAATTTAATTTACCACTGGTATGAAGCACTATACTGAAAAATAGGAACACAGGTAGAAAACTGGAATTATAAAAAAGAAAATTTTTTTATAAAGCTATTACACCTAATAAGGTATCTTTTTACAATAGCAAGAAATTTGCCATGTGGTCGCTTCACCATGTTTACTTTCTCTTTTTTCATCACAGCCTGCCTTAACTGCAACTTCTTATAATAGACTATTTCATGAGCTTTTCAAAATGTGTTGCTCTTTTCATTTGTCTTTTCCTCCTTCCTAATTTCATATGATACTTTTAGATTCCACCTTTTCCTTCTCCTGCACTTGGTTGTAAGTGTGTTTACATACTATGTGTCGATGTATAATGAATGGTTTTCTGTGTCATCGTGTGAATTTTCTTCTTCCTTCTTAATTTAATTATTTTCATCTTAAAATTGTAATTAAAAAGTATATCTATTTCAATAATTTTTAAATCATTGTATCTTGTTTTACATCTTAATTTACCAACATTTTATATATTTCAGTTTTTCAGTGCAAAAACTCACTAAATGCTTACATCTATAAGAATAATATAATGAAATCTCACTGAAGTACAAATTACAGAGTTTTATTTGCTTTTAATAACTTTATGTCCAATTTCTAACAGATAATAAAGATTAAGTTTAAAGTTTAAATCTTACTGTGAACATTTTGAACAAATAGAAGGTATAGATACCAGTGTATTACAGAATATAATTTGGTATTGTATCATAATCCACACTTTGAATGCACAATGTCTGGGCAATTACGTGTCCACTAGAGGAATGAGCTATTGTGCACTTTTTCAGCAGCATTTTTATTTACATAAATCTCAAAGACTTTCGTCTGCATGAAACCTATATATATATTAAGGTTAGCATTACAACTTAAAACATGTATGACAACTTAATCTAAAAGTATGATAATTACAATTGAGGAAACTTAAGACTTATCTGCACTGTTCTCTTGCTTTTCTAGTGAAAATCATGAAATTAGGAAGAGGTATGTATATCTCAAAAATTGATTTACATAGAGAATTGGAAAGGAAAATTTGAGAAAACCGGTGAATCATAAGGACAAATTAGTGAGTTACCAAAAAAAACAAAACCAACCAACCAAAAAACAAAACAAAACAAAACAAAACAAAACAAAAAAAAAAAAACAAAACCCAACTCCCAAAAAACCAAAAAAAACCCACAAAAAACAAAGCAAAACAAAACAAAAACAACAACAACAACAACAAAAAAACCCCAAAAATAACAACCCAAAAAACCCCAAAAAACAAAACCAAGCCCCCAAAAAACTAAATCAACCAACCAAATGAACAAACAAACAAACAAACAACAAAAGAACAAACCACCAAGTAATGTAAAGGCACTGTTCATGTCCCCCCAATGGCCATAAGGTCTCTATCAACAGCTACTTTAGAAAACTCTTTCCAGGATTTTATGGCTGACAATATTATTGCATATGGAATAGAATATCTCTTTGGACCATTGGGGTCAGCTGTCTCAGCTTTTTACACTCCCAGCTATTTGTCCTCCCCAGCCTACTCACTGTCAGGGCAAAATGAGAAACAGGGATGGTCATGATGCTGTGCAAGCACTGCTCAGCAACAGCCAAAGCATTCCTGAGTTAGCAACATGTCTTTGGTCACAAATCTAAAACACAACACTGTAACAACTTCTATGAAGAGGATTAGTTCTATCTCAACCAGACCCTGTACATAGGTCCAATAAATTCTTTGTCTGGGGGAAATACCCATTAAACATTCATTTTCTTGTGTATTATCCAGTCTTTCTTCTCTGATGATGAGAAAATCAGAGGCTTTTTTCCAGAGTAAAAAAGCAAAGAATGGCCTTTGATGATTTTTTTTCTGCTTCCTAATTTTAAAAATACTGTAGAGTACTTCTGACTTTTTTTTCTTCATTCAAGGGAACTCACAACTTGTGCCAATTTTAGAATTGCTGCCCTTTTCTGATAGGTAATTTATTAATAAATTGCTAGATGTAATGTAAAAAACAGTTGAAGTTTAAATAATATTGTAATGGGCTCCATGAAAAAATGAGGCAAACAATCAGACCTTCAGTGTTAATGACTGGACATGCTCAGGAATAGCTCTATTAGAAAAATATCTTAATACACTAAGATTCCCAAAACCCCAGAATTACTGGGGTGACTAAAAATATATTTAACATTGCACAAATACCAGAGAAAAAAAAATACCAGTGTATGGATGAGCTATAAATGTAAGGACCCCTAATAATGTTCCCTGTCACTAGCTGTTTCCAGGTACTGTTTTTGCAAGGGTCAGTAAAAATGGCAGGTCCTGGATACCCATCTGCATAACTTCTGTTTCTTCAACATCTAACTTTATGTGGCCTCAGCCTTCATCCTGGATTAAGAGCCAACACAAGTGGCATGGATATAACTGCCTACAGAAGTTAATTAATATTAAGACTTTGCAAAACAGAAAACATCATGCAAATATATTGACCTCTATTTCCCTAAAACATTGAGTCCACTAACTACTTCTACAAGCAATTCTGTACTATTTGCTATAAGAATACTCCAAGTGTCTTCTGTGTCAGTCTGCTCAACAACCTTTCTACAGCTGATTAGATGGACTCTAGAAATGGTTTAGAAAGAATTCTATCCCAGTACAAGTTAGGGTGTTAGGTAGAAGAAAAACATGATTTACAAATTGCATAAGTGAATTGTGACTTGGACCAAGAAATCGATAATTGAAATTTTAAGCTATGCATCAGGTAATCTTTTTGGCAAGCAGAGTAACAGCTTCATGTGAAAAATGCTGCACTTTCTGTTCAAGCAACTTTGAAATCAAAGCAAAAAAAAATATCATTACAAATTCTATGTTAAGGATCATTGTGCAGCAGCGGTGTGAAGAACTGAATGATTTTGTAAACTTTTTCCATCTGTAATCTTGATGATTCACTTTATTTCTTGAGTCACAGCATGCAATAGTTTTTTAAGGTCTCATCCTGGAGTAAAAAGTTTCATGAATAAGCATCTACTTCGTAACAAGGATTGCCAGAAAGGTTTGAAAAAAGTACAGTCTTATTTCATGGTACACTAAACTTTAATAACAGCAACACCTTCCAAAAAGGAAGAATTTGATTTACAATTTCTCTGTGTGCATGTTTACTCTTAATCAGAAGTCCTGCTCCTTTGATTCAGCGTATTAAGTTGAACAAAAATTGATTCTAGGTTGAATCCATCAACTGATAGGATTTTCTGCTTCAAAATCAGTCTCCTTTAGCAATCATGCTAATCATCCAGTAATCCCATTAAAAAAAAATTAAAAATAAATATTTATGTATTCAGTCAAGTATATCAGGGATAATACATCACTGGGCCAGAAACAGGGATGGGAAAGAAGCCGTGTAGTAGCTGTAATGTTTTCTGAAAGAGAATAATTGTGCATCCAGCCTAGAACTGTCTGAGACCAGAAAAAGAGAGAGTGGTTAGGGACAGATTATTAGTTTAGCAATTTCCAGCAACCTGTTTCCTTTGAAACTTCCAAATATTCAGGTGTTTTAAAAAAGTCAAAGGACTCTTTAGTATTGATTTACCGACTTTTTAGCTGTGAACTTGTCTAATATTTTACTAAACTTTCCAAATAAATTCTCTAGTTATACCACATTCTGTGGTAACAAATAGAGAAATTCAATGTCATCTGTAAAAAGTTATTTTATGTTTCTAAGATTCCTTCATGCTTGTCTTCTACAAACCTAAAGGGTCTTCACTTTTCTGTAAGGAACTTGTTATATTCCATTGAGGACTTTTGATGCTTTTCTGAATACATTGTAAAAATCCAGCGTCCAGTAGATTAAAATTTCCTTAAATATCACATAAATATTGTCTGTGGACGCCTTATAAATTTTAGAAAGAGGCTCCTCACTTATTCCTCAAACTGTGGTTCTCTACTTGACCATTTCTAGGTATGGTTTCCAGATGACAGATAATTGTTGTCATAAAATATATCCCTTTTTTCTACTCTGTTTCCCCTCTTTCTAAAATTCAATATGCATAGGTAACCATTTTCTAGTGGAAGACTAAATTAATACTCATGAAAAAATGATAGTTGATAAATTCTTGAATATTAATGAAAAATCTAGCCTTAGAAAAACATTGCATATAAACAAACTTTTATACTTTTCAGCCACAAACTTGATAAAATGTAGAACTATAATTAAGAATATGCAGAACTTTTTTAGATCTGGTCAAAACGCTTACAGCCTTAAAGACTTTGTGTAGGTACAGTTAGTTCAATTCAAATTAATCTTAAAGTATTACATTTATAAAGCAAAACTGGGTAAAAATTCCTTACTTAGTAACAGAATCACAGGAAAATTGAGTTGGAAATGATATCTTGAGGCCATCTAGTCTAATACTCACTCATAGTAATCCCAGCTAGAGCAGGTAGCTAAGGGAACTGTGCTGTCAGTACTCAAATATGATTCCATAGATGGGGATACCACAATCTTTCCAGAAAATATTTCCAGTAGTTAACCACTTTCATAGCACTGTTGGTTTTGGGGTTTTTTTCAGCTTAATATTGAATTTTCCTGCATTCTGGCTTGTACCCATTGGCTCTTGCCCTGAGAGAATTTTGACCTGTAAGAAAAACCTTGTTCTGTCTTCCCTGTATCTTTCCAGGAGGTATTAGTAAACCTCAATAAATTCTCTCAGCCTTTTCTTCAGGGTGAACAGGTCCAATTACTTCAGTGTCCTTTCGTATATCATGTTCTCCATTTTCATGGCCCTTTGCTAGACTTGCCTCAGTAAGGCAATGTCCTTCTTTTAGGAGAGAATGCAAAACTTAGATACAGTAATTCAGATGCAGTTCCACAAGTGTGTAGCAGGGCATCTCACCCCCCACGAGAATTTATCTGTTGTTTCTTAACTGGTCAGATAACTCAAGCAGGACAAGCTGTCTTGTAGTGAATTACTTTGGTGCCATGGGGTTAACCCTGGTCTGGCATCTCCCAGCTGCCAATGAACATCTTAATGCTGAGGTGAGATAAGCCAGATTTTTGTCTGACCTTTTGATACCTCCTTTTATGACTATAAAAGTAACACCAAACTTTCACAAAACAGAAATCTATACATTTTCCTGGAAATGTGTGGAGGTTCTCCTGTGAGTAGAGATTCTTCACCGTTACTCCCCAGGGATTAAGTGAAGGAATCTGTGCACATTATCATCATTTCAGTGGAAAATTACATTCGACTCCTAATCAATAGTATTTCTTTCTCTAGCTTTAATGTAGATCCCTTGATATAGCACACTGGTTTATGTTATGCTGTAATCTACTAGTAGTTCTTTAGTTTTATATTGAGTAGTAAGGAGTTCTGATTAAGATCTTTCATCTGTTGTCTCTGTAGCCCCTCAGCTCCCCAAACCTGGCTATGCAAACCCAGAATGGTTGAAGTCTTCCATGAAGACAAGAGTTTGTGACTGTAAGGCTCCTCCCGTCTCTCTACAGAGGGCCTCAACCACTTGGGCTCCCTGGTGGAAGAGCCTGTACCAGACTCTCACTGAAATGTCACTTGTCCCTGCCCTTTCTTTAATCTTGACCCATAAGCTCTTGGTTGATTCCTCATCCATCAGCAGGCAAAGCTCCATGCACTCTACCTGGACATTGACATAGATTACAAACACTGCCTCCTCATCTGCCTTGTCCATCCTTCCTGAAAAGCTTGTATCCTTCCATTGCAGCACTTCAGTCACAAGAGTCATTCTGCTGTGTCCCTGTGATGCCAATAATATCATAGACATGCAGGCATGCACACATCTCCAACTCCTCTTTTACAGTCCCCATGCTGCATGCATTTGCAGAGAGGCATTTAAATTGGATTCCTGATGAAACCAATTTACTAGCTGAAATTCCTTTATGCTGTCCTTCAGGTGCTCTATTGCCCTTCTGCAATCCTAAATACTGTCTAAACCATTGCTTTTCACCCTGCATTTTGCAGATGGGTGAATTCTTCATAAAGACTGTATCTAACAAGTGTTCAAAATGGTAATAGAAAATGTATATAGTCTAAGATTTCATATGTGTCCTTCTTACAGCATTTCAGTATTCATTTCATGCATATGATCTCACTTTTTAAGTATAACAGGAAGATGTTTTCATACTTATTGTTATGTTTGTGATTTCACAGACCAAACTACACTGACAAAATGAGATGAGACATTTGGTTTATCAACAGTGGAAAGTGATGAAATATAGTCGCAGTCTTTGCAACTGAAAAAGTAAAACTAACTTATTGCAGCAACATACAAGAATTTAAACTTAAAAATTAGCCAAAATAATAATAATAATAATAATAATAATAATAATAATAATAATAATAACAAGAATAACAAGAATAATAATAACAACAAGAATAATAAACCTTCAATATTCTGAATCTTGAAAGTCTATTGTAAGACTCATGTTTTAAAAATGTAGGATGAGTATGTATATGTATGCACTTGTATAATACACACATATGCATACTTCTATATGTAGTAACATCCATAAATATTTATACATATATTCAAATTATATTCATGCCCTTATACTATTTCTTAGTGGCAGTACTGGCTGTGAGTTTCTGTATTCCACACATCAATAACTTTCGAAATATTTGTACATTAGGCTTGAAATAGCTTATATACATTTTAAAAACATATATAGCTCTTATAGGGACATAAAATTTTAAACCATTTCTTTTGCCTATCCACTTTAAGTAAATATTTCTGTCTAAATACAGGCTTGATCATTTTAACCTTACATTGGTAACTTGACATTGTAGAACAAGGTTTAATGCAATGTAACTGACTTAAGAGTGTTAAAAAACTGTAAATGAAAGAGTACTATTGCTTCATTCTTTGCTCACTAGTTTCTGATTGGTTGACAACCAGTTGGCCCACAATAAAGAAAGCAAAGGATAAAAAAAATAATGGTCATATCATGCAAGTGTCACATATTAAATTAGATGGTTATATTAAAAGATACTACATTTCAATGTGTCAATGCTTGTCTGTAGCACCAGTCCATGCTGAAAAGCCACACTGAAGCATATAGGTTCAAATCTTAATAAGATACTGTTTATTTTTGGACTCTATGATCTCAGAGGAGTTTTTCAACCTAATTGATTCTGTGATTCTGTGAATAAAACTATGTATGTCACATAAAGACAGAAAAGTTGATCTACTCTTTTTGACAAATTCAGATATTGCAACTGGGTCTGCAAGGCAGTGTTTCAGTGGGGGGAAGGTACAGGGGTGGCTTCTCTGAGAAGATGCCAGAACCTTCCCCCTGGTCTGGTGGAGACAGTGCCAGCCAGCTCCAGGATGACCCGCTGCTGGCCAAGGCTGAGCCCATCAGTGACAGTGGTAGCACCTCTGGGATAACATAGTTAAGATGAGGGGGGAAAAAAACCAAAAAAACGAACTGTGCAACTGCAGCCAGAAAAAAGTCTAAGGATAGAAAGAGAAACAGCTCTGTAGACATCGAAATCAGTACTGAAGGAGACGGAGGAGGTGCTGCAGGCACCAGAGCTGAGATTCCCCTGCAGCCCCTGGTGCAGCCCATGGTGGGGCAGCTGTGCCCCTGCAGCCCATGGGGGCCATGGGGATGCAGAGATCCACCTGCAGACCATGGACAACCTCATGACAAAACATGTGGCTGTCCAAAGGAGGCTGTGACCCTTTCTGTGGGAAACATGAACCAGAACAAGCTCCCGGCAGCACCTGTGGCCCCATGGAGAGAGAAGCCCACACTGGAGCCGGTTTGCTGGCAGGAGCTGTGACCCTGTGAGGACCCACTCTGGAGCTGTTCATGAAGGACTGCACTCAGTGGAAGGGAACCATGCTGGAGCAGTTTGTAAAGAACTTCAGGCTATGGGAAGGAACTCGTTTTTTGGAGGACTCTCTCCCTTGGGAGGCAGCCCACACTGGAGCAAGGGAAGAGCGTGAGGAGTCCTCCCCCAGAGGAAGAAGGAAGCAACATAAATGATGCGTGATTAACTGACTGCACCCAGCTCCCAGCCAGTCAACCTACCACAGCAACCCTTATGACAGCTACTCTACAGCTTGTCCACATTTTCTTTCAGAAATTTTAAAAATAACTTTGCTAGTAGAAAAGATGGAAGCAAAATCATGCTATTGGCAAGGCTGGTTGATTTTTAAGGCTCTCTATTCATCAGTTTGGAAGGCAGGACTTCCAGAATACAACTTATACTCTGTAAACAAATTCTGCTGACACCATCTGCATAACAATTGTAGCATGTGCTTAGAAAATACCTCTTCATCCTTCTCTCTTTTCAAGCTAAATAAATTACTACTTAGTTGCTTGCTTATGAAAAAAAATGTTTCTTTTTTGAATACCACAGAACATCTCTCAATTAAACATCATGTAAACATCATGTGACTTCTTACCTGGCAAACAGCTACAGTAAAATTCACCAATCAAATCATGGCATTGGCCTCCATTTTTACAGGGCTCGGAGGAACATTCATCAATATCCGTGGAACAGTTTTTGTCTGACAGAAAAGAAAATTAAACATTAAAACTATAAATCATGCTGGGAAAGTAGAAAAGCTGCTTCACAGTGCAAGTGACAACTGCATAATTTAACTTTTCCAGGTTGGAAACACTATTTTGTTTCTGCTTGACAGTTTTAAAACCAGAGATATTCATAGATCTTAGCTGATAGTTAACAAATTAAATGTTTTAAAGGAATAAATATGAAAAACATTTACAAAAATGTCATTTGTATATTCTAGCATCACAATTCAATATCATAATTACTAGAGCTATATGGTACTTCGGAAAAAGTTGTTTTAGAGATTGAATAACCTTAGTAACAATAACAAGAAAAAGCTATTTCTCTAGGTTGCATTCATATTTCCAGATGAATGAAGCCATTTCTCATATCCAAACAGAAACAAATGAGTTCACTCAGCTGTTTCTTCATTTTTCTGCTTTTAAAAAGATTTAATTGAGCTGTAATTCAAACTTATTTAAATCTGAAACAACAAAAACATAGGCGAATATACAGAACATACATAAAGGGAAAATTTAGAAGACTATGGTGTCTTATGAAAGCAATTAACTCATTTGACATATCAAAAAAGTCCAGTCTCTTGTTTCTCTATTGTGCACTACATTAATTTAGGGCAATCTCTACCTAGGCTGTCATAAATTATATTAGGATCTTTCTTAACAAAAATTGATCAAAAATAGATGGGACAAATATATGGACTAGGAGTTCACATGAATACCAAAGTTAAGCCAATGACAGAGAAGGAAAACTGTAACTATCACTGATGTGAACAAGCAGAACTTTTGTTGGTGTTCTATGTAGAAGTTATGGAAGGCTCTTTGTATCACTCAAATCAAATATACCAGATAGGTAATGCAACCCAAGGACCTGAGTCTAAGGAGCTGAATTAAATGCCCATGTGGGGTTTCTGGGGTCTCTCTTGCACAAACAGGGCTTGGACAATTATAGATTCATTACAACAATAAATGTGTGGATGGAAGAGTGTGTCGCCCTCCAGTTTTGTCTTCCTTAACCAAATGATGTACTTTCAGCTAACATGTAAAAGTAGAATGTACACAAAAATCAAATTAAATGGGCAGGAGAGAAAGTGAAGACAATACAGAGGAAGGGAAAAAAAACCCAACGTTTAGAAAAAGGTTTAAAGGGATTGAAGCAGAAGCTCATAGACAATGATAATGACAGAAACCAGGTAAGACTTTGACATTTTGTGGAAAATACTGCACAGTAACATATAATATTCTGTATTTAATGATTAAATACAGATCACAAATCCAGTAGCATCAGTTTAAAGGAACCTTATATTTTTTATAACTTGCAGTTTTTTGTGTTGCTGTTTTTTGGTTTTTTTTGCTTGTAATATTTTGAATAGCTAAAAGAACTAGCAGAATCCTTAACAACACAAGACATGGACCCATAAGGTATTTAATGATAAAACCATAATTTTTTGAAAGTAATCGTCATGCAAAAATTCAAAAATATTTGAATGTACTATTGATATTTTTCCATGACAAAGTGGAAAAGGTAACTACAAGTTACTTGATTCAAAGTTAAAGGGAAAAGTACTCTTTGACTATAAGGAAAGAAATGTGAAAAACTTGGCTGAGAGCAGTCAAAAGCCATGGAAAAGGAGAGGAGGGTGAGCAACATAATAACAAAGGAATTCAGAAGAACTGAAAAGAATGTAGAAAAGTTCTGATTTGAAACCTGATAATGGGTAAACATCTTACCTTAAAAAGTTAATTAAGAAAGCTGCTGTTTAATAGGTCCACAAGGATAAACTTTCTTTTTGTGGGAAAAAGACACTGGATATTAGGAGACCAACATGGCACTTCCTGGTTTTCAAAGCATCAAAAAAGCCCAACTGACAAAAACGCAGGTCAAGTTGCTAAGTATAAACTAAAAAGTACAACACAAATATGCAGGCATGAAATCAGACCAGTAAAAGCATGTAGCTGTTATAGGATGGTCAGGGTAACAAGAAATTATGCTGTATATACTTCACATCAGAGATGAGGGAAAGATACAGTTTGCCATCCAGTGAAGAAGGATGGCTACTGATAATGGCAATCATGCAAAATTGTTCAATGCAATCAGTAAAAAGACCAGTTGTAAAGCAGGACATTATTATAATTAATACTTTTGATTAAAGGGCAAAACTTCAGTGTTGAATACAGAAGAAATGCTGTAGAATTGTCAAATGAGTTAAATAGATAGGCTGATCTGATGAACTATACCCTTGGGTACTAGCAGACAAAAACTCAATAGTTTTCTTTGTGAACATGTGCAAAATAGGTAAAGTACCTGAAGAGCCACTAAAATCAGCCTTTAGGAAAAGAATAAAAGGCGAAGACATGAAATCATAAATCCATTTGTGAAACTTCAGTTCCTGGAAGAAATATTGGGAAAAGTTTTTAAGTGTTTACTTCCAAGAACCTATAAATATAAAACAATTAATAAAAAAATGGGCCTTATATAAGCAAATTGATTCCCTTCTACACTAAATTTACACACTTGGTGGATAACAAAACCCAGTAGCATATTTCATGCTCCTTCTGTTCACTAATGTTCTGCCACCTTTTGACAAGTAACTGGTCTACATAGAAACTATGAGAGAATATTATCAGATGAGTAAAACTTTATGGAAAGCCATATTCATGCATTAGTTATCAGTGGTCTTGCTGCCAGACTGGATCAATGAATTGCACAGGTTTTGAAAGAAATCTACTGCCCATTCAATTCCACTATTTTTTTTTTTTCAGCAATCTAGATGGTGGACAGCAAAGTAAGCTTACCAATGGCAACACAAAAAGGTACATTGAAGAACAGGATTAGAAGTCTTCATGAATTTCAACCAATTGAAGATAGAGTTTGATACAATAAATGTAATCCAATCAGAAAAGGAGATGCTATACAGAAAATCACAAGTAGGAAAAAAATGCCAGAATTTCGTTTTAAAACAAATAGTTTTCTGGGATATATAGAAAAATTATATCTTGTTAGAAACACAAAATTATCCTTCCGTTCTCATCTTACTGGAGTAAAGCTGCTTTGGAAGTGTTTTGCATTGTGCAGTGAGGTGCATCCAAGAAAACTGTGGGCCAAATGAGAGTCCATATGAGCATGTTAGGAATGACAAGCTCAGAAGCATGACCTTTTAGGATGAACAAAATAAATGGGCCTGTAAAGTCTAAATAATGAAAATTTGAATAGAAATGTGATGGCAATCATAAAATAAAAATGTACTTTTTCAAAAGTCATTAGTTTGCTGTGTTCATAGTAGACAGAGTGAGAGGTAATGCATTTAAACTGCAGTGAAATATTAGAAAATAAGGAAATCCTTGCAATGGTTAGTATGACATCACACTGGAAAGATTCCCCCAAGAAAATAAGGAATTATTGGACTTCTTTAAGAAGATACATAGGTGAGAAAGTAACATAGTATATTATACGTTTTTGCTGGGATAAGAATGAAACAGATTATAGTTACTATTTTGTTATAGTGTTGGGATTATACAATTTACAGGGCATAAATTCTGTTTATAACACTGAAGGAGGTCCAGAGACACAAGCTTATGTAATGAGTTGGATTGCCTGGAAACGTGCTTTGCCTTATAGTAGAGGTCTTAAGTTACTCGGTATGTGATGACTCATGAGAAAACCATAACGAGGCAAAAGAGACATTTTATACTTCCTCGAGTCTCTTTTTCTGTAGGTAAATGTGGAAAGTTCTTACTCTACTATTTGAACACTGACTTTTAAACAAAACCCTCCTTTCCACTCCCTTCCTTTCCTGCATCTCTTTTCCACAGGGGACCAAGCCTATGCACCAAGTGAAATCTTGTGATAACTTTTATTTAGCTAAACAGTACATTTTCAATGTACTTTAAGTCACTTCTGGTCACTTGTAGTTTTCAGATACAAGCACAGAAAAAAACCATGCAGATTATAGCCACTGAACTGTAGCTGAAATGTATGTGGAGAAACAACAAAAACAAATTGAAAAGAACTTCTGAAGAACTCAGCATATGAGCAGTATTGCAGTGCTGTGAGAAAAAAAAAATTCAGATGTATTTAAATAAAACAAAAAACGAACATTGATGTTCGTGATGTGTGAAATACCTCTGCATAAAACATTGATTAGAATGTTCCATATTTAAAAATAAGTGGGAAGGATGCAAGAAAAGCTACACAATTTATTCAACAACTGAAGAAAGCATGCTGTCGGCAAAAGCTTAAAGAGCTCCATCTGTTTCATTTAGAAGAAACAAAACCAAAAAGTGACTTGATTACAGTGTATAAGTATCTTTACAAAGAGAAAATACTTGAGCAGCAAGAGCTTTTTCATTTTGTGTTGAAAAGGTAATGAGATGCAATAGCTCAATGTTGAAGACAAAAATTTAAATAAAATATTTAATATAAACTTCTAAATCTGATGGTGATTACTTCTAGGAAAAAATGCTAGTGAAATTCTGGCTTCTTTTCATGCATTCAAATCAGGATTGAATGCTTTTGGATTCATTGTGTGCTTTAATCAAAACTAGAGTAATTAGGTTCAGTACAAGGTGGTTAATGGCCAACATTAACTTCCTTCTGGTACACAGACCTAATATAGAGCATACAATCAGCAATCTATGGATTGTTAGAAGACTTGCAGAATAAATACACTCATCCTGTAGCCCTCTCTGTGTCTTTCCTGGGAAAACATCAAAACAATTTAGTGAGACAGGTGACAGTAATACCCACCCTGAGGCACCAGGGCTCTGTAGCATCACTGTCATCATGTGAAATGTGTATAGCCTCTTGGAGGTTTTGGAGGTTACTAGGATAACTAGGTGCAAGGTGTTGCTCTATTGTTACAAGAGAGAATAGCCAATGCTATTCCATTTTTCGTCTGGCTTCCAATGTGCCAAGGGAAAAAAAATCTTTTTATGAAAGCTGTGTAAACAGCTTTAGAAAACATAATTCTGTAATTAACACATGTCCTCTCCTGCCTCAAGGTTCCTCAGTAGTCTCCAGTGAACTCACTGTTTAAGGGAAGAGTCAAACTGTGCTGCCTTATCACCACTGCAGCCCTGAGGCCCAGTAGACATGGTGCTGCCTTTGCTAGCCACTGCTCTGGTGTCAAACTAAGAGCAAGGGCCTCAGGACTTGTCTAGTGGCCAGGTTGGTGTTAGATCCATAGAATCATGGGATGTTTTGGTTTGGAAATGACCTTACAGATCATCTAGTGCCAACACTCTGTCATAGGCAGAAACACTTTCCATGAGACCAAGTTGCATAAAGCCCCATCCAACCTGGTCCTGAACACTGCTAGGGATGTGGCATCCACAGATAATAAAGAAAAAGAAAATAATGGCAAAGACAAAAGCCAAAGAGTAAAGAAAAAAAAGTCAGCAAGTTACTGAAGATGGCACCACGTAAGAATCCTATTTAGTGTGGTCATACCAAAACTGATAGTGTCATACCTTTTATAGTATGGGTCTATCAAAGCAAAGGATGTCAAAAGATAATTGTTTCATTGTCTGAAAAGGCAACCCAATATATACTGATAAATATAATTTAGTATCAAAAACTCCAGTAGTATGCTAGCTGGTATTGCAGAGGCAATGCTAAACAACAGACTTTTTCCAACATCAGTGATTTGGTGGATTTTTTTCAGAAGAGGAGCCATACACTAGAAAAAAAAAACTAAGCACACCCTAAATATAACCATTCTTATCTAAGATGCTACTTCTGTTTCTCAAATTCAATAACAAAATATCTGTAAGGGATGAAAAATGTGCACTGGGAAAGTTGCTTGGAGGTTAATTTTTTTATGTTAGAATTTATTCACTGATTGCACAAGTCATTACAGAAAATTGAGTCCTAACAGGTTTCTTGATGCAATTAAAACAAAAATTTTGATTGAAATTCTGTCATAATATCCATATGTTATTTTTCACGTGTACTCAGATGTAAAAAGTAAAGTGGTGTTCGCTCTGCTGGTGTATTACTGTTCATTGTATTATTTCATCAATGACATTAACATAGAAAAAATATAGAGTTAAGGAAAAATGAGGTTTATTTTCCACAGTATCTCAGGAAGACTAAAAATTTCAGCCACATGTTCCAGTGTCTTCTGTCTGTGTTTTAATCATTGTATGACATGATTGTTTTTCCTTTTTTTATTTGATAAGAGCCTCCTAGCAACTGACAACATTTTTAAAATTGAAAATCAAGCCTATTCATATAAAATTATTATTTTCCAATTTATCTAAAAGTAATTAAGCACATAGTCACGCCCCAAAAAATATTAAGGGATGTTCTACAAACATTATGTTATGCATGACAGTTGGAATCACTATTAAAAGACCTACCATTATACCTGAAATAAGGGGGATACACTGGAATACAAAAATAATCTCATAACACCTTCAGAAGAGCAAAGATAAGGTAAATTCCACACATGCTAATTAAAGTTTTAATCGAAGAATTAACTTATCTTTTGTCAGGTGGTTCTAACTATTATTATTCATTCTCCAATTTAAACCAATCCTGCTAAGTATTTGCAGGTGGAATACTATTGGAGAAAGGTGCCATTTGATTTCTCACATAAAAAACTGAGCAACTTTGCTTACATTTAAAATGACTGGGAAAAAACTAACTGATTTGCTTTTCTTTTGTGCAATTCATTAACTTTTATGCATTATTTTATCAAAATTTTTATGTAAAGTAATTTGCAGCGTGATGAAACCTAAACAGATTTTTATGCACTCTACTGATTTTTTTCCCATTGAAGTGTTCTAACCTGAATTCCTTTCAAGGAAAACAGGTACACTTGCACATGACATGATAATAAATATTCTCTAATAACTCAGAAATACATAGTGAATACATTTCCATGCATGCATAAATGTTGTTTATTTCCCACTATGTTAAGTTTGCACACCCCACTGTGGGAAGCCTGCTCTTAGCAGCCTGCCATTTACAATGTTTGTGGCAACCAGCAGCCCATCTGCCCTGCTCCAGCTGAGCAAGTTAAAGGAAGTCAGCCCTTCACTCCTCCATGAGTCAGAGCTCTGCTGGCTGGGAGCCTGAAGAACTATCCCTCTCTCTAGTTGTCAGCTTCCTGGATTTTTTTTTTGTTTGTTTGAAAAACCTTAGCACTTTTACTAGAGCTCAGACAGAAGCATGTTTAAATTAACTCAGACATTAGGGGACATCATGGAAAAGATCTGGCTTTTAAGCTGCCTCTGTGATGGCCATAAGGGCTGATGGATGTGGAACAATAATCTGATGCACGAGATGCAAGCCGGACTGAGTTACTGTGACTGACTCTAGAAGTGGGTGAGCATCCATAGATCACAGAGTCAATTAGGCTGGAACAGACCACTGACATCAGTCTAGCCTTTGACCTATCACCACCATGTCAAACTAAACCATAGCACTAAGGGCCATGTCCAGTCATTTCTTGAATATCTCCAGTGTTCATGATTCCACCACTTCCCTGTCAGCTCATTCCAATGCTTGACAACCCTTTCCATTAAGAATTTCTTCCTGATGTCCAGCTTGAACGTCCCCTGGCGCAGCTGTCTGTAACTAGCTGTCTGGGAGAACAGACTGACCCCCACCTTGCTAGAACCTCTTTTTGGGTAGAGATAGATCTCTCAGGCCAGTTTTTCTCCTTTGAGTTGTTTGGGACAGAACCTTTTATGATTAATGAGGAAAAGAGGATGTAGTGACTCAATAATTTTGTACTGTGCAGTTGTCCCGGTAGTAACTAAAAGCATCTATGTCAGGCAAAATGTGCCTAAAATAGAACAGCTTTTGCAGGATTACTGAAAACAAGGCTTAAACTACCATAGGAAAAGAATACACAGGAAAGATTTTCGAAAGCCTAGAGAAAGATATTATCTTATGTCTTGTGATAGCTTGAGTGGAGCTGCAAGACTTTGCACATCCTTATAAAATTTTGGTTTTCAAATGTTCAGTGTTGCAGTACCCATTTGCTTAGTGTCCTAGGGTGATGTTATGGTGTTTCTATCTCCAATCGTGTGTCCTGATTATGTTTGGTATTATGTCCTGTGCTTCCAGGACTGAGTCTGAGAGTGAAGCTTTGTTTTGTCTTGTTATCAGCCGGC
Organism: Sturnus vulgaris; assembly: GCF_052056855.1. Classification (NCBI taxonomy): domain Eukaryota; kingdom Metazoa; phylum Chordata; class Aves; order Passeriformes; family Sturnidae; genus Sturnus; species Sturnus vulgaris. The sequence continues at coordinate 88,671,715 of NC_142245.1, read as the reverse complement.
TCACCTCCCCCATGGTCTATGTTTAGGAGAGGTTTTAGCTCGGCTTGCTTGCTTGCTTGCTTGCTTGCTTGCTTGCCTGCTTGCTTGCCTGCTTGCTCGCTTCTGCCTTTTTTCTTTCCTTCGCTTTGCCCTTGCTTTCTGCTTATTAGTTAGTTCAGCTAGGCAGTCCAACTTTTTCCCTGGACTGTTTTCTCTTCCACCCCGTCCCCTCCCTCTCCTGGATACCATCTGAACGGACGGGGACCTGGGAACCCCAAGGAACACCGGGAGGCTACACTTTGTCACCTGCAGCAGTCATCCCCAGCGCCAGAGACTGATAACTGAGCGACCACTCGCCAGAGAGACTGAGTTTGTCATCCCTTCAGAACGGTGAAAGAGTTTTTTTTTGTCAGCTGGTGTTGTCTTTTTTCCCTGTGCTGGGGAGTGTCTTGCTTGTTAAATAAACAGGTTTTTTCTCCCACTCTTCTCCGAGGAAATTCTTCCCGAACCCGGTGGGGTGGGGGGGGGAGGAGTCGTGGGGTTTGCTGTCTGGGGGCTCCTTCTGGAGGTTTTCCCCCAAATTTGCCCAAAACCAGGACAAATAAATTGGCGCCCAACTCGAGGCTCGAGAAAGTGGGAAAAAACCCTGTTCTAATAATAATAATTTGGTTCAAATTCTTTTGTGTTGATATAGAGCAGTTATTGGCTATGTTGTTGGAATTCATGTCTTTTGGGGTGGAGGCCTGCATGGGATTCTGGTCCCTAGGGTTTTTTGAAGTCCTAATACCTTTGTGGTCCCTGGGTTTATTTGCTTATCCAGAAATAGCTCCGGTATTGTCCCTAATGCGTAGTTTCTGTAGCAGAGGGGCATTGACCAAAATATCCATCGGGCTGGGCTTGGTTTTAATGGCCTGCAGGAGATTTATAAAGGTGCTGGAATCTGTTCCAGGAATGTATGGTTCTTGGTTGTGGTTGTGCACTCAGTTTGTTAGAGGAGAAGCAGGGGATGAGGCTTTTCAGCCTTTGTTCTCCTTCTTCTCCTCTGAATTTGTTACATCCTTATTAGAGAATGTTCAGTTCCCCCTGAGTGTTAAAGAGACCATCTTTCTGGTGTTTAATATAGTAAGCTTTCTCTATACAGTCTGCAGTTTCTCTAGAATGAGAGCTGAGATTTCTAGAGGGGCTGAGACCCCTGACCCCAGAGTAGAGCCAGGCGTGAGGAATCCTGAATGGTGTGGGAAATGGGAGGATATGGGCCAAATCTTAAAGGAATTTTCTGACCCTACATCCTGGGATTTTCCATGTGAACAAATTCAGAACCCAGCTGAGGTAGCAAAGTACCTGAAAGAGAAGTGCCATGGTAATTCTAAGGAGAAGAAGATCATTGCAGTGAGCTGGGCCCTGGCATATGCTTACCGTACCCTGCTAGATACTGTAGGGCAGCAGACAGAGGAAGGGGGACAGGCAGATAAATCAGCCACTATCCCAGTCACTCAGGCTGCAGCCAACACCCCAGGCTCGAGGCCAACAACTACACCAGACAGTGAGCCTAAGCCAGCAGCTAAACCTGCCAGTAAGCCTCAACCAATGGCTGTTGCTACCAGCACGAGAAGTGGAAAGTGCACAGACAAGACTGATCGACCAGTGGATGATGATGATGATGATGATGCAGGAGAAGGACCCTCGACGCCTCCTGACATAAAACCAGGAGTCAAAGCAACTGGTAAAAGATCAGAGGCCAATATTGAGTCTTTTTCCCTAAAGGACCTCCGTGGCCTAAGAAAGGATTACACCCGACGACCTGATGAGTCTATAATTAGTTGGTTGGTCCGTCTTTGGGATGCTGCAGGCGAGGCTACAATTCTGGATGGCACTGAAGCCAGGCATTTGGGATCCCTGTCACATGATCCTGTCATCGACCAAGGAATGATGAGAGGGCCTAACCCTCACAGCCTCTGGGCACGGGTCCTGGACAGTGTAGCACAAAGATACCTGTGTGCAGATGATCTTTATATGCAGCAGACCCACTGGAAGACGATAGAACAAGGGATCCAACGCCTGAGAGAAATGGCAGTGGCAGAGATTATCTTCTCAGATGACATAACAACTAGGAATCCGGACTTGGTACCATGTACATCTGTGATGTGGCGAAAACTTGTACGACTTGGGCCCCATGAATATGCTTCTGCTTTAGCAATAATGAAGCGGGACGAGAGGGATGAGACCGTGCTTGATATGGCAAAGAAGCTCCGAGCATATGCAGATGCTGTGCATGGCCCAACACATGCCAGAATTGCAGCTGTGGAAACACGTCTGCAGAAATTAGAAGACAAGATAGAGGAGAATCATAAAAGACTCAGGGAGGAGATTAAAGAGGACCTTCTCCAAATCTCAGCAGTACAAATTAGAGGCCCTGGTATCCAACGCAGACGTTCCCCTGATGGGGAGAGGAGGTACACCCCACGAGCTGAGCTGTGGTTCTTCCTACGTGATTGCGGAGAAAACATGAGGAGATGGGATGGAAAATCTACTGCTGCTCTGGCACAACGGGTGCGTGAATTGAAGGAAGGCAAGACCCAAAGAGGAAGTTCCACCAAAAGGAGAGCAGCTCCAGTTGCCCGTAGCCAAGCTGCCAAGTATGATGATGATGATATATCTGATCCCCTTGAAGGAACCTCTAAGACATATGCCCAAGGAAAGAAGGATAAACAGGCTTAGAGGGGCCCTGCCTCTAGCCAGGGAGAGGCGAGGGAAAATCGTGTCTTCTGGACTGTGTGGATTCGTTGGCCTGGCACATCGGAACCACAAAAGTATAAAGCTTTGGTTGATACTGGTGCCCAATGCACATTAGTCCCATCAAGATATGTGGGGGCAGAATCTGTTTCTATTGCTGGTGTGACAGGTGGATCACAGGACTTTACCTTGGTGGAAGCTGATGTGAGCTTGACTGGACATGAATGGAAAAAACATCCTATTGTGACTGGCCCAGAGGCCCCATGCATTTTGGGCATAGATTACCTCCGAAGGGGGTATTTTAAAGATCCAAAAGGATTCAGGTGGGCATTTGGGATAGCAACTGTGGTGACAGAGGGCATCCAGCAATTGAACACCTTGTCTGGACTGTCTGAGAATCCAAGTACTGTAGGACTTCTGAAAGGAGAAGAGCAAAAGGTACCAATTGCCACTTCCATAGTGCATCGCCGACAATACAGAACAACTCGAGATGCCGTGGTTCCCATCCATAAAATGATCCGTGAGCTGGAGAGCCAAGGGGTGGTCAGCAAAACCCACTCACCCTTCAACAGCCCCATCTGGCCTGTACGTAAATCTGAAGGAGAATGGAGACTGACCGTAGACTATCGTGCATTGAATGAGGTGACTCCACCACTGAGCGCTGCCGTGCCGGACATGCTGGAACTGCAGTACGAGCTGGAGTCCAAGGCAGCAAAGTGGTACGCCACTATCGATATCGCCAATGCATTTTTCTCCATTCCTCTGGCAGCAGAGTGCAGGCCTCAGTTCGCTTTCACATGGAGGGGAGTGCAGTACACCTGGAATCGACTGCCCCAGGGGTGGAAGCACAGTCCTACTATCTGCCATGGACTGATCCAGACTACACTAGAAAAAGGTGAGGCTCCAGAACATTTACAATATATTGATGATATCATTGTGTGGGGGAACACAGCAGCAGAAGTGTTCAAGAAAGGAGAGAGAATCATCCAAATCCTCCTGGAAGCCGGCTTCGCCATCAAGAAGAGTAAAGTTAAGGGACCTGCTCGAGAGATCCAGTTCCTGGGAGTGAAGTGGCAAGATGGACGGCGTCAGATTCCTACTGATGTCATCAACAAAATCACAGCTATGTCCCCACCAACCAACAAGAAGGAGACACAAGCTTTCTTAGGCGCCATAGGTTTTTGGAGGATGCACATTCCTGAGTACAGTCAGATTGTGAGCCCTCTTTACCTGGTCACCCGCAAGAAGAACGATTTCCATTGGGGCCCTGAGCAGCAACAAGCTTTTGCCCAGATAAAGCAGGAAATTGCTCATGCAGTAGCCCTTGGCCCAGTCAGGACGGGACCAGATGTGAAGAACGTGCTCTACTCTGCAGCCGGGAACCATGGTCTGTCCTGGAGCCTGTGGCAGAAGGTGCCTGGTGAGACTCGAGGCCGACCATTAGGATTTTGGAGTCGGAGCTACAGAGGGTCTGAAGCTAACTACACCCCAACAGAGAAGGAGATCTTGGCCGCCTACGAAGGGGTCCAAGCAGCCTCAGAGGTGGTTGGCACAGAAGCACAACTCCTCCTGGCACCCCGACTGCCAGTGCTGGGGTGGATGTTCAGAGGAAAGGTTCCCTCAACCCACCATGCCACCAGTGCTACATGGAGCAAGTGGATTGCCCTCATTACACAGCGCACCCGGATTGGAAAACTGAATCGCCCTGGGATTTTGGAAGTAATTACAAATTGGCCTGAAGGTGAAAGTTTTGGTGTCACAGATGAGGAACAAGAACCAGTGACACGGGCTGAAGAAGCTCCACCATATAACCAACTGCCAGCAGAGGAAACACGCTATGCTCTATTCACCGACGGTTCCTGTCGCATTGTGGGGATGAATCGAAGGTGGAAAGCAGCCGTATGGAGCCCCACGCGACGGGTAGCAGAGGCCACTGAAGGAGAGGGTGGATCCAGTCAACTTGCTGAACTCAAAGCGGTTCAACTGGCCTTAGACATTGCTGAAAGAGAGAAGTGGCCAAAGCTTTACCTTTATACCGATTCATGGATGGTAGCCAATGCTCTGTGGGGATGGTTGGAGAGATGGAAAGAGGCTAACTGGCAGCGTAGAGGAAAACCAATTTGGGCTGCCGAAGAGTGGAAAGATATCGCTACCCGGTTAGAGAAATTACCTGTGAAGGTTCGCCATGTAGATGCCCATGTTCCCAGAAGTAGGGCTAATGAAGAGCAGAAAAACAATCAGCAGGTAGATCAGGCTGCAAAGATAGGGGTGTCGAAGATAGACCTTGATTGGGAACACAAGGGAGAGTTGTTCCTGGCTCGATGGGCCCATGATGCCTCAGGTCATCAGGGCAGAGATGCCACATATAAGTGGGCACGAGACCGAGGGGTGGATCTAACCATGGACAGTATTTCTCAAGTTATCCATGACTGTGAGACGTGCGCTGCCATCAAGCAAGCCAAGCGGGTGAAGCCCCTCTGGTATGGGGGGCGGTGGTCCAAGTACAAGTATGGAGAGGCCTGGCAGATTGACTACATCACACTGCCTCAAACCCGCCAGGGCAAGCGCTATGTACTGACCATGGTGGAAGCCACCACTGGATGGTTGGAGACCTACCCTGTGTCTCACGCTACAGCCCGTAACACCATCCTGGGCCTGGAAAAGCAGGTCCTTTGGAGGCATGGCACCCCTGAGAGGATTGAGTCAGACAATGGGACTCATTTCAAGAATAGCCTTATCAACACTTGGGCTAGGGAACATGGCATTGAGTGGGTGTACCATATCCCCTACCATGCACCAGCTGCAGGGAAGGTGGAAAGGCACAATGGACTGTTAAAAACCACCTTGAGAGCATTGGGTGGGGGATCATTCAAAAACTGGGAGCAGCATTTAGCAAAGGCCACTTGGTTAGTTAACACCCGGGGTTCCACCAACCGAGCGGGCCCTGCCCAGTCTAAGTCCCTGAATATAGTAGATGGAGACAAAGTCCCAGTGGCACATATCAGAGGTTTGTTGGGGAAGGCAGTTTGGATCAATTCTGCCCCGAGTACAGACAAACCCATTCGTGGGATTGTCTTTGCTCAAGGACCAGGTTGTACATGGTGGGTAATGCAGAGAGATGGAACAACACGATGTGTGCCTCAGGGAGATCTGATTGTGGGGTGAGGCAGCATGAGACAGAAGGAAATGTGTCCGAATAAGTGAAAGATGGAAATTTCTACTTGCTGAAGTTTTTACATGCTGTTTAGTATGTTCACGATATGGAGATAAGGGGTGGAATGTCCTAGGGTGATGTTATGGTGTTTCTATCTCCAATCGTGTGTCCTGATTATGTTTGGTATTATGTCCTGTGCTTCCAGGACTGAGTCTGAGAGTGAAGCTTTGTTTTGTCTTGTTATCAGCCGGCTCACCTCCCCCATGGTCTATGTTTAGGAGAGGTTTTAGCTCGGCTTGCTTGCTTGCTTGCTTGCTTGCTTGCTTGCCTGCTTGCTTGCCTGCTTGCTCGCTTCTGCCTTTTTTCTTTCCTTCGCTTTGCCCTTGCTTTCTGCTTATTAGTTAGTTCAGCTAGGCAGTCCAACTTTTTCCCTGGACTGTTTTCTCTTCCACCCCGTCCCCTCCCTCTCCTGGATACCATCTGAACGGACGGGGACCTGGGAACCCCAAGGAACACCGGGAGGCTACACTTTGTCACCTGCAGCAGTCATCCCCAGCGCCAGAGACTGATAACTGAGCGACCACTCGCCAGAGAGACTGAGTTTGTCATCCCTTCAGAACGGTGAAAGAGTTTTTTTTTGTCAGCTGGTGTTGTCTTTTTTCCCTGTGCTGGGGAGTGTCTTGCTTGTTAAATAAACAGGTTTTTTCTCCCACTCTTCTCCGAGGAAATTCTTCCCGAACCCGGTGGGGTGGGGGGGGGAGGAGTCGTGGGGTTTGCTGTCTGGGGGCTCCTTCTGGAGGTTTTCCCCCAAATTTGCCCAAAACCAGGACACTTAGCCACAATATCTACAACAGAATTTCTAAAGCCCAATAGTATGAGACAGAGGAAACTATACAGATTTGATCTTCAGAAAGCATATTAAAAGGTTTGCATATTTATTTAGTCTCCTTTGTAAATGTAAGTCAGTGTGTGACTGATGGTAGATTCTGACTGTTAATTCATACTGTCTCATTATAATGGTAAACATTAATGAGACATGGGCAAAACTTAGAGGAAGGATCATTTTACTCATAGAGAATTCATATGGAACATGATATAAGTGAGGAAGTCAGATTATGAATCTCTGAATATAAACTATAACTACAAACTTCAGTGCTAGGTGATGAAGTAAAAATCACTGGAATCATACTTTTTTCTACCCAGTATTCACTTACTGGGTCACCTTACTAGCATAGGGCTCATCCACATATATGAACAGTTTTGAAGTCCTTTAAATTAATAATTAAATAAATAATTAATTAATTTAATCTCTTCCAACATTTAAAATAGAAAAAGGGAATGGAAATGAAATGGAAAAATTATAATCCCATCATTCATTTAAGATTAAAAACTCATGCTTTCTCATCCAAAACCACTGAATTACAGAGTTCTTTAGTTCCAACTATTTATATTACCAGAGAAAATCCACTCAAATAATGACAATGGTCAGTAATCATACCTTATAAAACTGCCTTCTCCTTCTGTATCATTGATTAATTCAACACCTTCCCATTGATGTTTTAATTCCAGGTTTCTTGATACCTAATGGACCAAAGATGTCTCACTGTTCAATATTAAAATTCCCTACTTCACCTATCTTCACGTTTGGATGTGTTAAGCAAGATGTTTTCTAATTTTTGAGGCTGGCCTTTACCTATCTCAACTTCCAGATGTTCTCAAAACCCCTCTAATTGACAAAATCAAATAAAATACCTTGAGGGAAGGAGTCAGCAGTTCTGCCATATGTCCATTTGTCCAGCAGGTCTTTACTATGGGATAATTACTGTAATCCTGTATATGCAGATTACCACAGGAGGGCATTTGCGAGCAAGCTTTGATTGTAGAGAAAGTGTTTTCCTGGTCTTTCTCAGAAACTGCCTGTCTTGGACAGAGTAAAGGAAATTCTACGCAGCAAATTCCAAAGGATGCCACAATTCTCGTGCTCACCCTTTCATCAACAAACAATTCAGCTGGCAGGAGAGGCTCCCTCAAGACCCTGTCAGATGTTATGGGTGTTCCTATCCTGGTGGCTTTCCTCAGCAGGAGAGAGTTGCTTCCATCCTCCAGCCCCGCTCCCTGTGGCACACAGGCACTGCCTCTCCCCAGCTCTGTTCCCAGGGAAGGACAAAGAACCACCACCCGTGGAGCACCACAGCCTGGTTCAAGGGGGATTCATCCTGGGCCATTCAAGGAAGCTCTCCTGTCCTGTCCCTCAGAGCTTTGGTGCACCAGGCAAGTGATCCCAATTCTGTCACCACCACCGACAGTAAACAGGAAAGCAAGCAAACAACCAGGCCTAAGACAATTTTGTACCTGACCAGCTAAGACGCTAATGATAAACTTTTTTTGAAATTGCTTTTAATATGATAGGAAAAGAAAAGTGTGTATAAAAGAAAATAAAAGGTAAAAATCAGTCTTATACATTTAGTGGACTTTTTCAAATGTTACTTCTTTCATCAAGTCTCATCAGAAGACTGCAAGGTGTGATTGACAGGATGTTAGAAGATCTGTTGATGAACTTTATAACATGTGCCTTCATCAGACCTAATTGTTATAAGTTAACTGCTCTGTTTATGGTTCTTTTCTATATTAATTGTGCAATTTCTACATTGCTTAAATATTAAGTGGATAAAATTTATATATATATACACATACTATGTTTCCTTTAGCCCTTAAATAGCTTTTGAGTGTATCACTGTTACTATAGCAATATCTTTGCATGCCGTTTATATAAATCTTAAAACTCAGAAGAACACGGAACACTCTTTTGCCACTGTTTGCCTTTTGTAGAAGATAGAAGTCCAAATATCCAATATTTTGCACCAGAGACTTTCTAGAGAGGCTGAAGCAGTTGTTAGAAGGCTTGGAGAGAGTAGACCTAATGACATCCACAATGACTGAGAGTGAATTAATTGTACAAAAAGCATGAGCACAGATGACACTATTCAATGTAATCAGGGGGACCCTTGTCCCTACTTCTAATTCCAGTCAGTAGGCTGGCTGATTTGTTTTCATGTGGCAGCTGTCCTGTCTCACAAAAAAGCCAATATGAAGTGAGATAAGCAGCATATCAGTGATGGGAAGTCTCTCACATAGGAAAAGAAGGAGAAAATTGAGCTTTTTTCCTATGAGCCTATTATGCAGTCATATGAATTTCTATGACTTCAATATAGGTCTCAAGGTATCCATTAAAATCTACTTATAACTCACTAGTAACTTTTTTACTGTTCACAGGTCCTGAATCCTTCTTGTCTTGGAAAGAACAAGAATGTTACTGGCCAACTGTTTGCATCAGTATGAATATAGGTTAAAGAGTTCCTCCTAAAGAACACATACTCTGTCCCAGGCTTCCTTAGTGACACACATTAATTTGTAGTTCTGATTCTACAATGTGGACTCCATCACATCCCAATACAGTGTTGCTGTATTTTCAAATGAACAGCTTTCCGTGCATTACCCAGTTCAAACTGACACTTAGCAACCTACTGCCAAAATGTTAGACATTTTCCGTTTTGACTCTAGCAGTACAGAAGAACGTTTTAAAAGCTCCTTCTTTTAAAATTGTTGCATTAAATTTCTATCTATAGTAAGAAATACTTTGTAATCAGCTCTGTTATTTTCAAAATTGATGCCAAATCGACATACTATGCAAACTCATGACAGCAAAGCCAGTTACCAAAGTAAAAAGAATAAGATCTTACAGGAAATATATCATATCTCAGTTTTTTTAATGCTGAATAATATAAGAATATGTTTGCACAAATCAAGAAAACTCACAGATGCCAGTGGCAATTGCAACTACCATTATTTTCACAGATTCTAAATCTCTGTATATTGTCTTAGATTCCTTACATCCCATCTTCCTACTTTTAGCCATTGACAAAATATGAATGAAGAATATCTAAACTGAACGTTACTGGTGTTACTACCAACTTAAAATACTCTATTTGCAACTAACTAAATTTTGTCTCCTCATCTTTCACTGTTCTACTCGCTTTTTTGACTTTTCATTTCTCTATAACAGATCTCTTCCATTTTTTTTTCCTTTCCTCTCCACTGGTCCCCACACATTTTGAGCTCTCTGGACAAATCTGTTTGGCTTTTTATTACAAGATCCACTAACAGTGTATAATTTCTTAGATTGGCCCCGCTTGTCTTCCTGTTACTACTTATGACTAATGCTGCTCTATTTGCCTCTCTGAAATCTGCAGCTGAAAGTCAGTGTTCAGTGACTGACACAGTTCTTTAGATGGCATCTTTTTGGAGACAGTTTTATTTATTTCCCCATGATCCTGTTAGCTGCTTCTGGCAGAAAATAGAGCCTTGAAGACTCTTCCTGATGCAAGAGCTATTTTCTTAAACCTATTAGACATGCAAATAATTGTGCAACTTACAAGAATTTATTATAAAGATCTGATGGCACATTCCCTAAAGAGAACAAAATGCCATCTTACTAAAATTGTGTTCTTGTTACCATATTAATCAACCATGGCTGCAATAACATCTTCTGAAAAAAAAATAGTACCAACTATCTGCTCACCTATGTTCCATAGACTGTTTTTGAACAATTTTTTTCTTCTATGCAAAATACAGTTTTGCTTTCCATACATAAAATGCTTTCATTTTTTATCATATTAATAGGGAAATCAAAGTAGATTACCAATCACGCAGAACCTTGAGTTGATTTTTTTAATTAATGCTAAAACACTGAACAAAGTGCAGTTAATTTCAGAAAATAAAATAAATAGTTTAACTATTTAATGTCTTTTCCAAGTTAAAAGAAATCTTACCAGTGAATCCTGGAGGACAAGCACAGCTGTAGTCTGCAACCAGGTCTAAACAAGTCGAATTGCTTTTACAGAAACCATAAGTGCACTCATCAAAGTTGATTTCACAGTTCAGGCCTTCAAATCCTTGGAAATAAAACCAAAGAACTATGCATTATTCAGTTATATCCGTGCCTTATTTTTCTAAAGCAATGTCTTTAGGTCCCTTGTTTTCAATTTACTCTTGTAAAAAATGATGTTGAATTCTTATGAAAAGATCATTCTAAAAGTTTCTTCTGCTCTATCATTAATAAAAAATGCATTTTCCCCCATCAAATGTACTTTAAAAGGAGTCATTAAACGAAAGCACATTTTTAGGATTCAGTGTGTTCATTAATCTAGTTCAACTTTTAGTTTAGCAGAGACAAGAATTTATGCATCTGCTGCCATTTTGACAACATTACAGATGAAGTGAAGTTGGGATTTGGACATCTGCTGTCAAAATAAAAATCAACTCTTAAAATCTCTTTTAAAATATGTTCTCAAATAGCTGCTTTTCTACTTTTTCTTTGTTTTACAGAACCCCAGAATTATCAAGGTTGCAAAAGGCTTTCCAGATCATCCAGTCCCACTGACAACCCAGCATCACCACAATCACACCTGAACCATCTCCCCAAGTGACACATCCAGACACCTCTAGAACATTTCCAGAGATGGTGACTTCACTACCTCCACTATGGGCAATTATTCCAGTGTCTAACCACTCTTTCAATGATTTTTTTCTTAGCTATTAATATCTAATCTGAACCTCCCCTGACACAATTTGGGACCATTTCCTCTCATCTTTTCAGTAGAGACAGGGCAGAAGAGGCAGACCCCCACTTCAATAAAACCTCCTTTCAGGTAATTGTGGAGGGCAGTAAGGTTCCCCTGAGCCTCCTCTTCTCCAGACTAAACAGCCCCAGTTTCTTGTGTCACAACGACTTTCAGCAAACTCAGAGGTCCAAGAGTGCTTTTTATAGTTGAAATTGCTAGAAAATCTCCTCTCCACTATATGACATTTCATGCTCTTGTAAATGTATTCTAATTCATGGTCATGCTACAAAATGAGTGTCATTAGTGCTGTCACAGGCCATGGCTGCAGGAAGACCATGACTAATGCTAAGCTATTGGTACCCTCAGTGCAAGCCATATTCCTATAATTTCTCAAACTGACCAGGGAACCAATTTCCACTGATCCTTAAGCCATAAAACTTTAGAATTATCCTTAATTCATTAATAATGTATAAAATAACAGTTCTTATTTGCATTTTAAGTTTAATCAGACCCATGTATCACAGGTAACACATAAGCCACAAAATTAGGAATGTGGATGCCAAGATTTATTTTTGTATAAGCTGGTCAGGCAGGCTTAAACAGCAAAATTATCTTTTCCAAGGTTAATTTACATCTACCTTCCAATATCTGTCTTGGCTTCTAATTTGAGCTAACTAATGACAGAGGCTGTACTTATGAGAATTATTTGTGGAAATTTCATCTCTTGTGATGAGTCTCTGAAGTTATCACCACTGGAATGCCTGCATTAATGCATACATACCTGAAATTGTCAGCTCTGAAATCAGATAACATGATTCCATATATAGAAAATAGTAGAATTTGAAGATTAAAATAAAAAGTAATTAAAGCATAGAACATACCAGCTTATAAATAAAATCTTGGCTTTTTTTTTTACTAAAATTCCATTTTAAAATATTCATAATAAACACATTTGTGGAAGCATTTCAGAAACAAACTAATTTTTAATGTTTTAAAACATTTTAGGGTTTTTTTGACTGATTTTTTAATGAAATCACTAATTTTTTTTTCATACAATACTGATAACAATGAGCAATATGCAGTTTTAAAGAAACAGATTACAAGTGCAGAAAATGATATTATTTTTGTCTGTGAAAGTTCTAATAGATTTTCTTAATGATGGCCTATTAAAGTCATTATGATAATTGCAGCTTGCTATGATCCATCAGAAATCTGTACATTAATAAGAAAGGTAAAAATATTTTTTGTAAGCTTTTTGATGATTTTTTCCATGGAATTAATGTACTCCTCATTTGTGTTTTCTCCACTGCTTCAAACTTGGCTAAAATCATTATGCTCTGTCTGAAAAAAAAGGTAACATTTCCAAGTATATCTGTCTCCATTCTTAATCTGCCTTTAATCTTAATGATCATGGTTGTTTTGGTAGACACGTTGGTAGACAAAAATGCCAGCAAGACTGTGGAAAGGAATGAACTTTCATAGAAAGGAAGTTTCAACAATGGCTTTGAAGGCTGTCAAGAAGATGTTTTGCAAACTGCAGGCAGTTTTGAAAATTGTCAAAGATAATAAAAATAAATTATTTTAAACAACTTACCTTCAGGGCAAAAGCAATCATAGCTGTTGACATAATTCTGACAAACAGCACCATTCAAGCAGGGAGCTGAATCACACTCATTCATTTCTGCTTCACAGTACTGGCCTGAAAAACCTGCAAATGAAGTAAGATAAGTTTTGATTTTCTTTGTCATTATGCATGCTATTAGCATGAAACATGTATTTCAAACGGTATTCTTTAACTAAAACCCAGAGGTCTTATGATCCATACTTCCCTGGAAAAGGAAACTTTAAGTCAGATTTTCTGTATTTCATTTACAGAGTTAATTTTTATTCATTTTTTATTCGATATTACAAATGCATCTTTATTGATGGAATAAAGCAACGAATCAAGTAGGAAATGCTTCCAGAATGCAAGAAGACATTCATAGCTGTACAAGAACAAGGTAGAGATTTTCAAGTGTTTTTCTTGTATTAGAGTAATTTTAGTATTTTTGTGATATAATCACAGAATGTTTTGGGTTGGACTGACCTTAAAGATTAACTAGCTCCAAGCCCTCTGCCAGGGGCAGGGACACCTTCCACTAAACCAAGTTGCTCAATCTTTTTTTAAATTTTGCCATATCGATATGAGAAAGAGTACCCAGATTATATTCTCTCCGCTGTGGTGTCCTTATTGCTGTGGAGGGTAACAAAACACAGAGTACCAATATACTGAGGCACAGCCAAGCTGCACTGCACGAGTCAGGTCTCAGGACATGGGAAGTGCACGGCTCAGTTATGGCACATACGGCTGTTGGGGCTGTTTCCAAAGGAAAGAAAGTGCACATCATTAGATCAAAAATCTGAAAGCTAATTAAAATTGCATAAGGAAAGAGTAGCTCGGTTTTGTCATTTCTTCCAGGTACTTTGAGACACCATACAGGGCACAGGTGCCACAGCACCAGCAGTGGGGGCTGCAAGGGGGTCCTGTCAGGAGAGGAACACAGGGAGACATATGATGTGAATCAAGACCTGTATATTTCATTTTAATATTTATATTTTTAATTTGTTTTGATGATACTCAATATCAAAGAAACTTTGAGGGGGTTAGAAAATTACTCACACCAATGAAATGAGCTCATACTTGATATAAAATTCAGAGAATAATAAAAAGCTGTTTCGCATGTGAGTGTATTAAAAAACTGCAGGAAAAATACCTTTTGCCTGTGGTTTAGAGCATTATGACCTTTATGAAAACAAAAGTGTTTAGGCATAGCTTACAACTTACTTTAATTTAGCTGTTACATATGATTTTAATTTTTTTTTTTAACAAGTTATAATTGTTTTCTAGAAGTTATGTTCTTTTGAAAATGTTAGCACCTAACACCTATAACTGAGAACTAGCTACCTAGTTGGGAACTAATTCAGGTTGGAAGCATAAGTATCTGAAATCTGGCCTAAATAAGATTTGTTTTGTATTTTTTTCATTAAAAAGACAGAAAATTAACAAGTACAGAAGGACAGAGAATAACACCTCATTCTTCAACATGGAAAAAATACTTTTTCAAGCTGTTCTTTTTTTTTTTTTTCTTTTTTTTTTTTTTTTTAGCATTTATGTCTATGCATAAATTATATTTGGAAAACATCATCTGTAGACAGCTTCTTAAAGGAGCTGCTGCAAAGCATATTGGGTCATTTTTGAAATAAATACTTAGCATTTTTATAGGTCTTGCTGATAGCATTAAAATGTTTTTGGAACTACTGCTGCCATTTCAGAATAATTTCAGATCATTTCAGGGTCAGAAGAAATCCCCGCATTTTGATCCTGATGTGAACCAGTATGAATCTGGGCAGTGGCTGGTGAGCCCCCAGCTCTCAGCGTGCCTGGCAGTGATGCTGCAGCAGCTCCCTGGGACGAGTCATGGCCACGTCACCCTTCCTCAGGAGCAATGTAAATATCCAGCATTGACATTCTGGGGATTTGTGTTACAGCAGGACTAGCAGGCAAGGGGAAATATCACAGGGGCAAACACAGAGCTGCAGGTAGCAGAAGCTAATTTGTAAAGTTTTTCATCACACAGTTTACTTCGTCGCTGTTTTGTAAGTTTATGGATTGGAAGGGAAGAAATAAAAGGCATAACTAGAACCTGTCTTTAATAGAATTTGGTGCATACTGTGTCAATTATCCACTCTGAAAGAGCTAAAAGGAAAACATATTGATAGAATTTTATTTCTTCTTGTCACATTTTTAATATATCCTGCAGACAGAAAACAATATAAATGTAGTTTGTATTTATTTGAAATTGTTTCTGCTGAAGTAGAATTATTCACATATAATATAATATACTTTGATTATGTTTATTTCTTGCTGATCAACATGCCAACAAAAGGCACTTCTTTCACAAACATTAAATAACTCACTTAATAGGCTGAAAGAAGATAAGGGAAAATAAGCTTCATTTGCATTATTTTAAAATCAAGAATGGGTTAAGGAATGCTTTTAGCTGCATTATAATCTATGTATTCATACTTAATTTCTTGTGAAATAATAACATTGTTAAGCAACAAAATAGAAGATATTATTCAATTAAAATATAATTTTTCTACATTTTTATATGAATATATATATTAGAATATATTAATTAATTCTAAACATTTGAAAATAGGAAAATAAATGTCTCTGTATGAGTGCTCCAAACCTTTGTGCTCTACCCTCTGATCTCATAAGGTGACTTTGACAGTGTCAACACAGGGCTCTATGAACCAGGAAAAAATTCCATTCCTTCATCTATCCAGCTTCTCTCTCCATTAGCCAATGATAAGGGAGTTCAGAGAGACACCTAATCCTGAATAAATATTTCCATGTAGTCAAATGAAAGGCATGTGTCCCATATATAAATCCTTCCAAACTGTTGAGAAAACATTTATGGGAACCTTTATGCAAAAATATATTGATAGTATTTGTAGTTTAATCTAGAGTTTCTGGGGTCAAGACTTGAAAAACATATAATTATTTACTAAGGATATAATTACATTATTTATTGTCAACACACACTTACACTGCAGTAAATATTTTCAGGATTTATAGCTTTTTATTTGGGCTTCCTCCTCAGATTAGGATGAGATCTTTATTTCCACTGGCACTAGCCATAGTTTCTTTTTCTAATATAAATGTAAGATAAAAGATAAAACATAAACAGTCAAGAAAAGTAATAAGATTTACTGGGAAGTAATTTTGTGAAAGTAGCATTGTTTGCAAGACTCCTTTACATATACGAAGTTGTTTTAAAAATAGAGTAATTTTCCTAGAGTTCTAGATATTCTGTTAAAATATATATGTAGTTTTCTGACTCATAAACATATTTCATATGTCAAAGCCTCAACATTATTTTTTTCCTCTTGCCTACTATTAAGGAATAAATCATATAAGGAAAAATATTTTCCGCGTGTCATAAATAATTATAGAAACTCTATGTCAAATCTCCAAAAATCAGTTGTTTCAATAGAAATATGAAATGAATATAAGTTTCCAATATTTATATTTGCCTGAGAATTATGACTCTACATTTTCATTCTTAGCAGAAAGTCTTCAATGAAAAAAAAGGGAATCTGCATTATGAATATGTCAGAAAAGAGGGACACATCCTCCCTCGATGCTTAAATCGACTGGATCTAATCCTTATTCACTAATGGCAAGGAATCTTTGCTATTAAATTTTGTTTTTAATAATACATGTATTTATAGAAATGAAACAACATATGTCTAACTTTTGTATGACTCTATTAGCTTGTATTAAATTTTGCCAATACAAATGTGGTCTAGGATCATCTAGGAGTTTGAATTCAGACACTCTACATCAAAGTAATAATTTTATATAGTGGTAAGACTCCTACACATTTTTAAAGGATGAAAGCATAAAACTGAAAAGTATTTTATGTTGCAGTCTTTAAAGTCTCGATTCTTAAAATGTCAAGTTAAACCAGTTACTACAGTAGATTATATGTGAGACTCTTGCACACAGGTTATGCATTGAAAAATAAGGTGAATTGGGGAACCGGACTGTCTACACCTCAAGTAATGATGGGTGAACTCTACTTGTTGAGATCACATCTTTTTTTGTCTTTTTTCCAAAGGAAGATCATTACTTTATTAAAAGTCTTCTCCGAGGTCAAACAGCATCTCAGTCCCCAGAACTGGTTGGATTTTAGGCAGACAAATGTCACAGCATTTTCTATTTCAAATACATATTGGCAAAACAAAAGGAAGGGTCTCATTAGAGAAAATAACTATTTTTTCAAGAAGATGTAAGGAAGATGTGTCTTACAGTAAGAACATTCACTGGGACAACCTCCCAAGGGACATGGTAGGTTTACTGTCACTGAGGATTTCAAGAGACGATTGGACAGGATGCTGGGCACTGTCACCTAGGCTCTGTTTCTAATCAAAGGCTGGACAAAGTGATCTTCTGAGGTCCCTTTCCAACTGGGTTGTTCTATGGTGCTATAACAAAAAAACAAAGCCTGTAAAACAGGCTGGTAGAATGACCTGGGAAACTGAAAGCCTGTCACAGAACAGAGGACTCAGAAATTCTAGTTTGTCTGGTGTAGCAAAATGTAGGCTGAAAAGAGATATGAGTGTTTCTGTTAACTTTTTCAATGGGAAAGATCGCCAGAAAATGTAAACAACTATTTAAGTTAAAGAATAAGTATCACAGGTATAAAGTGATATTAGCACAAATAAATTTAATTTACATAGTAGAAAACATCAACAGTGAGATTCTACCAGTACACACATGCATTAGAGGTTGTTATAGAAGTACTCATAATTCTCATGAGCTTCTTAAATTTGCATATATGAATTGTAATAGCATTTAAAATTAAAGGGAGGATATAAAATTATTTTCATAAATTTTTTGTATAACATGCCAGCTTTGTATTACGTACACATATTAGTAGCCTGAATGTGATTTTAAAAATTTCCCAAAAAATCGAAATTACATTTATAATTGAACTATCAGTGTACTCAATATTATTATTAATAAAGAAGTCTCCTCAACTGTTAAAATCCAGCAAAAAGCAGAGAAAGGAGTTACTACCACTTAACCTAAAATTTTTACTAATCCTCTAGATAGGAGACACTCCCAGTATTCTGGAATTTAACTGACATGTAGGAGTATTGAAGTACATGTACAAAAATAGCATAATGTAAGCAAAAAGAAATTATTCAGCTTGATTATAATGCATTTACACAGAAAGGAACAGAGGCAGTACAGGAAATCACACTGGCAACATTAATTCTGGCTTTTCCAGATACTGAAATCTTAATCACTCTTTTAATATGGTTTGTGTGTATATGCATACTATGTGCATTCAAGTATTAAGAAGGAAATAATAAAGTCATGCAGGAGATACAATACAGTAAACTGTTAGGCTTTTATGAAATTCCACTGACCCAGATTACTCTAGAAGATTTAAAGAAAAAAATCTCATGTACCAGATGTTTCAGTGTTCTAAATCTGCATATAGATGATTTGTTTTACATCTGGCCAATCAAGGTTAAGCCATTACTATCTCCATGGGGTGAAGAAGAGAAAGGGGATATCCATAATTTAGTTATCTTGTCTTCTGCAAACCAGCCTGCATCTATAATAGGGTTTCATCTAATATTTTTATTTTTTGAACCCTCAGTTGTCTGAGCCTAGTATAAAAAAAAAGAAAACTTCAGAACAAGGAGAGAGTAGGCATACTGAAATTATCTTGTACAAGTGTTGGAATTATTTGTACAGGAGATAAAGCTTTCTTGGCAGCTGGTTGAAGACTGCTGAGCAAATTTCAATAGGAATTAAGAACAAACATAAAGCAGAGAGTACATGTATTCCATTATTTTAAAAAGCAAAACAAACTAAAAAAACCCAAAAACCAAAAACCAAAAAACAAAAACAAAACAAAACAAAACAAAACCAACCAACCAACCAACCAACCAACCAACCAACCAACCACCACCACCACCAACAAAAAACCAACCAAACAAACAAACAAAAAACCAAAAAAAACCATCAAAAAAAAAAAATCCAAAAAACCCCACACCTGTATGATTTGCCCTTGCAGAGAAAAGTAAAGACAGACTTGCAGTTCGGAGGTGTCACACAAACCATACAGTGGGCCTGGATAGAAAACCATATCCTCTGACAGGATGATTTTATAAAAACTGTGAAAGCTGAAGCTTGCTGATTTTACTTATGCACAACAGATCTCCCAGGCTTTTCTTTCAGCTTATTCTAATTTGCCATGAAATGCCCCATGAAATTTCTGTTTAAAGATGAAAAGTATCAGTGTGGTTTCTTCCATTCCTGTAAAAAAGCACGCCCCTTGTTTCTTTCCCATTTTTTTTCTTTTACCATTAGTATCTGTCTTTTTGAGAGGATGTCATTATAGCAGACAAATTTATAAAGTCACATCAAAACAAAGGGCATAGGAACAGCATCTGGATACCTTCCAAATAAAAACCTGCCATGACAGGACAAAGAGCTCTGTTCCAAGAAAGATGCTAAACATACTTGTTGCCACAGGTAGCACAGGGACTACTATTGTTTCATTTGTGTTTCTAGGCCTGAGGAATGTCTGTTTACATTTGTGATCTTCAGGACTTACAGCTCAAGTGAAATGAACAGCAAGATTTATAGCTCAAATATAAGGAAAAGATATGAAATTGTGGAAGCAGCTGGAAAAAAATAGAACACATTTATATACTCAAAATTTGCCTTGGTGAAAAGACATTAGAGGCAATATAAAAGGATTTAAGATGTTTTTACTTGTCATCCTCTCATTTGGGTATCTGCTTTCCTTTCTTATTGGTGTTCTCTTTTTTTTGTAGAGATGTCTTACCCAATTTTTAAAAGATTTTAAATTGACATCAAGATAAAATATTCTTTATCAATTCACTGCAAAAGAAATAGAATGGACAAATAGTATTAGAAATAATAATAGTGCATCTGGACTCTAATAACCAGATGGACACTTTTCTGTCAGAGTAAAATTCTCATGCAAGAAACTGTGACATTCTCATTGCCCAGCAGATGCACAACATGGATGTAATTTTTTTCCAGATAAGTATCTCAGGGGACATGGAGCATTGTTAATTTATTTTAAATAATTCAACAGTCCATTAATGAATTCACACATCCTTAGATTCCTAAGTCTATTTAAATTAGCTCTCCTTAAAAGCAAACTATGAAGGACAAAATTTTACACTAGTAACCCAAATATAAGTTTACAGATATTCTGAAGATTAACCTTAAATCTAAATGACAAATAGTTCAGAGCATGTAGCATTTGAACTAAGTTGAATGTTAATTTTTGGCTCTTGCTGGCAAATTCTGTATTAATTCTACCATCTAAAGAAGTAATGGAAGCTCCCCAATTTTCCATAATTTATGAGTCAAAGTTGCTGAGTATGAATCCCAGTGAAACTGGTTGAGTTTACATCCCTGAAATTTGGTAACAATTCAACAAAATAGAAATCCTTATTGCAACTATCAGAGGGGGAAAAAAATGAAAAGCTTAAATCATAAATGCTAGCAGACAGTAGGTAATTGGGGATTTGGGTGTGGGCAGACTCGAGCAGAAGCCTGCAACTTCTTAGCTGCACTCATCATGTGCCCTTATTGTAAACTTTGATAACATTATGGCTAAATAAAAGTTGCATGTCTTGAATCTTCCAGCTGAGATACCATGAGAGAGAGCATCATCCATTTAATAATGTGGTTAGGCTGAGAAAACCGTGGAGGGGAGGGCAGTCCAAGCTTTCAGAGAGTGTTGGTGCTGCACAACAGTAGCTACTGCAAACAAGAAGTGGTGTTTTAGAGAAGAGCGGTGATAAGATATAAGTTGAAGGTCTCGGCTGGAAGAAAGATCTTGGAAGTGTGGCAGGAGCCTGGAGATCAGAGAGATGTATGGGGGTAAAAAAAGCCAGGGTATGCACAGGCACTGTGGTTGGTAATGCTCAAGACTGATGACTGAGCAGCAGCTCAGGATGAAGCACTGTGCCTTTCTGCCTGATCTTCCCATGAATCATGGTTTTAAAGAGTTAAGATTTTTGCTAAGAGTAAGAAGCAATTTCCATGATCAAGATGTAAGTTAGGTAGGCAAATGGTAGGTTAATGATTACTAGATGCTTAAGCTAGAGCTAATTGGTATAATTGTCTGCTATTATGAACCTGCGTATAGAAGAACATAAATAAGTGAAACGTTAATCACTAAGCATGAGGCCTTGGATAGTGCCAGAGGGTCACCAAGACCTGATGAAGACTGTCCTGACTTCATCCTTTGAGACCACTGACCCATTTCAAGACCACCGACCCAAATTCAAGAGAAGAACTGTGCACCTGTGAAGGACTAATGGGCTCATTTTAATATGGGGTGGGGATGGGAGGTGCTGGGGTTATGCAAATGTATTGTGTGTAAGATCTTGGGGAATAAATAGATGGCAAAGAACCTTATTTGGGGCAGTCACACCTTTTGGAGGTGACTCCCATGCTGCCCACTGGTGAATAAACGTACCACTGTCTAACTTTAATTAGTTAGAGGGTCTTTGTCCGTCATTATACCGGTTTTTAATGATTCACCCACAAAATCAAACCATGGCAGACCTAGCACTGAGAGGGTGTAAGAGGGATAATCAACTACAGTAGAGCTCTCATCTGCTTTGTTCTGAAATAAACCCCATTACCCAGATTCACTGGGGACAGACATTTGCAATGTTGCCCTTGATCATGGCTGGATTGGCACCAAACATGTTATTCTGAATAGGCTCAAAAAATGTGGCTTTCCTTGACAGAGAATGTTGCTTTATTTACTATGAAAAAGGAGCGTACTAGATAATATACTTATCTTTAGCACTCTTAGATGTGTCATTAATATATCAAATTTATTTTGTTTGCTAAGTACTCAAAGATAGTCCAGCTCATTATCATGCTTTTCTGGTACAGAAAGATGCTGCTTTCTAGTCGCATGATTAAAATGAGAGTTTTTATTAAATAAAAAAAGATTTGACCTTAGAGCCAAACAATTTGAGTCAGTATAATTTTTTGTCTTACAGAAGTAGGATAATAAATTTCTCTTCCATCTAAGATTTCAGTGAACTGATGTGCAACTATGGATAGGATATATGGATTTTTATAGGATGAAAACAGAAAAAAAGAAATTGGAAAATGAATATCAGAAAATGAATATCAAAAAATGTTAAAAAATCAAGTAAGTATCTCTGAGGGAAGTAACTGAGCTCTATTTAATATGAGAAATTAAATCATCACAAGTAAAAATATTTTGTTTAGCGTATATTTAAAATGGTTTGAAAATCAGGGCAAGTCAAAGTACAAAAGAAAAAAGAAAAAAAGAAAAAAATATTGCTTCAAAATTTACTGCTGGGGTGGTAAAATGTTGGTATGATGAATTTGAGACGGCTAAACAAGCAAAGAAAATGTTTAATTGCTATGATTGCTTACTATTGAAAAAATGTTTTCCCCTCCCATATAAATAAATGAGTAATCTGGTTTTACAGAGCCACTGAGCATGGGCAATGAAGTCATTATTTTTCACAGCACTCAAGATGTAGTGTCACCATTTCCTGAAACAGAGGATTTTGACAATGATGTGACAGTTTAATGCAAGACCATGGAGACCGAGCGCTTTCGCTGCTGTTACAAGGTGAGATAACCATGACAAAATGATTTCTGTATGTGTCTATAGGGAGCCCATTATGAGTCTATCATTCTGGCACTCCAGTGTGAAATTATGATGAGGAAAAGAAAGAAGTCATTCAAATTTGTACTGCATGACAATGATGACCCAGCATGAGTCAATGATACATAGCAACTGAAAATCAAGTCTTTGTTTTCACTGTATACTGAATAAAGCTACCTAACCCAAAGTTTTTATTTACATGTAGTGCAAGAGAACTGCATATAAAATAAATATTGGAATTACCTTCAATTAATGTCTGCTAAGTGTAAAAATTCTCTTTTTACGCTGAATCAAGATGTTTCTTTGCAAATTTGCCCACAACAGAAATTCACCTCCTACAGATAAAATACAGAAACAAACCCACCTAACTAGAAATCAATTATTTGTGTGCCCATAATCTAAAAAAGTGGAATACATGCTGCCCAAATTTCCATTTGCTTTCTCCAATCCAATTATTCTTAAATACCTTCAACTTGGAATTCTTTAAATAAAGTAATTTTAATCTTACTCTTTCAGATGTACCAATATATGTATTTATATATATATTTTCTAATATCTCATTATGTGCCCTTTGTCATCAGTGATTTTCTTTAAAGAACCATTAATTCTTTACTCAGACGACTTTATTTTTTCTCAAAAAAGCCTGAATTAATCTAAGTATGTTTAGTCAACAGTATAGGTAGTTAATCCATTTAATAGACATATTTATTTATAGGACTTTCAATTAAAATTGCGCTTCATGCTACTTCTAAATTATGAATTTTCCTGATCACTCTTTTGTCCTTTTCCATTTTCTAGAGTTCATTTTAGATTTTACCTATTTGCGTAATTCATATATTTTTTTTTTCTGCTGTCTTTTCTTCAGTGAAATACAGGCCTGAATGTCCTTATTTACTGAACAAAAATGAAGAAAATGGTAAGAAGTCTGTCTGTTCAAGATAAATTTACACAGCATGAAAACCTCATTTAGCACAGTTTCATATCTCTTGTGCCAGGTAACAAAGTAACTTTCTGACATTGTCCACAAGGATTCTTGTTTCCGCAATAGGTATGGGAATATGGCAGAGAGTGAGGGAGTTTGAAAAGCCAATAGCTCTGTGTTTTCTTAGTTATGTAGTTAGAAATTTTTCATTTTAAAGTGAGCATTATGCTGATAAAAACATCAAATAAGCATTGTCCTAAAATACAAGCACTTAAAACACATCTAATGATATCCCACAGGTATCATAAACAATGTGACTCATTCCGGCTTTGGAGGGACCTCCTTTGAAAGTTAACTCTAATTTAATTTTCCAATATCTGTTATATTTTATTACTGAAACTACCTAGTGGGAAAGCATGGCATAGTAATTTAAGAAGGAAAGTAAAATAAATAACTCTCTGGTAGAATACCAGAGAGAAAAGGATCACTTGAATGCTAACATAGATTTGGGATGTGACAGATGAAACTCAGCATATAGTTGTCCACACACAGAGTACAACTAAATTTAAGTTTAGCATTCTAGTTGATTAAAAAAAAAAAAAATAGAGTCCACAATGCAACAAAAACATCTTAGAATTGTAACCAATTTTGGCCAACCCAAACTAAATATGGATTCCTATAAGTTGCTTAAAGATTTCTGAACATATCCTATACAAGTTTTGAATATGATCACACTAATAATATGCTTCAATTTAAAAATTAAAAGTAGGTTGAAGTTCATAACAGATCTTGGAAAGATAGTAAGTATTTCTTAATGGAAATATTGTGGGGAACAGCTAATTTCAGAAGCACTGTAAGTCACAGAAGCACATAACTGTCAGGAACTATTCAAGTCGTTGAATCAGTGGTCACCTCTTTTCTCACTCTTGAGAGCTTTTGACTGTGGAACAAATGTTTCTTTTGGAAGAGTTAACATTTTATTCATATTTCCTTCAGAAATATTTTCAGTACACTGTCATAAAATTAGGGCCCATGACAAAAAAATCAATTGCAGGGGGAAGGGAGGACAGCAGAATTTAAAGGTCAATAGGCTAGCTAAATTCATAGATATAGCAACAGCAGAGAATGTATTAGGTAACATGGTGTGTGCTACAGATAAAGGCTAAAATATTTATATGTTTAAAAAAGCACCTGATACAGAAGAAATCTTAAATACATTTAATAAATTACTTAGATATGTGACCTGTGGTGTTACTTTCAGTAAAATCTGGTGGTTCTCCCCCACCTACTTTGTGAGGAGGAAATCAGATGTTTAACTGCAATTAGAAGTCAAAGGAAATCAGGCACTTATGACCTTAAGGTGCTTTGGAAATTTTCACCCAGAAGACAGAGAAGTGAGAAGTTAAGATTTTAGTGAAGTATTTTTGGTAACGTAAATTTACATGGTTAGATGTAGCATTAAGACCATGGCAAGGATTAGCCACCAAAGATAGAGCTAGTGTCTATTACGCTTTTTAAAAAAATTGAGAATTATGACTATGGTGCATTTGAAAATAAATGAAATACTAATAAAGCAAATAAATCTGAGGTCATGTCGACCTCAACTAGTCCCATCCAAAAGGAAACACAAGAGATCTGCCAGCAGATAATTTATTTATTGAATCTTTCACACAGGGTTTTGTCCATATTCAAGTTCATCTGCTATCAGTAATCTTCTTAACACCTGTGTGAGAAGAGTCAGTCTGTTTTACACATAAAATAGAAAAAACACTGTATGAGATCCTGAAATCGGCTTCAGTTCCTTTGCACTTCCATAGTCTAGTAGGATGTAAGAATTTAGCTATGTTTTTACAAGGACTTAAATCCCTTACATCCATCCCTTTTGCTGATTTCCATGAGCATTAGTTCAGGCATAAAGTTTATATTTCTGATTCTTAATGTTTTTTATTCAGAGGGTGTACTTCAACCTACTTTTCAGACATGCATTTCAATAACTTTTTCTTGTAGGTGACAAAGCGTTGTCCTGAAACTTGACCTTTATTTCCCATAACTCTGCTTAAGTGATAACCACCAATAGCAGTTGTGATGGGTGTACCAGACTCATAGTGTATGTGAAGGAGACAGATAACAACACAACAGCCAAGAGCTAATCTGAGCCCTCTCTTGTTACCCAAAAATAATGCTGGTCAAGATCTGGCTCAAGCCAAGTGTGATAGAAATTAACTTCTGTGGTCAGCATGCAGGTATGGCTATAATTAAATTATCTTCCTCTATAAAGAGTTGAGCTCTCTTGCATGACAGTGAACTGCACAGCAGGATATTCCCCTTAATAGGGGCACCTCACAAGGTTACTCCTCGAGTTTGAGACACTCCTTGCTGCAACAGATCCTTGCTAAGTGATTTATAGCATGCTAAAA
Source organism: Sturnus vulgaris (assembly GCF_052056855.1). NCBI lineage: Eukaryota > Metazoa > Chordata > Aves > Passeriformes > Sturnidae > Sturnus > Sturnus vulgaris. Next base: position 88,645,613 of record NC_142245.1, on the reverse strand, counting down.
TTTGAAATTTTAACTGATATAATTGATTGATTGGGCACCTATAAACCTTTAGACATAAACATTGAACAAGTTTCAGACTAGTAGAGGATCAGTTGCACCCAAACTCCTCTTTGAGAAGACTTTTAGAATTCAAGGGTGTCCTTCCTGAATCAAAGGATTATCTCCCTGATAATTTTGTCTGACTTTATTGTCTTTGCCACTGAATCTTGTTAAACCACTGTCACTTTTACTATCAAACTTGGTTAAATTGACGTTTTATATCAATAAACATATTGTTACTTTTCTTTTATGAGTGAGGCCACTCCATCTGTGACATTGTCATGTCAGGTTTTTTATAAAAGGGTTTTTACACCAACTGAAACAAAACAGGAGACCTTACTATTTTTAGTGAACTTTTTTTCTCAAAAGCTGTATTTTTTCATTAAAAGACAAAATTTATTTCTAGGAAATCAAATCTAGATGCCCATTTCTAAGTATTCCTACGACAAACTTGAGAGCAGCTGTGACTAGAAATTGCTGCTTTGTCCTTCTCAGTAATCCCTTCCATCTACAAGTGCTTAAACAGTAACTGACCAAGAATATAATATTAGCTTAAATTACTCTTGAACAGGTGTTCAAAACTGTGTTCTAATAAGTGACATTTATTTACTTAGAAATTATCAACACAGATGCTCTCACCCACCACGCACATTCTTTCTTTTATGCAATGGTTTAATGGTTGCTTGTACAGAAGTAGTCCAAGACAATTAAAAAACTAATAAATAGTCACAGTGGAGGGTAAATTGCCTTTCCTGCTTTCAAGAAGCATGTGTGCAACTATAAGATAAGATGTTGTCAGTCTGTTAAAATCTCAGCATAATCTTTCCTCATCAGATGTTTATAGTGGAGCATACTTCAACTTACTGGAAGTACTGAAGGTCATTCTTTCACATAGTGTCATGTCTTGAGAGCATAAGCAAAATAATGTTACTTGTGACACTACAAATACAAGGAATAATGTTAAAAATCTTTAGAATTGACTAATAGATCACTTTTAATTCATCTAAATTAAATTACAAAGACCTACAACTAAGATTAATATTAAATTAGTTATAACATAATAGAATAGTGAAAATAATAAAATACAGAAAAGGAAAATGCTTTAGAAATGGACATGATACAAAAATGATCTTAAATGCACACAAACTTATTTTTCCTCAGAATTTTTACAGCATTTGTTAAAAATAATGTGAAACTCAAGAGGCAAGACCGATTTTTACTTTTAGCTTACAAATTAGTCCTATTTATACAGTAATCATGAAATATTGACTATTTCCTTAGTGTTACAGATAACATTAAATGACAAATATTCAATTTGCTACCTTTCATAGTCCAGGAAGACATGGAATCCTCCTTCAAGGTTATGAAAAGAATTACCTGAGTCATCCCTGATAATTAATACTAGTGCTAATATTAATACTAATATTAATTTTAATAAAATGCAGAATAGCACAAAATCTTTAGACGTTTGAAGGGAAGAGATATACATTTTACTGCTACATTAAAAGTCCCAATAAGATGACTCTTAGAAATCGATATTTGTTACCTTGGCAGTATCTCCAGAAAATAATTAGAGCAAGAATTGGAGAGAACTTAGAGATAAATTGAAGGGCAAGAATAAAATTGAAAGAAATTATCATTATTCTAGGAAAATAAGCAATATCAAATAAAATTGACATTTATGGTCATCACAAGTACAGTTAAGAGAAAGTGTGACACAAACCATCATAGAATCATAAATTATTAGTGTTGCAAGGGACTTGCAAGTTGTAGTTCCAGCACCCCTGTAACAGACAGGGAGTTTTCCAGCAGAAATATGTTTGGGTTTTTGTCATTTTGTATTTTTTAAAAAACCTTGAGATCATAAAATGTTCTGGAAAGCACTTCAATGCTATCCAGGATAAGGGGTCCCAAGACTTACTCAAATTAGAATAGCTTACTGAGACACAATTGATTTTGACTGCAGAACCTCTACACACTAGAAAATTTTTAGTCAGATATAGAAGAAGTTTTTCCTTGGTCTGACGATATTATGTTTTTTAATAATAAAAAACAAATAGTTAGTAACAAAATTTGCACTTGGGTGGAAGAGTAATAAATATTGATGTAGACGTAGAGGTCATAAAATTTCATGGATTTGTCAGACCAGTGTCTGAATAAACGCTTCCAAAATCAAATGCTTAAACTAAGAAAGTAGGCCACACTTGCAGACAAGGTTTAAAACATAGTTCAGAGATACCTACAAAGAGCTTATGTATAAAAAAAAGTTATGTTGTATGTAGGATGTCAATGAGAGAGAGGTTAAATGTGAAAAGGAAAGTACTAGTGGGACAATTATAGAAATGCTCTAACCCAGTGCTCCACTTGGTATTTTTAGAATTGTTTGGGAAGGCGTCAAGTCTTCAGAATGTTTCCTGCAAAGACAATCTTAAGATCCTCAGTCAATCTAATTTGAACAATTTAAAATATTGTATTCAAAGCAAAGATGAAAAAGACAGCCTCTAGCAGCAAACTTCTTATCATGTGTGCTTTTTGCCCGTTCCAAAAGCCAGAAAAGCTTTTGATTATTACTGATTATGTTTACTTTTAGCTGTTTATTTCTAAGATGTAAATTTGTTGTTCTGCCTTCCAGCCAAGCAGTAGTTCTTGCTATGACTCACACAAGTGGCAGCAACAGTAATAGGTATAATTTTCTTCAGGTTTAAATGAAATCTGCATAAAATTCCATTATAATTAATCTTAATTCATACAAGACTATGTAGAAAAAAGTTAATTAAAAATGTCCATATTTGTAATGAAAACAAGCTTCTTAAATCATTTAAACTGAATCAATAGACATATTAAATTATAGTTTGTTTTTTATAATTTTTATTAATGTGATCCATTGACTCAACTTGACCTTATATAATGAGCATGCATCTGAGATGTGAACATTTTACAGAAATACACCTTTATTGTTACATTTCTCTGAAATACAAAGAGACACGTTTTTCTAATGACAGTATTTTGGGCCTGAATCCAAGAAAGCACTTAAGTAGGGGTACAATTTAGGTGTGTGAGGAATGGTATTGATTTTAGAGGAGGCACTTATATAATTAGAGTTACTTGGGTGATTAAAAATTCTACTGGACTTGGAGCCAAATGGCATGGCATAAAATTCACTTTTTTGCAGAAATTCATAGTCAATAGAATGAAAAAAATCTCATAAATCTTTCAATATAAGGACTCCATTGTGAGCTTAAACTTTTCATTTCTGGAAAAAGAACACCAGCCCAGCTGTGAAATAAATCGCATGGCCGAAAAGGGACGTGGCTGAGTAACATTAAAAAAAAAAAAAATTATTTCCCCCATAGTCATCTTTCAAGCAGGCCAATCCCAGGGAAAACCAAAGAGCAGTCTCCACCACTGAACTTTCAGAGGACACGGAAGAGTGCAAGGAAACTGATTTATTACATCTGAAAGTGGGAGATTTCATATGTTGTGTTCTGGGAAGAGGCTGTCAGTGGGTGAGTGGGTAGGCTCCCCACTAGAAATAGAGATATTGGTGCCCTCGGGAGGGTGCTTATGGGGCTTCTCAGATCCAGTGAGGCAGCAGCACAGTGCCTCAGATTTGTACTAGAGTCACTCAGAAATGGGGCCAGAAATCCTTATGTGGCCTAAAGACTGGAAGGGAGAGTGTCCTGTAAGACTGTACAGAAGAGCAAGACAAAGGTTTAGCAGCACAGTGGTCCGGGGCACCAGCTGGTTCTTCAGACCTTGCTCACACTGTGTGGGATTTGCTCCATCCTCATTTTGGACAACATATTCAGTTCATCATTTCTCCTAATCTAATATTCATTCAGGTTCAAAGTGGGGCATAAAGCTATAGCATGGGCATTATAGCAATTTACTGTCACTTGAAATTACTGAAAAGAGATGAGCAACATCTGTGTCCTAGGTCTCTACAGCTCTGTATTAAAAGTGTGTGGTAAAAACAGATCCAAAGCTTTATATAAACATTATTACTGCCATTAATTTAGAATGCTATAGAATTTTAGCATATGCCTGCTTATAGGACTTATAAGTGAATTACTTCAGTATACGTCTGTAGAATTTACCCAAAAAGCTTCTCTCTGAGATTCCCAGAAAATCTTGTAATTTTTACCCAATCTGATTCAACCTCAAATGCCTCCACTTTTTTTTTTCTGTTTATAGAAACAGTTGTTGAATGCTTTATGAAGTCAAATAATTGCTGAAGCAACTCACTACAGCAGACTCGTTTAAGGTTAAAATATGCTTTAACATTTAATATGTTCTGATACTTTTGATTCTTGTCATTATAACTAATTTACATAATTACATAATTCATTATATGAGAAAATTGACCAACACTACTTATTTAAACTGTTATTTAACACATCTATAGCTCTGGATTGCACTGGCACTAGACTGCATTTACTCTCATCTAGTCTATACGCATTTCTCTTGTGAGTCTAGAACTGGTCTAGAACTGAACTTAAATGTCTATATTTACTTTTGGAGTTTAGCCATTTCATGCCTTAATGTTTCGATCTTTTTATTTAATATCTTGGTGTTACAATAATTATCTGAAATATTTTTCATGAAGTTCTAGTCAAAATGCATTATCTCTCAAGGACTGGCTACAATCCATTTGTTCTTCCTTTTTTCTTTTTCTTTTTTTTAGTTTTTCAGTTTTGCACCATGACTTGTATTTGTGTTTTTTTTAATAACTGCCAAAACTGAGGAAGTATTTTGAAAATTCCTCCAGGCAGTTTTCACATCCAAAGAAACAATCTTGTTGATGAGAGATTTTTGGGTTTTGTGCATATGTAACCTTTCTCTTACAATCTTGTTTTTACATTGTTAGCTAATCATAATGCGAATTCCAGTTTATGGAGATGTTTAGATTAATTTCCCTAAATGAAAATGATATATTAGGAAGAAATTCTTTACTGTGAGGGTGGTGGGGCACTGGAAGAGGTTGCCCAGAGAAGTTGTGGATGCCCCATTCCTGGCAGTGTTCAAGGCCAGGGTGGATGGGGCACTGAACAACACGGTCCAGAGGAAGGTGTCCCTGCCCATGGCGGGGGTTGGAATTAAATGTTCTTTAAGATTTTTAAGATTCCTTCTAACCCAAGCTATTCTATCATTCTATAGCTCGTTATGTCAAGATGGCCCACACAAATATGGCAGTTCTAGTAGCTTAGAACCCACAAAGACATGACAGACTAAGGAGAGAAATGGAAATAGGCACACAAAAAAACAAACTTAATTTCTCATATCTTGAGAAGATTTGAAAAGTCAATCCAAGCTTCAGTGACATTATTCATAGCTTTGATGGTGTTAGTTTTTGTTTTTACAAATGAGAAATGAAATGAGAAATGCAGTACAATGGCTTCAGAGAGAAAAGAGGAATCTGAAAGCCAGTAGGTTGCACTGCAGCTCATTAACCACTGATGAAAATGTTGCAGCTGAATATCTCTGCAAGATGCATAAACATAAGAGAGGAAGCAAAAACAGTTTGCAATTTCTGTAACCCTAAGATGTATGAGAAATAATTCAAATATTGTCTCCATGTCAGAGTTTTCAGAAAGGCAATATTCAATACCTAGTCATTTGCAGCTGGACTCTGGACTGGAGGAGGCTCACAGCTTTATGCAAGTGCCAATATAAACAGTGCCCAGCAAAAATCAGTATTTATCAATAGATAAAACTCCTAGGTATATAATGTGCAACAACTGGGTTTTTATTTAAAGAAAAGAAGAAAGGTAGGACATATGTTATGTTGCTATGGTTATATGCTATTAAACAAGGAGTGCATTCTGTACAGGGCCGGATTTTTAAAAGATTTTACAGCATGTAAGCATTATAGAGTCTGTAGCATGGCTGAACCAGATGTATAAAGTCATTGCATGGCCAGAAAAAAATGCCTAAAAATGTAGATATTATGGAAGTAAAGACTGAAGACACTTTTATTCAGTTCATTGACCTGTATGCAATTTTCTTATTTACAGGATTTTCACAGCTTTACTTTACAGTGTTTTCTCTTCTACCTATGTCTATCTACATCCTTGCTTAATGCTGGTTAGCTACAATATGATTACCTTTCTTCATTTTTAATTTTTATTTTGCAAATGGGTAGCATAACTGGGTTTCTGAAAATTTATAAGGACTCCTATGGCTTATATTTTTGTACATTGCTTTATAATGGAGCCTTACTGCTTCTACTAAAATATTTACACTCAACATATTTTAAATTACCTATTCTGGATATAGCAATTTCTCCTGTCAGATCTGTCACATATTTACTCCCTTTCCATTTGTAAGTTAGCTTTTAATGTTCCTTTTACTCTATTTTATTTTGGTAAAAATCAGAGTATAGACAGGACAGGCAGGCTATAGCAAAGTAGGACTTTAAGTCTTAAATGCTTAAAGACCTTAAAGTCCTTATAGAAAGAAGATTTATGATTTTTTTCTTGCTATGATACTGTACAGTTTGAGATAATTATAGATAGGCAATTGTAGATAGATTTGTAGGTAATTATATCTACAGAGCAACTCACCCACCGTACTTTGTTCCAGTCACACACCAATGTGATGGATTGCAATGTTGGATTGAGAGAACAGAGTCCTCAGTTGTATTAGAACATCTATTAAATTAGGATTGTTGCTATTTGGTAACATGTTTTATAAAGACAGATATATCAGTCTTGGTCTGGTTCCATGAATGTCCACAAATAAACAGTTTGTGTTTCCACATATTTACTGTGACTAGCATACATCTTTCCAGTTATGCTGATAAGTCATTTTAATCTATTATTATGTCTAAGCGAGAAGCAGTTTGAGATGACCAGAACAAATCTATTGAACAAAGACAAAAAGCAGTAAGATCCAACCATCTGAAGAGTTTAGATAACTGAAAAAGTTACTAACCTGAAGCACATAAGACTAGAAAGCAATCCAGCAGTTTTTTGACACATTTGTTTCCACTGTCTATCCAAGAAAACTGACAAAATTACCCTGTCTGACAATTCTAGTGCCAACTGGCTTGTGAGTGCCAGCGAGATGGTTCTCCAGGAAAACAACAGCTCCATCCTGGACAGAAGAGGATGCTGTGGGGAAGCTGGCTGGCACTGGGGTCCTTTAGGCTGCTCTCCAGGGATTTGATCCCACTGAAGTCAATAGGATTTTCTCATTTGTTTTAAATTGGCTTTGGCTCATGTCTTAACTTCCCAAGCCAGGGTCTCCATAGTGAGGATTTCACCTGCTAATCTAGATAGCCATAGCTCAAAAAGATGACACAGTACTTCATTGGGAGGTATTTGTTAAATTATAGGTAATAAGGACTGTTTTCAACTTAAATTTCCCCACATTATAATGAAAATAGCTATAGCTGTGCCTAAAATCATGCCAGACTAACAGGTATTTCCATAATTAAATGTTAGAAAATGACTTGTCCAACCACAACTGCTAGACTTTTAACATTTTCCACACTTATTTATGAAACTTTCTATGATAACTCATTCATTAAGCAGAATGTAGTGAAGACTAAATAAGATATAAGGAAGTTAGCAATTAAATTAATAATGACAGAATAAAAAGATTTGTTATAGAAATAACTGGTCTATCCTTTATTCATAAAACTTACTGGAAGGATCATTATTTGTGGTTGCATACAAATGCTCAAGAATACTTACACATTAAATTCACTAGTGTTTGCTAGAATATTAATTATGTGAAGAAAATGACACTTCAACACTCTTTCACGACTATTTCTGCAAGATACATGCCCTAAAAATCAAAATAGAAACAACATAATGTTTTGTACCATGACCATATCTTTTCTGATATACCTTGTAGATATTTTTTGTTTAAGCCAATATTTTCTTCACTTTCAATAGTTCAAGTATTTTAGTCTCTTCTCTATGGGTATCAGTAAAAATCCATCTTAATTCCTCCTGACAGCTCAGTAGCAGATAAGTATCTAGAATAATCACAGCTTTTGTGTTTTAAGGCATTGTTCTGGATTCCCTGTTCACATTCCAGTCTATTTTGGTCCCCATTGTGTGATGACAGTAAAAACAGCTAATTAAATACTTTCCCAGGAATTCTTTTTCTCGTTTAATTTTATTTCTATACTGACTGTGCTTAATCAAGGATGAAAAGCGTTTTGTGAAGAGTTTTATATTAGAAAATCAAAAATATCCAGCAAATTAACTGCAAAGTGGGCTGCGCCAGTTGCAAGTGGGAGCATAAAGTTAAAGTATGTGCATTCAAAGATAAAAAGGAAAGAAAAAAAATGAAAAGAAAAATTTATAGTATTTATCTTCAGTGGGTACTAGGAGGATGTGTCTTTATTTAATTGTTTGTATGAAGAAAGATAATAGATGACTGCAGTATGGATATGCAGGCTGTCAGATTTGCTTCAAGCCAAATACATATAATAAATGCACTGAAACTTTATTTATTAATTTTGATGATCTGACAGTAAATCAGGTGTTATAACACACTAAAGGATTCTAGTATGCTGCATTTCAATATTTGTATGACCAGTTATGTAAACCATATGACTAATGACTTCTCTACTATGATTATTTAGCACAGAAGATACAAGACTTTCAAACTTGTAATGTTTGTTTAGGACTAGTAATATTTATTTAATGGGCAATAGCACCAAGCATTATAATCAATTATTAAACGATAAGTATTCTAGAAAACCCTTCACTGCTGAAAGTCAAAAGATCTTTTTTGATAATATAATTTTGCCCATTTTAAACAGATGTCTTTTGATTTGTTATTAATTCTAATTGTATCTAAATTTTTACTTAATCAAATTCTTAGCATTATGCTAATTATCTACATGCATTTTGTCTTGATGCTGTTATTATAACGAGAAACTATAAAAATAGGTGTATATGTCTTTCACCAATGTGAATGAGAAAATCTACATTTGAGTAACAGACCTGATCTGAATTTAAAGTGGGCCGAGGGCTCTTGTATAATGTCAAATGTCTTTGTACATCTGGGTAGACTCTGCAACAGAACAGAATTTAACACCAGAGATCAGCCATGAACAAATCCCAAGAGTATGTGTGTGCAGCTTCACTAATTTCAAAGGGCTCTTCTGGGGCAAAGGGCTGTCAAAGGCCATCACGGTGTAAACAGGAACTAATCTGCTGCTATCAGGAAGCAATATAATTGCACCTTTGTCAAAATTCTGGCAAGTTATTGTTGTGGCATAAATTAATTTCACAAATTACAAACTATGCAAGTTAGATTTATTAGTTATGCTAAGCAATTTAGAGGGGTATGGTGACCCTTTATCCCTGTCCTGCTGACATAATTTTGTGCCTAGGTCTCAGGATGGGAATGTGTATGTGCTCATGTTGGATACACTTTTCCTACACAAACACATCTGGATGAGTTACAATGGCTGGTAACTGGTCAGCATGTAACTGGAAGAGATGGCTTCAGACATGATGGGCTGAAAAAAAAAAACATGTCTGTGCTCACTTATGCTGGGATAAATTACCTGGAATTTCACTGATGTCAACCTACAATTCTGAATGAGAAATATAAGTCTCACTCTTTACAGGTTATGTCTCTGCAGATTGTCCACATCAGTTTGTTGCTACATAAAGAAAATATGCCTAGGGTAGAAATCAGTTCTACCTTATTGATCATAACAAAGGTCTAGTAGAAAGCATACTGCATTGTCACCAACACCTGTTAAGGTGGGGGAAGAAAAGTCAGGACCCCCATATTCCTTGCCCCTACTTTTGTCTTAGTCCGTTCTGTTCCAGCCATTGGGATCAGACCACACCAAAAGTGACAGCTTGGGCTGACACCATCTCTGTGTTCAGTAGCCCAAATTGATTAAACAAGGCTATAATCTGTGCCAGGAATTTTGTGTATAAACCTAAGGGAGAACAGCTGGTGCCTTGAAGACAACATCTGGTTGTTATTGTTGAATGCTTCAGAGTAGGGAGAGACCAAACATAATCCAGGAGCAAAGACTAAGAGGGAACCTTGGGACTTCTTTCTCTATGGAGGCATTATTCTTACAGGTTTAAAATATATTAAGGAAAACACTGAAATTTTCACCCAAGTCATGGGAACCAATGGTGAGAACATTATTTGTGAATCAATCTTCTCTTAAAGCATATTCTGATAGACAAACCCCATTTACAGAAATATTTCAATAGAGTTAGAGTATTTTCGAAAGGAGTAAAATAAATACAATCCATTACTCTATAAGTTTACTGAATTTTCCATAAATCTGTGGGTACTGTGTTCAAGGCAATATAAGTCCTTCTTGGTTACATCACATAGATTTGCAATAGAAATCCACTTCATAATATTTTTTTAAATTTTAAAGCAGAAAAACCTAATGTCCAGGTTTCTTGAGACTAGTCATACAAGACTCATTGAAACCATGCAATCCAAAGTACCACCAAGAGCTATTTACATATCATTTTCCCACATAAATAATCACTGAAAGACATTATTCTTAATGTATAAAATCTCAGTCTTTGTTAAAGACTGTTTGAGATCCTTCCTACCATTTTATTCTCTGGGCACTTACTTGCAGTCATTCCAATAAATTAGAATTCTTTAGTCTGATTCAGGCTAAATATAAACTGGTTGAGGAAATTATAGAGAGAATAAAGGAATATTTGACACAGAATATGTTGTTTAAATGGCAATTGTTTTAAATGACTATTTAAACAAAGTTGTTTAAATTTGACTAGCAACATATTTTCTTTATATTCTCAGAATTTTCGTTTGAGGGAAAGCCTTGAATAGGCATAGAATCATAAAATACACTGTGTTGGAAGGAACCCATGAGAATCATCAGTTCCAACTCCTCACCCGGTGCAGAATACCCTAAGAATCACAGAAGATGTTGTCTGAGTCCTTGCTGTGTGTTTGTTGCAGAGGTAAGAAACAGCAGTCACTGTCTTGGAACAAGAGAGTCTGCTTTACTGCTGGGCTGTGTGACCCAGGCCTTCAGGAAGATGCGGTAACAGAACTAAGGCTAAAACTTCCTGCCACATAGTCGTAACTCCAATTAACAATCCGAGTGGTATTTTAACAGTGAAGCCCTTCACCAAGCTCTTCCAACATTGCTTCGTTCTTGTTTTCAGAAGAATCTTCTTATCTGACTGTTCTGTTGCTCCATTACTGAAATGCTTAAGCGCTTACTTAGTGAGACAGGCAAGGTACTGTGATAATTCTGTTTTCCATAGACTGTTTTGGGAAGAGGTACTGGCCATCCTATACAACACAGATTGATTTGCAAGCTATAGGAAAGAAGGGTGGCATAGAAATACCCATCCAGCCAAATCCACTAATTTCTGATGACCTCCAAAGGTTGTTTATACTCTCCTGTTCCTCAGCTGTGATCAAAACATGGACAGAAATTTGTATTAACTGAAACTGGATCCAGTATAGGGTAGACAGAATATGAAACAGGCAGAACCAAAATCCTCTGTTTCTGTATCGACCAAGAAAATCCTGCAGACATATTAGTGGTCAGGTTGATCACTGGATTTGTACTTTAGAAGAAATTTTCCTCTATTCTACATTGCCAGGAGTGTCAAAATTTGTAAATTGTCTTTTACGTTACCTTTTTTTTTTTTTTTTTTTTTTATGACACCAAATCTGTATATTCCTTTTAACGTTTGCATAATTTCAGGAGCTTAAGACTGTTTTATCTATGCATTTCCATTTTGAAAACAGTCCCCTATAACTGCACCAGAGGACTGTGATGTTAAATCTTCCTGATTAATATAAACAGGCTGGAGGAAGATGAGAGCTTTCAATATGAAAGTGGAAATAGATATTTTGATGATACCTTCTGGAATAAAACTCTGTATAACATTCCTTCTTCACAACTTTCTTACACAATTAGAGTAAAATAGAACATCAGGAACATTTGACAGAAACACACCTCTTAGATCATCACTCCCACTTGACTTATGCTTTTCATCTGTGCTGGATAAGCTTATTCTCATTTAAATAGCTCTCATATTAGTGGTTTTGTGCACAGCTTCCAGACTCTTGCTTGAAGCTAAAGTTAACATTTTGAGTTGCTCTGAACATATCTTCGATTATTCCTGTAACATTTGTTTTCTTTTACTTCTTCTTTCTTGGTGTTTTGGTTTCATTTCTTTGGGGTTTTTTGCCTTTTTTTTTTTTTTTGATTGTTTTTGTGTTAATGTATCTGATACACACTTTTTGTGCCTCAACTGTCTGCTGTCAATGTTTTTGAGAGGAAAACAATTTTTGTTTTACAACTGAAAAATTCATCTAAAGTAAAGATGCTAAAATTTAAGAATCGATAATCTGCCTATAGAATCCTAGAATTGTTAAGGTTGGAAAAGACCTCAAAGATCGAGTGCAACCATTAACCTGACACTGCCATCTTCACCACTAAACCATGCCCCCAGGTACCACATCTAGACATTTCTTGAATGTTTCCAGAGATGGCTTTTTACCACTTCCCTGAGCAGTCTGTCTCCATGCTTGAAAATTTCAGTTAGGAATTTTTTTTTTAATATTACATCTATCCAGGACCGATCCTCTACACGAGCCATTTGATGTCACTCAAGACAATCTGCTTCATTATCTTTCCCAGCACCAAGGCCAGGCTGACAGGCCTGTAATTCCCTGGGTCCACTTTCTGGTCATTCTTTTAGACTAGCCTCACATTTTACCATCTCCAGGCACCTGGGATCTTCCTGGCTAGCCAGGACTGCAGGTGAATGATGAAAAGTGGCTTGGTGAGCTCTCCCAGCAGCTCTATCAGTACCCTTGGATGGAAGCAATCCAGACCCATGGAATTTTGTGTATCTAAGTAGTGTAGCAGGTCACTCACTGTTTCCACTTGGATTATGGGGGCTTCATTCTACTCCCTATCCCTGTGATAATTTATCTTGAAAAGAAAAATGGAACTACCATCATTCATATTCTGCTATTTTTGCAGATACATTATTTACATTAATACTCTTTAGAAATATTTATATTTATGTTTGTCAGATTTTTTTTCATTTCAGTAAGGGTTAATCTTTATTTCTCACCTCTTTGTCCGAATTCAGAGTCTTGCAAACTTGTTTGCTGCCACATACCAGGATATGTAGCAATTACTATTATGAACAATCTTGCTTTTTCCTCTATCAAAGCTTGAGTGCCCCTTGGCAAGGTCTCTGCATTCAAAATGTTATTCAGCACAAAATGAACTTGATTATCTATTACTTAAAAGCTTGTACAGTCATTTCTACTTCTGCATAGTATGTATGATGTCCTGAATTCTTTTACACAGTTTTACAGGGACTATATTCACATAGGGAAGAGATTTTACCACAGATAAAATATGTTTAGTATATGCTGTAGAAAATTTGTATTTAAACATTAAAAATTGATATGTAATCAGAAGAAAATAGAAAAGAAAAAGTTTGAATGGAGGAAAAAAAGTCTAATAATTGATAATAATAAAGTATTAACATATTACTTAGGTACTGCTAGTATCATAGAATCATAGAATCATTTGGCTTGGAAGGGACCTTAAAAGATCATCTAGTCCAATCCCTCTGCTGTGAACAGTTATATCTTTCACTAGACTGGGTTGCTTAAAGCCTCATTCAACCTGGTATTGAACACTTCCAGGGATGGGGCATCCTCAGTTTCTCTGGGCAGTCTTGTCTAGTGTCTCACCACCTTTGTAATAAAAGATTTCTTCCTTTTGTATCATCTAAACTGACAATTTTTAGTTTAAAATTATCAGGAGTCATATTGCTGCAAGCCCATGACAGAAGCCTCTCTCTACCTTTTTTATAAACCCCTCAGAAAGGTCTCCCTGGAGCCTTCTTTCCCCCAGTCTTGGCAATGCTTCAGAGGAGAGGAATTTCAGCCCCCTAATGATAGTCATGGCCAGCTCCCAGCCTGTTTTACCAGGTCCATGTCTGTCTTGTGCTGGGCTCCCCAGAGCTGGGAGTACTTCTTATGGCTCCCCTCCAACCTGGCTTATTCTATGATGCTGATTCTATGATTCTGTGACATTCCAGGAGAGTACTCCAGGTGGGGTCTCACAGGAGCAGAATAGGGTGACAGAATCACCTACTTTGGCCTGGGGACTATTCTTGTTATGCAGTCTAGGATCATAGAATCATGGAATAGTTAGAGTCGTAGAATAGTTTAAAGTCTAACTTCTCTGCAATGAACAGGGATATCTTCAACTAGATCAGATTGCTCAGAGCTCTCTCCAACCTGACCTTGAATGCCTTCAAGGAAGGGGCATCTACCAGCTCTCTTGACAGCCTGTTCTAATGTTTCATGACAAAAAAGGATGCAGTTATCTTTCTGGGATGGGAGTTTCTACAACAATCCCATTTATGCATCCATGATTAGCCTCAATTCCTTCTCTCCAAGGCTGCTCTCAATCCATTTGTCACCCAAACTGTACTGATACAGAAGACAATAACTTGCATCTCTAAATAAATCTACGTATTTGCAAAATATTTTTACTGGTAGATACTTGACCTTGAACAAGCTTTATTTCAGTATTCATTTGTTTGTTTTAAATATGAATCAAAACAAATTAATTCATGCAAAATAATTTTGAATTTCAACATACAATCTAATGATTTTAATAAAATTATTCAGTGTAACTGAGAAAAGAATATAGGCCAAAACATCCATAGGGAAGTAGTTTTGCATCAGACAGGAAGATGAAAGAGAAAGCAAGAAAGCATATCAGAATGGATAAAAGTACTGATATTCCTTAACATCATTTTATAATGCTAGCTTTATTGAAAATAATCATTTACAGTAATTGTAAAAAAAAATTAATGCTATTGATACTTTTATAAGTATATAAAATTTTGGGTTTTTTAAAAGTAAACACAATACCGTTATTATTTGTTGCTATATGTGAAGCTACTTATGCTTGGCTATAATGATATCAGTAAAATAATCTGACAAATTTTAAATGAAACAAAACATAGGACAAATTTCATGAGGAGATAATATACTTTTTTTCTTTAAAATTAATCTATCTCATTAAACTAGAACATTAATTGTATCACTGCTGTTGCAGGTTTGAAGTTTTGTTGTTTTTTTTATTTCATTTAATATGCATTAACTAATTTTGGTTTTTCTAGTGGGTACTGAGTAATTTCAATTTGCATGTGCCATCCAAAAGAACAAAAAGATCAAGAAGAACAATGTGCCAAGAATAGACAAGAAAAAGGCTGTTTCTCATTCATGCTGAGAACAAATGTCAACTGTCAACTTCAATAGTTACAGCCACAAGGCTTGTCAAGTTATGGTTAGCTGTGAAAATCAGGGAGCACTGAAAAGTCAAAGCTGGATGAAATGTTCTGGTGCATTCCCTGACATCTGTAGATTATCTAATTACACATCCAATTTCTAGATCAGAATTACAAATTCTGAGTTACAAATCTGGAGTTTCACATGGGAAGGCGAAATACTGAAAGCAGAGACACAAGAGTCCAGGCTGGGCCACAGGGAAAGGCTAATTCCTGTACAGGTGCTATTTCTGAGTTGTTGTGTGACTTGGAAAAAATTATTTTCAATCTTTTTCTCTGTCCCTTTTTATTCATTTTCCTTCACATGTCTATCAGTATGTTTCCAAATACACTTGAGGCTCCTAACCATAAGGAAAACATGCTTAAGGGTACAATAACAGTTACAGATAATATTTATGTGATATTAAAAAAAAAAAAGGGGCAATTAGCCTGTGCAAAACTTTTGTGCTCTAGACTGGAAGCTCGAATTCCAGGTAACATCTGGTAGGGTTGAACAGAAGGCTGACAGCTGATGAGTCAGGTCACACTAGATTATAAATGGTCTTGGAACACAGTTTTTGAACCTATGGAATAGAAAGCCTGAAAAACAATAATTTGGGAAAAAACTGCTCATGATACTGACAAAATAATATAGACTTCTGTTCTGTGAATGTTTACAAATGAATTTTTTTTTCATTATTCCCAACTGTAACAATTATTAGATGATGTAGCTTTCCAGTCCACTGAAAAGGCAAAGGAACCTGGATACTCAGTGAGATGGGATGAGAGTTGGGATTTTCCATGGTCATTGAAGTTTTCTGACTTTGGGATCTTTTTTAGGGCTTCTGGAACCCCAGCAAATTCAGTTCAAGCCACAGACATTGAAAGATTCATATACCAGCAGAGTAGAAAACCTGGAAAATTTCACAACTAGACAGAAGATTTTTGAATTAAAGATATTTCTATGAAATGTTTGGTTTCTACAAACCAGAACAGAATACACAAACAGACCTTTGCCAGGTAATTTCCAGCTAATTCTTATGGTGATTAGGCTCACAAGTTGAGAGCGCTTCAGTATCTAATTCCAATGTCTTTGACTTAAATGGAAAGAAATTATAAAATTTTATCATTCCTTAGATATGTTTCCATATATAGTCTGTCTAGTAGAAATAAACATGAATTCTTATAATCACAACTCTATGTTTTGTGTTAAATGTTTTTATCTTACAAATTACTTTTGGGTTTGCTGTAAAAGTGTTGTAAAAAAAACCCATAATCAACTTTTCAAGATGGATCATTCTGAACACTCACAGAGTGAGAAATACTCCTTGTTATTATATGCTGCAAATTGCCTTGGAAACTAGCCTTTTTGCTTCAATACATTATTAAATTTCATGGAGAAGACCCAACTGCCAGTGTTTTTCACCTCAAAATTCAGAAGAAGATTCTAAAACAATGATAAACTCTCATCTTTACCATTTGCCAATTGAGATTTAAAAAACAGAGTGTAAGTCTCTGAAATTATTAAAATACCTTGATCAGATTATTAGTTACATTTTCTTTAGTGGAATCTGTTTTAAGTCAGAATTTGCTCCCAGGTTTATTCAGTGGGAGACAGCACAGACTCAAAAGCAGCAAAGATCTGATTTAGTAAGATTGTCTTCAAACATTAAAACTACAGCAAAGTAGGAATGGAATTGTAAGCAGAAAAATTATTCTAAGTCAATACGAAAATTTTAGAAATTGTATTACTGACATGAAGAGTCATTTAAATGCCTTCTGCCCAAACATACCCAAAACCAAAATCAAAACCGAATTATTTTCTCTTGAACAATGACGCAAGCACACAAATATACATCAACTTAACTCAGAATGATCCTTAATCACAGAAGATATATTTCTTTTAATGAGGTTTGATTTTTTTGCCTAAGATAAATGTGAAAGTCATTCTCTCATAAGAGAAAAACAGGTATGTATTCTGAAGCTCTCACTGCTTACCAAAGGTTGTTGAATCATAGCCACTTTTCAGAATCAGAGGACAGTAGTTAGTTACCACAGAAAAATAAGTATCAGATTATACCTTTACAAATCTGTGGCTTTTTTTTTTGAAAGGCATTGGTGTTTGTTCCTCCATTGAAGTATCTGAAGTATTAGCATGTGAGATGCATAATTTGGAAAAGAGTTCACAAAGTCGCCCTCCAAGCTTTTTTAAAATTTTATTTAAAAAAAAGAAAAAAGAGAAACAGTGATTACATTTTTACTCACATCTTACAAGTTTCATTGTACCTAAAATAAATAGTTCAAATTTAACATAAAACTCAAGGAGTGCTGCAGAAAATATAGTCATATTTGAACAAGTGCAGCAGAGTCTAGCCCACTATGCAATTTCAGGCAAAATAGAAGTTACCTCTAATTCTTATCAGATCAGATACAGTTAGTCCTATATTTCTGTGCAATGCATAACACTGAAATGCCTTTCATTACATGCTTCTCTAGTATCTTAGAGTAGATAATTTGATAGATATGGAAAGCCAAGAGAGCTACAAACACTTCAGAAAGTCCAGAGATCATCTTAACAGAGCTTCTTCTCTGCAGAAAAGGATGAGACCCCTGTAATTGAGACGTTTTCCTAATCTATACCCAAGAAAATAAGAGAAAGGCTACTTGGAAACTATGAACAATTTCATCATATTCTCGGCTCTACCATTCACACTCTACTGTAAATATGACCAGAAACTTCGAGAAGCAGCAGCTTTTTTTTTTTCAAAGGAAATTTCACTGTATGTCTTCCAGCTGCTATTTGGACTTTATATCCACTTCAAGAGAGCTCCAGGGCAACAGGCACTTTAATAGCCCAAAGAACACTTAGTCTACCTGTAGGGTGCAGTTAGAAAGTCAATTCAGTTGAGATTCATTGAATCTGAATGAAAAAAACCACATTAGGAAACAGTATTGGTAGCTAAAACCAGCTATACAAGAATTAAGCCAAGAAGTCCATTTGCTCATACTGATTTACAGTTGCTTTTGTCATAAAAATAAAGGAAAAAAAACCAACCCAAGTTTCTATGTGATTAGGATATGACAAAGACAGAGAACAGTCCTCTCTCTCTTCATGTAAAATCCATTTATTTCTTACAGTGCTAATTTGTCAGGCTTTTAGTTTAGCTGTAGGTAGGACCAAGGTATAAATTAAAGACCTTCATCCATTAGAGTGATGTTTATTTCTCATCATGAAAGTCCAGTTTGACTGGCTCAGTTGGCTACATAAATACTGGTAATATGTTCATCCATCCCTGTCATCCCTGTACCTAAAAATAAAGGCATCATCTCACTGAAGAAGTGCATAAATCTGGGCTGCATGGCAATATGCAAAATTATTCAGTCTGTACTGAAGTAATTGGAGGGACAAACAGGACAAAGTTGAGAGCCCTAATTTTTTGTTTTGATGTTTGTATTTTTAATTTTGGGGGGAATTGTTGTGATTTTATCGGTTTTGGTTGGGTTTTTTTGTGTATACTATGACTTAGGAAACCCAGATAGAGAGAAAGAAGAAATTATTTTGTAGAGTTTGACAAAAAAATATCTCTAAGGGTTTGGAAATTTAGCATTTTAGTACCAAGTATATGCAAAAATATGTGTAAAAATACATTTGATTTTGTGACATGTATACTTGATAATAGCTGGTGAGTTTCTCTTATTCTAATTATAATGTTGACAGGCAGTTCAGGAGAACAGCTCAAAAGTTTGTTTTAAAAATGTATTTAAGCTATAAATTCTGAGAAAAAGGGAAGGACCATTAACTGCCTTTGTTATCATGACTTGTTCGTGCTGTGAACATGTGAATGAGTGTTCAAATGTGCTAGTGCCTAAACTGTTTAATTTGCTTTTTGGTCCGTATAATATTCGGTAATTTTCTTTGCTTCAGAGGGTCGATTTCCTAAATGTCTCTTGTTTTGCTTTGACAATATGAATGATAATGAAAATGATGGAAATACTTTTCACTGTTTAATTACAAAAAAAAACAAACAAAAACCTTTAAACAACTCCAAGAAAAAAAAATAGAAGAATGAACATAAATCCCGTAAGAAAAGTGTTGTTTTCTACAAGATCTGCTCAGAAATATTATGCATTGCTGCACACTGGTATATATTTCTTAACAGTTGTAATTAATTTGCATATATTAAATGTGTTGAGTATGATTGAATATAAAATTATTTTGTTAGTAACTTTACCAGAAATTAAATACCGGGGCTCGATAATAGGCAAATTTCTTAATGGAACAAATAATATTTTTAACAGATGGAATTGTTTTATGTACCAATTCTTCAGCACCATGTATGTTATACAGTACAGGTAACACATTGTCTGACAAGAGCTAGAGAGACCAGGGCTGGAGAGACAGCGAAAGCAGCCTACACAAGAGCAGTGTTCTTAATAGCTACAATGTGTAACAATAATAAGGACATTTTGACAGCAAAATGTTTCTTTTTAAATGGCTATATATTCAGTTCCAGGTACTTAATTCATCCAGTAATAGGTAGCAGAATATTTTATACTCTTTTCAAAATAAAATTCTGTACTAATTTCAAAAACAAAACAATGAGGAGAAGAGATAAAGACACAAGATAAAAACTAATTTAGGGAAAAAACCCCAAACCAAGCAAATATAATTTGAACTACACTGTTCCCATTTTTACAATTGATGTCCTACAAGCTGAGTCTCAACAAGGTGAATAAAAATGCCTTTCCTGCTGCCATGACTGTGGCATGTCTTGGTGTCTTGGCATCAGGATACGATCTGACTCTTCTGACTCTGAACACTTTAATGTGAAACTGCTGTTATTTTCTGAGCTCCTTGCCCTCCAGAATATTCCGGAATCCCTTCTGTCTTCTTCCATAAGTAAATTGCACAAAGCTTTTGGCAGAATAGAAACTGAAAAGCCACAGATGCAACAGCTTATAGCAGCCTTTAAAGTCAACATACCTTTGAGTGTTACTCTGATGAACTTCATTGATTTTACTGATATGGCTTTGTCATTGTTATGTTTTTTTTTTCTTCTTTTCTTTTCACCTAATAAAAGTTTAATGAGAAACAGTGGCAAAAGACCCAAAATATTTATTAAATGTCCTAATCTTCATAGTATCAGTCATATTCTCATCTATTCATTTTATTTTCTTTACTCAAAATCTTTTTCTCAGTGTCAGCTGAGGCAGGCAAGGTTCTTATTCCAGCTCTTCCAGAGGTAAGACATGCCCTTGGGAAACTAGGAGAGGTTTACAGGATGTCTAGAATTCAGCACCTGCAGGTTTTTGGTTTGTTGCCTGGCTGTCTCCAGCAGTGTCTCTCCAATCAAGACAGTTTTAAGTGTTGGAGCAATTTATTCCAGGAACTGCTCCCAACAAGCAAAACTAATAAGAATTAACCTGTTTTGGCTCTTTCAGCCCTTCATAGTGCTCTGTAAAAACACCAGAAGATTCTGCTCTCAAATGTGGCCTCATGCATTCCTATTGTATTCTATGTTAGGTAATATGTATTTCTAATTTCAAGTGATTGTGCTGTATTTAGGCCACAACGTTTTGTCCGGTTAAAATGCAACGTTTGAACTGAAAAATATGTCCTATACATGAAGTTTGAGAAAATATGAATGGCTTCTGTGGAAGAAGCCTGTCTATTTTCACGTGGATCTAGACCCACTTAGGGTGGGTACAAGTCCAGCCATGGTACAATAGCCCCAAAGCTGAAGATGGATTGGGTGAGGCAGCAGTCACTGGTTGGGGTTAAATCAAAGACATTCAGGTCAGGCCATGCTTAGGCTGAGCCCTGCACTGCATCCCCCTGATGGGGGCAATAATCATATTTACAGGGCTACAACCTGTGTCCTGGCACTGATCTTTTGTTATGGTAGCAAAACATCAAATTAATAAATACACGTTTGTTTTCATAGACCCTCTCTCTGAATAAATCCCTACATATTAAATGATTTTTCAATTTTTATTCAATGGAAACTCTCCTACTTCCTAAACAAGATATTTTGCTTACATGTGGTAAATCTATAATGAGAAGTTTTGCCTTTTATTTTTTCTAATTTATTATAAACCATGGATTTGGGAAGTATGAAATCTAGAAAACTAAATAAATATAGGTGAGATACATGAGGCCCACAGTACACTGCTGAGTAAAAGTAATAGAAAACCAGAGTTGGTAAAAAATAATCTAAACATCCTCTTGTGGATGGGTTTTGCATTTTAAATATGCTCTGAGGGACAGAAATAGTAATAATTAATGCTTTGCACTTACACGTGACCTATTATCTGAAGATTTTGAGTTCTGCACATTATTATCTCATTAAACCTTACAACACCCTTGTGAAGGAAGAAAGTGCTTTATTATGGATATTTTACAGAGATATTAATTTAGGAAAAAACCATGGAAGCACTGTAGCAATATTAACCCATCAAATGCCACCATTTTGCCCATTATGAAAGGGCAGAAACAAAAGAAGTGATAAAATTATTCTCCTAAAAAGTCGGTAGGCTTTCATTTAAATTAGAGTTTAGCAGCTTTAAATAGTACTTTGGAAGGACTGTTTAAGAAGGCAAAGATAGATAAAGGGTTGCCCAGAGAAGTTTGAGATATTCTAATCTTAGAGATTTTTAGAAATTTACTACACAAGATTGTGAACAACTTGTATGTAACTCTCTTTTGAGCAGAAGTTGGAAAAATATCTCCTAAAGGTTTCTTCAAACCAAATTGTTTTGTGATTTGTTTATAACCAATAATACACCTTAGATATCGAACTCTCAACTACCTAACAATTTTTAATAAAAAAATAATCTATCATAGCCATTTACCAACTACACAAGAATAAGGAAATAACCTGCCACAATTTTCACTCCAAGGAGAGAATAAATCACAGATTTCCTATGGGGCTAGAGCCTCCTTGGGGCACATCCCCCTGCCCCAGCATGGGCTCTGCTCTCCTTCCACAGGCTGCAGTGCATCTCTGCTCCCTGGGCTGCAGGGGCACAGCTGCCCCACCATGGGCTGCACCAGGGGCTGCAGGGGAATCTCAGCTCTGGCACCTGGAGCATCTCCTGCCCCTCCTTCTGCTCTCACCTTGGTGTCTGCAGAGCTGCTCCTCTCACATGTTGTCACCCCTCTCTCTTGTTGCAATTGGCCCTGCACAGGAACTTTTTCTTCTTGTTAAATCTGCTCTCCCAGAGGCACTACCACTCTCACTGACGGATTCAGCCTTGGCCAGTGGCAAGTCTGACTTGGAGCCAGCTGGTTTTGGCTCAGATGGACACAGAGGAAACTTCTGCAGCCTCTCAGAGATGCCAGCCCTGTAGCCTCCCCTGCTACAAAAACCTTGCCATGTGAACCCTTAAGGCAAATCTTATAACTCAAAATATTTAATTTAGACTTAATTTTTTTTTATCCTTTGAAATTTTTCAGTGCTATATCACACATATTTTTGTTAGACCTTCCATTTACCTGCTGACTACCTATATAAAACTGCATATGTGGACTGAACAGTTTGATTATTGGGGTTTTTTTAGTAAATTTATGAGGAAAATTATAAATAAAACATGCCATTTACAGAATTTATTGACAGAAGGGACTTCAATCTGTCTGTCTCTCTGTAGACAAAAGAGCATTACAGGTCTAGAAAGACAGGTAGCTTTATTTACAGATACAAAGATAGGGAATACAAAGGACTTTGTTATATCTTCATCACTGCTGCCTGTTTTCTACATCATAGAATTTTACTTACAAGCTATGACACAACACTCCATTATTTCTTCCTGATAAACTGAACCCTTACATCTTTCTCTATAAACCGTTTAATCAATTTTAGGCATTCAGCACTGTCCACGCCAATTTTTCATCAGACTTTTTAAAATGAGCAGACAGCATGCTGTCCTGGCAATGTCTCAAGTGTAAGGGAAACTCAATGTCCATACTAAACAGGCTTTAGTTTGTCTATCTTGTCTAGACTAATAATCATACTTCTAGTAGACTGGAGAACTTCATCACAACATCGCTATTGTAATGGAGGCACAATGCAAATAACTTCCTTTAGCCAAGCTTACACCATCTTCAGCATTGGCTACTGGCATTATTTAAGTTTTGATATGATGTATATTTTGAGCCTGTGCCCTTTCATTATAGAGAATAAAGGAAAACAAGTTGTCATTGTTTTAAACTTACTTTTGAAGCCGATGAACCAAGATTTTTAACAATAGCAAGAGTTATTGCTTCTTTAAAAAAATGAGACAAAACAGAGCATTAGATCACACATCAAAAAATTCTATCCTAAAGTTAGATTTTAAGACATATTTTCCTGGTTAAAACTCCAGCTTCTAAATTACATAAGTACTTTTGACGATTGCCTTTTTAAAAACCTTGAGATTAATCTGCTTATGAATTATTCATGGTTAAAAAGAAGTTTTTCTGTGATAGACTGCTCTCTTAAAATTGCTGTTAGCCCAAGTATTTAGGCCATAACTCCACAAATACTTCCCACCCTAGAGAAGAATTCATATAGGAAAAAGGAAATGAGAAATATCATTAATTTTGAAGAACTTTGAAACACCTACAAAAGCAAATGTATATACCAAGTTTATATTATGAGGATTCTTTTCTGTACTTCTTTTAACAGTGTCAAAGTTTAATGCTAATGTTTCTCCCAAAGTACTAAAAGTAAGTGAAAACAGGCAAGAAAGGGAGATACTGAGTAGTGAAATGAATCCAAAATGAAAATTCAGAGACTTCATAAATAAGCCAAAAGCTCTCCTAAAAGTATAAAATAAAATATTTTCAGGTGCCAAATTTTAAAATGGCCTGTCAATTGAAATAATTTTCTTCTCCTTTCTTTCTTCAATGTGGGTTTATTTTTACAATTTTCCTCAGGGACAGGTCAAAATTGGTTGTGCAGGTAAGGAGTAGGAATATTTGGCAGATGGAAAACCTTTTATTTCAGCCATTTAAATCTACAGTTTTTTTGTTTAAAAAAAATTATTTTTAGAAGTGTCACTGATAGGGAATCATACTCCAATGGCTAAATTATTGTGTAGCCCCATATGAAATTCTAGACACCTTTTGCTGACTCAAACTAGATTATACAGATTTTTAATTTGACCAAGCGATTTTTTTTACATCTTTTCCATTAAGCTCAGTCTTGAAGCCTTTAAAAACAAGGGAACTTACCAAAGTTTCATGTAACAAGAAACACATAAAGGACAAAAAATGTCCTTCACGAGGCCCCAAAATGTAGTTTAAAAAAGACATTACATCTGTACTACTTCTGACAGGATAAATAAACTATATATCTTAAGAAAACTACAATTTTAAAAACAAAACTAGAGTAATGAAACTGCAAATGCACAGCTTTCTATACTTTAGATTATCCTGCTGACTAATTATCATGAATAGTTTAAATTGTATATAGATATTTTTTGCCGATTATGTGTTCTTATAGATAAGCCCAGACTCCCAACTCTAACCACAACCTATACAAGTTCTGAGATCACCAGTGGATTAGATCAAGGTTCCTTAATTCTCTTTCTTCCCCGTCTTCTTATCTTTCTTTCTACAACAACATTGTTAAACTGTATAAGAAGAAAACTACATTGCTTACAATAAAACAAACAGACAAACAAACAAACAAACAAACAAACCCTATCCGGTCAACTTTCTTTTAAATGAGTTTTGATGCTGTAGGAAAGAATAGTCGAAAAGGCTGCTGTGACAGGGAGGTCAGGCTCATATGTGAGTACATATAACTTCAGATATATTTATTCTCTGTTTTCAATTACAAATGCTGTGTATTGAAATTATTGAATATTTGCATCTCTTTTAAAATAGAATGCTATTGAAGTCTAGGGGTTCAGCCTATCTTGCTGCTGACCTTGAACAATTTCTTTTCTGGTTAATGATGATATGAATAGAATAAGAAGTAAAAGGTAATATAATTTACCATTCTTCTTTTTCATTGTTTACTATACAGTGGAACTTTCTCTTCTTCTTATTTTAAAATGAGTTATGGCTTGATCTAAACCCTTCTGAAAAAAGCCCTTGCTTTAGAACAAAAGAAAGGCAAGCTAAATTCCATTTCATTTAGTAACAATCAAAATAATAGAGGTCATTGTACTCAATTTCAGCTCCCTGACATGATTGAACAGAGGCTTAGAGGCTTAAGGTACTTTCCAGGAAATTATATAGCAAGATGAAATCTAGTATATAGATTTGGCACTACAGGAGATGAAAAAGTTTAGAGATAGATAATGCAGTCTCTTATAAATCTTGGAAGAGTCTCTCTCATTTCTATATGAAGTTGATATAGCCTTTTGGGTATTAACTGATATTTGGCATAACTGCAGTAATTTTATCACTTTTAGCATGAGATATTTACCACTGTCCTAAACATCAATATCTTAAAACATAAAGATGCTGTGAGGTAATGTGAGCAAACAGAAGGAAAGTTACTTAAAATTAATAAAAACTACCCTTTTTTTTTACAGGCAAAAATCTCAAGGGATGTCAGTAATGACTCTTTACACCTATTGAAAAACATTCTTGACTATATGAAATATTCTGCTAAAAGAGAAAAGGCTAATTATAGAGGTAGCTCAACCAAGATTAATAATGACAACCACATAATGGATTCATATTAAAAAGAGAAAAAAGTCTACAGAGCAGTGAGAGCAAAAGGGACAAAGCAGTATTGCAAACAGAGATTACACTGAGAAGAGCATTTGACATTTATGAAAACTTCATAGGTTTTAATCCCAAGCAGACTTTGTCCTATTTCCCATAACACTATGACATTTTCTCTGACCACAGCCTTCTCTTTGCCAGATATCTTTTCCTGACTGCATAGGCATGAAAGAGAACTAAATCCAACATGTACTTAATAAATCTGTGCTGGTATAGAATTTGAAAAAAAAAAAAATCTAAATTTTTAAATCGGAGGCAGTAGCAATTAAAAAACTTTTTATGATCTATCATTTTAGCTCATAGCTCAATTATTCCACAATCTATATGCAGTCAGATGAGCTTACTAATTCAAAAGAAATAAGTCTGAATTCTGGCACAGAGACAGTTTCTTAAATCTTATAAGTTAATGCATTTAAAATGCAAGTTATGCATTTTAAAAATACACTTTATATGCTTAACTTTACAAAATTTTTTTGGTATTTACAATTCAAGCTAATTGAAAAGTATGCAGAATAAAGTGAGAAGCTTGTTGTTGTCACTAGTATTTCACACTCAGTCAATTAAAGTGACACTGTTTCAAGTGAATGGAAACCTTAGTCTTATTTTTTTTTTTCTTTTCATCATTTCAAACTAGAAAAATGGTTATTTTAGAACTGAGTAAATGTTTATGGAAGACAATGGTCACAATTCTAAATTTTGCAAGATAACACATTCCCCTTGAGCTGATAAGTATCTCAATGCAAAAGAGCTCTATTAACATGTAGAGTATGGCTTCTTTAAAGTTAAAAAGTCAAACCAAATCAAAAGACTGATATATGTCACCCCAATTTAAATTAGAAAATTTCATTCTTGAGTCTATAGCTTTTAAAAGTCATGCACTCTACTGTAATGAAAGATAACTGAAAAAGAGGTACTTCAACCGCCTTTATTCTGTTCTTGATGCAGTGTGACTATTTGTGTGTATCTTCAAAATGCTCATGCTTTCCTACTTAAACTGTAGATATTCAGAAAGTCATCTTTTACACAGTCTAATAAAAGACCTCAATGTTAAACTCTTAAATTGAAATATGAGAATTCTCATACCAGGATGACACCGGGGTGTCACCAGGGGTGACAATGGTACGGTGAACAGGAAATAATCTGCCAAATGGGAAATCACCTGGAACTGGATGATAAGAAATATCTTCAGAAGGCCATGCCTTGAATCCCTGTCATCCCTAATATCTGCCTCCAACCTCTTCAAGACTAAAGCCTGGAATCCTTTATTGAAAATAAAGAACTCTACTCATCTTTCAGTGTTTTAAGTGGTAAGACACAAGAGATTCACTGGCATTTGTCAGAGCCTTGTGGGCACTGATAGACTTTTGTGACCCTGCTCAGCCTCCTTGCTGTTTCCTCTGGTGTTTTGACATGGCTCCATGAGCCCCATTTAATCTCAATACCTTGTTGTGGTCATGTTTTAGGAGAATGTTTCCAACTGTGTCTCTGTGCTGGAGGATGGACTTCGGCTCTACAATGCATGTGGGTTCACCCTTCAGCCCTGCTCTGCAGTCTTTCCACTGGCCCTGTTTGCTCCCAGCTCAACTTTGCCCATGAATTCCAGACCTGGTTCATTCCTCACTCTGGAATACCCTCTGCTACCAGTCCCTTGCACTGACCACAATTTTCAGCCCCTAATTGTGTAACACTGTGCTGATCTCTGACATCATTCCACTTCCTTTATAGCTTTGTAATTTGAATCATAACCAATTACACGAAAGAACTTGATTTACAGGGTTTCAGATACTGAAGTTATTTGCACTGGCAAAATCCATTACCAGAAGAATGTCCTAGCCTCAAGGTCATCAGGTATCTTATGAAAGATACAAACTTCACTTTTTTCTCTTATTCAGTGAAGAAAGAGTACACAAAATAAGGTAAGGAAATGTGGAGGTACAGACAAAAATGAATGGCTTTTTAGCCTAATGATTAAAAAACTGTTAAGAGAAAGAAAGAGCTCTAATGGCTTTGAGAAAACTTGCGGCTTTGCAGGAAATCTACGAAAAACAGCTTGCAGGTGTGAGTCATCCAACCTCAAGGTTACAAAAGCAGTCCACTTTGGTTCTCAGGTTATGCAATCTCTTTGAAATCCAATGTTATGGCTGACTCTGTTTTAATTGAGTCTTGCTTTAAGATTTTTGCAGAATTTAAACCTAAGCCAGTTCCTTGTATCATAGGATCACAGAAAGGTTTGGGTTGGAAGGGACCTCAAATCCGATCCAGTTCCAATTCCCCTGCCGTACTTGGCACTTATATTCCAGTGACACCATGAAATTTAAGCAATATAAGAATGGAATTGTAATAAAAGTAGGAGCTGTTTTACATACTAACTGAATACTCAAGGTGGAGAAATTTAAGACCAAGCCTAAAAGATTTCACTTCCCTAAAAGCATCTGAAGTCTTCCAGATTAGCCTCTTACCAGTCTGTATCCACAATGAGCATCCCAGATACTACACCATAGTTTATTTCACTGTAAGAAGTTAATAAAATCATATTAGTTTACCACTTCTTCTATCAGGTCCACCATTATATATGATATAACAAGTTCAAACCAGCTTATAGTATCAAGAAATTTTTATATAAAAAAAATGGAGGTTCTTAATACTGTATTGAATTGTTTTCTGTGCACTTATATGAGAACTATAATGGTCTGAAAACTCCTTATCTGCAAACTTGCAGAAAGTTGAAAAGATGTACATTACGAACAGGAAGAGTAAAAGGAGAAAGCGAGTACCAATTCTCTATTACATTTGTTTCAGAGCAGCAAATGTGTTAGTGTTTACTGATATGCTGATAAGCATGAGGTACTCCAGTTTAGGAACAGAGCAAAATGTAACTTTATCTGCTGAGATGCATGTAGATCTCTATAGGTGCAATCTTTTTCTAGTGCATAGGAAGAATTAAAGGCTTATGGAGAAAATCCCCTGTGAAATTATAAATCATGCAGTATTAATATCTGCAGATAGAGAAGTGTGGAATAAAAATTACTTAACACAGACACTAACTCTAAGCAACATCAGCTAGCAAATCATGCACCTAAGATGCAGTAGTAAGGACATAATTTCAAGCTACATTGAATATTGCATGGTATAATACAAGCCATTTTGAAACAAAATTAGATGCATAATATCCTATACAGACTGCATGAGAAGTCCAATAAACCAAATTTGTTGTTCTACTGACACATTTTTGCTACCTGCAGTGTCAGCTTCCTGCAAATTTTTCCTCCCAATATGTTATTATTTTTGGTGAGGAAGAGTGCCATGAGGTACATCTTGCACAAATCAATATATCAGAACAACAGCTCTGAAACTCATTTACAAAAAAGACTACATAAAATTTGAAGAAGAAACAGTAGTGGGCAGACTCATAAATTCAAATGTGTACGACTGTCTCTTACTTTTCTCATTTGCATTACATATATTTTAATTTATAACAAAGGCAGAAATTTTATGAGATACAGATGATTGAGACATTTATAATCCTATATTAGTAATGCCAGAATTGAGAAGGCAATATAAACACTACAGTCCTTATGAAATATAATAACAAAAATATCTTTCCATCAGGCTTTCAATTCTTATGTCTTCAATATATTTTTCTGATAAATTTTATTATAAATTCTGGGATCAAACTGTAAAAACTATGCCATTCCAATAAATCAACATTGTTTTAAACTAAATCAGTATGCCTTTTCTCCATCTCATTCATGCATGTGCAGTTACATAATTTGAGATGTTATTGAAGTTTATTCAAATTATATTCTTCTTGTTTGTGGTGACAAATATGTGTACTTTACACTAAGAATAGTTAATTAATTTCAGTATTCATTATCTTAGCTTTCAATAACCACATTTTTAACCACAGTTATAAATTTAATATAAGTAAGCCTGCACATGTGGACTGAATGCCATTTATCTCTGTGCTCTCTTTTCTTCAAATGATGTTTATTCATTATGTTCTCAAGGTTTTGATTTTTTTTTTTTTTTTGGTTGTGGCTTGTCTATTTGTTTGTTTGTTTGTTTTCCCCACACAGGTACAACAATAACATTATATTATTCGTGAGTTTTGCTAGGTTGGGTCTTTAGATGTCTGAACTTCCTCAGTCACACCATGGAACCCACTGCTCCAAGCTGTGTCTTATCCTGTAAGCAGGAATCAGACAAGCTGTAGTTCTCCGAGTTCCAGACAGTAAGTTATGACGAGTCAATAGGAAATAGGAAAGTGATTTCTCTTCAGATATAAAAGTTCCTGTGTTGAACTGAGATGTGCATACCAGAATGTGCATGACAACGGCTGAAGTAAAAGGAACAAGGACTCATTTGTCCCAAAGGACAAAGGCTCTTTTAAAAGGAAGCATATACTCTGTATATACATTATACAGTTTTGTAAGAGAGCACTCATGGGCAAAGGGAGAAATATAGCGAGAAAGCAACTTATCTCTTGTCAACTAAGCATGTTAAGACAAGTTGAGCTTGACTGTTGCAGTAGCAAGCCCTGTACAGCAGGGTTACTCTGAGATTCCTGTACTCTGCTTCATTCTGGGAATGAACAGCAACAAATGCAATATTTGGGAAATAAAAATGGGAAATATTAGCTTGTGGCTGATGGTTCACACAAAATTTTGATTATTTCTGTTCTCAGTCAGATGTGTTTGAAGTAGAGTACAGAAACATTCTTCTGAACAAGAGCTGAAAGCAAGTTCAGAGTTTCAGTGGGAACACATCACTATGGGGATGGTGAGACTTAGCACAAACTCTCTTGCATGCTTTTCTCACACCTGTGAACCCTGAATCCCTCACCATGCAGTGGTATGGTTGATAGAGAAGGAGTTTATACATCTTGCCCAACTTATATGTGTAAGATTGGCATTATTCTCAGTAGTGGGAGATGTAGGCTGAGAAAAACCTTGCATCCTTTTTTTCTGGGTAAATGGATGATTGTTTTAGTAAATAGTGCTGTTACAGAAAAAAAACCAAAAACAAACAAACAAACAAACAAACAAACCAAAAAAGGGTACCTTTTTGCTCTATTTATTATTAAGGAACAATGAAAGATGCCTTTTTTCTTTGATTGATTAATGTTTTCAGTCCTCATCCATCAAACCTATATCCTCTCTGCGCACATTCCGAATGCTACTGTCTAATTAATAAATGAACATTAAAACAGTTGAAATGTTAAACAAGGACTTATATTTGAGATCTTATTTAGTCTTTCTGATAGGAACAAGAATATTTGGTGGTACATGTATACGCCTAATATGACAAAAATTGTACAATAATATTTTTTCAATAAGATTTTTTTAATGAATTTATTTCTTGCCAGTAATTTTTTCATCAACTGGAAAACAATACCAAATATATAAACATAAAAAAAAATGAAAATAATTAATTTACACTACTAATGGCTTTGGTTTTACATAGCAAATACTAAGAAATATAGTGCAGTGATTCACTCAATAAATCACTAGATGTACCCTATTCCAAATCTAGCAGCAGTTGAAGTTTATTCTTTTTACCTTTGTTTACAGACTTTGCTTCTGTGTTTCACATTCCTGTCAGATATGCTTTGCACCAGAGGGAAACTACTTCTACTTCATCTGAGGTACTATATGCTAGTTTTCTAGTCCAGAATGTGTTAAATTACAATCATTCATCTAGTAGTGCATTTTCAGTTTCTGTTGCCTAACTATGTCTTAATTATATCCAGCAAATGACCAGCTATATAGTATGGTTCCTTATCGCTAGACACACAGAAGCAAAATATCTTAATATGTACATTGTTCTCTTCTGACACCCCTCACAAGTCTGATTTGAAATAGTTCTCTACAGGGAGCCTAGAGAGATGATAATATAATTGTTTGCAATTGGAATATAAAGAAAATTACTAATAGGTTCATGGATGCTGCTCGTAAAATGACTGCACTTCTCATTACAGGATTCAGCATCTATGAACACATTCTGACCTAGTTTGGTATATTGAGTTTTCAAAGCAAGGACTGTTACCTGATGCTACCTTAATTTGGGACCTATGGGTTGTCTGTATAAAAAAAATGTGTGGAACTCACCACTAGGAAAAAGCCTGGAATACTATAGTTACCTTTATGTCAGCTTTAAGATATCAGCTGGGTATCACATGGCTGAACCAAGCATCAGCTGAAGGGACTGTGTGATGGCAGAGCCACATGCCCCATTCTGTGCCTGGAAATGAATGTCTTTTGAAGAGGCAAAACAGGGGAGATACATTCCCTAAATAACCACAGATATAGCTCTAAGAAATAATCTCTATGCAGAATAGACACTATGAGAATGAACATTCTTTCATCTTACTTCTCTTCTGCTGAATGGCAATTGAAATAAGGGCTCTATTAAGTATTTTCTACTGGAAGGGCCATTCTGTGAGGTACTATCTGCATACGTCCTTAATACATTTATCTCGTCTACATTTACATGAGTACATAAGTGGATTCATAGGTCTGCTATAGCACAGACAAGCACCTCTTGATGAAATCTCAACCCCAACACCAATATCCAGTCTTGTATACAGCAAGATTAAAGCATACACCAAGTTTGCTTTCTTTAGCACTCCCAAATAAAAAACAAAATAGTTCTGAAGAAAGAATATAGGAACATGTTAAAAAATGCAAGAACATATCTGCAATATATGTTGCTGCACAGTGAAGCATTTGCACTACTACATTTCATTCTAGCACTCTGGGGAGCAGACAGGCTGTGCCTAACTCAAGCCAGCCCCCACACAGTTAGATTCATTAGCTCCAGCTATTTCTGATCTGAGTCTAGGGAGAGAATCCATGAGATGAATCCAAGCCTACCTAGCTCTGTGTATCTATGAAACAGTACTATGCTACTGTGCCAAATGAAGAAAAAGTGGTAGATCACCACACAGCACTTTCTTTTACCCAATTTCATGCATATGCCTGTTTCATTTCCTATTTTCCCCTTTTGGGTTTATTCTTTACAGAGATGCTTTCTGGGTTCAGTCATGCATGGACAAAATGAAAATGTATTAAGACCACTGGGAGCTCTATACTGATTGAAACAACAGCCATGTAGAACTCTGACTGCTACTAAAAAAACCTGTTGATTTGATTGCCTAATGCTGGCAGAGCAACTCATTATCTTGTAATGACAAGTCTGGGCACCCCCTTCACCAGACTTTTGGATATGAAACATTAAAAAATGTACAAATGACAATGGAGAGATATTTCTCCAGCGCTTCCTTTCAATAAATGAAAAGTGTGCACTTATTGTGTCCACAACAATTTTCTTAAAAATTATGCTGATAATATTACAACAATTTCAAAGGAAAGAAGAGCCTACCATTTAATTTTGTGTGATAGTTAATGACATATGATAGGCACCTTGTAAGAATACATACAAGCCACTATTCTTGAGAAACAAACTTGAAAATGAGAACTCTGTGAGTCCATACGGGGCTTTGTTCGACGTTCATTTCACAAGCCTGATATCCTTGTGACTTTGGTAAGAAACAAGGTTTGGGGAATTTTTAAGTGGGATATACATTTGCTTCAGAGTATAGATATTGGAGGTTTATGCCTATTTTACTAAGCCTTCTATCTGCATGTTTATTAGAATAACTCTAGTGAAATAAAATAGAATCCTAGCAAACTAATCCATCTCAATATTATAATAACAATCTGCCATGAACAGGAGTTACAGACATATACACAGCATTTCCTAAGGAACATTTTCCACCAAGCCTTGTTCCTCTGTACAGACTTTTTTTTTTGGATACACAATCCTCTCTACCCTTGCCCTCCTTTCCCTTTCCTTTCCCCATCCTCTCTTCTCTTCTTCCCTTTCCCACTCCTTTCCTTTCCTGGCCCTTCCCTCCCACTCAGTTACTCTTCTTAAATGTCTGACCTCAAGCTTTATTATATATGAGCATACAGACCATGTTGAAAATTTAACAAATAATACTAAGACTGTCAGAATTCTTAACCATGCAGAACTGAATACACAGATCCTTTAATGTACTTATTCTGAACACACTAAAAAGATTAAAAAACGAGGAATATATTTGTTACTCCCTCCTGTGTGGTTTCTTTTCTCCTATATAGTTGTACACTTATTATGACTGATGGCAATAATTATTACACTCTAAATTATGTGAATGGAAAAAGCATGTGTTTCCTGGATTTAATTTACCTCTGTCAAATTGAAAGGGTATGTGAGATTATAATAGATGCATCAGAGACTCCCTATTATATGAATAAAATCCCAGTAAATTAATATTGGTGTGATGAATTCATGAATATTTACATTGTCCTTGAAATTGATTACAAGAATAAATAATCATTTGTGCAAAATTTATCAAAGCAGACAGGTGTAAAAAGATGATAAAATGCATTTTCATAAATATAGGAATATTTTTCAATGCAAAATACATTAGAAGATACCATTTTCTTTTTTGACTAGAAAGCCAAAATTTCATTTCAGAATATTTTGATAAACCTGGCAACAGTAAATGCCATGCTGAAATGCAAAGTCAATGGAAACGGTAGAGGATATATTGGAGCACCCAATATGCCGTTATTCTGACATATAGCAAAATAAATATGTTCTGAATGTTTTAAAGTACAACTCAGTGGAGTTTATCAGATACAAAATAACATATTTATAAAGTACTTAAATGGCAGCACTGTATGGAAAATACATATATAAAGTGTATTTAAAAAGTTTTTCTAAAAGTCTATTTTTCTTGGAAAAGACAGAAGTTTAGTATTGGATGACAAATAAACAAAACAGCTTTATGAATTAAAACAGTCATTTACCTCTAAGAATTTTGTAAGGTATTGAATTATACAATGCAGAAGCAGGTAATTAACATATTAAACATACGAAAATCATATCTAGTTGATGCTTAGACAAGAATTCAGAGGAGCTCAAATTCACTTACAGTGGTTAGATTTTAGAATAAATGAAAGTTTCCTACTGAAATCAGGAATGGATTAATGGCATGTGAAACTGGTCATCTACAGATGGGGTTTTCTCAAGAAGCCCAAATCAGCACACCTCTTATCAATTTACCATCTATGAATTATTATATCTTCAGTCACATTCATTTCACAAACAATTCTCTTCATATGATGCCTTGTGAGTCACAGAAATTACATATACTTTTCCTTGTTGTACTGAAAGGTATATTTTTTTAAATATATATGGATCATATATATGAATATTTTCATATATATATTAAAAGTTATGTTACTTATTAAAATAGGACATTAAAAGTTTTAGATTCTTTTTAAACAAGTAGAAGCATCTAACTGCACCTTTGTATCACAAAACATTTCCATTAAAAGAATAGTATTGGTAGACAAATAAAGTGGTACAAACTGGTTGTGACTGAAAAGAAATGAGGTTGCAAGCCATAAAAGTGATTGAGTTTCCATACTTTTAAATGTAATTTCATTGATGCACTGGAGCATGGCCAGGTTTTGTTGGTAGGGGGGCTACAGGGGTGGTTTCTGTGAGCAGGTGCCAGAAGCTTCCTCCATGTCCAATAGAGGCCCAAGGAGGAGCAGCCTCTGGCCAAGGCTGAGCCCACCATCAGCAGTGGCAGTGCCTCTGGGATAAGGTAGTTAAGAAGGGTGGAGAAAAACTTCACAATGGCAACAGAAGAGAGGAGTGAGAGTATGTGAGAGCAGCAATTCTGTGGATACAAGGGTCAGTGAAGGAGAGAAGGAGCTCCAGGTGCCAGAGCTGAGATTCCCCTGCAGCCCCTGGTGCAGCCCATGGTGGGGCAGCTGTGCCCCTGCAGCCCATGGGGGCCATGGGGATGCAGAGATCCACCTGCAGCCCGGGGAGGAAACCCATACTGGAGTTTCTGAATGCCCAAAATAGGCTGGGTATCCCTACGGGAGTGAATTTGCTGGCAGGAGTTGTGCGACCCCCTGTCCTCCTGTGGGGGATCTACACTGGAGCAGTCTGTTCCTGACAGGCTGTACTCCTGGAAACAGCCCTGTGCTGAAGCAATTCACGAAGAACCATAGCCCATGGTGAGGACTCACACTGGAGAAGTCATAAGACAGACCCCATGCTGGAGCAATTAAATGTGAAAATGGAGACAATGATAGAAATTTCCAATTTCACATGGCATGTATGTTGCGGTCGGGGTTCTTGTTGAGGTGAAGCAGGTGAAGAAGCAGGAAGGGTCTTTGCAGGGGTTTCACAGAGATGTTTATTTCAGCCACGTGTGAGCACAGTCCTGGAGTTCAGAGACAAAGGTGTTGGTCTGGGGCTCTGGGTTAGGTACATGGGGGTTTTACAAGGGTGGGGTTAGGGCATAGGGGCCAACAGGGAACCAGGGTGGGGGTGACCAAAAGGCTGACAGACAGAGAGAGGGCAGGGGGCTGTCCTAAGGAACAGAACAAGGGCTGTCTTGACCTGATAGAACAGGATTCATTATCAAAAGGAGCTAACTGAGAGGCTTCTCCTATCTTTCTTACTGGGAGTGCCTTTCAAGGTCTCCACACGTGAGACAAAAATAAAATCGTTTTAAGTGTGATTGTGAGAAATATGGTAATTCTCAAAAATAGACTTATATATGTAATGGTATAGATCATGAGTAGTCTAGTTTTAACTCAGTGACCTGAATAAGTGACCTGAATTACTCAGCACAATTTTAAGTGAAATCATATTTTACTCCAGTCTCAGATACTTGCAGAGCTCACAGCTACCTTTCTTTGCATTTCCATGCCTTGACATTTTACTTTTTTTCCCAGACATTTTCTTCTCATTGTCTCTCCTGTCTAGGTTGTTTTTTGAACTACTGTTTTTTCCACAGACTGAATTGGCTGAAAGGCAAGTCCAACCCCTTATTTTAAAATAAGCTTTGTTCAAATTTGACCTTAACATCACCACTTCAGCACATGATCTTTGAAGAACAGTATCTTTCCAAGTTTCTAGTACTGTCTGACCCTCAGCCAATAATGTCAATATATTTAGACTAAGTATATTCAAATTTTTAAAACAAAATTAGCATGCATGCTTTTTGACATATAACGTGCATTTGTGATATGATTTTAAATGGCTGAGTTATGAAGTTCTTGGAAATTAAGGTTAATAATGAAATCATGGAAAAACACTTGAACAGCAATAGTACATAATGACTTCTTGATGTATAAAAGAAAATTCATATTCTCTTTTGAAGTTCGTAATGATTTTTCATTATGTTTTCTTACTATCCCTGAAGTACAGCTTCATACTCTGTGAAGTACCATGTAATAGAGGCTTCATCCTATCACTATTTGTCATCATTTAGAAGGTGTCTCAGGAAAGAGCATATTAAAGCATCTTCACTTCCTCTCACTAGTTCAAACCTTTACAGAAACTCAATTTTGCAGAAATTGTATTTCAAAAAATTTATTTCTGCAGTGTTATAGTAAACGAGTACTTTACCTCAGCAGGTAGCAAATCCGAATGACTCATATTTACTTAGACAAAGGTTTTGCTTCAAAAATAAAAGGGCAAGGAGTGTTCTTTTATTCGCTTAGCTCCCTTTCAGGGACCTTAACAAAACTTGTTTTTTTTTCCCATTTAAAAAAATAGTATCTTTAAATGGTACAGCAGAAAAGTACTAACATAAATATGTTCCCTGAAGAGATATCAGTACAGGTAAATTAATTTTGTATTAGGTAGATACAAAGCGTCTGCTTGTTAACTCTATGTGGAAAACTGCATGAAACTGCTGGGTTTTTGCTAATTGTAAGAAGCAGATCTGTTATGGAAATAGCATCAGAAACAGTTCAGAAAGCTTCACAAGAGACTCTGAGCTCATGTGTTTACATTCATATTCTAAATAATTCAGATAAGAGGCTCTTTAAAGTAAAGAAGACAAAAGGATCACAGAGAGAAATAAATCCCGTATTTTCTTCCAAACTGGTTTTTAGTGGGTAATAGGGAGAAGTAAGAGCCAGTCAGTTGAATTTTGAAGTAATTTAGGGTAGGAGGAGAGAAGTCATCTAATTTAAGCCTCCTGCTTAAAGCAGGTTTACCTTCAAAGGCAGCTAAAGGTGCTTAGGACTGTATCAAGTTGTATTTGAGAAATCTGAGAAACTTCAAGGATCTCTCTGAAAGCTCTGCTGCAATTTTTGGTTAACAGCCCCTGTTGTCTGTCCCTGTCCCTGCCCTTTTGTTGTACATGTCAGGGAAAAGTCTGCTCCACCTTCTCCACTGGACTGGAATTAAAGCCTCCTCTGCTTGAGTTCTCTTCCCTGAGTTAAACAAACAAAGCCTCTTCTTGTCTCCCCTCAGGTTATGTGTTTCATCTGTCTAACTGCCTTAGTGATCTTTGGATGGATTTGCTTTCCTTGATGAACATATTTCTTTCCCTGGGACCCAGAAGGAGACATATTACTTCAGCTGTGGCCTCCCCTGTGCAATGACAGCTCCCCTCAGCCAGCTGGCAATGATCTGACTAATACAGCTGTGCTGGCTCTGCCTGCCATGGATGAGATTCCATTCATAACATCTCCTACGGTGCTCTTTTGATTTTCTCACCAAGACAGTGTTAATATAGCAGCCCTGCTGAGCAGTGCTTGCACAGTGTCAAGACCTTTTCTTCTTCCCAGTCTGCCTCCTCAGAGAGGAGGCTGGAGGGGCACAAAGAGTTGGGAGAGGACACAGCCAGCACAGCTGGCCCTAATAGAGCAAAGAGATATTTCTTGCCACATGACATTGTGCCCAGCACTAAAAAAATCAGAAAAAGAAGGCAGAAGTGGGACCAGGGAATTTGTGGTGTTTTTCATGGTGTTTGTCTTGCCAGCTTAGGTGTTCTGAGGCCCTGCTTTCCTGGAAGTGGAGAAACATCTGCAGTGATGGGACGTGGTGAACTCATTCCTTATTTTGCTTTGCTCGCACAGAGCTTTTCTCACTTTTTCCCTTCTGATTCTCTCCCCCGTGCCCTTGCAGAGCCGTCTGTGCACACGTCGGGGTCTGACCTGCCAGCTGAGATCAAACTACCACAGCAGCCTTCCGTGTGTTTAGCCTTTATCTCCACCAGAGTGCAGTCCTGGCTCACACTAATTGGTTCAGGACACTCACCGAGGACATTTTCTGCAGCCCTCTGCAACAACAGTCTCAGCACTGAGGCAAGAGGCTCTTTCTCACTGGCTGAATTTCCTTTTTGTCTTTGTTGAACTTCCACAGGCTCTATTGGCTCATTTCTACCTCTTTATTAGCTACCCTGAACGGCAACACCTCCCTTTAACATATCAGCTCTTTCCCCCAGTTTGTGGTCATCCATGAACTTGCTCTGAGGAAGTCAGATGTGGATCCCTGAATTACTGGAGCAGGTCTCTCAAGAGAGGCTGTGACAGCTCTGCCAAAAATGGAGGCTTTCAGTCTTTTTACTGAACAATCCCCTCAGTAACTTGATTTAACTTTCAAGTTAAATATTATTCTGACATCGATTACCTCTTGAGGTCCTCCCACAACCTTAAATATTGGTACAAACAAAATACAGGACAAAGCCAACTTTCTCAATTTTGTAAAGTTGTATCAGATCACTAGTTACAGAAGGAATAATTAACTATTTCCAAAAAGAATAATCCAATTTTGACAATGCTTTTATTACACATCTGGTAGCTTTGTTTTAAAAAAAATATTTTAAAAATATAAGACTTGGCAAATCCCTGTTTCCTGACAGGAAAGTGTGTTTTCTAATAGTAAGACAGAAGAAGTAAGACTCTATAATCATGTAAGAAAGGCCAGATACTTAAAAAGTTACATGAATTCCATCATATGGCAGTGATGAACACCACACTGTAAAACAAATTATGTTATTTACATGATGCCATCAGGAGGCTTTCATTCTTCAATTTCTTCTTAAGATGATCCTAAAGATTAACATGTACTGGGAATAATTGCCACTCTGTGTGTTCTTATAATGAAAAAACCTTTTCAATTCAAAATTTCCTTTACAGTTAAAAATCATACCCAAAGGCATGTGTATAACTTCTTGTTCCTCTTTCAGTATTCAGAGATGTTAGAGTTATGGTTTTATTCATGAAGGAAGGGTCCTTATAGCTCAAAGGA
Organism: Sturnus vulgaris; assembly: GCF_052056855.1. NCBI lineage: Eukaryota > Metazoa > Chordata > Aves > Passeriformes > Sturnidae > Sturnus > Sturnus vulgaris. The sequence goes on along the minus strand of NC_142245.1, from coordinate 88,605,425 downwards.
TATTCTTTGAAATTCTTGCAGTGGCTCAGAGATTGAGCCATTTTCAATATCTGAATTAATTGGCTAAATTGCACACTCTTATCTTTGCAGTCCTGTTCCAGTGCAATCGAAACCCAGAGCAGTCCAAGCTGAATTTTAATTTCATACCTAGCACACCCACACAAACTCACAGGAAGCCTTAGGAGAAAGTTCAGATAGATAGAAGCAGATAAAATTATCTGCTTCCTGAAAACTACGTTTTCTGAGAAACTGTCCATGAAGTTTTCAAATAGGATTTATATAATGCAAAACAGACATCTAAAAATTATTAATCACTCTCTAAAAAATATTTCCTTTCCCCTGCTTACTAGGCAGCAATGCAATTTATCCATGACTATTTCAGAGGAAGGTAGCTCAAGATGAATTAATTAATACCATCTCTAGCTAAGGAACTCATATTAGGTGCTGACAAGATTGTTATTAGAGAATCTCCATGTGCTTCCAGCTGCTGATCTCATCTACAAGGTCAGGTGTTCTTTGGGATATTACACCAGGGTGAAAGCCTCATCTTACTGAAGATGTCTGTACTGTTATCATTACCATTTCAAGGAATTCCAGCAGCAGCTAAAACACCTGTTTCTTCTTGAGGGAATCTGGAATACAAACCGTTTTGTTTCTAGTACACTGTAAGACAAAAAGGATGCCATGGAACTTGATACTTGCAGTTTTCACTGTGGCTTAAACACGTGCTTGCCCAGAATCTGATTAAGGAAAACTGAAAACTTTTAAGTCTTAATGTTAAAAAATCCTGCCCTATTTTATGTAATGTCAGAAGACTGAAACGGTTCATAGCTCACAGATTTACTAGACTCATGTTAACATGACACAATCAACTACTTGATAACCTTTTTTTTTCACAATAGTACTTGAAAGATAGTTCTATCTTTCTCCAGGTCAAAACAAAAATTATTTTACAGTCAAGTTGCCTGAGAATGAAATTTTCAGGAAGGAGTTCACATATTATGATTTACCTCTGAATTGCCCTGGCATAATTAGTTACCAATGAAATTAGGAGCAAGAGCTCAATTATTCACAGGTTTATACACAAAATTTTAATTTGTCTTGGCAAGAAAGCCATATATTATTATCATAACACTAACACCCTCTATTTTGTTGATGATAGTGTACAAGTTTGTATGCACTGGTTTATAATTTTCTTTTTTTACAACTCTCAAGACTAAGGTCTATGGAAAAAAAAAAGGTTGGAAGTGCAAGATTCAATGCAAAAATCCCCAAACACAGATACACAAAATGCACCCCAGCCTGATCTCAAAATATCCCTTGTTCTAATTGTTTTGTTGTTTTGGGTTTTTGTTTGTTTGGTTTTTTTGTTTGTGTGTTTTTGTTTTTGAGACACTCTGCAGGGAGAATTGGGAGCAGATACTAGCTTGGCTATACCAGAAATTACTTGCACAGAGAATTCCTGGCAAGTGCACAATGTCTTCTTGCTGAGCCCTAGGGCAAAGACTGCAGCATAAATAGTGATAATAGATGTGACCTGTCTGGTAAACTATTATCAGAGCTGATCTTGTACGTGGAACAAATACTCACCACAGCTGCTTTTTTTTTTCTGTTTTCCTTTGTTTATCATGAGAATAAAAAAAATCAAAACTATAAACATCAGCATAATTATTGCACCTACTTTGTTTTGCCTTTTCAATTGATGAATTATGTTGGGTCTTTCCTTTATTAGCACTTTGGAAAAGGAAGATTGAAGCACAGGGAAGGGGGAGAAATGTCTCTCGTGCTCGAGGATTAAAAGAGAAAATGTGCAACTCAGCCATTTCTTTCCATATAGAATGTATTTCCCAGCTAATGCAATGGAAAATATTGTTACTACATTAGCCTATTTATTGAATATATTTCTTCATTCATATATCTGTGAAATTTGTGTACTTACATATATTGTATATAATGAGCTGTCAGATTACGAGATCCTCATTAGGAAATGGCTCGATGTACAATGCACCAAGTGATTAATTCACATTGATTATGTTTATCCTTTATGCCAATATCCCTCCTCCATTTTTATCTTTATTATTGAATTATTGTATAATATTTATACTATCTTTAACATGCTCACTATTAAAAAAATCAATGAACTTTAATAAAATTGATATTTCAAATACAGCCTACAGGGTATTCTGCAAGAAAATATATCTTGTCTTCAGATTTTTTTTTTTTTTTTTTTTTTTTACACTGCTTGGCTAGGTATAATGTCTAGAATCTTGTTTTTAATAAGTAAATGTTTTAGTTAATAAGGAGAGCTGAAAAACCACCTCCCTTGATCTGCTCACCATCTGCTAGATGTTGCAGTCCAGGGTGTGGTTTCTGGCTCAGGATGTCCATTTCTGAAATATGAAAGCATATGAAGCATATGCTGAAGTATATCCCAAAGGCTTAAGTTCAATTTGCTATGCACTCTGGTCCCAGTGCCTTCCCAGGAGGGATATATTCCCACCTGCTTGTAGGGCTAAAGAGCCCATCTTGTGCTTCTCTTTGGGATTATTCCAGTTACTGGACTTTGTATTCTACCCTGTTGAACTTTTGTGATTCTTGCTGACCCAGCTTTTCATGTCTGTCAAAATATCGGTCTATGGGTGCTCTTCCTTCTGACTGAATCACTAAATGTCATGCACAAACTTGGCAATGATGCATTCAGTCCTGTCATCCATATAGTCTAGAAAGATACTGAATAGTATTGAGCCCTGAACAAACCCAGTCATGAGTGGGTGCCAGTGCAACTTTTTCCACCTGCCTTGTGCTCAACAGTATAGATCATTTTGCTCCAATTGTGGTCCATCTGTGCAGTCCATTTCTCAACCAAATTGTCAGAAGGGATGTTGTGGGAAGCTGTGCCAAAATGATTTACTAAAGTCAAAAAAGTAAATTCACACCTCTCTTATAATCTAGTGAACAAACTGTTTCATCATTGAAAGCAATCAGGTTGGTTAAACCCAATTTACCTTTGTTAAATCTGTGTAGGCTTTTGCCAACAAATCTGCCACATAAGAATGTAAACCCACACCACTCAGTAGTCAGCCCATCTGCAAACAGCAGTGATGCTTCCAGCAGGGTGAAAGGCTGTGGTTCTCAGTCTGTATGGACAACAAATAGAATTAAAGTGTTGGTGGTGACCTCTAGTATTCTTTCAAAACACCATATAATCATATATATCAAATGATTTTTTTTTTAATTCTAAATTACACTTCACTTTCACTGAAGTGGGTGGGGAAATAATTTAGCTTTATTCTGTAACTTAATTTCTTTCATACTTCTGAGAATTTTATTGAGTTTCTAGAGAAAATTATTGCCTTGTGATAGTAGCCCTCAATTTTTGAGGCATAAATTAAAGCTTTAGGATTACTTTCCAAATATTGCTGAACACTGTGATCACAATTTAGTATTAATTAAATGGCAAAAGTTACTATAAACTTTAAAAAAAAGAAAACAGAAAAAAACCCCCACAGACAGTAAAGAGGATTCACTTAGTTAAAAAGTAGTTAATAAAGCAACCTCATGCCATGTTTTGCATAGTATTTTTGAACATAACTATATTTTAGACCTATATCACTCCATGTCCAAGCCAGTATGTTCTTTAGGAATTAATCTCTTTGTTCTGATGCATACGTCCTTGGATCTTTAATTGTGTTCAAATATAATTCATTATGTTCAAATAGAGGTAACTTAATATAAAAGGGTCAGACTCTTGATCCTACAGTCCCTGTGTGCCAGGCAACCAAGTTGCATTTTTTTAAAGTTACATTCTGTATTTTCAAATAGCAGTTGAATTCTGTGAATATTAATACAATTCATGAGTGATGGACTACATAACATGATGGCAATTATACGCTATGATTAAGTAATCATTGAAATTCAGCTAAAAGAACAAAATTCACTAATAGCATAAAATCCATTTTGATTAATAACCCTAGCATTAAAAATACATAAACTGTCCTTTCAAAAATGTGTGTATCACCCAATTGTAAGGAAATACTAGAGCAGTAGGTGATTTTAGGTTTTCATCATGGCTACTTACCAGCTTGATCCATCTATTAACATGCAGGACACCATAAAGCAGATGCAAAATAAATCCATTTTTCATGATCTTAATAAGGATAGGTACCAAAATATACAACTAAAACCAGAATTAAAATAAATAAAACCCTAATTTAACATTGCCTGACTCATGGTCTTACATTTTTAATAAACATTTTGCATTCTATTTTTATGATTACTTTCATATTTTCTTCTCTTGAGGAAAGTTATTGCATTGGCTTCCTAGGTCTAGTGCCTTTCCCAGATGAAGGTGTTTTCAGTGTTAGCCTGCTTTAGCCTGGCCACTTCTCTCTGCTGGTGGCTGTACAGTTCTATCCATTCTCCAACTCAGCTCTTTGCTGTTTCTTGAGGCAGCTTAACACCAGTAAGATCCATACCCCAGGCTTTGCACGTGTTATTCACATTCCTGTCGCTTTACCCAGACCTCTCACTTGTTCTGCACTGTCTGCCCAGCCAATTGCTCACTCACATTTTGACAATACACACTTACCATTTGCTTCTGTCATTTTGTCAGGGCTAGCATTTCAATTTTAACACTCAGTAATTGCAAAACAGCCTGATCTGTTGAGAAAGTTTGACTTCAGATTCCAAGATGCAACTATGAGACTCAGAAGATGCAACACGGATCTCACAAAGCATGAAGACTATAATTTAGCATTGAAATGCAATCAGAGATAGTAGGTTATGAAAGAAATAAAATGAAGTGCCATAGCAGCACCACTTTGTTATTGTTGCTTGTTTGTGTTTTCGCTATAAGGCATTTTTCTTCCAAAACAAATTTTTCTATTAGAACATTCTTTTTTTGTCAGGAAAATACAGATGAACTGAAACCAGTTTGACAGTCAATGCCACATGTAAACACTGATATTTTTCCAGAGATTCTAAAGCTAGCAGTTCATAAAGTATTCTCTTTTTCAAAGTTATATTTACCTTGAAAAATGCATGATTCACTGTAAATAATCAGTAAAGTCCATAATGTTTCACCAGAGTCAAGATTACAACTTGTCTTTCTGAGGCCTTTCTAATAAGATGCCATTTGGTAGCTATGCCTAATTGTTGAACAGTTACTGTATTTTTCCAAAATAAATATTTCAATAAAAGCAGTTACCTACAGTACAAAAAAATCCCAGGATCTGGGAGCATGACTCTGTTACTTGGTCTTCTGTCAGCAAGAAATTCCTTTCCAATATTGCTAGGGATTGTTGGGGGTTTTTTGGAGGGGGAGTGGGACAGAAAGGAGGAAGTAAGCACATATTACAGAGTAATTATAATTTGCATTATTTCCTATGGCCTATTCTTTTTGCACAATCCTTTAGAAAAGCAGACTTCTAAATAGGTTTCAAATGCCTCAGAGTATAGAAGTGAAAAGCTGATAGGACCTTTTTGACATTTGTGATATTAATTTGAAAATCTGCTAAACCTCATAGTATTATAAAGAATAAAAACTCTAATCAGTTTCAACTTGATGGTAGGTACACCCTCAAGAAATCTAATTAACTCACTGTTATTCTTTCCACTACTTTTAAAGTTGTTCTTCTGGAGGAATCTCGCATTTCACTTAGTAATCAAGTTTGGTTGGTAATGACTGCTCTTCTGGTGATCTGAAATGCATTAATTCTTTTGTAGAAAATGAATAACTAGAAGACATTTAGTGTAACTAATTATTTCTCTGGATTTCATTAAGTAGAATAAATAATTATTTAATTCATCACATGCACAGCTAGCAAGTGCAATTATCTGATCGATACATTTTCTTAAATGATAGTGACATTATAGACATTGTCACTTTCTCCTGATATTCCTTGAGATGTTCTAAAAAACGTCTGCCTTTATAAAAGGCAACGAGATAACTGACGTATTCAACTTAATACAGGTCATGATAGCCTATCTTTTATAACAGATATAAATCTTTCTGAAATGTATAAGTTTTCTATTTTTTCTCTAAATTATAAAAAAGGTTTAATGAAATATTGTCTCATTATCTCTTGAAAGTCTTGACTATTAATTTCTCCTTCTAGAGCCAGATAATATTTCATATGCTAGAATATATGCGAAAATCTATCTTTTTAACTTGTTAAAAAGTTCTCCCCTTGTTATAAATTTGTCAGATAATTAAAATTAGAAAATGGAGACTAAGACATGATACTTTAGGCATTTAAACGGTTCATTATATTAATCCTGATACCTTTAAAAAATAAACTTTATGAGTTCAAGTTTATGTAATAAAGCTTTTTGCATGCAAAATCTCGTTAAATTCAGTGAATAATTTCAAATTCAAAAAAGTCACAAGTCTAAAATTTCTATCCACACCATGGATGGCAAAGTTGTGTTCTGATGCTTCTAATGACTAAAAAGCTTTGTCATTAGCTCTCCTTTTCTATCATAGTTGAGAATTCACAATAGGTTTTGGTCTTCAGAGGATTAAAATTGAACATTACCTTAAATGTAGAAAAATTGAATCTATGATAAGAAAATCACAATACTAAATATGCAATTACCACTGTCAGTCTTTCAGCTCTCAGTGATATCTTGTGTTATGTGTCCCAAGTACAAAAAAAGGGGAAGATGAAAACTATTCCTAAAATTCACCTTTTCAACATATGTTCTTAAAAAAAAAATAAAATAAAAGGACTACTAACTCAGAGATGAAGGAGAAAAAGAAAATTCAGATAAGTAACCACTAAGAACATGATTTGTGTTACTAACCATTACTCTTTACAGCACACACATCATATAGCTGATTTAGTCTTCCTGTGGGTCCTTGTGGATGAAAATCTGTACATTAGCCATAATGTGTATTTAGAAGGCCAACCACAAAAAAAAGCCCCAAAAATATGTAACAAACCCCAAAAGCTGATTCAAAATAGGAATGGACAGCAGGCCAAGGAAGGGTATTCTCCCCCCCTACTCTTCTCCCTTGGGCTCCCACCTGCATTACTGCACCCAAGTCTGGGGTGGTCAAAACAAGAACGACTTGTTAGAATGGGTCCAGAGAAGAGCCAGAAAAATGTCCAGAGCACCTTTCCTATGAGGATAGGCTGAGACAATTGGGGTTGTTGAGACTGAAGAACAGAAGGCTCTGGGGACACATCATTGTGGCTTTCCAGTACCTTAACAGGGCTTAGTAAAAGGAGAGAGAGGGACTTTTTATACAGCCCAATAGTGACAGGACAAGGGGCAATGGCTCTAAACTGAAAGGAGCTGGTTTAGATTAAACATTGGGAAGAAATTCTCCACTGCGAGAGTGGTGAAAAGCTGGAACAATTAATTCAGAGAGGTTGTGGATGCCCCAGCCCCGGGGGTTTTCAGTTCCAGACCTGATGGGGAGTTAAGCAGACTGGTCTAATGGAAGGTGTCCCTGCCCATGGCAGTGGGGTTTGGAATTAGATGGTCTTTAAGGTCTTTTCCAACCCAAACCATTCTATGACTGCATTATTTCAGTGCTGCATTAAAACAATGCTAAAACCATAAGTTTAAGATGTGGCATTCAGCTTACTCAGTTTCATTAGAATAAGTGGAGATAAAAGGTTCAAGGAAAAGGTAAGTGTAGCTAGTGATGCTAAACTCTCAGTGTTCAGTTCATAGCTATGGCTATATTTATTTGCCACAGCAGTAGATAAAGGTAATCCTCTTTGCACTTGGAAGAATATTTAGAATTCTTTTATTACAGAAAAAGTCCTCAGGAATGAAATGAGTATTTGATCTCATAGAGGAGCTCCAAGAGAGAGAGATGCACTCTCTCTAGTAGTAGAATATGTGGGTGGCTATGGGTGGTAAATATGAGTTTGCAGTGTAATATGACAGAAAAATGCAATTCAATGAAAGTAACATGTCATGAAGGATGAAGACAGTTGTCATTCTATACAGCTCATGTGGTACAGAATCACCCAAACATGCCATTCTATTACATGTACTTTGACATCAGAGAAGTTGTTGATACACGGTTTGGGAACATTTGTGTTGAAGGACTGAATATTTGAAGTAAAAAAAAATATATATATATTATTAGAAAGATGTAGGTGGGTGGACAAGAGGATTACTCACTGATAATTTCCTATATATAACCTGAAGAAAGAAAATGACTGGTGGGATTAACTATTTGTTGTGCTACTGGAATGCTACTGCAGTTCTGCGAGAGTAGAATTAAATTTATCTCAAAGCATACCAGACTATGTAACAAATCTATTTCACTAAAATGTTGATATATTAATTAATATTTAGAAAATAATTGCATATTATTTTATAGAATGAAAACGAGGAAAATATATGTTAATGTGATTAGTTAATGCTGTTGGGCAGCTGAGCCCAACATAGCTGCTCACTCAGTGCCCCACAATTGGATGAGAAAGAGAATTGGAAGAACAAAAGTAAGAGAAACTCATGTATTTGGAAAAGCAGAGTTTAATGGGGAAAGCAAAACTTTGCATGCAAGCAAAGAAAAACAGGGAATTTGTTCACTGCTTTGCACAGCAGTCAGTTGCTCAGGCCTCTCTAGGAATGAAGAGCTCCATCATGCCCAGCAGTGACTTGGGAAGACAAATGTCCTTCATCCCTCAGTTTTATATGCTGAGAATGATGTCATATAGCATGGGATGTCCCTGTGGTTAGCTGGGCTCATCAATCCAGCTACAGCCTCTCCCAGCTCCTTGTACATCGTCAGCCTACTTGCCAGCAGAGCAGTGTGAGAAACAGTAAAGGCCTTGCTGTGCAGACACCAGTTAGCAAGAAACATTGGTATAATATAAACACTTACTTTGTCACAAAGCCAAAATACTGCATTTATATGACATGCTATGAGGAACATTAACTCCATGCCAGCCAAAATCAATGGAAAATTTAAGAAAAGTAAAGGCTTGTTTTGGATGACAAGGAAGTTAATTTCATAGAAAGGAAGCTAAATGAAATTGCTTGAAAAAAAGAAACATGAATTTGACCAAGAAGTTCAACTAAAGTTTAACTAAATCCCAGTTTGCAAAGCTGAATAATTCTCTTGGAATCATGTGCAATCTGTACTATGCTCTATTTCTCTCCTGGTTGATGTCCAGACTCCCCATCCAGCTGTCAAAGCATGCTTTTTATTCTCTGAAAGTCCAGCTGACATAGTTGGCACAGTCTCAGCTATAAGCTTAAGGAAGAAAGCTGCTGAATCCTCTCAGGGAGTACTTGCAGATTGGTTATGGGCTGTATTCCTGCCTAGTAAGTAGAAAGAGTAACCAGATATCCAATTCCCTGTCTAACCTTAGCTTATGCAAAAAAAGGTTGGAGAGAATAACCATGCCTAGTTATGAAGGCAGACTAGAACTTCAGACAGGTCTTCTGCACTGCTAACCACAACGGATTATTATTTCATTGTGTGACTGTGCCCATCAGTGATAAATTTGTCATTCGAAGTTAGTCTGCAAAGATCTCTTTCATCTACAAGGATAAGTATCTTTCCCCAGCCCTTTTATCAATTGCAATTCAAAAACAGCAAAGAAGTAAAATGTATGTGGCAAGGCTGCACTAACAGATAACAGTATTATAAATTGTACTAAAAGAAGGCATAGAAATTATATAGAATGATGACATATGCTCATGAAGTACAGCATGGTTAACAACTAAATTCAGGTAAATAAGAACACATTTTTCTTTCAATTAAAAAAAAAATAAGGAAGACTAAAGAAAATTATATGCAGGGTAAATAAGTAAGTTTATGTGGAAATTAGTTAAACATTTCATAAATTTTCTTCATGATAAAAATTCATCACCTGTAGAAAGACTAAAAGTCAGCAAACTTCCTATTTAAATGATTCCCTGAGAAAACAGAACTTTTTCATCAACCTATGATTTATTTGTTAAATCAAATTTCCATAAAAAATTTCAATTTCTTACACGAACATTCATAAATATAAAAATAATAGAATAGGAAGCTATCATATAATAATAGGGATATATGTATATTTTAAATGTAATTATTATGAATTTTTGTTTATCCAAATTTGCTTTTACCATTGATATGTAAATTGAATTTCTAGGTATCATAAGAAATCTGCAAAGATGAAAGTGAAACTACACATGTAACCAAGAAAGTCTATATTGAACTTATTTAATTAAAATGTCAGTAAGATGCAGTCAATGGCTCAATGTCCAAGCTGAAATCAGTGACAAATGATATTTCTCAGGGGTTGCTGTTTGCCCAGCATTGTTTAACATCTTTGTTGGCACTAGGACAATGGAATTGAGTGCACCCTCAGGCAACTTTGTTGACTACACCAATCTGTGTGGAGCAGTTGAGATGCTGCAGAGTAGGGATGACATCTAGACAGACCTTGACAGATTTGAGAGGCAGTTAAATATCAAGTGCAAGATTGTAAGCCTAGGACAGGGCAATCTCAAACACAAATACAAGCTTGGCAGACGTTTGACAAAGTTTTGGCAAGGTTTGCAAGAATAGGACAGAAAAGGACTTTGGGTATGTAGTGAGAGGACAAGGTGGGGATGGATTCTAGTACTTGAAGGGAGGTTTATGAAAGCAAGGGCAAGGGACATTTTCTACAGGTAGATAATGACACAGACAGGGGCAATGGTTTCAAACTGAAAGAGGGCAGATTTAATTTAGATATTAGGGAGAAATTCTTTACTGTAAGGGTGGTGAGGCACTGGAACAGGTTTTCTGAAGCTGTGAATACTTCATCCCTGGAAGTGCTCTGTAGTAGTTATGTTGAGATGGACACGACTGGCATCATCATCAATCCTTTATTAAAAATTTCTCACGCCTCCTCTCAGACAACTCCACACAGCACTGACTCCTCTCTGCAGGTTCCCTTCTTCCTCCTGCACGACTGGCTAAACCCCAACCTGTCCCTTACCCAGCTGCCTAATCCTGCCTGTCCCTCACAGAGCATCTTCTTACCTTGTCTGTCCCTTGCACAACCACATGTCCCAGCACAGCCAGCAGACTCCAGTTCTCAAGCTCCAACCGGCACTCAAGCAGCTAGCCCACTCTTTTATAACACCCATCCTCACTGGGCAGGCAAGGCTGTTTCCACTTCTCAGCAATCAGTACAGCTGTAATTCAGTGAGGAAAATTGCCTTCTGCACTATCCTTACATACTATCCTCCCACAGTGTTCAAGGCCAGGTTGGGTTAAAAACTTGGTCCAGTGGAAGGTCTCTGCAAGAGTGCTGGAATTAGAGGACCTTTAAGGTCTCTTCCAATTCAAGCCATTCTATGATTCTGTGCAGATAGTAGATTTATAAAAATATCTGCACCAAAAAAAAACCCAAACAATACCCAGGCACAGGGTGCATAGATGAGCAGGTTGTCTCCAATGTGCAGGCTATATTTAAGAAAAGGCATATAGAGAAGTACTTGACATAACATCCTAGAATTAGAGAAAATGAAAATATTTTGTTGAAGAATCAATTAACCTTGGAAAGGGATCCCAAATTAACCCCATAGATCATAATTAAATTTGATCATGGGTAAAGCTGCCCCTAAATTTGATACATAATGTTGTTGTAAACCCCACTGAATTGTGAAGGTGTTCCTTTCTTAAGAAACAGGTATGCAAATTTGATCATTGGTTACCTTTATGTTATTGCTAATTACATCAGCATTGCTTTATTGTTTTTAAAGTGAACTGTGAATCTGGTCTCAGGACTTTCTGGTTCCATTTGGACTGAGTATTTGATTTGAGGACTGCCTATGGAGGTTGGATGCAGCAACAGATTAATAGTGTGGGCAGCCTAGACTGTAAGGTGGCTGGAGTAAAGTCATGCTATTAATTAATTTAAAGTTTTGTTTTTAATTGCTGAAGTCATAACATATGCAGATAGGGTTCAGTTTGTCTCAAATAGTGTGCTTCGACAATTTGGGCAGTAGCCTCACTATTTCAGTCCCGAGTTATCCTCTAAAAAGGACTGCCAATTATGCTGAACATAACAAAATTGTGTGGTAGCTTTTGTGAGGTTTCATTTTATTGAGGTCTTTAATTGTGCCTTATTACATCTAATTTTCACTGTTTGTACAAACTGCAACCCTGCCCTTATCATCCTGCTATATGTATCATCCTTCATGTTATTTTTTTGATGATTCACATTTAGTTATAAAACACACATTTTCCACTTGTCCTTTTCAGATCCAGAGAGTGGATTAAAGCATAATATTGTACTTTAATAAAGTAGATTAACTGTTTTAAGAAACTTAAATGTATAATGCAAAGAATATGGAAGGAAATAATGTGAATTAAAAAAAAACAAAACTCCAAAATTCATTTGTAAAGATGAAAGAATGGCATCAGGTTAATGATAAGGGGGCCTCTGTCTCCTTTTACTGTGTCTTTAATCAAAGAATAAATCACATCAGTTGCTATTCATCTCATCTCATCTATCTTCTATTGGCTCAAACTTTGTTTTCTGAATACAAGTTTAAGCTCTGATACAAAAGACTGGAATCTCTAGCAAAATGTTCATCTCATCTGTATTAATGTTGTCTATACAACTAAAAAATAGGGAAATTAAACTGTAATATATCCAACTATTTCCTATTTTGTTTGCAACAATGAGGATTGCCCTTAAACAAACAAACAAAACCTATTGAACTCTCTGGATCATATTAATACTGAAAATGAAAATAGCATGAAGAAAGCATGTTATATAAGTGCTTCTTATATAAATCAGGTACCATGAGACTATTATAATGCAAATAGAACAATACTTTCTGTCACATGTTTCGTCCAATAGTCTATATGAATAAAACGGAAACATATATCAATTTAAATAACATACAAGAAAAAAGATGAGTAACATAGGACCAATGCAGAAATGTTTTTTGAAACCTAAGAAGGGAGGTTGTCATGGAAACAGCTGGGTTAGAAATCTTTTTGTTACTACAATTTTATTCAGTTGATGCTTATTTTTTATGTTATTTTAATAAATTAATCTTCCTGAAGTCATTAATGATTTTAATTTTTCAGAATATAGTGCTAAGTTAAGAACTTTTCAGATGTAAAGAAAAGCCTAATGGAATATTCATGTACACTGAAACGTACAAAAATGAAAATATTCAGTTTATTCCTACTCTCATCTAGCTGAAAGACTAAAAGAAAAGCTGAATAAAAGAGTGAGTCATTCCCTCCATAAAAAGCTGTCATGACACTCTATACAATATTTTGCCTCAAGTGAACTAAAGAAAGAAGCAAACCTGTAAAAACAGTCTCACCAACTTTGAAATACTTAAAATATTTATCCTACATGAAAAAAACAGGTGAACTGAATAGTTCAACAAGCAGAAGTCATCTATAAAAGTAATTTAAAACCAAACAAGTTTAAAATTAAAACAAGTAAAATAAACAAGTAGTGGGTTAACCAGAAAAGGAGCATAAGTACTCAGTGACAAAAAATAAAAATTCATGCTAAATAGCCTGTCTGCAAGAAACAGAAATTTAATTAGCATTTATGAGCATACCTGCAACAAATACAAGTTTCTAAATATTAGTTTTCATAGAAAAACAAGGTGAAATACCAAAGAAAGCAGAATGGAAAGGATAACAAGTGGCATGTCTTCAGAAAACAACTTAAAGGAAGCAATATAAAACAAATGTAAAAGCAAACTCAAAGAATTAATAGTGTTTCAATGAGCAATATAAATAGCTAAAATGAAAAAAACCATCAGGGACTAATAAAAACATTCTGAAGACTGAGCCACATAAAAGAAGAAGAATGTACAAAGAAACTACAAGGCAATAAAATATACAGAGAATGAATCCATGCGTTTGAAAATGTACATTATTTCTTGGAATAAGAGCTGATCTAAGAGTCTCCATGGATACTTTTTTCACTGCTAAACATGCTGGTTCACTGATAGGTAAAAAGTTTCCTGAACACATTAATCTTAACAAAGGTTGGAACACAACACAGGTCCTTTAGGACTTCCTCATCAGTTATCTTCCCTTCAGTTTTCTGATAGATTGTGTGGAGAGTTACATTCACTCTATATTGAGCCAAAACCATGTTAGTTCCAACATCACCATTAAATCAAGTATCAAATAGTAGCTGTATATATATATATCATCACTTAAATTTCCTCGGCCATTGCTTCCATCACTGAAGATGGCATTAGGTTGCACTTTTATTACACTGAATTCAGAATACATATTAATGAATACTAATCAGTCTTTATGTTTCCAATGATAAAGTTCACATGGGGACAGCACTGATGGCAAGAGTCAGTGCCTATCATTTTCCTCTGTATTTTTTGATACTGACTGGAGGTTTTTTCTGCTCCAAGAAAAGAGACTGGAGTTTCTTCCAATAAAATTGATTAAAAGCATCCAATGGTATTATTTAACAACACAAGATGCCTTGCTATGTTGGATCAAAGGTTTCAGAATACTTGGAATACCTTGCTTTTCCTGTGCCATCTTCCAGACATAGCTGCTACAGGGCAGCACTTGGCTCTATCACAGTACTGAGGAGAAGGTTTATTTAGGGACTTTCCACCCTGATTGTAGGATGTATTGTTACGGTGCTTTCCCCATATTCCAAGATTAGTATAAAAATTTTCTTATGTTACTTATATCAATAAATGACCTGAATTTAAATATTTTAGAACTTTCTTCCTACAAATGTCATCCTACCTCACAAGACAGACTAGAGGAGGCTAAAATGAAGGTTCCTAGTTTTACTTTTTACTTTTATTTTTCTTCAATCTGCTGATTCACAATGCTGATGCTTGTGGGTTTGTGGGTTCACCTTGGATCGCTTCCAGACCTCCACCTAGCTAGCTGCTTTCTTATTCCCATAAGCAGGGAGTAGAGCAGGATGGGGGGAGAAAATTACATGAAATATCTCATTGGTTGAGATAATGACAGTGAGATCACTTACTAATGAGAATTATGGGAAAAATAAACTCAACTTGGAGAAAATGAATTTAATTTATTGCCAATAAAACCTAGACCAGGATAGTGAGGAACAAAGCAAAAACTAAAACATATTACACTTGACCTGACCTGCTTAATGCTCAGAAGCAATGCTTGTAAAATCTCCTGTACAAGGTCATCAGTATGTAGCAGTAACTGGTCACCCAAACTATGTTATTATACAATTACTTTCCTTTCAAACAGTTTCTGCAGATGTTTACAATGTTCACCTAAAGCCACTAATATCTTACTAAGAGAGAAAAAGACTTAGGTAATTATTTCATACAATATCTAAAGACATTGTCTGATTCTATATGATCTGAGTATATCACATATATTCTATATGAGGGAGCATATTCCACCCTCTTATCTTGAGGTACAAAAAAAGATTATGGTCTGTCACGAAAATCCACAAAAGCAGATCCTGAAGAGTCCATTACTTAAAGTAACTCATCCCTTTTGATGCATGGGCTCCCTATGTTGTGTTAATAAAATTAGAATATAGTACAGGGAAATTAGAAAAACAAAACCAAAAGGAAAAAAACAAACAACAACAACAACAACAGCAAAGAACCCTCCCCTAAAAAATCCCCAAAACAAAACCCCCCAAAACAAAACAAAACAAAACAAAAAACCAACACCCCAACATCAACGCAAATTGCTTACAAGGAAAGGATTTTATCTAGTTATCTACTTCTAAAATTTAACTCAGAAGTACTTATATGTGAATTAATTATCTTTATGATTATATGACCTCATTTCATCTTATTTAGTGACAATATCTTATCAACAGCAGGATGGACTACTGGAAGAGTTTCTAAGAAAGGTCTCAGCTGTATTACAGAGAATTTTAATGGATTATTTTTTAAAGCTGCTGAAAGGGATTTGTCATATAAAAATAAAAGTTTGAGTATTAAAATTGACTATATATTAAGAAATCGAACTACTTGAAAGTAATTAATAAAGCATAAGCTATCTTTTCATAAAATGATCTCATACAATTAAATGTACATATTTTAGATTTGTTAAATATGTAGAGTTCTGGTTTATTAAGGAAAAACAATTGTGCTTCTCAAGGATGAATGAACTCTATATATAATAAAGTTTGAAAAAACTGAAAAAAATGCAGTTTTTTGGGTTATTTTATTGGACTGTGTAGGCTGCAGAAGCCTTTGGGGTAGATCTGGTAGAACTCTTTAGAAGAAAAAACTGTCTTGGAAAGTTCATAGAGACATAAATATGTCAGATTGATGATTGCCCTAATATAACATAGGTCAATTTGCACATTCTATGTGCTTTTCCCATTTTAAGCTTTTTAAATAAAATAAAACTGGAGGACCACAAGTCTCAATCAAAAGCAGTTTTATCAGATTATGAATCTTCTCTGATAATTTAATTCTCTTAACTCCCCCAATGGCAATATGCTAATTGTGATGCATTTCTTAAACACTCTACTTTATAAAGACACAATATCTGAAAGATCCTACTTATCATCAGATGCAGCCTAAGTACTACCATAACATTCTTGTTGAGTTAATGAACCTTGTTTATTAATCAGGCTAATCAGCTTGCTTTCTCCAGATACAGCCAAATATCTACAGCACACAGTACTGTAGAATCCAGCCTTACATTTCTCATGTTCATGTTCTCATTAGGCCAGTTATGCATTTTCCAGATGCAATGCTGCATACCATGTGTAACCAGATGAGCTTTTGGAAATATATATATATATCTTTACAATAAAAATATGCTAGTCTTACATCCACTTTGAATGGAAATTCTATAAGATAAAAGATAAAAATCACTCTTTCCTTTCAAAACATATAGGTTTATTCTATGTTTACTATTACACAACATCTCTTATTTATTAAGCCATGTCAAGACCATCAGTTAAACTATCTTCACCCATTGCTGATGCAAAGCTCTTTGGGAGTCTTTCTACATCTGTCTTAGCTTAGCATTAATGTTTCGGAAAAAAAAAAACAACTAAAAATTAATGAATCTTTTCCTTCTAAATTGTACTTTAAGAGGACTTATGCTCTCATATAGTCAAATAAATGAACATACTGTTATGCCATAATTTCAAGAAAAAAAATTCAATTAATTTTAATGTATACAACTCCTAACTGTGACTACCTTTTTAATGTCTGTAACTCCTAACTGTGGTTACTACTGAATGCAAAGGTTGACCTTTTAGTCAAAGATAAAAAAAAACAATGCTGTTCACTTTTGGCATGGCAGAGACATTGACATATTTCTTGCCCAACAAAGTTATCTTAAGATGTATCTAGTAAAATAAAGTTTATTACTCAAAAAATTATAATCTAAATAAAATTACAAATAGAACCTCCACTGAAGACAGAGGAAACATCTTCATGTTCATTGTTTGTAGCATATTTGATATTGAAAGGTCAAATTTGAGAAGACAAATAATGTGCAGATACTATTTTAGACAATAGAGGCAAAGTAGAAAAGTGCAAAGGAAACATCTACCTGACTAATGAATTAAAATGTTATTGGTCTAGCCAGGAAAAAATTACAGATACAAGTTTTTTTCATTTACAAGAACTTGATCATTAGGGCGTATCCAAATTCTCTGTGTTCCTTTGTATATTGCCATTGAATACATATGATTTATTCAATATTTTTATTTTTTCTTTACATACTACTACTTACTTGCTAAAAAGCCAGCAACTACATCTCCTCTGATAAGCAAAACACATTTTTTTCCAGAAATCCAGTAGGACACTGGCTGTCAATGAAAGTATGGAGGGATAAATTGTCATTTTTCACTTAAAGATTAGCTCAAGTGAGCTGTGATATCTATTGAAGTGATAGTCTTGTTAGAACTGAGCTAGCAGTAAAAATATCCAGTAATGTAGCTACTTTTGATTTCAGGCCATGTACACACATTATTTAATCATAGCACTGTATTTGTAAGATGGTTACATTTGTTTATCTGCTCCTTCACCTAGAGAATATGAACTGGGATATTAATTAATTTAGCCAAGGGCAAAAATGGAATGTGTATCACATTGAGATTAAAATTCTCCTCTTTTTAGCTCATTGTTAGGTATTCATATCAGTACAAAATTTTCACCTTCTCTAATTCAGTTTGCTATTATATTAATAATGTAGCTGCAAGTTGTGATACAGCAAGTCTTAACTCTTTTCAGAAAAATAATAATTTCTGCAGATGACTCCTGGTTCACTATGAAGTTTTTTGATCATTTGACTGAGATGATGATGAAGAACCACTGCTATGCACAGCATTTTTTTAGAGTCACAAGAAGGATAGTCATAATTTTTAGTACATATGTTCATTACATAGACTTCATTGTTCCAGATGACAAACACGCACTGGGAATTATAATGAAAATTAATTGGGTAAGGAAACCTTTACAAAGTGACTGGCTTTTCTTTAAAGAAAGAAGCATAGACAATTACTAATACAATGCCACAACAGTTTTGTTTCCTGTCACTGACATGCATTCTGCTGTATGAAAGAGATCTCCTTTTAGATCTGTGGAAAAATGAGGTGCAGGATGCTTCTGTGTAAAACCCACCGTAGACAAAAGTTTTGGGGAACACCAACAAGAGTCAAAACACATGGTAGCTAAGTGGTGCATTGAGCATGATAATCTCCATCTGAGAAGAACAAAGCAGATAATGTTTGTGTTACTGTTTTGCTGTGGCCTTTATTCAGGGAAACTCCTGACAGGCTTACATTTGTCTCAGTGAAGCAAAAGCATCACCTTATCTTTGAAGATATAACTCAGTATTGTCTTCAGTTCCCAACTCAGCAGATACCGGCCTTAAGGCATTTAAGGATCTTATGTTATTAAATACATTAAAGTTCTCTTAGATAAGCTGTTCAGGTTGAGAAGAGTCATTGGAGACCTGTATTTCAGTACTCTGACATTTCGAGGCTTTACTGATCACCATCAGTTTATCTTCAAAACACCACAGTACTATAAGTACTTCTTAGCCCATAACAGTATAAAATTAGTTTTCTTGACCTTATTTTCCATAGGAACAATGAGCTTATAAATGCACACATCAGAACAAAAACAATTTTAGAATTTATCAATAATTTATCATCCATATTTATGAATTAACTTACAAGTTGCAAAATTGGTACCCCAGGCTCGTTTGATCAAAACAATTTCTAAAGTTAGGAATTTCTAACTCACTCTTTTCTGCATTTTCTTAGTCAACACAAAATTACATGTAAAATCTCAAATTAAACCATTTATATGTAATTAGCAAAGCAAAATCTTCAGTATCATATATCTTTCCCTCTAATTTTGATTGATCTTTGTGCATTGTTCTTAATTCACTTGCCACCTGGCCTGATGCATCTTAGATGCCCCTTATATCCTCTAGCATATCTTCCAGCCTTATACAATACTTTGGCTACATCAGGACATTTCAGATGCCACGAAGATCAGGCAACCAGATTGAGATCACAGAAACTTTAGAGTAATGTTCAGTTCCTTTGGGAATTGGTAATTAGGCCAGTGGAATAAGATTTGAAAGATTGGGGGTTTTATGTTGGCTAAATTTCAACATTTTGCTGCCTAAACCCTACATTTTTTGAAATAATGTGTTGCTGTAAGGTGTCTATGCAAATGCTCACCAAATAATTTAACATCTTCAGTTCTGTCATATTTCTTTCCCAATGAATTCCAGTACAAGTACTTTTTAATCTAAGAAATCTATAATTTATAAGAATACTTATGAAAAATTAGAGAAAAAGTTTCTTTTTATTAGTCTAATTAGCTAGCTCTGTAAATTTCACAATGCAAGCAGAATTCTTGCATTGTACAAGACTTTATAGCACTTGCATAGCAAATGTAGGACTCCCTTATTGTGCCAAAGTAGCAATTGCATAAAAGGTATAAATGCTTACCAAAAGGGCAGTTGCATTTGAAGCCACTAATGTCCTCTTCACAGGTTCCTCCATTCCAACAGGGTCTGTCTTGACATTCATTGATGCGAACAGAACATGTTTCTCCTGAAAATTTGAATTAAAAAAAAAAAAATTAAGACAAATATACTGGCATGTTCAAATCATTTTCATTTGTAATGAAAAAAGTGTATGGGATTTTCACAGTTTAGGTGGTGACCCCACTGGCCACGGTACACTGCATACACAGGACCACTGACAGACTCTCTGAGTGCCATGAATTTTTCTGTTTCATTGGTTACAAGGCAATCCATTATGACAGGCAAAGTTGGAAGCATTATAATCAGGCAAATAGAAAGCTTTCCTACTGAGGTAGTAGTACATAATCCTGAAGTTTCTTTTCTTTCCAGTATACAAATCTACAGCATACAAGCCATATCTGTCCAGTTTTGTCAATAATTTTGTTTCATTTTGCTCTCTAACACCTTTAAAACAGAATTGTGAAGTATCATTGCATATGCAAATCAGGTCAACACTGATTTACAGACATTTATGTGTAATAGAACTATCGACCTATGTTCTACAGCGGGTTGTCAGTACTTTAATACTGGACATTTCTCTTCATCCATGTAATACAAAGGAGTAAGATCAAATCATAAAGAACATTTAATGAGGAAATATGAAGATAAAAGGGGATGAAATAATTAAGATCAAAGCTAGGAAACATAGTGAAATGTAGATTTTTAATCTACAAAAGAGATTGCTTTGATATGTAACAGGAAAAGCTATTTTTAGTGTATTGGATTTGCATGGCCAGGTTTTGGTAGAAGGAGGAGCACAGGGATGGCTTCTCCGAGAAAGTGGCAGAAGATTTCTCCATGTCCAAGAAAGCCTGTACCAGCCAAGTCCAAGGCAGACACACTGCTGGCTAAGGCTGGCTGGACCAATTAGAGATGGCGATAACACCTCTGTGATAACACATTTAAGAAGGAAAAAAAGTTCCTGTGCAGGTGAAACTGCAGTCATAGAGCAGCTGAGTGAGAATATGTGAGAGGAACAGCTCTGCAGACACCAAGGTCAGTGCAGAATGGGGGGCAGGAGATGCTCCAGGTGCCAGAGCTGAGATTCCCCTGCAGCCCCTGGTGCAGCCCATGGTGGGGCAGCTGTGCCCCTGCAGCCCATGGGGGCCATGGGGATGCAGAGATCCACCTGCAGCCCGGGGAGCAGACCCACACTGGAGCAGGTGGATGCCTGAGAGGAAGCTGTGAACCTGTTAGAGGTCCATGCTGGAACATGGCAGGAACTTGGCAGGGATCTGCAGATCCATGGACAGCGGAGCCCACACTGTAGCAGGGTTCCTGGTAAAACTTGTGGGGACCACACTGGAACAGCCTTCCTTGAAGGACTGCACACTATGGAAGAATGACCTCTGCTGAAGTAGTTTGTGGGAAACTATTTCCCCTGGGATGGATTAATGTTGGAGAAGTTAATGAAGAACTATTTCCGTTTGGAAAGACCCCATGATGGAGCAGGGAAAGGATTCCTCTTCCTGAGCAGTGGGAGAAGCCACAGATGATGAACTGACCATAAGTCCCATTCTCTGTCTCCCTGTGTGCTGTTGGTAGGGAGCAGGTAGAGTTGGGAAGGAGGGATGGGTGGGTGAAGGTGTTTTTAAAGGTCTTATTTTACTTCTCATTATACTGCGTTGATTTTATTAGTAATAAATTCAATTAATATCTCTAATTCTAGTGTTTTGCCTGTGATGGTATTTGGTGAGTGATCTCCCCTTGAGAGATCAAGCCATGAGCCCTTTGATAGATCTTCTCTCCCCTGTCCAGTTACAGAGGGGAGTGATAGAGAGGATTTGGTGGGAGCCTGATGTCTAGCCAGGGTCAACCCACTACGTATTCCAGTCATAGGAATATGGAAGTAAATCACGTCAGCAGTTATAACAAGTCAGCAGTGTGGAAAGCATGGTGAGCTTTCTGTATATCTCACAGCAGAAGATAGAAAGAAACCAAATGCTGATATACCTCTGAATTCTTTGCAGGGTGAAAATAATTTGGTCTCTTCTCTGTACCACACCTACATGCCCTCTCATAGACTCGTATGGACTAAGACTCTTGGCTCCCAAAACCTGTATCTACTAGATATAAAAGGTCTTCATTGGAGAAATGAATCACCAAGATTCTATTCCACACATAAACTTGTGATAGAAGGGCTACTATTGGTTTTTTGCCTGCCCCTAAACATGCTCTGCATTTTCTATAAGATTTGAAGATACATGGATGAAAAGGAGGAGAAAAAGCATAGTCCAGGGACAGTTCAGGTAACTCAGTAAACTAAAAACTTTCTGCTAAGAGCAGCTGCTGAGTGCTGTCTAACATATGCCATGGCACCAGTGAGCATTGCAGAAAGGACTGGCCAACTTATAAATTAATTTCTGAGTTCTTCAATTTTTTAAAGAATTTTCTTTGAAGTGATGATAAGGTAGTTGTACTATATACAACCTTGATGATCTAATTCTGGTATTTTGCATTCCTTATGCTTTTGAGTTCAGATCCCTGATTATGGTGGGTCTCTTTTGAGGGAGAAAAATAAAAATGCATTGGCATCTGTTCTCGTCCTCTGAATAGGCAGGTGGAGAGTAGCACAAATAGCACAAACATCACTGCAGAAGTAAATTATCTGGCCACAAGCCATAGGCAAGCTGAAGCATGTACTAGAAAAACTCCTTGAAACAGATTCTTTCACCTCCCTCGAACTGTTAAAGGTTAAAGCAAATGCAGTTTCAAGGGAAATAATAGAGCAAGATCGTCCTCATATACTGATGATATCCAAGATAACATGCAAGGGGGAATTTAGGAATTCATGTTCTCAGAGTACAAAGGTAATATGTGGGCAGTATTTTAAAAATATTTCAGAGGGACTCAAAGAATCTATGAAGCTACTGTGAAAAATGCTGGACAGATACAGAGAAACTTTTTTGTTTTTAGTATGCAGCTCCTCTCAACTACACATTTGAAATGTATGATGAGAACCTTCTTTGAAAGTCAGATAAAATTTGTTAATTGGCTACAAATTACATTCAACATCAAAGTATGTTAATATAAATATTTTTTTGGTGTATGCTTTTAAGGTTAAAATTAATACAATACATCCAAACATAATTACTAGTAAAACATATCATTTAATTAGCTATTTAATAAATCATAGCTTGAGGTCTGAGTTCATATACACTTTAAAGGCATCATATCACCACTTCAGAAGTACAAAGAGAATGTTAAAAATTACCATGAGCCAACTCTACTTCTACTGACACTATGGAATATTTTATGCTGTATAAAACTGCAGTGTTCTCAAATATATAACAGACAATTACAGGAAAGTCTGTCACTTTTGCAAATTGCATTACCTGATCTTTAACAGCAATATTTTCTTCCTGTATACTGAGGATATGCAAGACATTATTCTGCAGGAGCACAAAGGTGTTGAGAAGAACGTAGGGACCTGAGACAGTGAATGCTAAAAAAAATTAGCAAAGATATATAATCGTCCTCCAGTGTTACTGGTATAATTTACTCTCTTTAAAACAGTCATGCTATTTTAACAAATGGAGGGACTCTTCTCAGGTAAATATAACTGCAGATGAAAGACAAAAAAAAGATCAAGTTTCATAAGTGTAACGGATGAAGTCTCATTGAATATTCCTTACTTTCAGAAGTGCAGCTCTGTAGGATCACTAGATTGAAAGTTTGTACCTTTCAAAATTTGGATGTCTTTTTTCTGCTTAACATAAATACATTAACTTTGCACTTTATCTGAACTTATCAAACTATTGTTAGATCTTGTGGAATACCCACAAAACTGAAGGGTTTTTTGTTATTGAAATAAGTTTAATTTCAAACTGTTCTCAAATATAATATTCAGACATTAGAATAAATGTCTGAAATTAATTCAGAAATTAGAATAAAACTGAAATAATTTGAGAGCTTCTTTTCCTAATGTAATAACGTTATATTTAAGGTATCTCTTATTAAGTGCCACCACCATTATAACACTTCTGTCTGAATTACAAAAACACATGCAAACAGATCAAAATAAAAAGTTTATTTTAAATACTGTTTACGTCAATTTTTGTTTTATTGGCAAAACGAAATATAATGTGTAGGCACATTGAATTGACAATGTAAAGGCACACAGAATGAACACAATTAAGAAAAGGATGTGTAAGAATATGTTTTGAAGTAAACTCCTCACTTGAGGAAATATTCATGACATAAAATTAATCTTTCTATTCTGAGATCAAATGAAAAGCATATGATTTAAAATTCTGTTTAATGTAAACTTAATGAAGTACTATTAAAAAAAAAAAAAGAGAGAGAAAACAAACCACAAGGGTCTTATAAAGTTCAAGAAGTAGCCAAAATATTAACAGTGGATTTGAGAATTGCCTTCACAACAACCCTGTCTTACTGTCCACCATTTTATAAAACATGTATAATTGCAAAGCATTTAGTCATGTACCTGATAATGAATTGTGTAATTTTGTTGCTTGCTAAGCAACATAAGTTATTCTGTTAGATAAGAGGTGCATCAAGCTGAGTAATACTTCTGCTGAAAGTTTCTGCTTTGCAGAAAATGCAGTTATGAAAAAGAAAGACAGACGGTCCAGGTGAGGCTTTTATGAACTCGAAAGACAATTTTTTTTCTCAACTTTGTTGTTCCATACACTTAGTTATTTTTCAATTTTCTTTGAGGTCTTTTCTATGTAAGATATTGTAGTAGTTAAAAATGCAAAACAAATCTAATTTTTATTTATATCATATAGAACATTTCTGTGAATGCCTTTTAGAGATTGAAAAAAAATGTATATGATGTGTCAAGCCACTCCATCCTCTTAGCTTCCATGGAAGAGTTTTAACTCAGAGAAAGTCTCTGAGTGACTCTTCAAATGTAAACTGTCCAGACCCCAGCTCATCGATGTCCATGGGATTACACTGTGTATCTGACAGGCTGCACTGGCACAATGTGCCAGCAATAATCAATCTTCCCGAGCAGGAAACGCCAGCCAGAGTAACCCTGAAAAGGCTGCACTACCCAATGGCCTGAGCTGCAAAGCCCAGCCTTGCTGTGTGCTGGAAATGTGGGAACAGACATGAGCTGGGCTGCCAGGATGGCTAGTCCTATCAAGATAGGAACTGTATGAATGGAAAGGGAAGCGTTTCAAGTGCAGAACAGTTGTGGGAATAAAACAAACCTGATTGCCTTCCTTTGTCAGCAAAATTAATTATTTTATTTTTCCAGATGACCCTGCTTCAGCCAATTCCTATCAAGCAGCTATCAGAGCCCTGAGAGCACTAATGCATCCAAGTTGACTGAAGACACACCGAGGTCCTTCCCACACACCCTGCCCGTTGTCAATGAGTTCAGCTGGGGGCACCCCGATCTGGCCTGAACTACTATGTAGATGTTTTAGTTTCCAAACCTGCCTCCCTTCCTGTCTCAAGAGTGATCTTGTATGGTTTGTTGTTTCTTTTTTTTTTTTTTTTTTTCTTTTAGGATGGATCACTTGTATATACATTGCAGATTTGTCTCTGGTTCTGTCTCCTGCTGCTTCTAACTTGCTTCCCTAGCTGGAGCCTGGATCTGGTCCATTGCTTGTGCTGTCTGGGGCTTGTCAGGGAACCTGTTACCACACACTGGTTCTGACTTCCCTGCTTGGATGTTGCAGAACTCTGCAACTTGTTTAGTGATGGCAATGTTGCACTAAGGTTAAACTTGGATTCTAGTTTGTGATTCCTGTCATGGAGCACCCTTGATCTTGCTGCTCCCTGGAAATAAGTTCAATCTTCATAATGTGTTAGGGTGTCCATCAGCTGTTCTAGACTTGATTCGTATAAAGGAATAAGCTTTCTTAAACTTACTTGTGGCAAAAAGGATTGGATTTCACATAAATTCAAGGACTTTCCTTCAAGATCTGTTTTACTTGGTGATATACTATTCACACATTACAGAAGGGGGCAACTGTTTAAAAATATCCAGTAAATGTAAAACTAATTAATAATGTACTGAAAATACAAACACTAAACATTTCCTCAGACTCCAGATATCATCTGGGCTTCTCCTGTGTATTTGTTGAATAAAAAAGTAAAAACAAAGCTCAGAAATTTAAAGTAATGGAATCATTTCAAAAAGCCCATATGCCATTTTTTTCTCTTTTTGAGAAAAAAAAAATGCTGAAGAGCATGACATATAGAATATATGAATGTCAAACTCAAAAAGCCACTGTGAGGCCTATGTTAGTGATGAGCTTTAATACTGTTATTTATTAATTACATATAGGTGAAGAAATGATGCACCATATTTTGCTATGCGGGGTACAGTATATATTCAGAATGAAGAGATTTCCCAAGCCTTAACTCTACAATCAATATTAAATAGATACAAGCCCTCAAGAGAAACCAGTGAGGCAACACTGCCTATCTGCTTAGAGCTCTCAGTTACTGCCTTCACATTTTTGCAGGCATCTAAACAGAAAAGAGTTTTAATGAAGGACACGTTTGAATAAATATGTGATTTTTTTCCAATTAATTCCAAGAAGGGCTTCCATTAAACCAGAAATAAATAGAAAGCTATTTCTTTAGACATACCAGTCATCATGAAAGCTGGAATTATTTGATGCTGAACATTGATGTATCGAGATAGAGTTAACATAAAGATATGGGAGAAAGGATAGACTACGAATTAATCCAAATGTGAACTGGGAATTACTCTGAAGCATTATGCTACATTAGAATGACTGAACCAGAAGATGGCAATATAGAGAGTCACCATATGATCAAAAATTTAAAAAGCTTAAAAATTTATTAATTTAATTTTAAAAAATCATACTTCAAACTTTCAAGTTTAACATGTGAAGTTCTCTTATAGGCATTTGATATTTCATCTGAAAGTGAATTTACTATTTATGAAGAAAAATGAAGAACATCTGGATTTTTTTAAAAGCTAAATTACATACAAACAACATAACAAACACAAAAAATGAGTTAAGAATAAATGTGGGGGTTTTAGTTGTACACAGAGATACAAATCACTGATTCATAACATGTAGTTATGACTGAACTTGAAATCTGTTTTGTACTAGAAAATATCCCAGGATCATAAACCCTCAGAGACTATGAAAATGTAATTGCTAGGGTAGTGATAACATTTTTATAAGTTTAAACAGCTTTTTATTAATTGTTTGTGGTTTATATTCTGAAAAATCCGAAAATATATTCAGTACGTGTGATAATGACACACTTAATGGGTAATATTATGAGATTTCTTTTTTCTTTAAATTTGCTTCTATGAATGCTATTATACAATATCTCTTCATGTGATAAAATGAAGATTTAAAAAAAATGTTTTCCAGTAATACATAATTATATAATTTATATAAGTAAGTCCTCACAGTAAGAGTCACAGAATGGTTGAGATTGGAAGTGACTTCTGAAGGTCATTTTGTCCAATCCCCTGTTCAAGCAGGAACACCCCGAGCCAGTTTCACAGAACCATGTACAAATGGCTTTTGAATATCTCCAAGGATGGAGACTCCATAACCCCCATGATCAATCTGTGGCAGTACTCAGTCACCTTCACAGTAATAAAGTATTTCCTGATGTTCAGACAGCAGCATCTGTATTTCCCTTCATGCCAATTGTCTCTGGTTCTGTCACTGAGAACTACTGAAAAGAGCCTGGCTCCATCTTCTATACACCCTCTCTTCAGGTATTTGTATACATTGATAAGATCCCTCTCTGCACCTTTCTTCTTCATGCTGAAGAGTTTAAGCTTCCTCAGGTTTTCCTTACGGAAGAAATGCTCCAGCCCCTTAATTATCCTTGTGTCTTTACTGTCCTCTCTCCAGCGTGCCTGTGTCTGTTACAGGGAAATCCAGAACTCAACACAGTCCTACAGGTACAGCCTCAGTACCAGCGCTGAGGGAAAGGATAACTTTCCTCGACTTGTGACAAAACACCTCCTATTGCAGCCCAGGCATGTGCCTTCTATGAACAAGGGCACACTGCTATCTCACATTCAACTTGATGTCCACCAAGACCCCCAGGCTCTTCCTGCAAAGCTGCATACCAGCTGATCAGCCCATGGTATCCACTGGTACATGGAGTTATTCCTCCCCTTTCTGAAGCCTCTGGTGGTCCCTCTGGGTGGCAGCACAATCCTGTGGTGTGTCAGCCACTCCTCCCATCTTTGTGTCTTCTGCAAACTTTCTGAAGGTGCACTTTGCCTCATTGGTCAGGTCAGTAATGAAGTTAAAAAGGACTGGATCCTCTGTTTACTCCTGGAGTACACCACTGGTTACTCCTGGAAAGGCTGACTCCATGACAAACATCTTCCTCTGGTCTCTCATTCAGTTCTCAGCTCCCCTCACTGTCTGTTCATCTAGCCTATACTTCATCAGCTTTTCATGAGGATCTTGTGGAAGATCATGCAGAAAGCTTTGTGAATGTCAAGGTAGAGAATACACACTGCTCACCCCTCATTTACAAGCCAGTCGTTTCACTTGTTTAACAAATTGGAAGTTTAACAAGTTGGACAAGTATGACTAACCCTTGCTGAAACCATGCTGATTACTCCAGATAATTTTCTTGTTATTCGCAATTTCCAAGATTAACTGCTCCATTACCTCAAAAAGGATCAAGGCAACAGCGAGCTGCTCAAAATTTTCCAGGACTTCATTTTTGCCCTTCTTGAAAAGTGACATTTGCTTTCCTCCATTCTGTGGGTGCTTCTGCTAATCAATATGATCTATTAAAGTTAAATGACAGTGACTTTGCAATGACGTCTACCAGCTCTCACAGAATTGCATATCCAAAGAAAGGCAACAAAACTGGTGAAGGGTCTAGAGTACAAGCCATACTGAGCAGCTGGGAGGGAGCTGGGCTTGTTAAGCAGGAAAAAAGAATGAGAGGGAACCTTATTACCCTCTTCAGCTACTTGAAAGGAGGTTGTAATAAGGTGGGGATCAGTCTCTTTTACAAAGTTACAAGTGATAGGATGAGAGGATATGGCTTCAAGTTGTGCCAAAGGAGGTTTAGAATAGATATTAGGGGAAAAAATCTTCACTAAAAGGGTGGTCATGCATCGAAATAGGTTGCCCAAGGAAATGGCGAAATTGACACACCTGGAACTGTTTATTAGGTGTGCTGATGGGGCACATGGGGATATGGTTGAATATGGTGGTGCTATCTTAGCATTTGGACAAAGTGATCTTAGAGGGTTTTTACAGCTTTATTGACTATAAAACCCTATGATACTATAATTTGTGGGTGCATCCCAACAGGGCCCATGGGCATACACATATCCAGCTTGCCTAAGTATTTCCTGACATGGGTCTCATCCATCAAGGGTGTGTCTTACTTGCTTCAGACTTTTTCTCCGGTCTCCAGGATGGTGGATTTTTGAAGGACAATTTTACCAGTACAGACTGAGACAAATGCAGTAGTTACAACCTCAAACTTTTCCATGTCCAGTCTCATTAAGAATGGGAGTACATTTTCCTTTCTCTCCCTTTTGCCACCTACATACTCACAGAAACTCTTTTTGATGTCTTTCACATTTCTTGTCATACTCAACCTAACCTTTGACTTTCCTAAACTTATTGCTGCATGCTCAGATAGTGTCTCTCCATTTCCTGCCAGGTTACCTGTCCTTCCTTCCACCTTCTGTCAGTATTCTTTCTTTTGGGGGGGGTCGAATTTGGCCAGGAGTTTCTTGATCATCCACACAGGACTCCTGGTGTTTTTTGTCCACTCTCTGAGACAAATAACTCTTGAGCTGAGAAGTTGTGATAGATTTTCTTAGGCCCTCCCCAGAAAGGTTTTATCCCATGGGACTCTTCCAAGCAGATCTTATACTCCACAGTATTCTCCCTGTAGAAGATATCAGGGTGGTTGAAGTTCCCCATGAAGTCCAGCAAAGTACAAATTAAGGCTTGAAATTTAAGCAGCAAGACGGAAATATACTGTGTTAGATTTTGCACAGGTGAGCCTATTTTCTTCACTTTTATTCAGACTTACAGTTCTGCTATCATAATGGAATTTAAGTAAATTCAGGGACAATTCTCTGTTTTATTGCGCATTTATTAATAAATGAGCATGAACAGGAAGTAACATATTTTATTAAATGTGTAAGCAAATGACCAAGATATTATAATCAACCAAAATTGAGGACAACAAATCTGCGAGTGTATATCACATACATAAATGCATAAATAAATATATGTAAATGAAACATGTAAATGAATGTAAACATATTTGAAATTTAAAATGTTAGTGCCTAAATGTTAAAATTATGTGTAGCTAGCCAGAATGAATAATGAAAAAATAACAGTGAAGTTATAATTACTTAGTATTTCAGTGGTTTAACTGGGATTTCAAAATCTATTGCTACACAGACTCTCTGAATTGGAGCAAAAGCCCTCAGCAGCTTAGAAGAAGAATCTGCAACTTAATGTTTAGTTAGTACAAGTGACACTGTGCATACTATGCTATTTATTTCTGCTTTCATTATTGATACCACAGATTGTCAACAGAGAACCATTTGGAGCATTAATTGCTTGTTCTTGATGATATAGACTAAAGGCTGAAAATGCAATAATTTGGTATCACTTTATTCAAAATTATTTTATGTCTCCCACGTGTAGTCTGAATATTACTATTATTCACATAAAACAAAAATTGGTGCAAAAAGAAATCAGTGTCGGGATGTGTAGGATTTATCTAATGCAATGCAGAAATCTACAGCCCATCTCTTCCTAGAAAAGATGTCTAGGACAGACAGATGCCCTATCTCCCTCCAGTGTATAGAAGAGTCTGAACAACTTCCTCAAATATAGCTGATTATATTCTATACATGCAGACAGATGATACTGCTGATCTCATTCCTCTTCAAGCTTACATTTTCCTGTTCTGTACCAAAACATTTATCAGCCTGTGTATGACTGAAGCCATAACATGTAAGACTGCGTAAGTGTGAAATTAAAATAATCCATTTTAAATTGTGTTTTGGAACTTCATGGATTTTTTTTTCCCAACAGAATCAAAGCTAATACTCAGAATTTTACATTTAGTGGAGGGAAGGTCACTGGGGAACTGTTAGGAGGGACAACCTAAGAATTTAAATGCTAATTAAGTTAAAACTGTGAATCATAAAATTGCAAATGTATGCATATTTATATTTCTATATAATTGTAATTAAACAGTCACATAAACATTGCTTGCATAAAGTGGGACAATCACATCTGTAATACAAGGCACTTCAAGAGAACAAAACTTACCTTTGAACCCAGCAGTACAATGACAAGAAAAGTGGCCACTTAAATCCATACAAGTAGCTCCATTTTTGCAAGGTGAACTTGAGCATTCATTAATTTCAACTTCACAGAAGGGTCCTTCATATCCAGGCACGCAGTAGCAGCTGTAATTATGCAAGTGGTCCTGGCAGAATCCATATTGAGAGCACTGGTTTCCAATGCAGTTGTCTATATCAAGTTCACAAAATGTGCCGGTGTAACCAAGGGGACATATGCACCTGTTATTGAAATAAGAGAGAAGGGGGGGAAAAATCCAACTAAATCACTAGTTTGGAATATATAGGTCAATAATCACTTAATAAGGTTAACAATACTCTCCCTTTGAATTACTCACAAATGAATCACAATTTTTTTTCAATCTTCTTTCTTTACCTTTAATTAGTCACTAAGTAACTTCATTTCACATGCACTCCTAGCAATAATTAAATTAAAATCTTAGCTATTTACATAGGACCAACTAGGAGCTATATTGATATTAAGCTTCAAAGGAAAATATTGAAAGAGAAAACTCTTATAAATATGAGTATTATGCATTTTAATGGGTTTTTGTGAAAAAAAATGGTTATTTGCTACAATATATCTAGGAAGAAAAAATATTACAACTTGTTTGGATATAAAATGAATATAAAAATGCTTTATCATTAGCAACAAAAGTTACAATTTCTGTCTAACCAACAATAAAAGAATGTATAGAATTCTATAGATGTTGTTCATTATATTTTATAGAAATTGTTCCGAGTATTATTTCCCCAAAATTCAGACAGACATCTAAGCTTTATAAGGTTGGAGACGACTTTTTCATGTTATCCTTTCTACATGTTTATTTTCTTTTTCTGTGTGAATGAAAACAAATCTGGATTATCTCATAGCTGACCCTATAAATTAGAAAATCCCTTGTACTTGGCAATATATTCTTTGATTGGTCCTCTCCTTATCATGTCCAGTGGTCTTCTCACACAGGAGGTAATTTTAAAATAATACATATTCTTGACCCATAGAGATGTTATCCAGAAGATGGAAAGGACTAGCAAGTTAAAGAAGCCTTGATTATAGTAATTTTCTCTACCAAACCATCTGGCAGAAAGAGTGTTTTCCCCTTTATTTTTAACAGAAGTGAATGCTCATGTGGATCTTTACTTCTGTCCTTGCTAACTGTGCCTGCATTTTTTTCTAATGGACATATGGAAACTAAATCAGGAGCTGTGTCTTGGAGTACAAGTAATGGACACCAACTGCAAATGGGCTTTTAGTCCATGGACCAAAATAGAGCTCGGTTAAAGTAAGCCCTCTATATCTCATTTAGTGTAGTTGTGAGCTCTTCAGTTTGCTCTACAGATGCATTGCTACTGCAGTAATGCCTCAAATATATATAGCTCTTGTATCCTCTCTTCTAGCCTTAGTCACTTCTCAGCAAACAAGAAATCTTGGCCTTCTCTTGAGAGCTTCAGCTGATTCTGTTTCTCCTTTTTAAAGGAATGGAGTAACAAAAATTATATCGTACAGCTACTTTACTGTGCTTGTTTTGGATGGGGTAGAGTTAATCTTCACAGTGGGTAGTCCTCATATTCTTTTGGTTTTAATACACTGTTTTGGATTTATGCTGGAAACAGGGTTGATAATACAGAGATGTTTTTGTTATTGCTGAGCATGGCATACACAGAGCCAAGGCGAGGAAGTTGGGGGTGCATGGGAGGCTGGGAGGGGACACAGCCAGGACAGGTGACTCAAACTGACCAAAGGGATATTCCAGACCATGTGACATCACGCTCAGTATATAAAGCAGAGGGAAGGAGGAAAAAGTGAGGGACATTTTGACTCATGGCATTTTTCTTCCGAAGTACATGTTATGTGTGATGAGGCACTGCTCTTCTAGATATGGCTGAACACCTGCTTGCCCATGGGAAGAAGTGAACTCATTCCTTGTTTTGCTTTGCTTGTGTGCATGGCTTTTGCATTTTTTATTAAACTGTCTTTATCTCAACTCAGGAGTTTTCTAACTTTTACCTTTCCAATTCTCTTCCCCATACTGCTGGTGAGGGAGTGAGGGAGTGACTGTGTTGGGCTTGGCTGCAGGTGGCGTTAGGCAATTACATTTATAGCTAAATAAAATTTTGACTTGCACAAAATTTCATTATGCATAAACATTAAAAGCAGGTGTGCTTTTAGTTACCTTTAGTTGCACATTTTCTGAATCTACCTACAATAATAGGGTAAACAACCAGTCATATTAATCTTTCTGGTGCAGTCGATCTCTTTATAGCCTTAAGTTTTTTACAATAAGAATTAGTTTGTGCACTGTGAAAATGCAACTATTCAATCATTCTTTGAAAATTCTTTGAAATCATTGAATGGAAAATTTAACTTAGAGCTCTCCTTAACAAGAATGGGAGGATGAAGAATTTTCTGTCATTTCCTGACGATTACTAGTTGTATAACTTATCTGCAGAGGCCACAGAAGATCTACACAGAAACAGATGTGATGTAGAATCTTCTAGTTTTGATTTTGCAATTCTGATTCCATGCTACAAGCAACGATGTCATAAATATCTTATTTTTCAAAGCTTTGGTGTCTGAAGAAATTGAAAACAGCTAATAATGAAATGCACTTTGTTTTTCCTGGTGAAATTATACCTGGATGTACTTTAATTTAGTAGGGGTCATATCCTACAACAGTGAAATTAAGTGTTGTATTAGTAGTAGTAGTATCATCATTATATTTTTATTAAAAACCAATTTCTTCTTATTATTTTCAGCAGTACTAAAATACTGAGCATGATATCAAAAGCTTTGCGGCATGGATTGATTTTCAGTCTTATTTGCTTCGAAGCATAAATGCTTCTCTACAATAAATTAAAAAAAATGTACAATACCAGAATTTCCATTTGTAATTATATTTCTAGCTCAGGGAACTTGTATTTTGCCCTTATCAGAGGGATGACCTGTCTGTGCAGTGGCATCTCAGCGCAGGGGCTCAGCCTCTCCACGGTCTGTCTGGGTGTCACTCCCTGTGCTGGAGTCAGTACCTGCTGCCTCTCCTGCTCCAGCTTCACCTCTGGCATGGCCCATCTGCTCTGTGTGTGTGTGAGATCTCCCAGCAGAAACCAGGAGATATTAATGACATCTCCCCAGCCTCTTTCTTAAGGAGGACTAAAATGTCAGCCTTACAAAATGGGGGAATAGTGAAAGCAGAAGCATGGTGCCAGAGAACAGCATATGAAAAGGTTCTGTGTTAGCATAAATAGGAATAACATTACTTTCTTAGCTTCACATATGTCCTCTTTCATCCACAGCAAGATTTTAAGGGTAAGAGGTGCTAAGAGAGAAAACAAATACCTCAATGCTTTTGATTTTAGTACTGAGTAGCAAACACAAGTCATTTTAGGATTACTGTGCTCCTACACATATCATGCAGATGATTGTATGCTACTACTCCAGAGCCTAAGCATAGTTAATATTGCACGATAATTTACTATGCTTGCAAAATAAATGTTAAGTGGAAATGCAAACACAGGCATGGAATTTAGTCTAAGAAGGAATGTGTTGCTAAAATGAGAATGGTTATGGAATAGATGCAATGTGTTGCTACCAATTTTTTATCACTAAGGGTCTTGAACAGCAGATGTGAGGGTAAGTCAGTTGGTGCTGGTTAGTCCAGGCACTACAGCTGTCAAGCTGTCACCATAGACTGCCTGCACTAAAGATGTAGTGAACTTGTGTTATTGAGTAAATAACCACGTACATCCAATGAATCTTGAAAATGACTGCAAAAAGCCAAACACTAGACTGAAGATGTGTCTATGCTAACCTGTGCTAGGACATGACCTAGCTATTTTCTGTATTGATACAAGAGGCATGTAGGAGCACTCACAGCTGGAATTAGCAAAGACTTCCCAGAATCTCTCTACTTTGTTTCCTTAATATTATTTATATTTATTTATATTTATATTTATATTTATATTTATATTTATATCTAGTTATAGTTATAGTTATAGTTAGTTATAGTTGTAGTTATCTCTTTTTGCCATTGAAATGTGAACTGTACACACATAATTGTTTGAAAAGGTTATTTAGTTTCACTTTGACTTTTTATATGAATCTCTATTCTCTGTAGAAAAGTTATTGTATAACTTATTGTGGAGAAAATTGAAAAGAAATTGTGACATAAATTCACTGATCTTCTGGAGTTGTAGAAATGTGAGGAAAAGTATTTCTCCACTTTCACTAGTAGAAGAAACCTATTATTGCTGCAGAAAACTGTGTATATCACAGTACTAACTTTATATGGCCCTGTCAGCTACGTCCTGCAATCAAATTACATATATAGTATAGGATGAATAAACCTGTAAAACAACAATTAGGTATAAAGAAGTAATCTAATCAAACAGCTCAATTTACCCAGATGGAAGAAAATGGAAAAAAATCAAGGATAAATAAAATAATAGAATAGAAATAATAGAAGCTTTAAATTTTGTGATACACAGAAATTATCTAAATTATGTTTACTTTTCACAATCTTGCTAGCATCTTGCAAAGAACTGTTTCATATTCTAAAGCAATTTACTGTCACTTTACTCTTTTGTACTGAGATTAATTAATAATTTAATTGTATGCACTGAAATTTGTATACTAAATACTGAAGAATGTGTTGGCAATTTTACATTTAACATACACCAAACCTAATTTCTTAATGAGACATTTTCCTGCATAAAAAATAAAGAAATGCTGACATCAGAGTTATAGCTATTGACTAAAATACATTTTTAAAATATATTAGTTCATCATGACCTTTTAAACATTGGTCAAGCCTATAATACAGCTTCTCCAAAAGTCTTAATCTAAAAGTTCTCAGTCCTTCTTGCTGGGTTTTCCTGGGGTTGTGATAAATGTAGGACTTCATCTGAGCACACTGGACTGAAGAAATGGAAACAGGACAGTTAATGGAAAGTAAACCAAGTTTTAAATTGTGTCTTTTCGCACTGTTATTCCTTTCCACTGAATACACAATAGTAAAGTATCTTCTGTTATTTTCTTATTTCAGTTAGGATCTTGGTTGTTCAAAATGTAATATTGAAAGGAAAATTGTACAAGTGTGAAGAAAACAGAGTAATAAATTTCCCCCTTGATTTCAAAACAGGAGGTTATAGTCTTTGAAGATCTCTTTACTTTAATTATTCATTAAATGCTTCTCATTGAGCCATGTTAAATCAGTTCTCTCACTTCTACATAGAACATAATCAAAGAATACAGGTTCTTTAGAAGGGAAAGATTATTATTATTTTCTTTTTATGTAGAAACATTGTCTATTTACTGAGGTAATGAATCTTATCTGTAATTTTTTCTCTCAAGTATATATAACCAAAGGTCAAGAGATTCTTTTGGAATGTGGATGCAATTTGTCTATTGCATGGTATCTTCCAGATTCACATTGACAGCTACACCATCAATCCAGTGGCAAGAGCAGTAATTCTTTGAAGTTATAATTTTAAATACATGCTGACTGACTTACTTCATGATATCACAAACAGCACAGACTCAGCTGGTAGTGCAACAATTAATTTGAATTAATTACAGGTTTTGTGTCACTATGATTGGGGCCACTTTAGTTGTAAGAGAAGGCTCACTAAACCAAAGGAGTAAAACTCTTAAGACTTCTTACTGTAATAATGAGGATCTTACTATGCAGCCTTAATGAGAATTACACTATATAAAAGTTTAAAACTCCCCTTCATTCACTTAGAGCAATTTCCCATTCTGAACTCAAACGAAATTCTCTGCATATATAAAAATATACCTCTATGTGACACTACAATACAGAACAATAATTTCAAAATGGGAGGAGAAAAGAAACATTCCATGGTAAGAAGACAAAAAGGTAGAAACATTTCATTCAGTTGACAGATTGTTTCCCATCTGGAAATATGAGATCTTAAAAGAGGGGGATATTCTTGAATCAAAGCTGAATATTTTCTATTTTTTCCTTGTGTTAGCATTACTATATCAAGCTACCACTAGAAAAATACATTATCACCAAAATGTAATAATTTAAAATCTCTTAACTAGGAGAAAGGTCTAGAGTTTTATAATAACGTTTTGTAAATAAAATCTAATATATATAAAATTCACAAGAATCACAAGATTGGAAGAGACCTTCAAGATCATCGAGTCCAACCTGTTTCCTGACACCTCAACTAAACCATGGCACCGAGTGCCACATCCAGGGATGATGACTCCACCACCTCCCTGGGCAGATCATTCCAGCACTTTATCACTCTTTCTGTAAAAACATTTTCCTAATATCCAACCTATATTTCCCTTGGCACACCTTAAGACTCTGTTCTGTCAGTTGCTGCCTGGAGAATGAGACCAATCTGACTGCAATCGCCTTTCAGGGAGCTGTAGAGAGTGATGAGGTCACCCCTGAGTCTCCTTTTCTCCAGGCTGAACAACCCCAGCTCCCTCAGCCATTCCTCACAGGGTTTGTGTTCCAAGCCCCTCTCCAGCCCCGTTGGTTCCTCTGGACGAGCTCCAGCATCTCAAAATCCTTCCTAAACTGAGGGGACAGAACTGGACACAGCACTCAAGGTGTGACCTCACCAGTGCCAAGTACAGGGGAAGAATGACCCCCCTGCTCCTGCTGGCCACACCATTCCTGAGAGAGGCCAGGGGCCATTGGCCTTCTTGGCCACCAGGGCTCACTGCTGGCTCATGTTCAGCCAGCTGTTCACCAGAACCCCCAGGTCCCTTTCTGCCTGGGCACTGTCCAGCCACACCATCCCCAGCCTGTAGCACTGCAGAGAGTTATTGTGGCCAAAAAATGCAGGACTTGGCACTTGGATTTATTAAACTTCATCCCATTGGACTCTGGCCATCCATCCAACCATTCCAGGTCTCTCTGCAGAGCCCTCCTACCTGCCAGCAGATCAACACACACTCCCAGCTTGGTGTCATCTGCAAATTTACTGATGAAAGACTCAATCCCCTCATCCATGTCATCAATAAAATATTGAACAGAACTGGCCCCAGCACAGACCCCTGAGGGACACCACTGGTGATGATCCCCAGCTGGATGCAGCTCTGTTCACCACCACTCTCTGGGCCCAGCATTTCTGGCATATCTTTATCTTCTGCAGTCATTAGGAGAGGTTTTGAATGGTTGTAATAGTTTAAATGGCTGAAAAAATGGAACTCTGTAGGGTTCTTAATAGCATTTATACATTTGATTCCCCATATATTCGGCTGACAGTTTTCTTATGTCTTCCTGAAACCACTGCATCAAATATAGCTCTTGATATGTACCTTAATAAAAAATTATACGCATTTTAGGACAGAAATGCAATTACAAGTCTTTAGAAAAAGTGGGTGCACTTACATTCAGCATTACCTCTTGTATTCTTTTTTTTTTTAATTGTGTATTGGAAAGGGGATTTTTTTTTTGTTTTACTTGATAACAATAACTTGGGAAATACCATTATTTAAAAAGCAGGCATAGTTTAGTTATTTTAAAAAATATTTCACTGTCATTGAGAAACAACCATTCTCTTTCAACAGAGCAGGTATTAAACAGTAAACATGCTATGCTTTGTCTTGACAAAATAACCAGTTGTGTTCTTTTGGGGTCAAGTTCTCTGCTAACAAAAGTGACCATCTGAGATTCAGATCTTAATGGTGTGTTTTCCTGTTCCTTAGATAAACAGACTGATCTGTCAATTTAATTTGTCTTTCCAAGACTGAAAAAGTAAGAATTAAGTGTTTTCTGTCAGTAAACTGAGTCTGGACTAGCAAGTTAAAATCAATAGTTCTTTATTAACAGATATCTGCAGAAATACTAATTTCTCAGTAAATGCTAGTGGATTTTGTAATGTAAATATGACTTTGTACTTCTAGCAGAATTATTCTCCTGATAAAGAAAGGAAAACCACAGATTTAAAAGTTAAATTAAGTACCAAAATATGGCCCAGTAATTTCATACAAGAGTTGATTGCAAGGTGGAATAAAGGAAGGATGTTTACTTTGTAAGCATTCTTTTACAAAAACTCCTTTAACTCTAGCATAATGAGAATCAATCATTCTTCTCCATTTGTGTGCCTATTTGGCGATTTCAGGTTTTTTACAGAAGATACTTTAAAAACAGAAGTGAAGTTGAAGTAATCTTTAATTGCTTCTATTTTTATTTTGTCCACTTTTGCAAACTTTTCTAAGTAGAAACACTAAAGCATACTAATTACAGTGCTTCTAAATAGGGCATGGCACAGCATAGAATAATGTCTTTCAAAATACATTTACAGATATTATGGGGAAGTTTTTTTTTAATTCTGGATTTTTAATAGGAAAAATAAATAATTCAAATCTGATAAGAGCAGCTGACCTCTGTTTATTGAAGAAAACATTTCTCATTTATTTTTTTACCATATTTTATAAAAATCTCATTTTTAAATATCTACAGCATGTTACAGCTCACTAAGGAGAATAAATAATTTGTTTTTTTCAATAACTGAAATGATAATAAATTATCATTCAAATTTTAATAAGACACTCTATGACAGAGTCCAGGCACAGAAAGTGTTTGCCATTTAATAAAATAGATTATTTGTTTATGTGAGATTCTGCATAGTTGGTTTAACTTATTTGACTAGCAAAGAGGAATATTTATGATTTCTCCCTGCAACACTTCAGACTATACAGTTTTACTGAATGCACATTCTTATTGAAAATCAGTATTCCATGGCATTTTTTTGATGTGAAAATTATATTACTGCATTAACAACACCCTTTGTAATTCTTTCTGAAAGTCAAAATAACTTCATATGGATTACAACCCTTGTAAGCTTGCAGAGAAAGCAACATGTTAGTACCTGTATTTATTAATTCCATCTTCACATGTGGCTCCATGTTGGCACTGGTTTTTCTCACAGTCATTAATATTCTCAAGGCATGTGCTTCCAGTCCATCCAAGAGCACAGACACAGTGAGATCTCTGGCTTCCTTCATCATAGAAGCAACTACCTCCATTTGCACATACCTGAAGATGAGAATTACAAATACTCTGTATAGGGTTTGCGTGGTCAGGTTCTGGTAGTGTGGGGGGGAGCAGGGGGTGCTATAGAGGTGATTTCTCTTTTTCTCATTTTCTGCCAGAAGCTGCTCCCATGCCTGACAGACACAAGCCAGCTCCAGGATGGACACACTGCTGGCCAAGGTCTAACCCAGCACTGACAGAGCCTTGGGGTAACAGAGTTAAGAAGAGGGAAAAAGCTTATTTCACAGAAGTGACTGCAGCCAGAGAAGAGCAGAGTGAGAACACGTGAGAGGAGCAGCTCTGCAGACACCAAGGTGAGAGCAGAAGGAGGGGCAGGAGATGCTCCAGGTGCCAGAGCTGAGATTCCCCTGCAGCCCCTGGTGCAGCCCATGGTGGGGCAGCTGTGCCCCTGCAGCCCATGGGGGCCATGGGGATGCAGAGATCCACCTGCAGCCTGGGGAGCAGACCCACACTGGAGCAGGTGGATGCTCAGGAGAAGGTTGTGACCCTGTGGGAGACCCATGGTGGGGCAGCCTGTTCTTGAAGGACTGCATCCTGTGGAAGAGACTCACGTTGTAACAGATCAGGAAGAACAGTAACCCTTGTGGAAGACTCACACTGGAAAAGTTTGTGGAGGACAGTCTCCCACTGGAAAGGAACCAACTATAGGGCAGGGGAAGGACTCCTCTCCCTGAGGGGAAGCAGCAGCAAAACCGACATGATGAACTGATCACAGTTCACATGCCTCATAACCCTGCAACATTGTAGGGAAGAGGAGGTAAAAAATTGGGAATAAAATTAAACCCAGGAAGGAGGTTCAGAAGGGGGGAAGGTGCTTTTAAGATTTATTTTATTTCTAATGATTCTGCTCTGATTTTGTTAGCTATAAATTCAACTAATTTCCCTAAGTGAAATCTGTTTTGCCTGTGATAGAAATCATTAAGTGATCTCTCCCTGCCCTTATCTCAACTCATAATCAGTTTTCTCTCCCCTGTCCAATTGCAGAGGGCACTGATGGAGTGGCTTTGATGGGCACCTGGCATCTAGCCTGTGTTGATCCACCACATACACAAGGAGCCTTTTCTTTGCATGTTGTATTTTTTCCCCAAGAGTTTAATGGAATAAGCAATTAGTAATAAATATGGTTATTCAATCTTTTTATGTTGTAATATTAAATGATTCATCACCAAGAACATAAAATACTGAATGTTATTAAATTAATATGTCAATTTATTGTTTAGTTGTTAAAAAGCATTTCTGTTTTAATTTAACAGTATCATTTTTACAACTGCCCTTAAAATGTGCTTGTTTTAGGACGGACAGTAGTGAAGTACTTTTCCATTGAAAGGGTAGAGCAACTGTTCCTGTGCTGTATAATTTAGCTTAATATGTGGCTATCAGAAAAATACTGATTTTTTTTTTTTTTTCATTTTAATTATAATGCTGATTCAATCTATCCTTGAATCTTTTACATGTTTACAAATTACATCTATGCTGTGGGAAAATCAGAAGATGCTTTCTTTTCAATCTGCAGATGTTGAAAGATTGGTAAATTTAGACTGGAACAGCTATTTCCCTTTTAGTTTTTAATTGCTAATATTACTTA
The DNA here is from genome assembly GCF_052056855.1 of Sturnus vulgaris. Classification (NCBI taxonomy): domain Eukaryota; kingdom Metazoa; phylum Chordata; class Aves; order Passeriformes; family Sturnidae; genus Sturnus; species Sturnus vulgaris. The sequence goes on along the minus strand of NC_142245.1, from coordinate 88,563,519 downwards.
CTAAACCAGTATTTTCTGTATTCTTAAAAAAATAAAGAAAGTTATAAGTCTGAATTAATGCCTTTTTCTTCATTTTACTTTTAGGTTCCATTTTAATTTCTGTGAAAATTTTGCAAGTATGAAGACAGATAGCTACATATTCATTTCAAAGCAATTAAGACCCCTCCTTCTAATCAATTGATTTTTAAGGAAAATGGTGTCTAGAAGATGAGTTAATGCACTAGTACTTCAGTTTGATTGAGTCTGAATCTCTTTGTAATGTCATTAAGATTTGTAATAATAACAGTCCTTGGCAGAAATATTCTACTATTCATTTGTCTTTGATTAAGTTTTAAATTGACCTTAAAATGAAGAGATTTTTATTATGCTCACTGTACTGAATTTTAGACTTACCTTGGGATACTTATTCAATATAACAACATCTCAAAGAAAAACACAGTTCAACATAAATGCAAAAAACTCCTCTATGTGTGTGGTATGGGAATTGTTATCTTCTTTTTTTATTATTTTAATGTGTTTTCTTACTTTTGTATTTATATGTTTTTTGTCCTGAAGCTTATTTGCTATCTGATCAAAGCTTAAATTGGTTAAATAAGCTTATACTCAAGAAAACAGTCCAGAAAACCTTAGGTGATTAAGACAAATATTTCAATATTGCCACAGCATTATGTTTCATTTATTCTTATGTCACTTTGATACTTTATACTGTGAAGAAAGGTGCTACCCTTTAAAATGTTACTGTAATCTAAAGATTTAAATTGAAATGAAAGCTATGGAATGTATTTAAACACAAATCCTATGTTTCAACATACCATACACAGGTCTATTCTCGTCAGTCTAACTGTCATACTTCTGTCTAGAGAAAGTACTTTAACACAAATCTGCCTTTTTATGTAGTCATGATAAAATGTAAGAATCCTTTTCTTCCAAAATCAACCAGGAGATTTTATTTTAGCTAGGAAATATAATTAGGCCTTAGAGGATTTTATTCTTCTCTTATATTTCCTTTGCAGGACTTGAGGGATATAACCCCACTATATGTCTGTCTCTTCTCTAAGTACCATGTGTTATCAAATGCTTGAGATAAGATGGCAGTCATTATTTCCAACCTCTCCTTCATCTTACATTTCATGCAATTCTCTGCAGTTGGAATGAAACTGCATTTTACATATATATATAAAAAAATACACACATATGTATATTTTCCCCCAAGCATATAATTTTACTGTAGTCTTCAGGTTTTATTACTGCAAAGTTAATTGAACCTGAGTATTCAAATTTTTCCAGAACTGCAATTTTATTTAATCTGCCCTATATTCTTTCATAGACTGGTGGTACACTAAGCAAGTCAATAAAATGTTTGTCTTAAAAATATTGAAAACAGAAATTGCCTTAATTTTACAGATTAGGAAACTTTGCAGAGTTGCACAGCATGTAAAGACCAGAACAAATATGGAAGTGGCAGCCCCGCTAAACATTAAATATATGTTGTGCATATAGATACTTCCATTGAAAAGTTTGGAACTATGGTCTTGAATGCAAGTGCAATGTGGGATCTTGGCTCATAAAAAGAGAAAACTTTCAAGTAAAATATGCGAGTGGAGCTCAATAAACTTCAGTATTATAAAGCTGTAGATAGACACTGAGTGGGACTTTCAAATGTGGTTTAGTTCCTAATTCATATGGGAATTATTTTTGACAAATCAAGTTGATGTCAGTTTACATCTTAAAACTGAAAAGAGAATGAAAAATAATTGAAAAGTACTTTTTTAATTACTATGCTTACTTTTAAAAAACAATTACTATATATCAACATCTTGCAGTTCCCATAGTTTATGGTTATGCTTTCAAATTTTTCATTATAAGAGCTAAAGGAAACAATTTTCAAGCTTGCTGACAGAATTTTGAAAAAGTGTTTTAAGGGAAGCAAAAAAATTCTTAAGTAAGATGTAGCTGTAGCCACTAAAAATAATCACACACAGAATCATAGAATTAAGGCTGGAAAAGACCTTCAATATCACTGAGTCCAACTCTTGATCAAACACCACCATGTCAGCTAAACTGTAACATCAAGTCTTACATCTCGCTGTTTCTTGAAGACCTCCAGGGTTGGTGGCTTTACCACCTCCCTGGGCAGTCTATTTCAAAATTTAACAGCCTTTCTGTGAAGAAATTCTTCCTGATATCCAACCTGAACCTCCCCTGGCACAGCTGGAGGCTATGTCCTCTTGCCCTGTCCCTGGTTTCCTGGGAGAAGAATCTGACCACCAGCTGGCTACAGCCTCCTTTCGTGTGGTTGTAGAGAGTGAGAAGGTCTCCCTGAGACTTTTTCTCCAACCCAAACAACTCCACCTCCCTCAGCTGCCCCATAAGACTTACTTTCCACACCCTTCACCAGCTCCGTTGCCTTTTTCTGGACACACTCCAACACCTCAATATCTTTCTTGAAGTGAAGGGCCCAGAACATCTTAGGATGCCTCCTCATTTGTGATTGTTTGGGTCACAGGTGGGCATTCAAGGTATGTAAACTATTCAGGGATGTGGACCTCACTGGAGGTTTTGAAAATGTGATTTATAATCTAACCAAGACTTTCTTTTCCATGAAAGTTTGGACTAGATGGTTTTACAAGATCCCTTCCAACCTGGGCGGTTTTACAGTTCTGTGATTCTGTTACCTAGGCTTATCGTGTTGCACTCCAATTATTTGTTATTATGAGTGATCTTACCAATTCTCTATGAGATCCTGTTAATAAAAGTATTAAAATTTGTAGTATACATTGAGCATTCAAATGGAAAAAAGAGATATTTTAACACAAAGTGGTTAAATTTGGTCCTATTGGAAGTCACTAATTTAAAGATGACAAAATCTTGATTTATTGACTAATACTAATCTCTAATTTCAAATGATTGCTTACACTATTTCAGAAATGTAATAAAATATTTGTTTGAATATAGCCTTTGTTTTTTCAAATCAGGAAATTATATAATTTTAATGATCTGTAAATCTCAAGTATATAAATGCATAATTTTATTTTCTATTCTTTTTCCCATGAGAAAGTCTACTAATTATTCACATTATGCCCAAATCAAGCATCTCATACCATGACTGTATATTGATACAAATATATAGAGATTTTATATAATTTTTTTCCCATGTGACATTTATGATAGTTTATGAAATGTTTGTATTAATAAATTAAATATGTATGAGGGTATCTAGGTGAATATTACAGTAAAATGTTTTACTAGGTCCTATCAGCATCCTTGGCACACCATCACTTCCCATACTAACTAGCCATAATGATGATTGCACCATTATAATGCTAGGCCATGTACAATATACTTGCACTCAGTATGACATTTTAAATCATAAAAGTGCTAAAATTTACCAGATGCTGAACAATTTAAGTATAAACCTTTGAACCAGTGAGTTTTTCAGTGCTATATTTCATATTCACTATTAAGTGTCTACTCATGGTCTTCAAGATGACATAAATACTGATTGTTCTTTGTAAATATGTTGCCTACTATGCATAGTAAATTTTTATGGTGCATATATTTCAATAAAAGAATTGATAAATCCTGTAAAACACTCATTATCATGTTTGTGTAGTTGTTTGGAAGGCTATATAGCATTATGTACAGAGCTTTTATAATAACCATCATAATAAAAAAGTGCAACAGTATTTTAGATTAACCTATACCAAAATCTTATAGTCCACCCTGATATGAATGAATCTTGCTAAAACGTAATTTAAAAGGTTATCAAGGATTGTGAGAAGGATACAACAAATACATTTCTTCTAGAAAACTTTGAAAGTGTGAAAGTAGTATTCATTTCCATATGCTGTGAGCACTGAAGAGCAACTTGCAAGGAAGATGAATTTAGGGCTTTTTTATAACCGCATTTTCATCTCCCATTGAAGCGTAATTAGTCTTGCCTTTTTGTTGTTGAATATAGTTTTTATTTTTGTTTGTAATGGAAAAGAAACTTTTGTCATTCTTTCTGTGCATTGCTGTACCATCAGCCTTCTATCTGGTAACTTTTAAACATATCAAAGATTGCTAAGAGATTTTGACTGCAGTTTTTCAAGTTTCACAATATAGCAGCAGCAAGTAGGGGCAGAAGGAGACATCAGTGACAAAATCTATAAAGAACAAGAAAGGCAGAGCTCAGACATTACATGGTTTGTTGGACAATGACCAGACCAGTAAGATCATGCAGTTTTACATGTGTTACACAGGAAAAAGGAATGCATGAGACTATATCAAGAATGAGTCCTATGTTTAGGAAACCCGTGCAAAATGAGGCTTCATCAGGTCACTGCTTATTAGAATAAGTTGTTTGATTTCCCAAAACATCCTGGGGGGAATATATTGCTTTATCCTACCTCTGTGTTTCCAATACATGGTGATAAACATGTGTAATTAAATCCATGAGATTTATCCATACACAGTGCTCCTGGGGCACAGCTTATATTGTTGAATAAGCAGGCATCAATATCGAGTTCACATCTTTCACCTTCAAAACCTGCACCACAAAGAGAATGTTTAATCACAGTTCATTCAGAATATTGACATTATGTCTGTTCAGGGTGTTAGCAGTTAACACCACTCTACTAGAGTTATTTGGCAGTTTTATTTCTTGAACAAAGAGAAAAAGTGCTTTTCTTCATAAAAATGTTCACTGCATTTGTTGAGATACATTGCTATTTTTATGCCACTATTTCTTAACATAAATATTTGGATGAAATTTTATTAGTTTTGTTAGAAAAGAGAATAAATTATCAATGGCTCACCTATAGGGCAAGTGCACTTTAAATGATCTTCATAGTCAATACACGTTCCTCCATTTTCACATGAATTGGAATGACAGTTGTCAATTTTCACCTCACAGAATTCACCTGAGGTAGGAAAAAAAGAGTCCCAAAAAGATTAGGAATTAATATCACATTCTTAAGTAAGCACTGTAAGTGATATTAGTAATATTGATAGAATAACTTTATTTAAATAAAGTCTCTGGAATATTAGTTAAAGATCTTGTATATGTTTCAGACTCTTTTTCACTCCACTTATATATAAAACATAGATCTCAGTGTTTAAAAAAAAAAAGGTTAAACAAAAAATACTTTTCAGCATTTGAAACAATTTAGGATGCATGAGTCAACCCTGATATCTACCCGAGACTTTTGAATCTATTATATACATATTTAATTATGTATTTTTTGAGCTCTGTTTTGGCTAGGAAAAAGCTAGTCCACATTTATGTGAGGTAACCTTTAGTGTGATTCACTGAATAACTTGCTTATTTAGCTGAAAACTGCTTTTAGCCCAGCAGGAAGAAATAAACTTGTAACTCGACAGTTCTAAAAAAATGTACTGAAGAGAAATATGTCTCTGGCAATGTGATATGAATCAATAGGAAAGACCATCAGGCTTACTATATGTCTTGGAAAACAAGTAAATTTGACAAAAACAAAGCACTTTCACTTTTTATTATTTTTGATACTGAAAACAATTTAATGAATTCTGTGTATACATTCTTGAATTTCTTTTTCTTTTTATTCATATGTTTTGTTTCGTTTACCTTGTTTTATGTTTTTGTTTTTTTTTTTTTTTTAATTTACTATTTTTTCAGCAGGAGTTTGGGGTGGGGCAGGGGCATGGGGGTTGGGGGGACAGTTTCCAATTTTAGAAGGATAAAGAATAGTGTAAATTGCCAATATTTTTACCAATCAGTGTTACTTTATGGCTTAAGCAGAAAACAGAAGAGCTGTACAGGAGAAAAATGTTTGGGAGGAATATACAAGAAATGTGGATAATTTCTTTACAGACAATATGTCCTGTAAAATTTTGAGTCAGAAATTAGTATTTTGTTTTAAATTCTTTATACGTCAAAGAAAAAGGAAATAAATTTACTTCAAATAACAATATTGTTTTAAAATTTTTAATCATCTATCCTTTTTATCTAAATCTAGAGACATAAGAAAAACACAAATTAATAGGCTAAAATTTGGTAAGAAAATGACTATGTCTCTCTTCAGTATTTTCTGCCAATTTAATTAACTTTTAGTATGCTGGAATGGAGTGACAAATTTAGACCTAAAGACTGCTTCTTATGGACTTCTGTAAATGTAAACAGGAATATGCTGTGATTTGGTGGCCAAAAATCTCTATTTTGGGCCAACAGGTGCTAAACCACAAGTGCAATCTGTTTTCCAGAGAGGTTGACCAGCATGCTTTTAAGGATTTTTAATACTTAGTCTATCCTTTCAGTCCTCAGCTAAAAATCACACACTGATAACATCCATCAGATTTTTTTACTCTTTATCATAAAGCTTACTGAGTTAAAAACGTTTTAAAATAATATTTAGCAATAGAGAACATAAGGAAATAAGAAATTAGATACTTCTTGCTATTTATTATTATTATTATATGTAATATTACATGGCAAATTATGGGCAACCTGACCTTACATTTACAAGACTCTCATTTGCTCTGTTCATATTGACTCTAATGGTAACCCAGAGTATCTGCATTTATGGGAAGATTTAATCATGATTAATACTTTTAGAAAGCCACTTCTCCTGTAATAGTGGCCAGCAAAAAGGTATGCTAACACATAAATAGATATTTTAATTCCAAAAGTAACTGAATGTGCTAAGGAAGTTGCAATCTCCTAGGAATTGTGGGGTTTGGTTTGTTTTGCTTTTCTTAATGAGGTTTGGAAGGCAAAATCAGGAGCAGAAAAAAAAGCTGGGGAAAAAGCTTCAACTCAATATATATTTAGGATCAATTTTTTTCATGTTTATTCATGAGGATGGAATTGTCTTGTCCAGGAAACCCTTATGAATAAATATTAGTGCAACCCTACAGGCTTTAAGAATTATTTTGCTATAAATCTGAAATTCTTATAGTGGCTGTATCCTTTAAGCAAACTTTATGACTTTTGCCTTCCACAATGATGTCAAGAAAACCTAGTAACTCCAAACTGTTATAAAATTTATTGGAATCTGAATACTGCTGAGAAATGCATAATTTATGGTATTAAAGTCTGATTAAGTGATAAATGGATATCAGGAGAGATCTCCACAGTAATCCACTTAGCTTTTAATGCCTAATTATCACTTCATAGTGAGTAAGGGCTGAGTAATTGAGAAATGCAGTACTTAGAGAACTCAACCAAGTTTTTTTGTGCACAATTAACTATGTTACTCTTCTAGCAGAAATAAGTTCAGCAGGTTCAAGGAACAAAGGGAAAAATAAAGAAATTTTACAACATGAGGAGGAGGGAAAAATGATTAAAAACTATTGTTGCACTGTTTATTTTTGTAAACGACCTTATACATTTTTTATCTATGGATGTGCTCTTAAAAGTTAAATTGTTTAATAATTTTCCTTAATTTTCTTTTACTACCAATATATTTAGAGGAAACTTTATTGTCCTCCCTTATTCTTGCTCTTTTAATTTCCATCTTAGCTTTAGCTTTTCTTACTCCATCCATGCACACACAAGTCATTTCTCTAGGTCCTTTTTATGCAGCTTCCAACTTCCACTTTCTGTGCATCATGGGATGAGACATTTGATTGCATTAACACACTAAACCTGAAAGTATGTACCTTGTTTCTCATTTGTGTGTTGGTTAGCTTAGAATCCATGATGAGCTAAAACAACTACAAAGCCCTGGGATTGGTACCAGCCAGCTAAGAAACAGATAAATTAGTGTACTTATGTCTATACCTGATAATAAACTTACTAGTGCATTTAAACAAATAACAACAAATAACCCAATCCAGGCAAAGCTCACATGAGAATTCTAGAGAATAAAATGTGACATTGCTGTAACAACATCACTAGAGTGAGGAAGCTTTTAAATGGACTGTGGGACCAAAAGAAGGAAAGTTGGCAAATTCAATGCAAATTCTAAAAGTAAACTGTGAGGGCTTTTTTCCCCATAGCCCTGCAGAACAATACTGTCTTTTCTAGCAATAGATCATAAGCTCTGCATTGAATTTGCAAGAACTGAGGGCCATCAGACTTTCCTGCAGTGATGTTTTACTTGGCCTGATTGTGACAATAGTTTTTTGGTTTGGTTTTTTTTGTTGTTGTTTTTTGTTTTGTTTTGTTGGGTTTGGGGTTTTTTTTGTTGTTGTTGTTGTTTTGTTTGGGGTATTTTTGTTTATGTTTCTTTTTGTTTATGTTTCTTTTTGTGTGTTTTGTTTGTTTGTTTTGTTTTGTTGTTGTTTTTTTCTTCTGATTTGCCTTGCTTTTGTTTTATCTTTACATGGAATAACCATAGGTTTAAATAAATTGCAACAAGTGAACATTATAAGTACAACTGTCTTTACTAGTCTAATGCAGTCCTATATACTAATACAGGGCTGGTACCATAACAAGAGACAAGAGAAGTAGAGTCATAGGATGTGATGTGAGGAACCCTGCAGTGATCAGAGATGGGAGACCCCACAAGGATAGGAATCTCACCAGTGCCCAGTTAAAGAATGAAGATCTGTAGCTGGACAAAACAGGTCTTAAAGCTAAAAAAAGCACAAATTTTATTTAATATACTTTAGATCCACCAAAAATGCAAATTAAGGTCCAAAATAGAGCTGCAGTCCAATGCAAAAAAAAAAAAGTGTAAGTGGACAAATAGAAATGACCCCGAGTGGATCCTGGAGATGAAGAAGAAACCACCAGTATGAATGTTGCATTCCTTCCAGTGAAGGACTAAGGAGGAGGAAAAAGGGTGAGTTTAATACCATAAAAAAAGACAGAAACTGAAGATTGTCTTAAAATTGATTTTCACTCATTTTCTGCAGTTGTTAGGTTTTCCTTGATAATGATTTTAGTTTTATTATTTCAGTTACATTATCAATACATTTTTGGCTTTACCTGCATATATGGTGTGTTTCTACCCTGCACATAACAAAGATTTTCAACATACCAGAATCATCTAGAGTCTTATGTGCCATTAAGTCTAACTTTACCAAATAACTTCCTGAGAATTCTTAAAAATAATATAACTCACAGGTGCATTATCTATTGCACAGTGTAGTAAAGCCAGCACTTCTAGAGTGTTTCATTTTTAATTGACCTAAGCATTTTAACCTATAAAATAGAATTTGCATTCCTTCGGACTTTGGCTGCACTTACAGTTGCTAGAGATATTTTTAGTTTTATGTAATCTGCTTTAGTCTATTTTTGTATTCTGCTCTAGTCTATTTTTGTACTTCTACCCTCAATTTAATATTATCTTTTTTCTTTTTTTTTTTCAGGAACTATATGACAACCAGTGTGCTAATAAAGAGTGTATAAAAATGATCCACAGTATATATTTTTAATTTGCTTTTTCATGTGGTAGCAAGTTTATCAAACAAAAATAATACATGACCGAACACTTCTTTTCAGGACACAAGTACTGGATTGTATCATAATTATTTTTTAATGTGTTTTCTCCAAAGTAATTTTATGAAGCTACAACTCACGACTTTGCATGGGTTTTTTGTTTGTTTTTTTTGTTTTTTTGTTTTTTTTTTGTTCTCTGACTTTGAAGGCAGTTGTAACACCCAAATAGATTTATTGCATATGTACACACGAACATATGCTGAAATAATCAGAGTCATTACTTTTCAACCATTCAAATGAAGAAGCTAGTAGGAGCCTTAAAGATGTGCTCTTTGGCAGAGCACGGGCAGTTAAAATTCACTCTCTGAAATGTTGACTTTTACATCCATGTTATTGCATTTTGGGTCATGAAAAATTCCACTTTCGTTGTATGACCTATCTCATTCTGAACTCAGTCCAGAAAATGTCATATGTGAAGCCCTCTAAAATTCGCCATTCTTTCCATGTATCCTAAAGAGATCACAGAGAGACAAGCCTGGTAGAGACATTGTAAGCACTTAAAAATTAAACATTTTATTCCACTTCCTGGAACTTTACATTTATTTATTTATTTATTTTCAAATACACTAAATACAGTAATATTTATTGGAACCACTAGAAGTTCAAAGATAGGTTTCCATGGATTCTGAATATTTCCTTATTTTCCCTTGGAGTTGTGTAGAACTGTGCAGTAAATGTGTTCTTAGATACATATAGGTATAATGATACATATTTATGGTTTTCTAAGTAAAGTAATTTCAGTGAATGAGAAAAGAATTTTAAAATAGCAGAAATAAAGAACAGATCTGACATTTACATATGTAGGTGTTCAAGGTTCTGCCTGAAAGTTGAACCATCAAGCTTAAATTACTAGATTTTAACCTTAGAAAATACTCTTTTTAAACTAGTTAGCATAAATATTTAAATGATTATTTATTTGAGATCAATATATGTAGATTTTTGGTCTTCTTAGAACAGAATATAATTGCATATTGATGAAAAAATATTTTATCTACAGCTAAGCAATAAAGAAAGGATCATGCTATTCTTCTTGGTGGAAGCATTTTTGCTATAGGTGGGTTGAGGAAACTTGAAACTGGAAAATCTTCACCAACTATAGATGAAATCTAGACAACTTGTTTCGACTAAAGTATTAAATTTTAGATTATTAGAATACATCATACTGAAATAACTCATTTCTTGATTATCACTACCATATCCCTGCATTTAGTGAAAAAAAAATAAAATGATACAGCCATCTGAAATGGTGGCTAGCATCAGAATGAACATATTTATCTACAGTACTATTTGAAAAATAATCTAAAAATATTTATTTTGTTGAAATTTGTATGATTAATTACACTTTTTCAGTTATTTTACTTCCAAAATTCCTTCGTACGTCCATTTTAGGATGGTCATTCTCAAATCCCTGTGAAGAAGATTTATTCTTCTGAGAGAAAGAAATTAAAGAAGGTAAACTGAAGAACAAAGCAAAAATAATTTTCTAATTGACATATAAAGGGGATATTTTCCATTAGCTGATGTAAAACAATAATTTACTGGGTTTGGAGATAACAATCCCAAAACTGGAACTCATCATGCAGTAAGTCTGACTAGTTTTTGATTAGGTGTAAGTGATTAGGCACATTTACACCACATCATGGGCCAATGTTCTAGAAAACTATTTCCTTTTCTGGGAAAGCAACATAAATTTTCAACATAAAGACACACATGTCCCAGTAGGTAAAGCCACCAAGATGAAACACCTAGGTTCATTGAGTACTGTCCCAGCTTCATAGACTAAGGGGATACAAACTATAACAGGAACATTTTCCAGTTCAAGTGAACATTATTATGTTTATTCTCAAAAATTACCAGCTATCATAATTTATTTACATGGAGCTGAATTTAAAGCTTTTTGAAAAGATCAAAAAGACTTCCAGTGACCACAGTCAGCTTATGACTTAGTGTAGTTGTCTACTACTGCATGAATTACACACAGTCAGATATTCTCAAATGTTAAATACGTAGTTCAAATTTTACCTTCTCCTGGTTTAGAATGCAACGAATCATTTAAGGGCACATGGAATAGTCCTTTCTGAAAGTTCCTCTGCAATTGTTGCTTGAGAACAGTCTTTAGCTGAATAACTTTTTACAGAATCTCTTTAAATTTGTTTTAGATGTATTTTAATAACCTTGGCTCTTAAATGAACTCATTATTCTGGAACACACAATTAGACTTTTGACCATTTAATAGATTAACTGTCCTTTCTCTTAGCTGCATTCAGGATTTAGCTGGGAACCTGTTCATAAAGATTAATCTCTTGTTAAAGTCTTTTACAGACCTCTCTTTCACAGTCTCCTATGCTCTTGAGAAGGTGTTGTTTGTTTCTCTGTTTGTTGTTTGTCAAAGTGACCTTTATATGTCTCATTAAAAAATCTGGTTCATACAAAAACTGCAACAGGATACTAGAAGAGTATGCAAAACAATTTTCATGCCTGGAACATAGAAATTTCATCTACCTTAATCCTTTTACACTCATCATAAATGAAATATGAAATGAGCAATGACCAGGGACATCTTAAACTCAGGTTGCTCAGAGTCCAGTCCAACCTGTCCTTGAATGCTTCCAGAGATGGGGCATCTATCACATCCCTGGGAAACCTGGACCAGAGTTTCACAACTCTTATTATGAAAAATTGCTTCCTCATATGAAGTGTAAATTTACTGTCTTTCAATTTAAAGCCATTTCCCCTCCTCATTGCTGCACATCCGTGTAAAAAGTTCTTCCGTTTTTTTTTTGTTTTTTTTTTTTTTGCAAACTGGAGTATTGAAATAATCCAGAGTAACAAAATAAACTTTCCCTCTCAATGCTGAACAACCTCAACACTCTTAGCCTTTCCTCATAGGAGAATTGTTCCAGTCATCTACACTGGCTCCATGTCCTTCCTGTACTGAGGGCTATAAGAGCTGATGCTTTACTGCTTTACTCTGATGTAAATTCAATATTATTTAATGTTCTCATCTGAAATGTTCTGATCTGCAATGTAAATTAAGCCTCCTATACAGAGTTTATAGTAAATTGGTGTCAAATTCTGAGGAGAAAGGTATGATAAAAATAAATTTAAAGAAATCAAATATTTTGAAGGAACATGTGTCTAAAGCGAGATATATCTCAGTAAATAGAAATGGAGGCAAGTATATTGCAGAAAAAGTAAACCTGAGCTATTCCGAGTCCTGGAGTGACAACCAAAGTCAGAAGTAACAGAAGTTGTTACTGAATGTAAGTTTCTGATGTCATTTGGGTAAAAAACCCAAATGAACAAAACAAAACAAAACAAAAAAGATAAGTCTTAAATTGCCTAAGAAGTCTGCTTATGTGACAAGAAAAATATACATCAATAAGACATCATTAACACAGATGAAGCCACACTTTAAGTGTGTAACAAAGTGGTATTGTACACCAACAATATATTTCAACAAAATACATTTTTTTTTTCTTTTTTCTTTTTTTTTATGTAAGGAAAAACTACTGAGTGCAAAGGTTGAAATACAGTATAAGAAAGTCTAGAATATTTAGTTCATATATTACCATTATTCCAGCTTCAGTGGAGATACAGTAGGCTAAGCCAGCTAATGATGTTGTACATTGTGCCTGAGAAAAAATAAGCAATATGTGGCTAGCCTGATTATGCATACTTTAAAAAGGAAATTTGATATTCAAAACTATAAGTTGTAAGTCTGAGGTCTTTTAAAGAACTAAAACAGAGCTACAGAGATCAGCTTCGTAATGAAAACAGTCACTAGATCTACACTGTAGTGTTATTCATCTTTCCAATGCATTATATATTTTTAAACATGCTATAATTATATCTACACTGCATACCTTATCATGTTTTAAACCCATTAGCATGATAGGTGATTTGTAACACTCTTGACAATTTTTGTACCTTGGTAAGATCTGAAGTGATGTACTTGGCTCAGGAAACTCAGGTTCAGCTAAGAAGCAGAAAATAATGTCTCTATGGTTATTACAGATAATTTTTATAAGCACTTCAGCTTCTTCAGAAGACTTTTTACTGATTTTGCATAAAAGGCCTTCATCCTTCATATTTCCTATTGACAATGTGAGTTTTTTGGGGGTAATATACAGCGATTTGAATGCTCACTATCTATCCAGCTACCTCTGCCTGTTTAGGGAAACTACAGTCTCCCTTGGCTCTAACAGCAGATTTATATATTTGGAAATGAGAATGAATAATGCAGTGGTGTTCTCAATAAGAGACATACAAACTATCCATAGAGAAAAAAAACCCAACTTTTTAAGTTTTACTCTGAATGAATAAAAAAGGAAAGGATAGACCTCAATAGCTGTAAACCCAGAAGAGTCAGACACACTGAAGTAAATCAGCACAGTTCTAACTCCTTGACAGGTAAATCTTTGAGCTGTATGCCTTAATAAAATGAGGCATGGTAGGTTGGTAGGAAGTGAGAAGCAGGAGAATCAAATGGTAGGCTGTTTAATATGCACCTGAACTTAAGGTCAGACTTCCACTGGAGCACATTGTGAATAGGAAACACTCCTGCTATGTCCCTGAAACTTTGCTACTTTTAAAATATTCAGTTAATGATGTAAAATGCCTCTTTAGTTTGAGTTCTGGGCTAATAGTCCCAGAAAGTCAAGTAGTTTGTACTTCACTTAGAATACAAAGTTGCTAGAGGTGGGTGAAAATAATTTTTGGAGTTCATGAGCAGATGTAGCTCTCTGGGAGGATTCCATATGCCAAGTTTAAGGGTGTATTTTAAAGCAAGTCTTCCAGTTTACTGCAACTTTACTAAATATATGCTTAGAAATACAGACTTTGATACATCTATGCTTCTTAAAAAACAACAGCATCTTTAAGTTAACCATAACTGTTCTTCATAAACAAAAACTCTATCAAAATTCCTACTTATTCAAATGAGCAAAATATATTGTGTGCATCAAGTTAAACTAGAAACTGAAGTATTAGGAAATGTGAACATACTCATAAATATTCCCCTGCACTGGGTGCATTTTGTTCTATTTTAAAAGCAGGCAGAATTTAAATACTGGTATTGTATTTCTCCTTGAATTTTTATACAGAACATATTTATGGTCTTTTGGCTTTTCATGAAGTTACTGCATGCCAAAATAATAGAAGTATTTCCAGCACAAAAATTTTCATATTTCAATAGCCTTAGTATCTTGTGTGGAAATCAAGACCTGAGAAAAAATTGATCTACTTGAACTACTAAAGATCACAGTCTGCTTGGAGTAACTACTAGTATGCTACAACATCAAACATTAGCCCCAGCCAGCCCCCACTTACAGTACAGGAGTTTATCTGCTCAAGTCAAATATTACGCCAGTATGGATAATGTGTCCTTCTTATTTTTCCATTGCTTACTTTTCTATCTTTCATTACAATTAGTATAGTTGCATACCCTAGTTGGACTGAAACTGTTGTGTTTTCATGTAATTAATCTTGCTATCATCTTAGGTGAGAGGTTTTATTAAGGATTGGTGTCCTGACAATACACCTTCTTCTGGGGCATCACCTTGAGTCCTGGGTGCAATTTTGGGACCACAGTATGAGATGGATACAAAGATATTGGAGAACATTCAAAGAAGGCCACAAAGAGGTGAAAGAGCCTAGAAGGGAAACCATATGAAGAGCAGCTGAGATCACTTGGTCTGTTCAGAAGAGACTCAGGGGAGACATCAATGTGATTTTCAAATCCTCATGAGGGGAAGAGAAGGGGCAGGTACCAATCTCTTCTCCGTGGTGACCAGTGACAGGACTCAAGCGAATGACATGAAGCTGAGTTGAGGAAGGTTTAGGTTGAGTATCAGGAGAAGGTTCTTCCCCCAAAGGGTGTCTGGGCACAGGAACAGGCTCCCCAGGGAAGTGGTCACAGCGCCAAGCCTGACAGCACTCAAGAAGTGTTTGTAAAATGTCCTCAGGCACATGGTGTGATTTTTGGTGTGGTCCTGTGCAGAGCCAAGACTTGGGCATGCTGATCTTTGTGGGTCCTTTCCAATTCAGTACATGCTATCATTCTGACTTATATAGTCAGTGTAACTCATGTTTTTTCTTGGACTCTTACTGGCATTGGGAGAGACCTGCATTGGGAGCAAAGTTAAAGGAACGGACTAGCTAAAACCATTTTCCTTTCACCCTAAATAATGCTATATGGACACATCTCCTCAAAGGCATTTTAAAAGTAGGTAAGTTTTCTGAGTATCTGCTGAAGAGGACTTCAGTACTTTGGTTGTTATTATTACTTTGTGTTAGTTATCTCTGAAAGTTCTTCTTTAATAAAATATTGAGTCTTCTGGAAAGCAACAAGCTGTTCCCTTGATGTTTGGGATCTATGTGCCCTAACCATTTCTCTTTCAGAGGTGACAATGGCAAAAACATGTAAAGTGAAATGAACAGAGCTTAAAATGGCAGCATCTGTTGCTGAGACAGATATTGATGTGTAATTCTAGTACATTCCTGTGACATAGGGACCTCACATGATGCTTCAAAAATTCCTTTACTTGTTCACATTTACTATAAGGATTAGAGCTGTAGAGGAAAAAAACAAAAAAACAAAAAAACAAAACAAAACAAAACAAACAAACAAACAAACAAAAAAAAAACCAAAAAAAAACCAAACAAAAAAAACCATAAACCAAAAACAAAACAAAAAAACCCTTCTCTTTTTATCTATTCGAGTTTTAAGACTTAAGAAATTGCCACTGCACTTTGACATGAAACAGAGAGCTCCCCAAATACTCTAGAAGTGGCAGAACTCTTGCCTGCTAACATCAAATACTGAATGAATTCCTTATTTTGCTTCACCTATGTGAAAAGCTTTTCCTTGACCTAATGATTTATCTTTATCTCAAATTTTCTTGCTTTTGTGCTTCTGATTCTTTCCAACACCTCACTGGGGAAGAGTGAACAACCAGGTGTTCAGTACTTAGCTGCCTACCGGGGTTAAAATATGTCACCCCTGTATCTTTTAAAATAATTTAACAAATGTGCATTTTACCAGAGAGAAGGATTAAAATTAAACCACATAATTTTTTTTGTTTACTAGTATAAATGTTGCCTTAACTAGACTGTAAAAGACATAGGAACTTTTATATCCCATATGTCGTTCTCTAGGACATTAGTTAGTCTGGTACCAGAGATATCTTCTACTGAATAATGTTTCAAGTATCCTACACAGTTCAATAAGGTAATCTCTATCCAAGTATGTTTACATACAGTTCCCATATACCTGTAGAAATTAGAAGATCTGTCTCAATAAAACAATGAAAGAGAAAAAATAAATTATGGATAAATCTATGAACAATCTTAAAAAGTGTTATAAAAGGTTTTAAGATAAGGAAAAAGTATGCAATTAAAGTAGTACTTTAAACTCTGGTTGGTGAGTTTTCTTGGGATTCAGTTCCTTTTAGCAGTAGTAAGATTATTTTAATTAAAGGACTTTTCTATGAAGTTAGAATGGTGTCTGACATGCCAAATCAATTCCTGCCAATATGATTGCTCTACACACAAGGAAAGATAGCAATAAATTAGAGGAAGCTTATTCAAGGACAATTGGTCTACTGTGCAGGACCTGAGAAATTGCTGATATGGATTGTTTCAATGTCATAAGATGTATTACTTACAAGTACTATCCTAGAGTCAAAGGTTTTTATCCACTTTCAGAGAAGAAAGAAATGAAAATGAAAATAAGAAACTAATTATAGAAGGAAATTTAAAGCACAAAAATAATGACAAAAATTCACTGGAAAAAACCAAATATTATAACCCTTTATTCTGTGAGCATTTGAATTTAACATGGGGACATTTTAATGAATAAATTACCAAAAATATTATACATAGAAACAGAAATAAATCTGTGGTTTAAAATTTCATATGTATATGTTAAGTTTCAACAAGGTTTTGTTAAAGAGTATGTAACCAAACTGAAGTGGGTTTATTACTTTTTAAATCAAAGTTCTGCTTTTCACAGCTGAGAATGTTACATCATGTCATATTTTGTGTTCCCTAAGATGTCTGTTCCAAACATGATTTGAATGTTAATGCAAAAGCTGAAGCTGTAGTGTTTATAATTTAAAAACACAATTAAGAACCAATAGATGTGAAACTACAATAGCTTTTCTGGTTTTAGACATTATTTAATTAAAAGTCAAGTAGATGTACCAAAATTGCTATGACAATTCTCTTCCCTCTTCCCCTTTTAAAATACATAAATGAGACAGTAAGAGGGTATCAGTGAAACTTTTTAGGGATCAAGACTGAAGAAGTAACTGGCTATTTAAAAGCAGAAAAAGTTAAAAAAATTATATTGCAATTTATAGAACTCATTACAATTAGAATCCACCAAACTAAATTAATCTTGTCCTCTTAGCAAAATATACCTGAACAACAAAGTTGTTTCCACTTGAATTCACCCATGATTCAGTGTTTAGCAAGGTTCGATCTACTAATTGCATATATTTATTGCCATTTATTGTAAACTGTTTAATTTTTGTTTCATGATCATATTGTATGCTAGAAACCTGAAATTATCTCAAAAGCCTTAAAGTATTGTAGTGAAACATTACTTTTATTAAAAAATCCATAATTTTAGGTGTCACACCAATTTAAGAAAAAAGTCAAGCATAGATTGCAAAAATTAAACACTGAAGGAGAGAATGGAAAAGTGAAAAGAAAAGCTGATAGTTAAAACTCTGGGTTTATTAAACTATTATTTCTTTTTCAATGGTAGTAGATTTAAAGTCTTTTTTTCTCTGTGTATTGCTATCAGTTCTTTAGACTAAATTAATTTTCATTATTTCAGCAATAAACATTGTTCCTATATTTCAAATTGTTATTTTCAAAGTTCTCTTAATATTTCTGGCACCTATCTTTAAATTGATGTACATACGGTTAATGTGTCTTTCCATAATATTACCTAAACCTGCAGTGAATAATATTTGAATCTTCTCTTTCAATTCCCTCTCTAGACAAATATTAGTGAAGGATTTTACAATCCAACTTCAATGAGCTTCTATTTAAAGGATAAGGCTGGAGGAAAAAATCAGAAGTTATTTTCTTTGCCACTTAAAAAAAAAAAAAACCGTGTTTAATATAAGCTACTTTTTTTAGGCTGTTTTTTTTTTGTTTGTTTTGTTTTTGGTTTTTTTTGTGTGTTTTTGTTTTTTTTGTTGTTGTTGTTTTTTTTTGTTTGTTTTTGTTTTTGTTTTTTTGTTTTTTTTTTTGTTATCTAATTAAAAGAGAAACGCTGCTGAAGAAATTGTGTCAATGACTGACAAATATGACACAGTGGTTATAATCCTTCTCTGAAAAACTAATTTACTGACAATAGAGAACCTCAAAGAGTAGGTTTTAGTAAAGTAAAATGAATCAATTAATCCCACACCAAATTAAATTTCATAAATCAGTTGTGGTCCACTAAGGTATTTAATAGAAGGTGGAATTCAGCTCTCAAAACTAAGGAAAGTTACCTGAGTAAATACAGACTGATACAAACTAACAAACGTGCTGAACTCCATTTCTCTCATTAATTAGACATCCAGGAACTATAATTAGACGTCAGACAAGTAGCTCACATGCAGAACTTTCCTACACTTAGTCTCTTAAACTGAAGCTAAAGCTTATTCTAGGATTATTCTTACTGTAACCTTAATTGGAAGATTCAAAAGTAACCTGTAAATTCCATTCAGATTTTATAGGCATCACAGCAAAGGGTAGAAAATGCAAAGAGGTGTGATTACTCTCCAAGTACTTCTTTATACCTTTTTCTTTTTTTAATTCTTATCTTCAGCATTCTTATATTTGAATATTTAAAAGGAAATGAAACTACAAACTTCTACATGATTTGTATATGCCTTACCTGTAAAATCATGAGGACACAAACACTGAAACAAAGGTTGTTCTCCCAGTTGACTCATATCAATGCAAGTTGCTCCGTCAGAACAATTATTTGGATAAATTAAACATGCATTTTCAACGAATTGGCAAAATTCTCCTGTCCATCCAGGCCCACAGAGGCACTAGATATAACACACAAAGAAACACAGAAAATCCAAAATGAAAATGTAATGTGAAAGTTTGTAGAATTTTCTTTGGGTCTTGTATTTTAGCAAGTAAAAGTGTGGTAGAATGCAGAGTGTTGTACCCAGCTGAGACTATTCTTCATACATGCCTGTATTTGCAGATGATAAAACAGTTGACAGAAGCAAAACTCATCTACTATGTCTGTTGAAAAATTGGGGGAAAAAAGGACATGTGAGTTGGAGGATATGGTGAGATAATTACTGACTGTGAGGGAGAAAAACGCCAGCAGGAGCAGAAGAACTGAGTGTGCAGAAAGGATTCTAAAGGGGTAGACATAGGGGAGAAATTGGGCAGTGATGATAACAAAGCATGCAAGACCACACTGTCACTAACCAGTAATCAGAAAACATAGTACAGGGTTTCTGTTATACATGCAGACTCTACCTGTTAAATAAAATAAATTAAAATGGTTTATCCAGAGGAAAGGGGAAGATCTGAAGCTTATATTAGCTTCTCAAAAGAGTCCTGTGAAACTCATACAAGTGCCCTGATCAAATATAATCAATAGTAGCTTGCCTTGAATCCCATTATAAGGGCAATAAAACAGTATAGCCAACAGTAGCATGCCAGTATTTTAGAGCACTGGAATGGTGTACCAGGTTCACAATGTATAAACATTTTATATTAGTATGCGTACCTGTGACCACCAAAGACAGACACATGCATTGTAGTGACTAATACAAGTAAAAAGAAAGTTGCCAAAGAACAAGATTAGCATACGGCACAGAAAATAGGCAGAATATATTGCTGACTACAGAAAAAAATTACTGTAAAAAGCCCCAAGGCAAGTAGTACCAGGAGGAGACCATAATTTTTTGAAGGGCAGGGGGAGTTCCTCTGGGGGGAGATAAAATATTGCAAACCTCAAATATGTAGAGGAAGGATGGAGACAGAAGCCAACCCCAATTCAGTAATGAGTTCTCTCATCAAAGAGCTCATGACATAGATTTCCTTGACCTTTGTTGTAAAGTACCACCAGGGACTACAGCTGTCAGCACTAACTCTTCGGCATCAGCTCCACAGAACTGTGTGATCACAGAGAATTTAGAATGTAAATGTTACAGAATAAGGATATGTAGGTGTACTGACAGTGCCTAACAATCTTGGAAATTACCAGCATTAAGCATGCTGTTTGTGAATTAATTCATTCACGTTTGTTTTAAAGTTTAAAACTGGTCCTACCTCTCAGTCTTTTAAGCATTACCTTTACAGTGATCTCTGACTCCCTATCTGACATATATGTTTTGTAAAAATGAACAGTACTTAGATGGTCAAGTGAAGGCTTTAAGAGAACTGCACTGATGTGAATCTCTTACTGTGAATCTCTGCATTCAATGACTGAAACAGTAGATAACTAAAGTAGACTGCCATCTCCAAAGTGACCTAGGTATAAGAGGAGCATGATAGCCTACAGAATCGGTATGACTTACCTTCTAAGGCCTGGAAGAACTCAGTGTTCTCCAGCAACTGTATATTTCTTTGTATTTTCCCCATTTTTATGCCAGCATCGCTCAGTTGTGGCAATACCCATACACACGTCACTGGCATTTTCTGACTTCCTTCCCCTCAATCTCCAGGAACACCTTTCACTGCTATGTACTGTCCTTGTCCCTGATGTTATGTTTTATTAAATATGACACTACAAAGTGAAAGGTAGTAAGAGATAACAAGATGGCATGTTTTCGGAAACTGCATCTATGGGTTTGTCTGTTCACAAAGCTTATCCCAGACAAACCTATAGAAAAATATTTATCCTGTATGTCAATATATTTACATTCATAGAACTCCAGAATTATTTAGGTTGAGAGACACCTTTGAAGGTCATAGAGTCCTACTCTTTGCTCAGAGCAGGTCTAACTTTAAATACAAGCTGGTTGCTCAGGATCTTGTCTATTTGAGGGCTGAATATCTCCAAGGATGACAATTCCATAGCCTTTCAGGTCAACTTGTTGCAGTACTTTAGTATACTCATGGTACATTATGAACAATTTGTTCTTAATACCTAGCCATAATTTCCTTTGTTGCAACTTCTGCCAGTTGCTTCTCACTCTAGTGCTGTGCACTTCTAAGAAAAAATTTGCTCCATCTCGTTCATGATCACCCAATGAGGAGCTGAGGAAAAGAATTATGTCCCCATTCAGCTCTCTGTTTTCAAGGCTTAACAAAGGCAAATTCTTCAGTCTTTCCTCATATGCTGCAAAGTTTTCACAATGTTGATGGTTCTCTGCTATTTTTTGTACATTGAAGTTCTACACTTCACAGATGCTTATCAGATGCTGAGCAGAAAGGACTGATGACTTGACCTTCTCTCTATGCTTTTACTAATGCAAGCCAGTATTAGAGGAAGCTACCTATGCTTTATCATTATTTGATTACATTGACACACTCCTTCATCTTCCATAGATGTATCCTATCAAGCCTTTTGGATATTTATAAATATCCTCATTGTCTGTGGTCTTGGTTTGGCATTTCTCTTTAACAGATATTATTTCATTCCTCTAAATTTTGCCACCTGGCACAGGACTTGGGAAATTTGAAAGCACATATTGTAAGTAAAAAGCAGATCAAAGACACTGAATGTCATCCACCTCATTCAGCAGTGGGCATACATTTTCTCTGGTATCATTTTTTCTGCCACTGTACCTACACAAATGGGATTTATAAGATAGTTTCTTCTTTATGAGTATTTTTCATGAGGACACAACTGGAAATTCTCCTTGAATAGACTCAATCTTTTATCTACCCAGTCACTAAACATTACTATTTATTGGTAAAAACTCTTTAGCCAGTATTTTCTTTCTTTACATGTCTTAAATCTATTCTGCAAAAAAGAACTTCAAATAAGTTCATTGAAGTCTAGCCCTATATCTAGTGGATACACATTAACTTAAAAAAATATGTTCTCAGAGATGGAATTGTGACTGTAGCTGTGAAAACCACATTTACTTTTCCTCTAGCAAAGTGACTTCTCTGCACCTGGGGTGAAACGTATTGCTGGCAAGACAGCATTCAGGAACTGTTTCCAGACTATGCCTGAATCATTTTGAGGATAATTGAAGGACAAGTCTTAGGGATGCTTAAGCCAGCACTTTCCACAAACATTAAGCAATTTTTTTCAGTGTAATTGTAATCATCTCCATGGCATACTGGCACAATAACCTTTCCTTTTTCCTTCACAGTTTTCAATTGCCTGGTAAGATGGCTTGCAAAATGAAGATGTTCATATGTTAGACTGATTTGTCCCTTTTAAAGTGGAGAAAATTCCAACTCAAATGCCCAAAGTTTAGGCATTAAACTAGGTATGAATGCTTTCAATTTTTGATTTATCTTACATTATTCTGTTATGTCGTTTATTCCTGTGCTCTGATTTTCTTCTTTGTCCACCCCTCCCTGCTGTCCTTTATGCCACAAATACTACCTGAGTTATGTGTATATCCTTAAAAGTGTTTATATTTTCAAATTTTTCTATAGATTTATTTTGACATTAGAGACTGAAGTGACCATTTTATGACAAAAAGGCTTCAAGAACTCAAGACCTGTTGTTTGGCTAAATGATGAAAAATAAATAGTATTTTTATTTTTCTGCACCAATGGAGCTCTGGAAGTTGTTTAAATGAAGAAAACTAAATTCTTAGCTTAATAAAAAAAATAAAATTCTTTTTACTTTTTTTTTATATACAGTTCATTCTTAACTGAAATTCTAGAAGTCGTTCACACTGGAAAAATAACTGCAAGAAATATATAGACATTTAGCTTGCAACAAACAAAAGTATAGCTTGTTAGTGGATTGAGGCACTTATTTGGGGATATTGTTTTACTCACTTCCTTATTTGAACTGACAGATCTTAAAACTTTATAATATTGATCACTAAACCACAGTATACCAGGGCACTTAAGTGACTTTAAACCTTAAAAGAGAAAATTAATTAGTCTTAACTTATTATATCTGTCAAATTTGCAGATGACACCAAGCTGAGCATTGCAGGTGACACACCTGAGGTATGGCACACCATTCAGGGAGACCTGAACAAGCTTGAGAAGTGGGCCCATGGAAACATTGGTTGAGGAAACCCCTGGTACCAACACGGAGTGAGGGGAAAGGCATTGAGAGCAGCCTAGTAGAGAGGGCTGAAGGTGGTGGGGGATGGAAAGTTAGACATGAACCAGCAACATGTGCTTGTAGCCCAGAAAGCCCAAAAAATTGTATCCTGGGCTGCATCAAAAGTACCATGACCACCATGTCAAGACAGCTGATTTTGCCCCTCTACTCTGCTCTGGTGAGATCCCACCTGGAGTGCTGCATTCAGCTCTGGGATCCTCATTACAACAAAGCCATTGAGTATAGGAGTGGGTTGCCACGGGGACCACAGAGGGCTGGAGCAGTTTTCCTGAGAACACAGTCTGTGAAAGTTTGGGCTGCTCAGTCTGGAGCAAAAAAGATTTTGGGAAGATCTTCCTGTGACTTTCATTAAAAAGTACTGTGGAAAGATGACTGGTAAAATTAGAGGAAACAGAAGTTATACCCACATCCTAACAGAAGTTAGGTGTGGAAATTATGGTGTAAAATACAATTGTTGTTCCCTAGGTGGAATGCAGTTGGCATGCCCAAAACCTATTCTATGATAATTCCTGATACACATGATCTGGAACTCTAGGCACCTGCTAAGGGGGTGGAATGGAGGGTGGAGCAGAGTGGAGACACTGAAGCCAGGCACTGTTGAAACCCTTGCCGGGAGGGGAACTCAGTGATGCTTTCTTTGCAGCTGAGAAACTGCAAAGAGAGCCAGGGGACACAGGGAAATATATCCTGCTGCTGAGCCAGAAACTCTGGCAAAATCACATTCCTCAGATGAACTTGGTTCATTACAGCATAATTGTAAGATTAGTGCACACCTCCATCCCAAAGTTATCCCCCTTCAGCATATGACCCCCCTCCAAAGGTGTGTGCTCTCTATTTTTTTGACTGTATCTTTAAAAGTGAAGTGAGACAATTTTACACCAGTCAGTAACAAAGGTATGTATGACTAGAGTTACTCAAGCTCCACCTAAACATAGACAAATAGTATAAAAGTAAGTAGAGAGTGGAGGAAAAGTTAAGGAAGACTCTACCATAACTGCTGGGATCAGTCAACAGGCTGAACCTGTCTTCTTCCCCTCAGGGATGCCTATTGGGTAAAAGCTGTACTAGCTCTTTTTTGGGGATCTTAGCTTGTCTGCGTATTGCTTTGAACATGTTTTTGCAGTCAGATACTACCACTGATAATCCCTGAAACTGTACCTTTCACAATTTTATATTAAAAAAGAATGTTGTTCTGTGAACTGCTGGTGTGAGTCCTTCACAGGCTCCAGCAAAGGGCAGCATACTCGACACGGTGGAAGACCTGGTGAGGGATCACAAGGTGGGAAGGCCAGCTGAAGGGTCGCCCTTATGCTGTTGGTGTGTGTCCCTGAATGAGTCAGTCAAGCCATTCTCCAGTCTAGCAGGACTGCTCAGTGAAGGGTCCCCATCATGGGACACTGACAGACAGGTTGGACACAAGGGTCTCTGCTTTCCTGGGGTGCTGGCAGACAAATTAAACACAGGGCTCAGTAAATCTCCCACACCAAGGGTTGAGGAAATCTCCCCTTTTCACATGACAAGGGCTTATAAGAAGGATGGGTGAAAACTTTTTAGAAGGTTATATAGCAATAGAAGGGATAATGTTTGTAAAGGAAAAGAGGGTAGATTCAGTTTAGATAGGAGGAAGACATTTTTCACAGTGAGCACAGTGAGAATTGTGAAACACTGGAGTAAGTTGCCTAGAGAGGTGGTAGATGCTTTGTCTCTGGAAACATTAAAGGTCTGGTTGAATGGAACTCCGAATAATATGATATAGTGGAAAATGTCCCTGCTCATTGGTGGGGATTTGGACTAATCGACCTTTAAATGTCACTTCAAACCCAAACCATTTTATGATACTATGATCTCTGATAGAACATGCTCCTTCATATGAAACCCTGATTTTATGTTAAACAATTAGGAGTTTCAGCAGAAATATGTCATAGATTGAATTCATTCATTAATTTTAATAAAGATTATATTATTTCATTTCTCAGGTGAACATATGGATAAAACAGAAACTAGAATTCTATCCTTGCAAATCTCGTATAGAAGGTGGGAAGATGAAGTTATCTTTTGTGTAGTTTGAGGAGCTGCCATCTCTCTTTACATATTACTTTATAAAATAATAAATGTTGTTATTATTTTTTATAACTTTAAAAGGCAAATTAAGAACATGAAATTTTGAGGTTTTGGTAGTAGATGACAAAAGGGCAAATACTGAAGAATGAAAAATAATCATGAAGAAGCTCAAGCTAGAAACTTACTGTACAGTATTGAAAACAGCTGCCAAAATTTACCACAAAATTTATATGGCACATGGAGAATGTGTGTCTGACCTTAGTGGCATTAATAAACAGGTGAAATATTATTTTAGTTATGTGCTTCAGAAATGCACTTTGCTGAGTTACCTGAGTGAAATTTTATGGATTCTTTCTACAGACATTTTCCTTATCTCAAGGGGCCAACTCCTTATTAGATTGGGAAGTCAGTAAAGAAGAAATTTGGGGAATTTCGCTGTCTTTGAAAAGTGATTTAAATTTAAACACAGGCTTGGTTTTAACTTCTCAGAAGTTGCATTTAAAAATAAACCAGAAAATTTATCTTGGTTATATCTGGTGTGTTTTGCTGTCCATTTATATTTAATTATATGCTCTTCTACTATATAAATTGACAAAGATACAAAGATATCTGAAATGATTACATGATCACAGCTTTAATTAAATATTTTTCATTTAAATTTGTTCTTCAAAAGAAGGACATTTAGTTTATTACATGAAGATTTCTACTGTTGATTAACTTCTGTGAAGCTCAGAGATAATTAGCAGGACATATGAAATGTACCTAGGGTGCTTTGATGGTGTTTATTTCAATAGAAAAAGAAAAGCAGGAAAATTAATTTTGATAAAGTCCAAATTAAACATTGAAGAAGGAAAAAAACTGTTTAAGATATTTTAAAATTTATGTGAACTCTTCTGTAGAATTACTGCTACTGTGTGAAAGAAAATTGACTAATTAACTTGTGTAAAACTAGCCCCTAATGGAAATATCTGACTTTGAACTACTGCTGTTTTGAACACTCAGCTGGAAGGACAAACACAGGAGAGACATCAATAGACTTAATGATAGTGGCAAAGTGGCTTCACAGAGATGAGACTATAATGTTCTCATATGGTCCATGGGGAGAAACAGTGGGAGACACTGTAGATTTTTTTTAAAAGGAAAATGATAATAATCTATTTTATATGTTGTACATAAGGATAAAAATTGCATCTGAGAGCAACAGATTTTAGAGTGCCAATTCTCATTGCTTCTAGCATTGGTAGTAGATCTGTTATAAATATTCATAATAATTTTATCACTCTAAACAACTGCTTTAATATATAATATGCCAAATATATTATCTGTTTGTTTCCTTATGGCTTTTTTATACTCAGAAAACAAACGGTGATAGATGCAGTGCAGAGGGCTTTAAAAAAGGCCTGTGCATTTATTTTAAAGCACTGAATTTGTTAAACAAGTTGTTTTCTCTCAGCTATACTGCCTTTCAGTTCTGGATATGTGATCTGGAAGTTATTTCTCCTCTCATGCAGTGTTGGAACCCAGAAGTCTGGGAGTTTTGAACTTTCTGTGCTTTCTGACACTGATCCCCAGGAAAACACTGCTTTTGACTTAAGGACTTGGAGAAGGCTTCCAAATTTGAGTGATAGAGTTGGAATCATGGGTGTGTAGTTGAATAGAGGTGTGTGGTGTCATATGGTGAAGGGTTTGGAATTTGGGATTTTTATAATATAGTAATAGGTATGGGACAAGATGGAGGTTCTTGGGCGTTGTCTCTTTCTCCCTTCTTGTTCCTTCTTCATGATTTCAGGTAGTGGTTTGTGGATTGGATAGTTAGTACCACAGTGCAGGTCATTTGGTTATTGGGTCAAAAGTGTAAATAATATAGATGTTAGCTCTTAATTGGATAGTTAGCCTTTAAAAGACCTTGTAACTGGATAGAGAAAACTCAATTTTCTCGTTTTTAGCTTGATAGCTAGAAGTGCTGAAGAACTCTCTGCACCTTAGATAAGATTTAATAAACAACCAAGTCCGAACAAGAAATCCATCTCATGAGCATTCTATCCTGACTGAATGAAGGCAGAAGAAAAAGAAGACAAGCCACTAATTAGGTGGTGCAGCTAACCTCTTTCAGTGGAATAAATACAAATGGTTTCTCTAAGAATAAGTTGGAGGTATTCCTAGGGCTGTGAGATCTAAGCAGTACGACATAGCTCCATTTTGGAGATTATTGCCAATTCTGCATAGAGATGCTTTGCTTCTGGGTTATAATTTCAGCCAGACTTCTAGGGATAAAGCATTATCAAAAAGCTTTACGACTGAGAGTGGCTCCTCAGGGAAGAGCTTACCAAAAGGACCAGAGCAGCAGACTTTCCACAAAGGCTTTTCAGGCAAGCCTGTGGGGCTTGGCACTACTCACTGCTATTCTGCAAAGAAGCAATTTGATTCCCAGCCTGAGAGCTGGCTGATGGGCCTGGTTCTGCACCCACAAAGGCAAGCCTCATCTGAAAGGGAGGAAACCTGGAACTCTGTCTGCTTGATTGCAATTTCTGTACAAGTTCTGCTGCATGAGGGCCACATATCAGCTGGACACGTGGAAAAATCACAGGAAAAAGAGAGGTTCCCTCCTCTATCCTCCTTCCCACATGACCCCAGAAGGAACATACTAGCTTCAGTGAACACCATTTGCTCTGTTGGTGTACAGTCTCCTGTTTTGCTAGACAACACAGTAGTCTTTGGGCAGAACATATTTGGGTTTTTTAACTTCAACAGTGTGCCCCTTGGTGTTACTGATTATAAATATATATTCATAATTTTTCTTTATCCACCATATATCTTCTTGGTGCATGCTTTGTTAAAATATATCAGATTCACCATAAAGCTCCAAATATAAAAGCTATGGCTTCATTATATGGATGTGAGAAAAAGAACAAAAGAGCATAACATGAACTACCAGAGAGCCATCTGCAGGGCGAGATTTTAGATATTACTCTTTTCTAATATATTAATTTTTCTATCCTCTTACAGCGCATCATACTATTAGAGAAACATTATTAAACGTACGTTTGTATAAAAAAGCAAAATTCTGGTGACTGAGGAACAGTTTTTGGAAGGGAATTGACAGGAATGCATCTGTGTACCTGTTCTCATTAATCAGCGTTATCTAGGCAAATTACTTATAGAAGTTAAAACCATTACTTGTTTATCCTTAGCTTCACTCTCCCTTAGAAGCACAATCTACTTGCACTGCACTGTAGGAGAAATTGGCAGCATTTCCTGTTGCTCTTTTTGAAGGCACCAGGGCGTCCATTGGCAATTATCCCAACTCAAAATTCCACATTCAAGTGTCAGTACAGCTTCTCAGAGGAATTTCAAACATTTTCTTTGAATGACCAACAGTAGGTGTAGTGGTAAAACTCAGAATGAGAGCAGAGATGGTTTCCTCTTTCTTTAATGCCGCCCTAGTCTGTGTTTGTTTGCCAACACAGCTCTGCTGTTCAGGCAATATGTATAATTTGTTTAGACCTTGTCTCAAGTGTAGTGCTGGCAAATGGAAATGGACCTTACAATGACATTGCTTCCTCTTTATCTTTCAGCTTCAGCTTTTGTGTCTACATAACTCAATTTCTTTGCTAGCTGTTAGCCCACAGCCTTGCACGAATCAGTGGTTTGTCAGGATGACTGGAGAAAGGCATATTGACAAAATAGACTTGGAGACACTGTGCAGACCATATAAGTTGAAAGATAGTTGCTTGTAGCATAGTAAGGAGCTGCTAGGCAAAAAAAAAAAAAAAAAAAAAAAAAAAAAAAAAAGCAATGAATGAGCATTTTTACACTCTACCAGAAGTGGATAGCATTTTTAATTTGCATACCTTTCCATAGGAAGTGTATGTCAGATCACAAATGAGAGAGAGTGTGTAGCAGCCACTGCAGAGCTACATTTTATTGTCCCTCAAATGCACTTCTGTAGTTAATCATAACTGACCTGTAAATTCTGTCGGTTTTAATGCAATACAGTATTTTTTCCCTAGAAAGTAAAGACAGCTAGTATGCTAAAGACTTGACAGTTGTCAAACCTTAACTTTCCTGCTATCGTGTTTTCAAAACTGTGCTCCTTTCCATTTTTCCAAACTCCAGTAAACTAGATTTCTGTTATCTTCAGGATTTCCACTGGATTAGTTTAATATATTTTTTCAGTATCTTTTTTTTTTTTTTTTTTTTTTTTTATGGTTTTTGAGGGTTTTTTTCAGTTTAATACTAACGTTTCAGGGAGAAACAGGGGATCTTAAGGAGAGATAATATTTTTTGCCATGATCTAAACTACTTGCTATGAATAAATAGATAGTAAAGTACTTGATTCCCTCTGGGGACCTAGAGCAAAGCTTTACATCCACAAGTGATTTCTTGTTTGTATACTCTCTTTATCGGCTTTCACTGCCCAGCCATGTGCCAGAGGTTTTACTGGAGCCGTTCTAAATCACTGGGAGGGCAGTACTCAAACCACTCCATACCCTGAGGTAGTTAGCATGTGGCAGCAGTGTGATTAGCATGGAACAAACAACAGCTCTTTCTTCTCTATCACTTGCCTTTTGGGCATTGCTCATATTTTCCCTGTCTTCAGGTAAAGATAAGGAAAACAGATACCTACAGCCATAAATTTTTTAAGACAATCAGATTAAAAGGAATGAGAAAATGCTATCAGCTGCAAAAGAAGAACACTGACATTTCACTTATAAAATCCATTTAAGAAAAAGAAAAGTTGCCATGAGAACAGAAAAATCTATTGAAAAGTGTATCTGTAGGCAGATTTTTAAACAACTTTTTAAAGAAGCGGGTTATCATATTCTCACAATAATGTAGTTAAATATTTTTATTGAATAAAACTGCTGAAATCTGAAATTAGTTCACATATCAGTAATTGTATAAGTGTGGTTTATGCTCAAACTGTTTTAATTTATTTCTTTTCTTAAAATAGTGTCCTCTGTCTTCTAAATAGGCATAGTTATTATAAAATTGAAAAAACAGTACATTTATTAAAAACTTTCCTATGGTATGGATGTTTAAAAAAGGAAGTTCTATATTATATTTTCTTCAGAACTTTGATAATGACTATATTTATTCTTAGCAGTTCCAACATTGCAGCCGAAAATCAGGAGAAATTCAAGACTTCTTGCAGTAATTGATAAATCAACAGTAAATAATAGAATTTTTCATTCAGTATTTTTTGAGAGCGGAAGATCTGTTCATATTCAAGAATTGTGCTTGGCAATATGTCCAAATTATATTCATATTTCTGAAACTGAGTCAAAGCTGCAGTGTTGTCCTTTTGTGCTTTAGAAACCAACAAGGTAAACATCATACCTTTGATCTTCTTCAGAGCCCAAATAAAATGGGGGGAATGATGTTTTCACTATTCATGGCAACTTTGGAAAATATAACCCTTTTCCTAACCTTTTAACATCAGTGAAATGAGTCTGCTGCATTGACTACTGGAAGCAATCCAAAATAAGGCCTTCAGCCTTCTCTGGGAATTATGGAGTTTGGCTCCCACAGTAGTAGATCCTCATGAAATTTAATGTCTGGTGAAGTTATTCACAAGGACAGGACTGATGTGACCTGGCTCTGATCTGATGGGAAACTGCTGAAAGACAGCATTAGACTGTATTACCTAAAAAGCTTTTGAAAATGCTCCTGCTATAATCAATAGCACATACAAGAAGCAGCTGCTCAGACCCATGCACAATACTTGCATCACTTCTTTGCTAATGTGGCTTCAAAATTTTTGGCACCAACACTTGAATATTTTAAATACAATTGCTCCTTTTTTTTTTTCTTCTGAGAAAAACTGATAGACCATGGACTGTTTTAAGATTATGAATCTGTATGTAATTTTTGGGATATAATTTAAAATAATATCTTTATTTTATTTCATAAACCTCATTTTTAATAGAGGTTTCCTCATTTGCAACCTTCTTAAAACAATTTAGATTATATAACTGTCTATGATGACACTTCACTGACAGTCAAAGATATATAACTACTGAGAAATGCTTCAATATATACACGTGCTTATTTTTTTACTACAGGGATTGTCTGTCTTCATCAATGGTGTGGTGTCACATTTTGCCTTCTTTGTCACTGACTATCAGGAACACTCACTACTGTGTAATTCATATTCTTTTTTTCTATGCATATAGCATTGAATTTGCCTCTCCTAGAACACATGTTTTTCTAAAGTAGTGCTGTCTACCAAGAAGTACTTATCATATTTGTGTAATATTAACTACACTACTGTTTTCTGTGGTCGTCTGCACACACAGAAGAAGGAGGACCCCAGAAACTACAGGCCTGTCAGTCTCACTTCAGTGCCTGGTAAAACCATGGAAATTATTCTGAGAAGTATTGAAAAACACCCAGAGTGTTGCAGTCATCAGTCACAGCCAGCACGGCTTCATGAGGGAAGTCCTGCTGGTCAAACTTTATTTCCTTCTATGGAAAGGAAACCCACTTAGTTTATCTAGGAAAATGAGCGGGTGCAATCTTTTCAGCAACACTTTCGATAGTGTCTCTCACAGGAGCCTTTTGGAAAAATATTAATAACCAGGTTATATGATGAGTGAGCAGCTGGCTCACAGGTCAGGCACTGAGGGTTATAATGAATGGTGTGACACCAGGCTGGTGACCTGTGACTAGTGGGGATCCACAGGGCTCCATCCTCAGCCCTGTGCTCCTCAGCATCAAATGACCTGGACAAAGAACTTGAAGGAATACGGTGTAAGTTTGCTGGTGACACTAAACTGAGAGCAGCTTTAGACTCCCTCAAGGACAGAGAGGCCTTACAGAGAGACCTTGACAAAATAGAGGGACAGGCAATCACCAACCATATGGACAAGGGCCGGATTCTGCACCTTGCTTAACATTTTCAGGAGGAATTTACAATTAAAACAAGCAGATCTAATATTTTTTTCCTAGATTGTCAGTTGGAATGAACATCACCACAATACAGTTTCATCATCAAACTTTTAAATTTGTGTTAATTTTAAACATGTTTATGTGTAGATAAGTAATTTGGTTCTGGCTAAAACAATTGCAACAGATGATCTTAATTCAAGCAATGTATTTTTAAAGGCTTCAAAAAGTTGTGATTATCATCTTTGTGGGTAATGATACTGGACAACAATTAGTTATATATTCTTTTTACTATTAAAATACCCTTCAGTTATCTTACTTGATATAGTACTAAACAAGATCTCAATAGAAAAGTAATAAAAAAATCCATATTATCCAAGTGAATTGTAGTCGTGTTATCGATTAAAATAAATAAAACTTTTAAAAGTGTGCCCCTCTCATCTCTTAGAGTAATGAATGCATTTCAAGTTTGCTTGTCTGAAGCTTTTATACTTTGGAACACTGAATTAGTTTAATATGTATTAAATTACTTACAGTGAATCCTCCAATTATATTAAGACACAATCCTTCATTCAGACAGTTGATGCTGAGCAGCCTGCAGTAGTCAATTACTTCCTCACAGTTCTTTCCAGTGAATCCTGGCATGCAGCTGCAAATACACCAGGGTATTTTAGAGAACTTGCATTTTAAAAGTTAATTGTATTTAATTATGATCCATAATTCTATTAAATAATGTTCTTGCAGTAACAAAATAGATCTCTTATGTTATTTAAAATAAACAGAATATGTTTCCAAGGAATTAAAAATCCCTTGCTTGATTCTGGATAATGTTGCTTTTCACAAATAATTTCTTTCATTGATTAAAGCATTTTCACATCAATATTTCATAACCCTTCCTCTAGAACGAGGTAATATTTAATAAACAGTTATAGATTAGGTAACAAGGTTTTGGAAAGCTATTAGAAAGGATGGGTCAATTTAGGCATCAGAGAGATGCTTTAATACAAAAATAAAAATGTGATAAGTGACAAATAAATATCAATCTTTGCTAATGAATAAAGAGTAGTATAAATATAAAATAAAGATATGCTTAATTGTGTAAAGAACAATCTAGAGACAACAATGGATATAAATAAATGTTTATGTGTTTACTTAATTGTAGTTCAGCATTTTCTTTAAAGAAAAAACTAGCATTCAATTTTTGTGACTGTTAGTTTCATGTGGTGCCAATTGAGTGATGGATAACTCATGTATGTAAAAGGAACTACAGAAAATTCTTCTGCTTCATGTCAGCACATAATTAGTAGGAGAAAATCCTTTCTGATGTAGCCCTCCTATGTTAAAAAAAAAATCTCTTATACACAAATAAAAAGGATAAGATTCAAATGGATAGTAAAGAAGTCTTATTCAACAGCAATAATGGAAAAAGGTAGAAAAATATTTGAATACTTATATCTTGATAGATAGATAATCCTTGTCAAACAGTTTCATTATGTTCTTACAGACACAGCATGTTCCCCTGTCTAAAGGCTATTTCTGGTATCATGGAAAGAAATGATTTAAGAAGAAGAGAAAGGAAATGGCCAGATAGCTGAAAATTTGTGCTTGAGAAATAATCCTAAAGTAATAGGTGGGAATTTTTTTAGCTGTTTCTTAGAGGTAGTTTATTTTTCAAATTACTCAGTCCAGAAGCTGGAAACTATGAAGATTATACAGAATTGCTTCTGGTTTTCCTATGTTCTTGCTCCTAATAGATATGAGATCCAGATGTGTTGTTTATGTTTTCTCATTTACAAAAAAACTATCCAATTCCTTGTTTCAAAATGCATGAAGCTTCTCACATGTAGCATGCTCAGAAGTTAAGTCACTTTATTAAACTTAGTTAAGTCTTAAACTGGTTGGATTTAATCAGAAATTCCTGGAAACCAACCACAATTAATGCATAGGACCATTTGGACAGAGGTAAATGGATATGGATAAAAACATCTGTATATGGTTATATACTTTGAGGCTGGTATAGACATAACCATATGAGGACACTGCAAGGAGCAATGCACCACATAATCCTCACTTTCCTGTTGAAAAAAGTGCTGCATGCAATCATGTTTATACCATTTCATGTACTTGGCTTCAAAATTCTTGCAAAGTCTATTTTTAACAAAGTTCTAGTTCATGAATTATAGCTAAAAGGAGTTTTTCATAATAAAATTTGCATATGAAAGGAATGTAAAATAATAAAAAGGTTTTGCATATTTTCTCATAATTTTAAATAACATTTAAGATCAAGTCAAAGCAACTCAATTACAATGTTATTTTACTGATTTGTTTTTACCAATGATCTGAAGCGAAAGAGTTCCCAGCTTTTTTGCTTCAATCTATGATTATTTCATTAACTAGACAATCTAGCAAACCAATTTTAGAAGCGGTTTCTTCTAATTTTTATAATTGAATATTTTTTCTGGTTTTGCTTTTATTTTGTTGCTTTGCAATAAACATACTAATTTCAGGAAAGGCAAATGTAAGCTAACAGGAAAAAAAGTTGACAATAAAGTTCCAAAGATGGCACCAACAGAGCATATTTTCTCAGAACACCAGTTCACAGTTTTGTGATATTTTATTATCCTAAAGTACATGGATAATAGAAGAAGATAAAAAGCAAACAACAATAGTTTATAGTGATGGATATGCTTGTTCACTGCCTATTTGAATTCACCTTAAATTTTGACATTTAAGAAAAAAGGCACGTATCAGATTCTTAGCACAAAGTTGTGTGTGATATCAAGACTGAAAAGATGGAATTAGGATACAAGATAGTCATACATCATAACTGAAGTGAGGAAAATTAAATTGATTCTGTTTGGTTATTTGTTTAGAATGGAAAACAGCTGCTTTCCCAAAGAAGGAAGGATGTGTTGGGAAGAAGCTGGGATTGTGTAGGATATAAGAATGTAGTTTGGGCATAAGGAGAACAACATAGCACAGGGGGAAGCAAAATAAAAAGCAATGAAGTAAAAAGTGCAATTCAGCTATTATTTTAACTTGTATATGCATGCATCTGACCTAAACACCATTACATTTATTTATGGTGTTAAAATGGTATAAAAGTGGATCATGTCGTAGTATTACATGTAGTATTACACCACATGTAGTATGAAACACACAGTTTCTTGTGGAGTGACTAGACAGAGACATAACATAGGGTATTTGACAATGGTTACCAAAAATTAATCAAATCTTCACTTAAAATGTTGAGGAGTAGCTACAAATCTTCCAAATTAAGGTAACATAATTAATGGTAGATTTACTTTAGGTAAAATTAATTAAAGCATGAATCACAGGCAAAAAGCATCCAAGTCTGTGATTTTAGAAAACTGAAACTCTCTAACCAGTCTTCCTATGGGTCTTCCAAAACCCTCTGTTAGTCAAGTAGCTAATGCAGAACATAAATTTAAAAATAAAATTTTGAATTCTTAAAACAGTAAAGCCTCTTGGAGCTCTCTATCAACACTTCCTTTGCTTTTCAGCACTCTGGCAAGATTGCACCTCTCACAAACAAAACTACTGAATGTAATCTCCTTGTGAAAAGTATGTCATTCATACTACCTCAAAAATCTTTCTCTCATCTAAATGCCTCCTTTCAAGTACAGAGGCATTAATATTTATATTTATTAACTATTCCAGATTAAGTGGTGGAAAACTGATTTTAATTTCACAAAAAGTGAGGACAAAAGCCTTTGAGGACTCAATGGTAAAACTAATGCTGAACACTGGAGATTTTCAATAAGCAATTGAATAGGGTACTAGATGATCTCATCTAAACTCTGATTTCCATGGACGTTCAGATCAGAAGATACCTCAAGGTGTCTTTCAACCTGGGATGTTCTGTGAGTCTCTGAGAGTAATATATATTTATTGTTCTAATATTCTGTGATTGTATTGTAACCCTCTACCTTTGTACAAAGAAAGTTGTGAACTTGTGTAAGATGTGTCATCTCACCTGTTCTGGATATTTCTCTCTGGAAGATATGAGTCACTTTCTGGAGTTCTCCATCAAGAATGTCTGGTGGGCAAATTGGTTGCTAAGGTAAATTATGTGGATTGAACACTATTCACAGTGCTCTCTCTAGGTTGTTAGCTCGCTTTTAGAGCATTCTTAGTGTTAATGAGCTTTATCCCAATGTAAAATGGGTTCTTAATTGCCCATTTTTATGTTCTGTTGTATTGATCTAAATAATTACTTCCATGCTTATTCTCACATAATATTATTAAAGGAAAGATAGTTCAACCACAATGTTTTCTTATAGATATTTTTATTAAACAATTTCTATGGTACAATGGTGTTCCTGATACAGACCATTTCTACAGATATTTTGTGGAGTTATAGATTATTCAATATGAATAACAGGGACAGAATAATTTTTTATTACTTTTTTGGTTTGGTTTCTGTTAATAAAGGCAATATACATCTAGATATTAATTTTTCATGTCATGTATATTTTTGAATGTAAATTGAAACACATTTAATAATAATATATACATATTGTGGGCAAGACTGGCTACATAATAATAAATTATTATCTTATATATCAATTTAAAGAATTAGAAAATGAATGATAACTTTTGTTCTGTGCTTTACATATCTATGTGGGAAGATCTAACTGTATATGAGCTTGCATATGTGTGTTTGTATGTATATCTGTATTTGGGAGTGAATATGAATGAAATTGTTAGGATTTTCTTCTTTAGGAAAATTGTACGCATAGTTCTACTTATATTTTAATTTCAAGTCCTCTCAATTGAATTTCTGCTGATGCACTGTAACTCTGTGTTCTATATTTCTGTTATATATTTTGCAGTTTCTAAGTTCATTCATAATGTGTTGTCAGGCTTTTTTGTATCACAGCTTTCAATTCTCTGCTTTTATGAATATCCTAAAATTTGAAAAACATTTTCTTCAGTAATGCTTATCAGAATTTACTCAGGCAGCAAGATAAAAGCCAAGCAAAGGGGAACAGGATAAATTGTACTCCTTATTGGCATAGAAAAAAATATCTAAAAATCTATTTAAAAATGAAATGAAATTATACACTGGATCACTTCTGGTACATTAAAATGGATCATTTTTAGTCTTTCTGAATAAAACAGTTTTTCATATGCTGCTTGAAGGATCAGTTTAAAGTCTACTAATGTGTGTCTGTGAGCTAGAAATTAAATAGGGTGCCATAAGTTTTCAGAAACAACATAAACTTCATACACCCTGAAAGGGAGTGTCACATGTAGTACAACTGTCTCAATTGTCATCAGTGTTTTAAAATTTATATATTTTTTGTAGTATAACAATAGAACATTTAAATACTTTTTTTAAATTTAAATGCTTTAAATATTTTTGTATAGCTCCCAGAGTTTATAAGAAACCTAAAAGAGTAAAGCACAAAAGAGAAATATATTTTTTTAAAACAAAAGTTTATAGTTTTCTGTGTTCTCTGTGAATGATGATGTCTTTTCTTTCTGCAATCTGTGTGATATCATCAAGTGAGCCAACAAAGCACTGAAATAAATTAATTTCCAATCTTACCGGCAGTTATAGTTTTGCTGTTGAGCTATACAAGTTGCATTATTTAAGCAAGGCAATAATTCACATGGATTCAGTATTCTCTCACAGAACTTGCCAGTAAATATTGGCATACAGGTACATGCCACATCCTATAGAAGAGAGGGAAATTAGACATAATTATTTGTTATACCCAAGACAGCACAAAATTTAGTGTTTATGGTGTTTACATCCATTACCAGTGAGGTCCTAAATGGGACAACTTTTCATCATATAAAGGAGTCTACAAAGACAGAATAGTTCTAGCCTCAGATAGGTTACAATTTAATTTAGGACAAGGAGAACAGGCCTTCAAGCACAGATTATACCATACTTGAGTTTTCTAGATGGAAATATACCAGCTTTAAAATTGCGGTTTTGTGATCTCATAACAGAATCAAGGAGTTTATTAATTAATTTAAGGGTTTTTTTCCCTCAATTCTGAATTTGTTCCAATGTAATGTTTGCATCTATTAAACAGTAAAGTACGCAAGGTACATTAGTAACCAGTGTCACAAACTAGAGGAGGAAAGAAAATCATGCATATCCATTTTCTCCTTCAATATAAAGCACAGTCTATGCTTCTCATTAACACCGAAAGACATCTGTCAGTTGCTGCAATCTTTAATATGAACAGTAAGAAAGGTAAATTATTTTACAAAACAAAATATTTCTTAAGGCTGACAGTCCCACCCTTATTTTTCTATGCTCTTCATAGGCCTTTTGAAGTCGGAAAGTAAAGGAAAAAATAAAGGTGTTTGTTCCCCTAATAAAATTGGAAATGCTTACGTGTTTCTTTACAATTGATCTTAAAGATATAATCAGGAAACTTCAACTCCCACTGAGACATTTCCATAGTTGTGAAACAAACTACTGCAACTGTTTGTCTATTGCACAAAAATAGTTTATGCTAGTATATCTACTAGACAAAATATTTAGACAAGTTGCATAACTTAGAAATCTATAAATTTATGCATCAATTTAGATGTCTCTTTTTCTCTCAGTGTATGAGTATGTATCACTGCTATGTGATAACTAAGCTTTTGAACTCTTCTTTCTCTGCTTTGATTCTGTATAATCACTGCTATTTGCAATAGTCATGCTAATGAGAAAACATCAATTTATTTTGATGTACTACCAGGTATGACTTTATTATCAAAACTTTGTGAGTTCTGCATGAAATTATTCTTTTTTACAGAAAGAAAAAATAAAGAAAAAAGGGAATTAAAAAACTTATACAGCATGAAAAGCAAGAACAAGACTAATTAATAAAGACCACATGATACCTCGTGTTTGTGTCAGATGATTTGCTAGGAAGAGGAAGAAAGAAATAAAATAACATGGGTAGCTTCTTAAGTGATCACCAAGCAACTGACATGAAATGGGGAGTTTGGGGGGGTTTATCATAAAAATAGTATAAACAGGACACATTGAGAAAATGCTGTTGCTTTGTGAAGTATGAAAAACTAATAAAATAAATTATATTAGAATTAAATGTTTTGACACTTTCATGGAACAGACCCTCCTGTAAGGTATGCCAAAGAATATGGATGATAGGAAAGTGATTAGAAACAAACAATATGGTTTCACAAAGGGTAAATCATGTCTGACTAGTGGTGTCTTTCAATTATGTAGCAACTGTGCTGATGGGTAAGTGATCACATTATTTTGATTTCTGTGAGACCTCTGACATCATCCCACACATC
The DNA here is from genome assembly GCF_052056855.1 of Sturnus vulgaris. NCBI lineage: Eukaryota > Metazoa > Chordata > Aves > Passeriformes > Sturnidae > Sturnus > Sturnus vulgaris. Next base: position 88,523,623 of record NC_142245.1, on the reverse strand, counting down.
ATAATTTTTGCTAAATTGGTGAGATAGAGGGAAAGTTGCAAATGTCCCATCCCTTGAATTGTTCAAGGTCAGGTTGGATGGAACTTTCAGCAACCTGATCTAGCATAAGAGGTCTCTGCCCTCTGCAGAGAAGTTGGAAATACATCATATTTAAATGTTCCTTCCAGCTCAGGGATCTTTAACATTTATACTTACATTTGGCAAATCGATACATGTACCTCTGTTCTGACATGGCCTTGAAGAACATTCATTGATGTCAATTTCACAGTTGTGACCAAGAAAACCAGAAGGGCAATTGCAAACATATCCAGACTGGTTATAGTGGCATACACCTCCATTCAGGCATGGCTCAGAGGCACAAGGATCACCAGGTTCTTCACAAAATGGACCTAAAATAAATAAACATAAAAAAATACAGCGTGTTGAGTTGATGCTTGACATGCTCTTTGACATTATTTTTTTACTATGTTGTGTTTCCCTATTATTTATCTTTTTTTTTTTTTTTTGGGGGGGGGGTTGTTTGTGGGTTTTTTTTTCCTTTTATTTTCTTATTTTGTTAAGGGTTTAAGAGCCTTTTATTAATTGTGTTTCTCTAATTTTTGTTTTACATTGTGAAGCTCCAATACCTGCCTAGGACATCTGTAAGCTATCACCATTTAAGGAGCAAATAACATATACCCATATGCTTTATTTTCGTGGATTAACATGGCAGGAATCTCTATGAGAGACTAACCTGATCTGTAGCAAAGGAAGGATGGAGCCATGGTCCTGTGAGATGCTGAACAGTCTCACAGTTATTAATGGAAGCTGAATCCAGTGGATTCCCAGACCAGGAGCCTTCTTCTCATTCCTGTTTATAGATCCAGCCAGTACTGAACCTGAATGTGCTTTCAGTAAGCAAACACACAATCACACACATACACACGCTAAAACCTGCTGGTCATGTGAACCAACATGAAGAACTGTGTCTTTTTCCAGGTAAACATGAACAGCAGTCACACGAGCATAAGTAGCAATGACAGCTCAAACTTTTTCCTCATCTCTGGCTAGTTAGTATTGAAGTTCAACAATGAACATACACACTCCTTCATTTTCTAAATAGAAAGATAAACTCTCATTAGTGGATCCCTCAAGAATCAGCACAGATTTTAAGTCTGATTTACATATCCATTCCCTGAACCTCTTGCTGACTTGCTGGCTCAGAGCTTGAGTCATTCCAGGTCTGGATGTCATTCTGGTTTCTGGCTACTCTAGTTTAAAGATCTATCACTCACCACCAGGAGAGGTGTTAACACAGAAGTAATAAAGAAAAGAGAACTTTACTCAAGCTTTGTTGGCCTTGCAAAAAATAATAAATAAAATTTCCTCAAATCATTCTCTTTAATTATTTGAAATGTCCATGTCTCTCACAAAGTTCCCCCTTCACTGTCTGCGTAATTCAGTCCTTGCTCATGGTGGTCTGTGGAATATTTGCCAGCCACTTACCCTTATACTTGTGGAATTCATCAGTTTCTCACCCTCTGTCCAGTAGCTTCCCATGCTCTCCTAAATTCTTGTAACCCTAGGCAGGATTTAACTGATCTGTCTGCCTACCTTAACATTTATGAACTGCCTAAGTATTTTTGAAAATTAACACTTTTTAATACTGTGACATCAAAGATAAAGAAGAATTATAGCATCTAAGAATTTATTTCCATTTACTTCTGGAAAATTATGTATCAAATATGCTTTTTGCATACTTTTTGCTTTGATAATCTGATTCAAACCACTTGCCTAATACATAGTTACAAATTACATCAGAAGAATTTCTTAGCAATTTGCTGTAGCAATAAAACAGCTTTGTAATAAATCTCTTCTGAAGTAGTAATATGCATTGATTCAACATTTTGTTAGTCATTCGAATCCACTGACTTAAAAATAGGCATTCATAAAAGAATAAATTATACTTTACAAAAAGATGTATAATTTCAAAATACAAAACTCAAATTGTAAGCTGCAGGATAAACATAAATAATTAATTATAAACCACTTAATAGACAAGTATGTCAACCTCCAATAATTTACTTATGAATAGACTAGCTATCTAAAGCAACTAAAAGTATGTGGTTCAGCATTTACTGGAAGATTGAAATATCACACTCTGTCTCTATTATATACAAGAACAGCTAATGGGATAGGGTCAAAACATTTCCCTTTTTCTTTTTTTTGTTCTGTTCAGTAGAAATAGTTATTCCAATAAGGCAAAATGAATTGGATCTATCTTTTATGACAGATTATTCACTTGTCTTCGGCATCAGAGGACATTCAAAGAATCTTTCAAAAATGTTCTGCTGTCCCTCATCACCATAGTAACCAAATTACAGGACACTGCAAATCCCAGATGTTAGGGCTTGCTAATAGGAAAAGCTAAGGAGGCCATTCCTCAGAAAAAGGACATTAATTGGTATTAGTGCATATATAAGAGAACATTTGCAATATGAAGAGGGGGATTGGTCAATTCTTTCTTATTATTCAATTTACTATCTAGCTGTCCTGTTCTACTTCAGTGCAACACTGTACCCCAGCAGTACACATAGATGAGGTTATATATCAAGGCTCACCCTATTTTTTCCTCCATTATTAGTCACATTTGACAAGAATGAGTGCCCATCCACGTTAATAATCTGAAGAAGGAAAATGAGCAAAGCAGTGACCTCATTTGCTCTACCCAAAGGAAAACCAGAAAGTAGAGTCTCACTATCTGGATGTAATAACAATTTTTTCCTGCCATTGTTTCTACCCTTGAGTTCATTCACTCCTCCATGTTTTTTTTGTACCACTATTACCAAGTATTTCTTAGCCTTTTGTTAAAAAATGGCTCTCAATGGGATTATTAGAACAAGGAAAGACAAAATGTACAAAACAGGATAGAACAATGAAGGCCAGTGGGGAAAACCAGATGAAAGAGGTGCCTTCAGTAATGTTATGGTCATTTGCAGCAAAACTAGGAAAATGGTATTGTTCTGCCAAAAAAAATAAAAATACAAGAGATAATACAACAGTCTTTTAAAGTAGCTAGAAGAAAACATTTAGTGGAAATTGGTAGCCAATTTACCTAACTAGGTGAAGGGGTATTATTTTAAAAGAAGTTGTTAACTCATGGTCTAAAACACAAGTGAAATTTAACAATATCTTTTAGGAAGAATTCAGTCTTGAGCTGTAATTCTTCCCTAATCATTGACAATAATTATGTCTTTGATATTCCTCTACTTTATAATTCCCTGCATTCAGCATCTTATGTGACAAGCAAGGGCAACATTCTTTCACCTGAACATCCATGCCTGATGAGTTGGACAAATCAAGTAAAAAAATTGAATTCTGGAGAGTTAGTGTTTTGAGATTTTTATTCTATCATTCCCAAACCTGATGTCACACTCAATCTATTTGCTAAATAAGATTAAAAGGTGACTTGATTACAGCTCTTAGATGGGGAAAATATTAGGCACTAAAGGGATCATTAATTCAGAGAGAAGAGTGTAAGAAAAGCAAATGACTGAAGAGAGAAGCAGAATGATACAATGTGAAAAAAACCTCACACATTTTTACCTAGGATCTCTTTCCCTGACTACCATGAAATAATTGGATTCTAGAGTTGCCAATGTGTTCACATCAATTTTGAAAAATACTTATTTATCTATTTATGAGAAGACTTAACTATATAAAAGAGGACATATGCAATATAACAGGCTTTGGTTAGAAGAGGTGAATGCATGGTCCTCCAAACTTGCAAATTTTTTTATCTACTTTGACTCAAGATGCAAACAAACCCTTTTAAAAGCTATGGAAATCAGGAATTATTTCTAAATTCTTTTTTAAAAAAATGTACATAAATGTACATGTTTTGTCATTATCAGTTGCTTTTGTTGCAATATGTTTGAATAAATACTTAAATTCATATCCATGTTAACATGTACTGACCTCTTGAATGTTGTGTTAGAAGCAAGGTAAAGAGGGAATAGGATGAAAATATATCAGATATCAAATGCAAGCCCCAGAATTATGCAATGAACAGTGCAGATGGGATCAGCACATCAATCCAATTAGTGCATGCATATTTGGAATGTTTGTACATTTTCTGAAGGCCTGGGACTTAAAATGAAAAATAGAAAGAAGGCAAGGCAAATCGTCTTGACTGCATGGATTTGATAACCTTCTATTTTACTTTAGTATCATTAAAAACATATTATATATAGGCCTAGTATGTGCCTTTGATGCTCTGTATTTCTGTGGACAACAATTTCAACAGAATTAATTTTTCCTCAGTCAGACCCAAAAAGAGACATTTGCCGAAAATACTGAAGTCTCATTAGTACTTGCTGGTGAACGATCAGCTACTCAAAGCTTATTCAAATTCTCAGGAAGATAAATGCAGAAACTAAGTTCTAATGGGAGATGGTTGATTCTGGAAAGTTCAGTGTGGGGAAAAAAATAAAAAAATAGTTTGATTAGCTTGATTGAACACCCTGATTAAAGAGGAAATTCCAAGAAATTTAACGTATCATCAGGAGGACCAGTTAACCTTTGTCTTTCAATATAATGATTTTTTGTTTGCTTTACTTCAATAAAATAAAAATTGTGGAAGATTAAAAATCAGGAACAAATGAGTAAAAATTATCAGATAGACTAATAGGAAAGCTAATGAATTTTTGTTTAAGGAATTGAACGTTATTTCAAGCATCCTCTCTTGTTTTTACACATGAAAAGAATAAATTTTTTTACCAAACCAAAACTAATGACAGAAGAACCCCAGCTCTTCCTTGTTCAATTTAACTGCATCCCACCTAGTCTTTCTTTCAGTGGTTTCACTGCCTTGTTATAATGATAACCCATTTAAAGACAAAGGACATTCCTGATACCATTGATAAATATAACTCAATTTCTTAAGACATCACATAGTGACACATAAATATCTGAGGTTACTGATTAAAATAAGTAGTTTCTATTTTAATTGTAGTATTTCTGGACCTCACATTTATGCAAACATTTCTCTTCCCAAGCAGCAAAATATGTTAGGATTCATGTTAGCATACTACACTTTAATATGATGTAAGTACTCTCATTTTGTTGTTCCTCTAATGAAAATCAGTATTTTCTAGAGCAGTTATGCATAAGGCAGAGTAGACTGGTTCAGGAAACAGCATATGTTATTGTCAATTATTTGCACTTGTCTCAGAAAAGAACAATAATATATCAGAGTTAGGATAAAAAATGAAGTATTTAGTGGGAGAGAGATTTATTTGGGAGAGAGAGTTTTATTTTCAGCGTAAATGAAGCAAGTGACTGCCACTTGATACAATCAAGGACCAAGATACACAACAGGCAGTAAAATGAATAAAGGCTGAGTATGAAGACAAGTATGAAAATTTAATCGTTTAATCTATTTAATTGTCTAATCTATTATTTTAATATGTTCCGTTTCTATCTAGAATTATAGAAACCCACACAACATCCTTCTTACGCGTGCCATTAATATGCACTATGCAACAGAAAAAATAATTGGTAAGGAACTCTTTTAATCTGATGACCATCACATTTCAGTTGATTCAGTTGTGAAAAAAATTCTAAGATTAAACAATCCTTATCTTTATAACTCCTTTAACAGTTTATTAAAGTTAGTTTAGTCCAGTCCACTTCTTTTTTACGTTAATGAGTTTTTTCAGATGTCCTTTCTTTTAAATATAAAACTGAAAAGTGATCTTAAAAATTGTCTCTGTAGAAGGGTTTTATTTTTTTATGTTTAAATATATCACTGAAACACAAGTTCTTTATTTTTATATATCTGGACCCCGAAATATATCAATATTATTGTAATAAAATCATTAATCTTTTAAGTTCTTTTAAATACAATATTTGCATCTTCATGTACATTTTTAACCAAAACTGATGAATGATACCTTGATTTTTGTGTATATGAAGTTTCAGTAAAGTATGAATCAAAATGAAATCTACTTTAGGCACTGTAAATGTAGATCTTTCATGGAGTAAAAATCTCTGTGAAAGATTATAATCCTAATTTTAGACCAAATAGGCTGCATCAAAGCTCACTGATGTGCTTTATAGAAAAGCTCCAATCACCATACTTGAAAATAGATATTTTAGAAGTAAATAAATGAGAAGAACATTAGCTTCGATTGGAGGGAAGCCCATTAGAGAAAACGATTACAGTGCTGCTGGAAAAACTCATCAAGAGTCCTTACAAATTTTAGTTTTATCTCTTATCTTGGCTAAGCACAGTGTTCAAAAATCAGTGTAAGCTAACAGAACTGGTCTGATCCTGAGCTGATGCCACCCTGGCTGCTGCTAAAGAAGGCAGTGTGCATGTCCTTGTTTCTGGAGAGCTGTCATTCCCTGGGGCAAGAGCAGGGCATTCCCCCAGGAGTAAGAGATCATATACCATTCCTCAGCTAAAATCACTCCTAATGCCTCAGTCTATTGCAGAAAGGTGTTCAAAATGCTGCTAGAGGCATCAGGATAATAGCTATAATATTCAGATTGACAGTTGTGACTTTTATCAAGAATACCAATGCTGCCCAATCACTAAATGCTTAGATTAAAAATGGTCTTTTTCTTTGTAGCCAGCTGAGGGTGTTCGCCACACAGAAGAATATCTGGGTGTGTCCATTAGCAATGAATTCACTTACATTTCTTGGGTTTTACTACAGTAAAAATGATATGATTTCTTTACAAACACTTTTTGGAAAGGCAGTTTCAAGCATGTAATGATTAAACAGTGTTTTCTCTGAGGCAAGTTTCTTCAGAAAGTATTAATTCAATTTCCCAACTGCTCATCAAGTGATAAGATCTTGTCTATACTCCAAATTAAACCATGTTCTTGATGGCCTACATAGTTCTGTGAGAAGCTCAATACTTTCGAATTCTGAGACATTACACCTCTTAGAGATGAGGTCTCACCTGGGATTCATAGATTTGCATTGTGAATGAGGTTTCTTAACATAGTTTCTAAAAGTATAAATGGGAAACACACTTCTGATTAAAATCCTAGATGAAAATAGATCAAGTCAATATACTAAGCAGGATAGACATTTTCTTCATTAAAGTGAAAAAGTATATGTGATTCCAAACTATAATAGGTCAATAAATAAAAATTTTAGAATGTAGAATATGTCATTTAAAAAATATATGTCAACCATATATTTAAAAAAAAATATTGTTAAATCTATGCTAACAGGTTTACTTTGCATAGTAATTTATTCTGAGTGCCTTCTTGACACACTTTTCTTTGGCAAAGTGGTATAGGTTATGTTTGTTGCATTATCCCTAACTCAGTTATGCAGAATGATACACCTCCTGTTTTGTTTGGGCAGCCTTAATTGCGTTTATTTATTATTTATCTCAATGGAAACTCATATAATCTAGTGTAAATCAGAAAAATCCTATAAAACATGTTGGACAGATCTAGATATAAGGCATCAATACATACATTAGGTAGATTTATCAAATTCCTTTCTTTCTTTGGGAGTGGAAGTGAGCAGATGAAAAGTAGAATTTAGATATTTGGACACCAAAAGTTTTAGGCTAATACTTATTGAAAGACAAATAAAGAAACTGACCTGCAATAAAAGTTCCATACAAAGCTTTTAAAAATTGGCTGTAACATGCCTGTACTAGACACCTCAATATTCAGCAATCATGACTATGCCATAATAAATGTAAACCTTCAAGAATTCTAACACTATTCAGAAGCATTTTGTTGTTGATGATGATGATGATAATTGCTATTATCCATCCAGTAATATTTTCAAGAATTCCTCTGACACTAGGATAAATTAAAGAAGCAATAATTTATATATTGACAGTGGGCGGTTTAGTTAGTTATGTGAATCCAGGAAGAAGAGTCTGAAATAAATCAGCCACCAGAAAGTTGGTATTCTTTTATTTCTCTGCTAATATATCTTTTAGAACAGATGACAGGTGATTAACTTTCTCCTCTCTTCTCAGTGTTACAACAGACAAGTGAGTGACGGTGAAAGATATGTATGGGCTGAAAAATCATGCGGTTTCATGAGAATATCAAAACACTTTCCTCCATAACAAATTTTATAATTTATGGCTTGGTCTTTTGCTTGCAGTCAAAACTGTGTAAGAAGACAAAAAAAGCTTGTATAAATATTTGCCAAGTCACTTACAACTTTGTATATCACTTCTAAATAAACAATATACAGCTATGGGCAAATGCAGCTCACAGCAATAGTATATTATACACAGCTGTAAATATTTAACCTAAAAATATTGAAAAACTTTCACTACTTTCAGATGGGAATATACAGTTGTTTAAACACTTTAATTTCCTCAAACAATTTGAGCCTTTGGAATTCACTAATTTGTATGAATTCTTATTCCCTTAACAAAATTATTTTCAAAATCAGTTTGATGGATGTGAATAACTGAAGCCTGTGAGTCATTTGTCTCCATAGTTTCCCAGCTAATTATTGTTAAAGATTATATATCTTCTTTTCCTAATCTGCAGTAGTGTGGAAGCAAGTATACAATTACTCAAAAAGAAAGAAATTTACATAAAGAATAGTCTTATCAAAAGATAATTGATTTTTCAAGTCTTTGAGGAAGGAGTCTATTCAAGATATATACATTTACTTTTGTTTCATCCTCAAAAATCACAAGCCGAAAATGCAAGATACTTCTGTTACAGTGAAAGAGGATTTTGGCTGAGATGAATTTCTACTAAATTGCTTAACAATATTCAGAAACATGGCTCTAGGCCTGAGACAACTTGTAAAGACCTGGGAAATGTACCTCCAGGAGACATAGCCACTTGAAATTCAATAACTGAGTTAAGGGTTGAAAAGAAATGTAAATTATAGGAATATATACTGGGAAGGTGTGCCCTTGGGCAACTGCAGAGTCCAGGGATGTGTGCTAAATAAGGGGAAGTCTGAGACAGCACAGGGATTGAGTATATTGAAGAGAAGCAGGATACACCAGGTGAAATAGAAAGTGAGAGCTAAAGAAGGATTGAATCTCAGGGTCAGAGAAGCACATTGCAGTAACACAGAAGCAATAGGATGGGCTGAGTTATCAATAGACCTGTTTTGATACCTTCTGTATCCTAGGAGGGAGAGAAAAAAAAACGTTGAGGATAAATAAAAATAATTTAAACCTGTATGTTTTTGGTGACAAAAATAGGTTGTTGTGTTTTATCTTGAGTATTTAGATATTGCTGATTTTTTATCCCAGCTACAAAATGTTAAGCAAATTGTCAAAAGATCTCAAGAGATTTCAGTTGGGTTAATGTCTGAAATGTAGGCTGGTCAAATGGATAAAATGTGTGGTATGTCGTCAAGTGACCACATCACAGATTTTCATAATCCAGATTTATATTCTAGATTATGCATTCATTTATTGCAAATAATTATTCTTGAGAAGAAAAAAAATCCCTAGGAGTACATATGAAAGAAAATCAGAAAAAAAAATTCATTTAACTAAGTTTGTGCATCTGCACATTCTATTAGAATTGTGATGAAAAGGAAAAGATCTTATTGTTCAGAATGTAACACTATTAGATACTGAGGACCAGCAGAGTATTATACTGTTTGCAAGTAAACCAACCTTTGAACATTCAAAATTTCTCACAACTGTAACCTTTAGTCTCCAATGACCTTGGATATATTTTCATTTGGGTATATTTCCGCACCTGCTAGTTCTGGAAGGACTGCAGAGGTACAATGTACTCAGAACTGGAATAAATGCCAAGGCACTAATGTTGAAAGAAGAGTAGAATCTGAGAGTCTCTCATAAAAAGACTAGTCATTCTCAAATTGTGGTGATATCAACATGGGTTTATGGCTCTAATATTGTGATGTAATTAGAGGAATGGAAGCCTGTTATGATAAAAGAAGCCTTGAAAATAGCAGACACAGCATGCAGCATATGGCAGTACAGGTATGGAATATTTGGAGGCAAGGTGCATTCTAGGTCCTGGAGACCCCACAGCTGTAAACAACTCTCCAGAGAACAGCCAAAGAAATTCAGACCTGGAGGTGGACAAAACTGATCTTAGAGGAAGCAAAAAGAACAGTATCTAACATCCATAAACCCCACCACAGACTGTAAATTCAGGTGCAATTTGGAACTACAGCCCAATGAAGAAAAATAAAGGTGTAAATAAGGATGTTAGCAAACACAAATGTGATTCTCAGTAGATCCCAGAACAAGAAAGTAAAACCATCAGCACAAATATCATATTTCTCCTGGACTACAGATGCTCACAGGAACACCCACAGTAACACACTCCTGCTGACAACGACAGTAAAAGGAGCAGGGTCAGGGTGAGCACAGAATCTGGAATAGGGCTGGAAATTAAGCATGTATATATAAGAAGTTCATAAGTTTTATTATTGAAATATTTTCTGCACAGATGAATCTTAAGATTTCAATTATGTTGTAACTGTCTGGCCTTATATTTACAGCATTTTCTCCAGAATCCTACCTTAAAATGTCAAAACATAACAACACATAATGATGTGTAGCAAGATAGTGGCAGCAATAGAAAAACCCAAATCTGACTAAATGCATGGAACATGAGAAAAAAAAAAATAGAAGACACTTGCTGGGCTAATGAGAAGACCCCTTCAGCATTAAGTGAAAATTCTACAGAAAACTGTGTTTTCTCTTCCCATTTTGGAGATTTGTGCCCAGTAACGTATAAAAAGCAGGCTCATATGACCTAGCTCAGCAGTTTAAAAATTCACTCTAACCCCTATTATAACCAACAGCTTAAACTGGATACCTTTAGAAGATGGTTCATTACACCCAAAAAACATATCAGGACTAATTGTTCATGGGATGATTACTTTTCTTCTAACTAAATGTGGCAAACTAAACAAGTATTTCAGGTTAAATATCAAACTCCAGACATCTAATATTTCATAACTTGCAGTCAGTAAATGAAGGACACCTCAAAATTTGCTAAACAAATGGATTTGAGCTAAACAGATAAAAGAGCTTTACAACAGGATCATTCCTATTCTAGCAATCTCCAAAGGCTAATTGATAAAAATAGGTTTTTTGAGTCTGTTACTTTTACTGCCAAAGTGGTAAAACATATTTTTAAGTTATTGACTACTGTTTGGAAAAAGTCCCATATCTTGAAAGAAAAGCAACTTCAAATATGAATATTCCTACATATCTATTTAGGGATTTCATTCACACATATATTAAATAATAAATTAAAATTAACAATGATTATGCAACCTTCCCTTTTCCTATATGGTGCTTTTATCTGCATCTGTAGTTTTGATTCATTCTGAAATTGCCCTAGATTTAAATTATATAAGTTCGCTTTTAGTGATATTGTTTGAACATTTCAGCAAATAAGTTTTATTTTTTCTTTATAATAAAGGGATTTAAACTGATCAGCAAAAAAATTAAAAAAAAAAAAAATAAAGGAATTCCCAAAGATTTCTCTAAAGTTTAAAAATATTTTGAAATAGTGACTTTTTGTCATAATTCACTGGTGGTTATTATCTCCTTGTAAGATGAATTTGGCTTTTGTCTATTTAGTAGTCTGTAAATCATGGATACACAGCATGGAATTCCCTTTAAATGAAGACAGACACTATTTTACTAAACATTTGGAGCAATATTGATCATATACACTGGGCTTTATCTCTCCTGGAAATACTGATATTGTTTGTAAAATTCTGCTTTGTTGCTAATTCCATAAAATAAGTAAATGAGTCTTAACTAAATTTGAAATGTATATATCCATCAGCTTTTCAAAGTGAAAAGAAGAACTGCATGCAATTTTTAATGTTTTCTAGTGTTTGAATTTAATTCATCAATTAAGTAGATCAGGTATTGTGCTCTGTTGACACATGGTATGATGTCAATAAACATTCAACTACTTTGAAGACATTGTTTGAAATCATCAATTTCCAGACCTTGAAATAAATCATATGATGTCATTATAGACTGCAAGTCCTATGGTCCTTTGTATTTTAATTAATTATGAAAAATATTATAATGACCATTGTACTCACACAATTCTGAATTGATTGCCTGTCATGGAGGTTTTCTTCCTTCAAAACATGTTATGAAATATCTTAAGAAACTTCTTTGCATACTTTTTTGCATGAGGATGTTAGAGCTACTTGCTTTCTTTCTGCTCATTCAAAGAACAGAAGACTGGAACTACGATAATAGTCAGGAAAGGGTACATTATGTCACCAGAGTACAGCCTTGTACCTCAACTCCAACATTAGTCATGCAGTCACCAACTTCCTTGGATGTTGTCTCTGGGTAGGTATGGATCTGAGGGCATTCTGAAGTATGGAGGAGAAGTTTGGAGTTGAGATACTATTTAGAGTGTGAAGACAAGCCAAGTGAGGTCTAGTCTTGGGAAAGTGATCTTTGATATGATGACAAAGTTTGACTTGCTTTGAGTGCACTGTGGTGGCATCACAGGTCCTGCAGCACAGTGACCCCAAGGTTTCAGGACCCCTGTTCACTCCAGTGAACAGGCTGTATTTTCCTAATAAAGCCCTCACTGTGAAAAGCCATAATTTGTTTGTAAATGTAAAATATCCACTACATATTCAGTGTTAATAATATTCTGATATTATTATACTAAGGCTGCGTTTGCTGTGCTTGCTTTCAGAAATGTATTCCAAAAAGTATAAGTTACCTATTTACATATTTACTGAGCAAGAGAGATTGTGGATAAGACATGAGTGAATATGGCTTTGTAGTCTAATGTTTAGAGAACTTACACGGCAGCTCTGAAATGCATAATGTTGTTAAGATTCTTGTTCCTTTAACAGATAACGATGAGGATCTTGTCATTTTGTCCAGAGTCCAGAGACAAACATATCTCTTTTCCTCTGTACTGACAGTTTCCATGGAAGATGAGCACATTGCAAAGCATCATTATAAAAAACTCACATTATGTAACTGTAAATTGTTCTTAATGACACAGATTTGCCATGGGTTTTACTTTTGGATTTTTTCTATCTGGAAACTAAACATAGTTTATAGCATTGTTATTCACACTTACTTTAAGATAATTTCAACTTAGATATCATAGAGTGTAAGGTCAGGGGCACTAGGAAGTTTTTAGTCCAACCTCCTGCTTGAAGCAAGAGAATGGTGAAGTCAGGCCAGGTTAGTCAGGGCTTTATCTGTCCTAGTCTTCTAAACCACCTAAGATGAAGACTGCAATATCTCTGGGAAACCTGTTCCATTATAGCTTCCAGTTCCTAGTTCCAGTTCCTTGATGCTGTGCAAGGACTGCTTAGCAGGAAAATAAACCCCTCTGTGTTATCAGCACTGTTCCCAGTACAAATCCCAGTACACAGCCACATACTAGCCACTATGAAGAAGATGAACTCCACCCCAGCCAAATTTATTACATCTATTTTACATCATTACATCTACATCTTTTTTGCAGAGATAAGTGCTAACGGGCCCTGCCATAGGATCAGATCTTGAGCCAGGACTATGAAGTGTTATATTTCAAATATAAAACTGCAAGAAATACTGAGGGTCTGAAAGGAGTATTTTGTAAATTGTAATGGTAGATTTAGATGTGATGTGGAACTGCAAGCATAATATTAAATAAGGGGGGGGGTTTTATTTATATTGCCTAATATCTTGTACTAAATCCTTTATTTTGAGACTTTAAACATGTTCATCTTTCTATGCCAATCCTGAAGAGTAAAGAAATCTATGTAATGAATTCTAATATCCTTTCTCCATCAATGGTAATTAATCACTACCCTGGAGAGAAACATTAGTATACTCAATAGTGGTGTTATCGGTTCTGTGACTTTGTGTCTGGAAATATTTCCCAAAGCACAAACTTCTGGTGACCTGCTATTATGCAAGGAACTTCACATTAATTCTTAGAGGAAGCTTGTAAGACAGATTGAGAGAGTTCCAAGTGAAAAGGTTAAGTATTTGTTAGATAATTTTGTTACTAGATATTAAATGTTAGTTTGTATATATTAAATTATTTTTTAAAGTATGGGAGTGAGAAGCATAAAGGAATGCCATCTGTCTTAACTTTTGCTGTCTACTGCAATATGGATTAGAAGAAAGGTAATGGAGGAAAAAGGTAAAACCACTCCTGAGTGCGACCAAGGTTGCAGAAATCCAGGTAGAACTTTTAGCAACGGGGCGAGAAACATGAACATAAAGCAAAGGATTTGTGAGAAAGGAAGAAAACAGGGAGCTAAAGCACCATGGCAAAGGACAGAAGGATATTTTGCCTATGGTCCCACAAAGTGAAGTGTAGAAATTGTTTAAAACCAGGGAACTGGATTAAAAAAAGAGTTGGGGAACTGATAGCAATATTGGAAGAAAAGATACAACAAAGGCTTTTTATTTTTTCTTTGCTACAACGTATTTCTTTAAAAGTTCATTGCTCTCATTATCGCTTTATAAAAAAATGGCTTTGGTAATTCAAAGCCCTTCTGTATTAGAGTGAAAGTGCAGGCTGGTCCAATTCAAAGCTCTGGTATTTTGTGTCACTGTTGCCAACTATTTTTTGCACTTCATAATGAAAACAGAGACTATATTCTAGTATAGAATATTATTAAAATACAAATAAACTCACCATAAGTTAGCTAGAACAAAGGAATTTTGGCTGGTCTGCTAAAAAAAACTTATTAGGTACCCTATTCTTGACTTGAAGGGTCACAAAAACCTTTAAAAAACAGCAGAATTAAATATTTGAGAATATAGGAATAAAACCCAAAATTCTGGCAGCACTAGGGAATGGACGTTTCTTGCCAAGTACTTTGCTTATAGCTGCCTATCTGATTTTAAAATTACTCATATTTCATAGTGGTTGAGATTAGATATTTGAATGAAATCCTTACTGTGAGGGTGGTGAGACATTGGTATGGGTTGCCCTGAGTAGTCATGATGCTCCAGCCCTGGAAATGTCCTAAGCCAGGTTAGAGGGGGCTTTGAGCAACCTGATCTAGTGGACTGTGGCAAGGGGGCTTGGAAATACCTGGTCTTTAAAGTCCTTTCCAACACAAACCATTCTATGATTCTATGAATCATAGAAACAAACAAAACAAACAAATGCAATCTGAATTAGTGAATTCAGCCTTACTCCAAGTGCAGTATTGTCAGGCCATCTCTCTTCAATCTGCTATGTTATTTTTCACATCATTTTAATTTTTAGAAATTAGCTCTGACCTGTAAAAATTAGCCAAATGAATTTTTGAGCTATTTACATGCTACATGATAGTATCACTGTATCTCATGCCATATGACTAGAGTTACATCTCCAAAGACACTGGTCTTAAGATGGAACCAAAAAAGCAAGAAAGTTTCTAAATACTCCTTATTATTTCACTTGTTATTTAAAAAAAAATGGGGTTTTTTTGTTTTTTTTGCTGGTGTTTTGGCTGAGGATGAACTGGGATATCAAATGGTAAAAGTTGTATGTATATAAAACCAAGAACTAAAGGAAGTAACAAAATGGCATAGGGAACTCAGAGTTCAATATGGTGTAGACTTCAGGTTTACAACTGTGATGTTTATAAAAGGCATTTCTTCCTCCTGTGTCTCAAGACTAGAGTTAATTTGTGTGTGCATTTTGTTGTTGTTGCTGATGTTTGTTTGGTTTGATTTATTTTTGTTTTCCATTATTATTTTTATTTTTATAAAATATATTTTTCTAATCACAGACTATTTCCTTTTCCCGGAGTACCAGCTGAAGCCTTATCCCTCAGGCATGAAGAGCTATTGTTTGCCTGGCAAAGACTGAAGGATGGAAGTGTTCCCTTCTCCTCAGGGGCCATCTCCAGAGATGAAGCTGGAGCTGCAGCAGTCATGAAACCCAGCTCAGACCAAGGTGAGCCTCAGACTGTGCACTGCTGGGTCAGTACACAGCCTGAAGCCTTTTACTGTTAATGGCAAAAATCACATATTCACTGCACTACAAAAACTTTATAGTCTCTCACAGGTGCAAGAAAATGCCAGCCAGCTGATCAGTAGTGTCTTTACCCTCTTGACTGGCAAGACAAAAAAGAAATCTGGTGTACATATACTGAAGAATTTATGGTATCGTCTTTAGAAAGCACTTCAGATTATGCATCAACCTGTTGCCTTGCTATCCAAAGCTGTATGTTCTTGATTTTATTCATTCTGTTATGGAAAAATATTCAGTTGTCAATTTTATGCAGATCACTGATTTACAATATAAAGACTCTTGTAAAGTTTCATCCGTCCTCAAAGCCCACATGATCCAATAAGCCACAAAGCTGGGGGGTTTAATCCTTTTGCTTCATTCTGACATATTTTCAAATTTTGTCTTCTATTCTGTCTTCACGACCTTGTTTTTTACTCAATTATAAATACATTCTGTTTATTTTTTATTCTTATTTTTTTTCTAGGATAGAGTTATTTTCTTCATAATTGTATGTATGAGGCTGTGTTAAGGACTTGTGCTGAAAACAGTGTTGATAACACATCAGGGTTATTGTTATTGCTAAGCAGTGCTCACGGTGTCAAAGCCTTTTCAGGCTGTGCAGGGAAATTGTGGCTGCCCCATTCCTAGAAGTGTTCAAGACAAGGTTGGACAGGGCTTTGAGCAACCTTTGAGCTGGAGTTGTCCCTGCCCATGGCAGGTGGGTTGGAACGAGATGATCTTTAAATTCTCTTCCAACCCAAACTATTCTATGATTCTATGATTCTATGACTGATTTTATGATTCTGTGATTCACCTAGTGCCCCACCAGTGAAGAGGCTGGAGGTGCATGAGAAGTTGGGAGGGGACACAGAGAGCACAGCTGACCCCAACCCACCCAAGGGATATCCCAGACCATATGGCACTGTGCTCAGCAAGAAGAGCTATGGGGAAGAATGCACGAATGGGGAGCACTTCAAGTTACTTCACTTGTTGTCCCAAGTAACTGTAACATATGATGGAGTTCTGCTTTCCTCAAAGCAGCAGAACATCTGTCCCTTCATGGCCACTAGTGAATGAATTACTTGTTTTGTTTTCCTGCATGCATGGCTTTTTTCTTTTCCTAATGAACTGTTTTTAACTCATCCCATGAGATTTTTCACTTTTACCCTTCCAATTCTTTCTCTCCTCTCCACTTGGATGCCTTGATTCTGGGCTAGATTTCTAACTGGCTAACTATTCAGCCATCCTAGCTCCTAGGAAGTTCTTTCCAACACCACTGACTCATGTCTATCTAATGCTTACTCCTCTACAGCAGTCTTTCATAAGCTGCTGTACACTGACTTTTCCTCCTCTTTCCTATGCTGCCATGTTCACGTTTCTAGCTCATGTCTGCTCAGTTTTTGACTCTGGAAGAAATAATCTTTTGTCTCTTTTTTTAAAAAGGGCCTATTAATTGAGGTTGAAAAACAGAGTAATTATTTATGTTACCCACATTTTAAAGTGCCCTGATGAATGGGTGTCATTATTACATAGTACTCATTTTGTTGTTTTAAAGGAATGCTGCTGGTGTTGATAACTCTGACTCATTTATAGTCCACTCTCTCTTCAGCCTGGCCTGTGACTGTCCTGTTGCAACATATCATTAAAAATTTGCATATTTGAGTACTTTGAGTGCTACAAAAATTAAGAAGATACTGCTAATCTTATATCTCTCTAAACATGAGATATATTTCCAATTGTTATTATTTCTATAACTAAACATATGGAAGCTTTTTTTTTAAGAATATTCTCTTTATCTCTTTAAATTTCTTAGGCTCAGAGAGAGGTGTGTATGCATTTGTGTAGAGAGGCTGATTTTAGGAGATTCTCTTAAGCAAAGATGCAGAAGTGCTGTAGTTATTAATGAAGTCCCATAGTCAAATATATAAACAGTGAAATCAATTTATACATTTACAGGTATATAGTTGTGATTATGGGCTCATACTTATGAACACTGAATAAATTGTGATTTTTTTGACTAGGTAGATAACATACTGAAACATTTCGAATGTTAATGCACATTGTTTTTTTGGCTCTAGGTTCAAAGTTATAGTTGCTTTTTTGTGATTGTAATCAGTCTGCTGGAAAGCTTTCAAGGAATTCACATGCTCAGAGCACTGTTCAATTGTATTTATAAATCATTGTGAAGCAAAATTAAAACAAAAACTGAACTCTTGGAAATGTATCAAATTGCCAGGGTCTCTTTCTCCCTGAAGAGTGATAAAATCTCCTGTATTAATGGCTTGTTCAGAGCTAGTGGAATTATTTTGAAACATAAACTAAATAATCAATCAACAATCATTATCTGCCCTGCATTTAATTCTGTCTGCTTTGTAGGCAAGACCATCAGTGTCCAGGATGGATTCCAAATGAACCATGGGTTAAAAGACATTTGCAAACTATTTAAAATTCTTTATTTGGAGCTTCTGGCATAAACTACTGTACAGAAATAAAATGTATAATCATGAATATATAGACCAATAATTTGTCCACATATTAATAGACAAAGCACTCAATTCTAAATTGAAATGACATGGTAAAAGACCCAAATGTATTACAGTCTTTAATTACATAATGCTTCTTAACACCATGTATTTCTAGGAAAAAAAAAAAAAGTAATTTATTTCATTTGCATTTATTTGCAGGAATGCTGGTCTTTCCAACTGTATATGCAATTAGCTTTTTATCACATAAAGTTCGACAAGTCTTCTGTTCTTTTGAAAGGATGTAAAAAGATTTTTTTTTTTTAATTACAGACTTCCTGATATAAAAAGATAAGTGACTTTGCTTTCAAAAGGCACAATTCTATATTTTCATGACCTTGATTCATTACTATGTGGACAAAGTTAAAGAAAAGATAGTGCTGAAAGGTGCACTATCTGTTAACTTCAGAGTGATTAATGACAAGACAAGTTATCAGGTATCTCACAGTTGAGAACCCATTAGCTTGGGAGAAAACTGAAAAGCCAAGGGGAAGAAATAAGTCATAGTAATAAAAGGAGATGAAAAAGAAATGCAGCTCTCTTGGCTATAGATTGATATGCTCTTGTTGCCATACTTAGTGCCAAAAGGAAATTCAAATTACTGCATATGTTCACTCTGGCTTTACATTAAAAAAAAATACCACAAGTTGACCAGTAAGCACTAAGTGCTTAAGTAAGAGAAAAATGACAGATGCCAGAAAAAAAACAAAGAAATTATTCTCTAGAATGAGTTAAAAAACCAACAAAACCAGTTCAAATATAGGAGAAATTTTTATTTAGTAATTTTCCCCCATTAACAGAATTACAAAAAGAAACCTAGACTGTATTAAATAGAACTGCAAACATACAATATAATTTAAATCAATAAACCATGTACATAATTTATTTTTCTTCAGACTCTAGAGTTCTTCAGTCTACTCAATGTAATGTCTTAAAACTATTACAAATTTGCCTTTTGCAAGGATATCCATTGAAGAAAAGCAAAATAGACTGAATAGATCGCAAGAGGAATTGTATGAAATTTACCTTACATTTCTAACTTCTCTGTGTTTGCAATGACCTCCATAATTAAAAAAAAAATCTTTATACAGCACAGAATTTCTCTACAGGAATGAGCTGTAGTATGAACTCCATGTATGATTTCTTGTGCTAATAGGCACCCACAGAAGTTTCTGTATTATACAATAATTTAACACAGTGTATAAAGGCTTTCTGTGTTTTGAATAAAAATGGTTTCAGAAACAGTTCTGGTTATGTTTTCTTTCTATAAAAGAATAGCAACAAAAAAACCACTGATATAAGCAAAGCATGCTTTAGTTGTCAAATGTTGATAAAATGGTGCCTACTAAGTGATATTCTATGAAATTAATTGAGTAAAGACTACCTGCTGGCTTTAAAGGGCAATAATAACAGTAAGAAACTGTGAAACTGCAGCTTTTTTTACTGAACACTTATTAAGCTCTTTATTCCTGCAGTGAAATAGATTTCTTTTGGACAAATCAAGTGAAGAGTGCATGCCTATGTTCTACATCAAGCTGCAGTCATGGAACACCTAAGGGTAGAGTCATCAGGGCTTTCATATGCAGGTCATGGCAGTGACAAATCTAAGCAGGGCAGGCTGTGAGTATGGATAGGAAGCAGGCACTGCACCCTAGAGCTCATGAAAGCTTCTAGATTGGTGGCAGAACTTCGGAAAACTAATGGTTTCTATCTGAACTGTGACAAAATACCCTCTGAACAAATACTACCTAATCATCAAGGGATGCACACTCTACAATGATTTTAATATTCTATAATTGTCTAACATACCGTTGACATATTTAAGCTCAAGCCTATGCAGTTTGATGTGTTTGGTGCCTATCTTCAGTGATGCAACTGGAATAATGGTGTTAAACGATATTTATTCACTTCTAATTAAAGTAACATACACCAAGGACTTCAGCTTATTTATTTTTTGACACATTGCATAGACACACACACACACTACATAACTAAGCTCAGTGAAGACATAAAGAATAGGAACCTCTCTAAACGCCCCCCAAAATTTGAGAAATTATAAGTGATGAGGGAAAGTCATGCATATCAGCCAGAAGGAATTCACTCCACGAAAAGCAACAGTTATGGGAAATTACAATTAATTTTAATAAAACAGAGCTATGCTCACTTATTGTGGAGAAGATCATCTTAATTTCATGAAAACTTTCTGCACAATACATATATCTTACGTCATGAAATTTTGGCTTGTTGTTAAAATATATATTCAGATATATCTTTATTTAGAAGCACAGTTATAGTGGTCTAATACTATTGGTAGATTTGAAACATAAGTGAGGAACTCAGTTGTTTTAAAAATATATAATTAAATCCAGTTTAATTTGTTCCAAATAATGAACCACAAAGCAAAAAAAAAACCTACATTGAAAACATGAGTACACAATGAGTAGATGCGTTTTGGTTTTTTTGGTTTTTATTCAAAAAATAAATAAATGCTTAAGCCTTTTTTTTCTCTTGTCCAATAAAGCCTTGGTTATCTTGGAGCTGCAATTCAGCACATTCAAAACATATTTCTTGCATTTCAAAATGTGTATTCATTTACAGAATGCTGTTTGACTTGGGGTTTTCAAATTTTTTTAAATGATCACTGAACTAAATCCATAAAATTATGTTGGTTACACTGGAAAATGAGTCTGACACAAATGAGAGTCTGTAATTACAAATTATTGAAATTTGTTGGGGACAGCTTTTGCTGTGGATGGGTTTCAAAATACTACAGCAAAATAGGATGCAAACCAGTGAAATGTGCAGAGTCTACATTAGATAAGAATACTCATCTATGCAATAATTGACTAACAGTCTTTAGAAATAAATTTCATGCATTTAGAGCTTAACAATCAAAATGTGAATCAGCAATTCTTAGTCATTCCTAAAAAAATTGTTTAAATAGAAATACTTTCCTTATAAATAAAAATATGTATATATATTTTATGTAACTCATGAAATGCATTCTCCTCTACTTTTTTTTCCCTTAGGCATAGATTCTAATTTGAGGCCATCAAATCATAGACTGGTTTGGGTTGAAAGGAACCTTTAAAGGTCCCCTAGTCAAATCACCCCTGCAAAGAGCTGGGACACCTTCAGTGAGACCAGGTTGCTCAGAGCCCTGTCCAACCTGGCCCAGAATGTTTTTACCATCTGGCACCTACCACCTGAATAGATAAGTAGAAGCTACAGCTAGGAAAACTGAAATGGGAATATGCAATTATTTCTTACTATGACCATATAATTTTCATATATTTTCTATACTATTCCTTTTATTCTTGACTATATTTAGTCAAGCATTGAAAAAAAGTAGAAAAAGTTACATGTCAATGCTGTAGGTAGAATTTAGAAGTGCTTGGCCAGCTTAACTGGAAGGCTTTGGGTTGCCAGACTGGATGAAGAAAACAAACAGTACGTGATTACTGACAAATCCATTTTGTACCTAAGGAACTGGTATACCAGCTACTGGTGTTACAGAGAGGCAGCTGGTTTTTTTACTACTATTAAAGGTAATATAGTCACTTGAGTATGAGGAAAGAACAAAGGAGGTCAGAAAATTGTATTTTTATAGTGTCACAAAGTTGATGGCGTGAAATGGCAAACCCTTGAGTTCTTATTTAAAGAAAGGATCTAGATAACCATAGCTCTAAGATAGAGAATAAAATAGCATACTACTGAGTTTCAGAACACTGGTCATCATTACTGTAGGAAAAAAAAATCTTCATACTTAGTCTAGGCATAACAGTTTTCTAGTTATAGGTCATTAGAGGTACTTTAGAAGTTGCAAATGTCAGAATTACCTATGTAACGTGAAGTATGAGTGCAGGTTGCTACGTCACAGCATGCCTGACAAATATGATTTAAATACCAATCGTAACACATTAAAGGGTTCAGATTCAGCTAATCAGAAGAGCAGAGATAAAGAAATTAATGGAATTAATTATTAATGTTTAGTTTTTTATAAGATCAAATAGAAAATGTCAAGTAATCAAGCTATTCACAAATACCTGGAAGACAATAAAGATACCATAACATAGAAAAAAATACACAACACAACTTGTAAGCTACAAATCTTGTCAAACCTGTCTATGTTTATAGAAAACAGCAAGTATGTTAATGAAATTTACATCACATTTATTGTAATATAACACTTGATATTGCTTTTAATGAATAGTTGAAGAAAACATATTCTAGTTCTACCTCAGATTATGCGTTCAGTTGAAAAAACAAAGTCAAATAGAAAGAGAATCATTATAGAAACTCTTGCTTAAAAGAAGAAGCAGCATCAAAATTTAAATGAGCAGGTTTCTCAAAGACAATTTGAATAAATTTGAGTTCAATTTAAGGAAAAAAAAAATTGTCTTGGAATAATGTGATGTCCGCTTCCAAACACAAGACAGATTGCAAGATTTTTCTCTCCAAGAAAATCCTGTAATAGTGTGAATGACCAAAACAGAGTAACCCAATCCATAGACTGAGTCAGCATGGAGGTCTGCATGGTGTGTTGAGGATTATTCAACACTATACAATTTGGGGTTACCTGAATCTATATAGACAAAGATTATGTATATTATTTTATCTTTTGTTACTGTTATTTTTCTAGCCATTATAGATATTATTTTAACTTATCTTTTAGCAGAAGGCTTTACAGAGCCTGAGTGCCTTTATTTTTGGGGTCCTAACAGACTAGCACCTGCTGGTAAATATTTTCATGCTAGGAAGTGCTATGAAAAAAAAGTGAGAGACAATGACTAGAAATTCTGTGCTGGTTTTTCTTGTTGCAGCCTAATAAAAGAAAATATTTTTTCTTATAGGGAATGTTATGGCTATTCAGCAGTGGAGAAGAGGGATGAAGTAGATAATACTGGTATTAATTTAATATTACATTTCTTTGATTTTTTTCAGCTGGCATGGAAGTCAGGCAGCATACACTACCTCAGACGATGTTCTTTGCTTTGTCAAAGACAAATGTGAGATGTGTTTGAGTTCTTCTAAAAATAATTTAGAAAACTCTTTAAGCATAAATGTAGAACAAAGCTAGAGTAAAATGCAAAAACTGGCAAATAAACAAGCTGCTTACCATAAAAGCTAAAATGTTTTAAAATTCTAATGAAGGAAAGAATAAATGTCAACAAAATGCAAAATGGTATCACATCAAATATCTTTGCAGTGGCTTCAAATTATATATGTCCCTATGATGGTGCTATTGCCCTACAATTCAATGGAAATGATCAAATTCTGTCAACTGATGGAAAAGAAATCCTGAAACCTGGTTCAAGGCGAACAGTTCAGTACCATTAAATCATTCATCTATCATTTCTGACAAAACGCTAAATGAAACTTAAGCTACCTGTCAAGAAGCAGATAGCAGCAGTACCACCTTTGTGATATGCTTAAAACTACTTAACAGCTGCAATAGTCATTCAACAGAAACTTGCTGCATTCCACCAAAATACTGAAATATAAGAGACATTACTGACTCAGAAAGACTGTGCTTTTTTGACAAAGTTCATATAAAGACCATTTTTTCACTTGAAAGATAATGTTCATCTCTTCAAATAGAAAAATGACTCCTCAGGCATGATAATGACCATACTAATTCTCCCAGTGATAAAAATATTATTAGGAGAATTATGCTTGGCAGTGCTGATCCTAATAAATTTCTAGCTAATCTGCTCAGTTTCTGATTTTACTGGTTTTGCCTGGGCTCAAGTCAATTTTATTCATAGTAGTTAGTATGGTGCTTTGCTTTGGATTTGTGACAAAAGCTGTTCCCAAAAACCAGGCACGTTTTAGTTACTGCTGACCAGTGCTTACACACAACATCAAGGCCTTTTCTGCTCCTTGCCCCACTCTAACAGTGGCTGGGGGTGCAAAAGGAGCTGGGCAGGAACGTGGCCAGGAGAGCTGACCACAACAGACCAGAGTGATATTCCACACCATATGGTGTCATGCTCAGCAACAAAAAGCTGGGAAAAGAAGGAAGAAAAGGAGGATATATGGGCTGACGGTGTTTGTCTTCCCAAGTAACAATTACATGAGACAGAGCCCTGTTTGTCTGGTGATGGCTGAACAGCTACCTCCACACAGGAAGTGCTGAATGAATTCCTTAATTTGCTGTTCACGTGTGGACGGGTTTATCTTTACCTATTAAACTGTTTTTATCTTGACCCATGAGTTTTCTCCCTTTACCTTTCTGATTCTCTCCCCCATCTTACTGAGTGGGAGTGACCAAGGCTGAGTGGGGCTTTCCTGCCGGCATGGTACAACAATGGACATTTTAAAATAATATGCATCAATAGAAACCACTCAGTACTATCAACTATAAGATTCTCTGGAGGCTTCAGGAAAAGATCATTATGCAGGCAAGTTTTCATATATTTTGTTTTTAAATTCATAATAGGTGAGA
The DNA here is from genome assembly GCF_052056855.1 of Sturnus vulgaris. Taxonomy (NCBI): domain Eukaryota; kingdom Metazoa; phylum Chordata; class Aves; order Passeriformes; family Sturnidae; genus Sturnus; species Sturnus vulgaris. Next base: position 88,498,713 of record NC_142245.1, on the reverse strand, counting down.
CTCATCCTGGTTTAAAGTAGACTTTAGGTCTTTCAGTGATAAAAAGCTACAATGCAATAAATTGTTTGATAGTACAACCTGTATGGTGTACTTACTTGGTAAAAAGGAATCTATATTTGTCAGCATATGTAAGAAAGAGACTTTGTGCTAAATCAAAATTTATATAATTGCTGAGCTATAGACTGTTCTATGCCAATCATTGTATGCATATTAGAATATATGTCATATATCATCAACTCTTTTGATCAAAACAAAAAGAGATTAAGCCTTCACATCAACATCAAGGAAATTAAGGTCCTCATCAACAGTCTTCACATCTTCAGTCTTCACAGTACTGAAGAGTTGGAAGATGCTGAAAAGTCCATTTGATCTGTGCATTGCTACTGAATAACTTAAAAATCTGTGTGAGAATGTAGCTAGGCTGACAATATAACTGATAAAATATACATTGATAAAGAGATGAATTCGAGTTCTGTCTTGGGATGATAAAAACTCATCATTCATTATTTTGAATGCAAGAATGTTCTACTCATTTTTTCAAAACCATTTTTACATAATGCACAGAAGTTAAGAAACTTGCAGTCATCAGAATAAGCATCTCAGTGCTTTCTGTATGAATCTGTAAGAATTATTTTGCTGATATAAAGTGACAGAATATAATTTTGACTACAGAGAAAAACAACACAGATGGATGCTTTCTTAAGAACAAATACACTTGTTCAGGTTCTCTATGTCAGGTAATAGACTGCTGCAACTTATTATCACTGACCAGATAATATACACAAGCATGGCTGAAAAGAAGGCTGATGAAGCATTACATGGACATGCTCAAGATAAATCTGCAGTGGAATGGCAACAGTACCACCACAAGGTATAAAGCTAAAGGCTAAGAGCAATATGTTGTGTCAGAGAACCTATGTTGATATTGCTAAGGCCTTCAAGAAAAAATGGATTGAAAAAAGACTGCAGTGAAAAGTGTAAAATATTTTTATGGCGTTTACCTTACTAATTGGCTACAAAATAGCACGATAATTTACAGTGGTTGCAAATTATGATGCCTTTAAAAATGAGATTAATTTTTCATGAAGAAGCCATAAAAATGAATTTTCCCATATTGAATTAATAATGGCTCTATAAAAATATCTGGAAACACAGGAAATAGTTTAAGGTTTAGGATATTCTGATGGAAATCTGGCACTGTAGAGCTTTTGTTGGAAGGGGCACTGAGAAAGAATGAGTAAGACAGATTTACAGGAGTTGTGGTGGTGACGTGTAGACATAACTGTCCAATTTTTGTGAAACAAAGTGTTTATGCACTAGTCCTGTTTTCATTTTAGAGATATATTTTTTAATACTCCTCTGGAAAAGCCTAGCAACATATAGGCTGCAATCAATTTAGCTAAGCAAATATAACTACTACCTTTTCCACCTGGACGTTGTTGATGTGGTTTAATTTTTTTTTTTTTTTTTTAAGTCTGATTTATTATGTGAAGACAGCCAGCATAATATTAATTTGTGGGGATGAAGCCAAGTGAAATACACATGTTTACATTAAGAAAATATTTTCTTGTCATTATCTGCTGCTCAGATGTTTTCTCTCACTTAGATAATAAGTAGTTTCGTGTAAAGGCCTTTAAAGTTATAACTTACTTAATTGCAACTTATGAATATGATACAGAGTCTCTCCTGCCAGGAAATACTAATTTATTGATTTTACTGCTGTGGACAAGTCAGCAATGACACCATTGCCTTTTACTTCTAATGGTTACCTTAGCAAGTATATTACCATATTAACCTTCTGTTACTATTAATTTCTTTATTTTATATTTTAACTAGGGATATTAATTCATTTTGCACTTCTTTATTAAACTCCTAAATAATTCTTAATTTATTCTAAAGCCTCAATAATTTCTTAGAATATTCTTGGTTTCCTCTACAGAACTCTCCTACAGTATTCTTTAGTTGTATAACTTAGTCTTCTTTTTCAGTATTTCTTTCTCTCCAGTCATTTTAACTATCATTAAAACTGCTGCTTCCTATCTCCTTTTTCCAATTAGTATGCCTTGAGGATTCATATGAGACTGCTGTTGATTAAGCTGAATTGAAAATATTATATATATAATTAGCAGGAGTACATTACGCTATATACAGTATATAGTTCAACCTGGAGAAGAGGAGATTGAGGGGAGACCTCATTATGATCTTCACCATCCTCATGTGGGAAAATGGAGGGACAGGCACTGATCTCATTCTGTGACCAGTGACAGGACTTGAGGAAATGACATGAAGTTTTGTCAGGGGAGGTGTAGGTTGGACATCAAGAAAAGGTTTTTCACCCAGAGGGTGGTTGGGCACTGGAACAGGCTCCCCAGGGCAGTGGTCACAGCACCAGCCTGACAGAGTTCAAGAAGTGTTTGGACAATGCTCTCAGACACATGGTGTGATTCTTGGGGTGTCCTCTGCAGGGTCAAGAGTTGGACTTGATGATCCTGATGGGTAGCTTTCAACGCAAAATATTCTGTGATTCTATAATCCTAAAAACCTAATGCTACTTGGTGACAAAAATTTGCATCGGCTATCCTAAAGTAAATAAATGAAGCCAGAATGAGTAGTTCTTTTCTGGTTGTTTAGTTGCTACTTATGCAGGCATGTAACAGCCTTCTATTGATACAAACATTAAATTCACTTCACAGGAATACATGAACTAAAAGACTTCTTGGACTGCAGATAACCTCTTGAAAGTACTATGTTGTATATTCACTTTTATAACAATAAACAATCTATATTTTGGAAGACATGGGATCCCTTTGAATAGGCAGGGCAAAGATATTATTCCCAGAATGACGATTGATTTGGACTTTAAACTAGAAACTGACAGAGGAGAGAGAGTGTTACCAGCAGCCTGTAAGGGAGTGACAGACAGGGTTGACTATAGTCTGACGGGGTGTGAACAAAAAGGAACACAATACCAATAAACATGGATTAAGCAAGACCACCTCCAGAATTTGCACGAAAGCAAGGAGTGCCTATAAAACACTATAATGGAAAAAAAAAGAGACTGTTTTGGGAAATCAGCACACCAAGGTGTTTTATTTCAGGTAGTCCTGCACATGAAGAATTACAGGAGAAACTGGGGGTCTTTGTGCTCTTTTAGGACTATAATGTTGGTTATAGAGATTGGTTAGATGGCTTGTTTAATGAATGCTTCAATGGAGGAATACTGGCTCTTTAGGATCAGCTGGGCAGACAAGGAGGAGGAGTTGCTCTCTATGTGAGTAAAAGGCAGAAATGTGGAGCTTCACCTGGATATGGATGATAAGCTGATGGAGAGCTTATGTGTGAGGATGAAAGAGCAGAGCTGCAGAGGTGACAAGTGTGTGGCTGATACAGATTGGCTGACCAGGAAGAACAGGTGGGTGGTGCCTTCTCTGGACAGATAGAAGCAGTCTTGTTTTCACAGGACTTTGACCTCTTGGAGAGCTTCAACTGCTGGTATCTGCTCAAGGAGCTGCATAGCAGGGCATAAGCAATCCAAAAGGTCCTTAAGGAGCATTAATGACAATATCTTGACCCAAACTATAGAGGGCAATGAAGACAGATGTTCTGGTTGACTTCATACTCACAAACAAGGGTTGGCTAACTGGGGATTTGAAGGTTGAAGGCAGGCAGTCCTCCAAGCTGTTTATGGTTTGAAGAGATTTTTTTTTTTTTTAACTCTTTACAAGTATAACATTTAACACATTTATTTCTCCAGTCTTCCAGGTCACCCAAGTCTTCCTGTAAACTTTTCTAATTCTCCTTTTTATTGAAGGAATATCCTAACTGGTATATTTAGCAAATTTCATTATTACAGCTTTAACTTCTTTACTCAAGTTGCAACAATTGTTGTTGCCACAGTCTATCATCTCTCATGCATATTTGCACACCTCACTTTCCTCACAACCAGTCTTCACCAGTAGGTGTAAATTTCCAAATGTAAATTTCCAAATTTCCAAAAATTCAAATTTCCAAACTTTTCTCTGTGGGTGTCTGATAAAGATCTATAAATCACAATATTTTGAACATTTATAGATAAATATGTTATTTCACTGCTATACAGTTTTCACCAGAAGTTTGATATATTAAACAAGGTGAAGCTTATACATTTTACTATGAGAAGCTGCAGTAAAATCTGTGAATATAGAATAGTTTAACACTGTAACACATATTTTTATAAAAACATAAGCAGTCAGGTACTGTGATTTCTATTGTAATGCATAACATTTTTGCCACGGTAGGTCCTACTAATAAACTTCCCTTTTCATGAAATCTGAATTTTATTATTTTCTATTCCTATGTCCTATATATTATAATAGGATACATCAATGTGATACCTATCATGCAACTCCTTTATGCACACAAAATTTCAGTGAGGCTACAGTTGTCCAGTGACTAAGCAGGAATTCATGTCAAAACACCTGAGCTGTATTCCTGTCTCCTACAGTGTCCTGATGAGTGACTTACGACGTTCTGATATGGTTACCTGGAATTTAGCTGACATTATTTCAGTCATAAAATCTTTGAAGAATATATATTTTTACTCGCACAGTCCTTAGTGCAATAATGACTGAAGTTGAAGCTAAAATTAATGTAAGGGTGATAACTTCTATTTTCTCAATTTCACAGTATTCCATCTTATTCTGTTTTTTTTCCATCTCTGTATGAACTTCATAAGCTATTGTTGTCAACCCACTGTTAAATAGTAGTAGTAACCTTTTATTTTTGCTCGTAAACTAGGGATTTGATTTCAATTTTTTTTCTTTTAGAAATTTGTTACTTGCTTAACACTGAGAATTTTAAACAGTCTTCTGTTCAAGGCAGCAGTAACTTTATTGGCTATGTCACTTTCATTATTTCCTGCAGAATTTGTCTTCTTTCTAGAATGACTATTATTTTTAATATTTGCTTTGTCAGAGTTTGTGAGATTTCAGTATGCTCTCTAAGCTTTCATATCACCTTGTGTGTTTTATTTTTTTCCTCTTAGTAAGTGTAATTTATAACTCTGTAAGTGAAATGGAAGCACAGGCAGAACCAAAAAGAAATATTACATCTCTATTTTTTCATCAATATTAACCCAATATATTTCAATGTATGTTTTGTCTTCACCAATACAACTGTGATTGCTAAATATGAATAATGACAGTCAAAACATGAGCAATCTCTGTTGTATTATCTACCTATCTGTCTATTCATCCATCACCCCACTATCCAATCACTTCCATAAAAATGATTAGTGATATATTTTATGGACTTAATGGAGTCTTTGGCATGTCTCCCATTTCAGGCCCAGCATTGTGCTGAGGTAGAGCTCTTTTGTTCTTGGTATTTGCTGTGGTTTATGGTTAACAAAGAATGCCATATTTCAGCAACCTTTCATTCAGCCTTATTGACTACCCTAGATACCAAAAGCAGTATTAAGAACACACTCTTTTGCCTTTTTGCAAAGATGTTTCTGGTTTCATTTCAACCACTTCCATTCTTCTTATTTTTCATTACCTTATCTCTTTTTGTTTTCAAGTATTTTTTTCTCTTTGAATAGCAATCATGAAATTTAAGATGTCTTTCTCTAAATCCTCATTTTTATTGTTTATTAGCTGATACCACCTCCTGAGCCTATCTTCTATGAAGCATCACAAACATTCAACTCAGTTTTATAGAAACAAATCTTTTTTTCCTATTTTTTCTTCTTTTTGTCACTCCTCCACTATGTCCTCTTTTGTGGCTTCTTACGTTATGCAAAAACTTATTATTAAAACTTGCCTTTAAATGCTTTGAATTCTACACTGATTAGAGTTACATGAAACAGTCTGGATAATGTATCTCTAAAGGTCTATTAAGAAATAAAAATACATGTGTGCTTCTGGCCATATGGAAATTATCTTGCTGCTTCCTACTGTTTATCATATTTTATATATATATATAGATATATTTATGTATATTTTATTACATAAAGATTATTACACTGGAGTATTTTAAACTTGTAAGAGAAGCTGCATTCTTTCCCAAAAGAATCTTTTACAGAACTGGCTACTTAATAAATAAATATTACTGATGATATTCCCTTTCATGAAGCACCTAGCAGATATTGAAACAATAAACTAAAATTAACAATTAACTATAATTTATGTCCAAACATTTTCTCATTCCCTGTTTCCCCATTTATTTACACCTTTTAATTAATCCCCTTTTGTGTGTCAATGAAATGAAAATCACAGAATTTCTCCATCTTATTTTAGGCATTTAGCTGAAATGTACAAGTTACTTACTGTGATATCTTACCTCCTTACTGTGATATCTTTGTTGTCAGTGGAGAGACAGACAATTCTAGGGCAGATCAAGCAAGATCAAAATTAATGTCTCCACTGACTTCTTATTGTGATTTTGCTAAAATCTGAAATAAACCACTGTAGAAAACATACCAAAAATTCTAATAGTGACTCAGATGCTAATTATATTCAGTTGAGAAAGTGATACATATCCAGTGATAAGCTTTTAAACACAAGTGCTTTTCACTGTAAGCTATTACAGACTAGACAGGTATGTAAAAGTGCATAATCAGAAGACTTTGAGAGGCATCCTGGACAGTTCAAAGCAGAGGCTTTAAAAATACAGAAACGTATCTGACTGCAGTGTGATGCACACCTTGGCCAGTTAATGATATATAATTGTGTAACAAGCTCATGAAGCTGTCCAGAACTTACAGCATGTCTGGAAGTGTCTTCATAGTGCATGCAAGGCTACAAGAAAAAGAGTAGACTCTGCAGATGTTGTACTTCAGAACTGCACATGCAGGCTGATCACTCTGGTATCCTACAACGTATTACTACATACCTAAGTATTGTTCTATTGTCATTAAAGAAAATTTTATTTAGTATTTGGTCTGAAGCTTTTCTGACTTATTGGTCTCATTACCCATTTTTAATGCCTGCCTATTTAAACCAGATATAACATTTGAGATAAATAGACTCAAAATCATGTAAAAATTTAGCTTCTTCAAAAGAAATATAAGTATCTAGGGTTTTTTTAATCTGTCATTGTCTTTTCTTTGTATACCAAAAATACTAAAACACCTGTACTCAGTGCCATTCTGAACACACCTTTCCTCCTCCTTTTATTACGCCTCATTTCACTCCACTCCAGACTGCTACAAACTCTGCAGGGTAATATCTGCTCCACGACTGTCTTCACCACCAGCTGCAAGGGAATATCTGCTCTGGTGCCTGCAGCAACTCCTCCCCTTTCCTTTACTGGTCTTGACATTCATTGAGCTGATTCTCCCTTTTTATTTTACTTTATTCCTCTATACGTGTGCAGCATTTTGCCCTTTCTCAAGTACATTTCACTCAAGGTGCCCCTACATCTGCTGTGGGCTTAGGCATGACCTGTAGTTGGTGGTTTGGAGCTGGCTGGAAGTGCAGCTTGAACCAGGCACTCTATATAATGATAAATATGGCTAAGTCTCCTGACAAAAGGGGTTAGAGTCTAGATTACTTTTGGATAGCTTGTCCTCTTTTTTTTTTCTTTTTTTTTTTAATTTGACATCCTCTTAAATAACAATGGTATCAAGTAACAACCTCTTCTTTTGCACATATGAAAACTCTTTTTAAAGATGGTGTTTTTTCCTAGTTAAATGAGATTCTTAGAATCCTATAATCATAGAATATGCAGGTTGGACCCATTAGGATCACCGAGTTCAATTCCTGGTCCTGCAAATGATAGCCCAAGAATCACACCATGCACCTGAGAGCAAGGTAAAAACACTTATTGAATTCTGTCAGGCTTGGTGTGCTGTGACCACGTCTCTGGGAAGCCAGTTCCAGTGCTCAGCCTCTGGATGAAGGACCTTTTCCTGATATCCAGCATAAACCTCCCCTGACTCAGGTTCAGGCCACTTCCTCAAGACCAGTCACTGGGCATGAGAGAGAAGAGATTCCTGCCACTCCTCTTCTCCTGATGACGAAATTGTAGTCTGCAATGACATCTCCCCTCAGTCTCCTCTTCTCCAGGCTGAACAGACCAAGTCACCTCAACCCCTCCTCATATGGCTTCTCCTCAAGGCTCTTTACCATCCTCATGGCCCTCCTTTGGACAGCTTTATGTCTTTGTATTCATCTGTATTAAAAGCTGTAGTTGCATCGCCTGCAGCACCGTTATTCACACTCTTCTTGCGTTAAAAAGTTTTGATTTCCGCTTTCTATCATAAATGGAATCTGATTTTGATCAGATTAAGGACAGTAATAAAAAGAGTTAACGAATTATGCCTACATCTGAAATTTCCATCAGTTTTGTGCTCTTTTTACATACTGTTATGTATTTTAGTACTTCACAGGTCCTGTTACTTTCCAAAGTCTAAATTTAGTACACAGCATAATGTAAGGTTTCTTCAGGAAGGTCTGATTTCCAGAAGACCATTTGTATAACTGTTAATTGTACAGTCATAAAGACATTAAGACATTAATCACGTTCTTCCACTTCATGTTTTTGAGGACTCACAGCAATATTTTATAGAGTAAGGCCTTTTAATTCACATGAATAAACCTATTTAAAATCATTTATGGAAAAATATGATTTAAATATATACTTTAGTCCAAAGCACATCATCAATGTCAAATGAAATAATTCTTTCAGTACAGATTTATTTTCTAAGTTGGAAAAGAAAAAGATGCTTGAATAATCAGAATGTAAAAGACACCAGAAAAAACAACATGAGATTTTTAAAGTAAATACAACAGTAAATAAAACAGTAAATGGGCCTAACCTTATTAGTTACACTAAATCTATTTTATCTCCTTCATAAAAAAATAGACCTTTTGCATACTTGAATGCACTTGCTACAGAGTAATTTGCAAATGAAATATAAAGATGTGAAATTAACTGATCAGATGCATAACTCTGCAAACTCATAATTAATGAAACTATGATACTGTAGTCATCACCAGTTGATATTTGTGCTGAGATTCTTCAGCCTTGTCTGACTGGAACTGTGGGTTTTTGGGAACAGGATTTCTTCCCAGCAATACTGAGGACTGCAAGAGGTACCTCATTTTACAAATCTGGTATACAACTCTTTTTACAGGATGACAAAATGAACAATATAATGATCTCATGAACAGATGGATATCATTAGCTTGCAATCAGCTTTGATGTCATAGTGAGGTTCCTTCCTTCCTTCCTTCCTTCCTTCCTTCCTTCCTTCCTTCCTTCCTTCCTTCCTTCCTTCCTTCCTTCCTTCCTTCCTTCCTTCCTTCCTTCCTTCCTTCCTTCCTTCCTTCCTTCCTTCCTTCCTTCCTTCCTTCCTTCCTTCCTTCCTTCCTTCCTTCCTTCCTTCCTCTTTTTCTCCATTCCTCCTTTCTTTCTTCCTTTCCTCCTTTCTCTTCCTCCTTCCCTTCTTTCCTTCCTCTCCCACTTTTCCCTCAGCTGATATAGCTTAACTAACTACTGAACTTTACCTCACAGGTCTACAGTCTTTAAAAGAAGTTCTGTGCTGGTGCCTTTTATAACATCAGTGTCTCTTTTAACTTTGTGGGTATCTAGCTGAGAAATAGACTGGTGCTAAATGAGATCAATCTCCAGAGCCTTGCAAGTTCAAACTTGGTATTTCTGACAACTTTTTGCACGGGAGACCACAATATGGGTTTACAGGCTTAGCCATTCTGCTAAAAGTTTGTGTTAATGATGATGGAATAGTATCTTTGAAGAGGCTGACTTTTGCTCATTCAGGGCCTAAGAACATCATGCATTCTCAGGATAAAGTCCTTTTATGTCCCTACATAAGTAAGACTAAGACATTTGGTGTCCTGTGAACAGGGAATGCACATCAGGACTCTACTTCAGAGCCTTGAGTTGGTCAGTATTTTGTCCCAAGTGTCTTCTTGCCAATATCATTAGATGTAATTTTTTCATTAGAGGATGAAATACCTCTTTCAATCATAAACTATTGGAAATGTGTAAGAAGAGCTTCAACTCCTACAGCAAGGAGTTGTTTTTTTTCTTTCTTACAACTAGTTATACTTGCTGTGTTTTGTGTTTCAAATAAGCATAATACTAGCTGATAACTAATCAAGTGGAAATATGTTTGTGTTTTTCAGCTAGCAGAAGGAGTTTGGAGAAAAACAAGACACTCAGAGGGATAGAATTATTTGGCTATTTCACTACTATAGACATTTGTACCTCCGAGTTTCAGTCAATTTAGTCTTTAATATCTTCTACAGATTATTTCAATTTCTGTGTTCAGTGTTATCAGTATTTGTTAGCTGATAGCATCTGTAAATATAATACATCTTTTCTCACTACCTTTTGCAAGATCATGCATAGGCATTACTTTCTTTTCCTGAAGAACTATAAAAAAATAATGCATTAGAAATTTAAGAATAGCTAGTGAACATCTCTAGGGAAGGACAGATATCCACAAACTAAAGAGACTTTCTCTCTGTAAGGAGATGGGAAAAATTATCAGTCTGATTAGCAGCCTGATAATACAATGCTATATTTTTATATCTATCATGGGTTAGAATATATGAACTGTATTACTTAATATAGTGGAGGTGCTCTAACTTCACAACAAATTAATTCATTTAATATATATAGTGTTATTACTCAAATTATTTAATGTAGTTAAGATTTGACAAGAATTGTGCTTAAAATAGCACAATAATTTATGAAAAAATAGATTTAATTTAATTTATTATAAATAATCCCCAAAAATTATTCAGTTATAATTTCATTGCAAAGTATGATATTAACAGTCTTGCAGTGAAAAAAGCCCTGAAAAAAAATATTTCAGAAACTCACTCATATGCAGAAAAGTAAACTACAAGAATCATACATTCCTGTTTTTTTTTTTTTTTCCCAGAGTAATTATACTCATCAGTTTTAAAGTCCTGTGAGATATTCACTCGTTACACTGTTGAGTTGATATACTCAATAAATATGACAATTACTTATAATTCAATGTAAATCTATTAATAAAAGGGAAACAAAGATATGAAATATGGAAAGCTTATCAAAACTAATAGGAAGTTTTGAACTATAGACTACTGAAGTGTGTAATGAAGTCATGCTAGGACAGTACCTTTGAGAAAACTCAAACCTACTTAGGTCAGATATCTTTGTCACTAGCTAAGATCAATTGATCTGCATCATGTCTGGAAGAGTAAATACCGGTGTTATAATTATCTACCCCAGAAGTGACAATTGCCTAAACTCATTTACCATCAAATGATGTATGAAAACACCTGTCTCATAGTCTCATCAACTACCTTAAGGACATTCAAGAAATGACTGGATATGGCACTTAGTGCCATAGTCTAGTTGACAAGGTAGTGTTTGTTGGGAGGTTGGACTCTATGACCTTGGAGGTGTTTTCCAGTCTTAATTGTTCTATGGTTCTATGAAATGCGTATGAAGCACACATGAAATGATATGAATAAAAATATTACCATAACTTCATTAAAAACACAGATAAAAATGTATTTTCTTTCTAAACACTAAAAGAACTATGGCTGTTTCAATATAATTCATAAAAATAGGCAAAAAGCTTGACCATACTTTCTTCATTCTAGTCATAATTATAAGTGATGAAGGAATATTTCCAGAATAATTTAAATAGAATATTTTTCCAACTGAGAATCCTAATCCCCATAAATATAAAACTTTCTCTGAGGAAACTGTCATACTTGATAAATGATTTCATTAAAACATGCTCAATCCCCATTCTCACATCCTTGCAGCTATCTTCCCTGTCCCTTAGAGAAACACTAAAAAACAGAATCTGCAGCAGCTACATCTCTTCAGACTGACCTTTGTACTGATCTGAGTGTGAGATCTCAGAACTCTTCTAGTTTGTTTTAAACCCTATGCTTGGGCCCAGTGCTGGCTGTCTCCCCTGTTTCAGCTTCATCTCTGGATGGCACCTCTTAGAAGGGGGTCAGCCATCCCCACCTCAGTTACTGTCTGACAAATCACAGCCCTTTGTGGCAGGTGACTGCAGACCACTGCCAGGCTCCCACTGGTAGCCAGGGTAGAAGAAGTAGAAGAAGTAGACAATGATATGAAAACATGTACAAGTAGACTAAAATAATCCCTTGACTGGTAGGTGAGAAACCTCCAGTGTGAATGTAACACTCCTCATGCTGATGACTTGCTGTAATTGTTGTGCCTTTCTTTTGAGGCAGATGGATGTATTTGACCAAGAGGTACACTGGAAAACTGAGCATAATACCAAAGTAAAAAAAAAAAAAATAGACAGTAGAAAACCTTTTTGCATAATATTTTCAGGGGTACTATTAGGAACCCTTTGGGTATTAATTTGGGCAATGAGTGCTAGTACTAGATAAATTGAACTATAGGCTGTTAAAACAGTAATTGTGCAAACAATAAATTCTTCTTTTATATATGTATAAAAGTATCTTTACATTTATGACCCTTTCCAAAAGAGTCTGGGTATAATTCACCAATGAAGCAAACAGACCATTCTAAACTAAAGTGCCTGGATGATGGAAGCTCTTGTGTTGTGGCTCCAAGCAAAACCACCTCATTCTCATACTATCTCCTGTCCCTCAAGTGAGGAGGGAACTCATTATAGTCTGCAAAGAGGTCAATTGGACCATTGGGAAAGGCAGGAAATTCAAGTCTCTCTTACAAGAATGTGTAAAAAAGCTCAAAATAATCTCAAGTACTCTACAAAGAGTTGCTTTTTAATCAGTCCCATCTTCCCACCTAGGGAGTAAAATGCGACACAGATTCAACAAAACATATTCAGATGGAAAATTACTTCTGTTAATCTACTAAATGTTATCTAGGGTAAGCATACTGAGCGGTACCATTAACAGAGGTAGCTAAGATATTGTTATTTCCTTTAGCTTATGAATGAGTCACATTAATTTGCTATGCATCTTCAGAACAGGAAAATAACATCCATCAAAATTTCTGAGACATTCTCTTTGTTAAGAAATGTGTAAAAGACACTTGCTCTGGTGGACTCTGGCACCTGAAGAATCTCCTTCCCAGCTGCTGAAGCCCAGCCCAGTGAACCCAAAGACCTGGGAGTCCCATCCATCCAATGACTGCAGATGCTGCTTTCCTGTTTGCAGGCTCAGTCAAGATGAACTTGTATGCCAGAGATGCACACATGCAGAGGGCACTAATGCAACCAGCTACAGAGACTACCCACAGATAAGGCATTGCTTTTACCAGCGCCCAGAACTGACACAAAACATATGTACAAACAGCCAAATCCTAGTCCTCTTCTTTGGAAGGAGTGAAGCTTGCTAGTAAAGATACACAGCCCCTTACCCTTTATTTCAGAAGGACTGATGCATTTGTGAACCCCTTCAATGTGCAGCCCCTTATCCTCTGTTTCACAAAGACCAAGACTTGTGAACCCTTTCAACAGCAGTGTGGGACCTCTGCTCACCTAATATTGATGCCGAGACCCTGTGCCCCCTACTCGACAGACAGTCCAGCTTGAAGGGTGCTAATGAACTGCTCATGCACATACACACGTGCACATCTGCACACACACTCAGAGACCAGCTTAGAGGAAAATATAAATATTTTATCTTTCAAGTGGCTCCTGCCAGTGCACACAGGCCCTGGCACTCTTGCTCCCCTCTTCATTTGCTGATGCTGGGACCCTCACCTGCCCCAACTGGCACTAGGTATGTGAGCCATCATCTCTCAGAGTCTGATGCCCCTTGCTGGTACAAAATTGACTCTCTTGAGACACACACTCCTGCAGTCTGTGGTCTCCCTTCTGCTTGCCGATGCTGAGACACTCATTTACTTCAAATGCTAGCACCAACGGAACTAGGACCATATCACCAGTGGTCTAACTCAAATTGCAGACACCAAATTCAAGCACTTTTTTTCTCTCCAGTTCTGGCATTGGGACCTTAGAATGCATAGATGAGGAGAGAGTGAGATTATGTGGAAAGAGAGTTAAGAAAAGATTTATTAAGAAAGAATGGATACATTACAGTGATTCAGTGCAGGTCTCAGTCAGACAAGAGTACTGAGCAGAAACTGCTTACACATTACCAGCCTGTTTTTCCCTCCTTCCTCTCTGTACCCAACCCATCTGTTTTACCTGTATTCCTTTCCTCTAAATGCTTCTTAACAAGTCTAAGAGTGTAAATTCTGGAATGAATCAGAGTATTCAATCATAAGAATACTGGCAAATCTAATGCTAGCTGTTTGCTGTTATGTTAAAAATCTTCCTTCGGGATAAAGAGAGTTTTGAGAGCTCAGTGAATGAACTAAACCAATAATAACAAAGAAAAATGCATAACTGAAATGAGAATTTACTTTGCTTGTCTAATAGATCCATTCTATCCTTGTGAAAATAACAACTTGAACCCAGCAACCTTTACTTATTTTTACTAAATGCTTTCAGAGCATTTTTATATTATTATAATTTTATTTACATCCTATCAATAGAGTAACAAGTATATTTAATATTTTCTTTCAGATCATGTGAACTAGTTACTGCCAGCGTCTTGCCTCATTTTAGAAAAAAAGGTAGGACAAAGTTTACAGAATCTTCAACATAATGTGCACAATATAGTTTTTATGCTTTGTTTTTTGTGTGCAAGTTCAATATCAAGACAGAAGAATGTTTTCAATTTTCTGCCAATTTCACACATTTAAAATAACATTCAACTTACAAGATTCATAATTACACAACTCACCTTGGTTGAGAGTACAATACAGCTGCAATGGAACAACAATAGGAAAATGTCTATTTTCCTAGAAAAAATGTCTGTTTTCACATAGTAGTATTCTTTTAGGTAGCTATTCTTAAAATTGCCTTTGTGCTAGCAAACACCTTTACACAGCATCACAGGAAGACTTAAACCACTATAGTTGGTTAGCAAATAATTGTAAAATTATACTATATGTTAGTGAATCCATTCTGCTATACTAGAGAACGAAAAAAAAGTTAAAATTCTTCTCCTCCTAAAATATTCATGGTAAGAAACAAGAAAGGATTCCCCATTTTCTTTTAGCTAAATGTAGAATAAAAAGGCAGCTAGTTACATTCATAGTCTCCTTTTCTCCTTCTCAATCCTTACCATCTACTTGAAGAGTAAGCTGCAGTGTATCTTGCCCTCCAGTAGTTCAGAGTATTAAACTATTTTCATGTCATTATAGGTTTGGATTTGCTGTATCTGGAAGGGCGTTCCTCCTGTCTCATTTCTCCTGTCCCTCACTATGTCAAATTTGCAAGGATGAAAAAGATTTTTGTAGGGAAAATTTCAAAAGTGATGTGCCTACACAGTTTGTGTGAAAGAACAAAGGTAAGTGTTCTAAAAAGATATGGACCACGAGTGGGTGGAAAACCATCTCTAGAAAACTTTATAATGGACTTTTTTATTTGAAAAAAGAGGGTTTTTTTTCAGTTTTCTCAGAATTATGCTGACCATGATGCTTCTATAGTGAAAGAAAGGGAAGAAAAGGAGAATAGCAAAGAGATTAACTGGAATTTAGAATTCAGGATGTCTATAATATTTTTTTAAAATATATTTCTATACAGACTTAATTAAAATATCAACAAGGATCTTTAGTCTTTTACTATTAAAATAAAGATTGGGGCTCTTTGATCCCTCTAACTCCATTATGCTTTTTTTTTTTTCCTTTTAACTCTTCATTTCGATGTAATGATTTCTTTATATTCTATAATTGACAAGGATAAGTGATGCTTCCATGAAAGATACACTTTGAAAATTTTACTGCCTTAGGATATTCAAGAGCTTGGCTCCTTCTTAAAGAATGTTCTTCCTAGTATTGCTACTTTTCTCACATCCATACAGCGAACTTCTGATGTGAAGCACAAGAATAGTTTTTCACTGCTCTCCTAATCCCCCCAAAAAATGTTTACAATAGGATGGTTTTAGATACACTTTTTCATTCCATTCCACCTTTTCTCATGAAAACATCTTATTTGTCCCATATATCATAAATAGACAAATTACCTTCTTTTAAATCAAGTTGCACCCTAAATCATGACATTATTGACCCTTCCCATCTTATATTTCTAGTATATCTATAACAGGATATTGAAATTATGAATACAAATGTCATGACCATTCAAAATTATCCATCCAGGAAGAGTTCTGATTCTTGTTAACTCTGTATTTGAGAACCAGTGTGTCAGTGATTAAGACTCCCTCTGTTTTACTGCCGATAGAAGAAAGGTACTTGTGGATGGCATCTGATTATGAAAAACTTTTATCATTTATATGTTTTTACTTACTTTTAAAAATCTAAGGATATGGAAATCTCTGCAATAATCATCAAAAATAGCTGTTGCAATAAAGCAGAAGTTCATACCATTATTATAACAGATAAAATCATTATAGTAAGGCAGGGAAAAAAGGTGTTTCCTACCTGTAAAGCCCTTGTCACACTCACAAAGAAAAGTGTTTGGAGTAACATTGATGCAGTTACCATTGAAACATGTAGATGGCTGGCACTGTCCAACTATTTCTGTACAATTTTTACCTGTATCAAAGGAATATTAGGAATATTGGACTTTAGTAAATATTTAGGGAGTTTGGTGAATTTTTTGTATATGTCAAATTTATAGCTACAATATAGATAGGCAAATAGAGAGTAGGGTGTTTGTGCTAACATTGTTCATTAGTTTGCACCAAACTCACTGAAATTCTAAGGCAAGTCAAAAGGATATTAATTTGCTTTTGTGCTCAACTACTGTGTTTAACCTCATCTAAGATATAGTTACAAATTCATATATACCTTAAAATGCTGAAGTGCTACTAGAACTTCAGTATTTATTTCTTTTTAACATGAATTTAGCTTATAGTTTCTTTCAGCATTGAGAACAAAAGATGTTCTTATGTGGAGTGGAAATGTGAGAATTTTTTTTAATAGGCAGCTATCTGGAAATTACAATTCCAGTTATAAGTTGTTTATGCTTTTACAGCATACAGGTCTAAATACCATATAATTATGCTTGCCTCTTGAATTATTATCATGACATTATTCATACTTCAAAAACTGTTTAAACTTCTAATAGACTTTATGTTATGGGAGGTACTTTTTCCTCCCTTACTCTTGTGTAGCCATACCCATAATATATGGTGGTTCAGTCTCATAATTCTTATTTACATTCAGTTTATTTATGAGAACAGTACTGTGAGTACAAAATGTTGGCATTACCTGAAACTTTCCTATATAGGCTAACAAAATGTTTTAAGTATTGCTTCTTGATAGTATTAAACATGATGATTGCTTTTAACAAAATTGCTTGCAAATCTTTTCATTAATTCGAGTTCAATTAGTACCAGACGCTTTAGATATTATTATTTTCAAAGCATTTTACACAGCCTCCATAATAATAAAGGAAATATAAAACATCCTGCGTACCATCAAGGTTTTCCACTATCTTATTGCACTGTTCATAATTATAAAAATATTTTTCTCAGAACATTGACTTATTCATACCTGCATAATTTTCTATTGGCAAATGCATTAGCAACCAAATTATTATGCACTTTGAAAAGCAATTAAAAATAAATTACAGCAATCTTTATGCAACATAAGCTTCATTTCTATGAAGTGTGTTCTATGAACCTCACTCATTCCCGAGCTATCAGCTGTGCTTCATAGCATAGCATCACTATTGTAAGAGCATAGAAGTTCAGTCTGACAGAGGAGCATTTCAAGTATTCTACTCCAAAAGTACAAAAAAGCTACAACAATTCCTTTTGTGATGAGAATGAATATTTCTGGTTCTTTGTAAAATGTACCCATACTCTGTTGGTCTGAATGCAGGAACAACATCCCCATATTTTCCTTAATCCATTTTTTTTCTTCATGAAATAAAGGTAATGGTTAGATAAGAATTTACTCAGTTATGTTGTACTTTCTGGTATGGTATATGGTAATACAATTCAGTTTCTCCAATGAGTCTTGGGTAAGCAGTGTAATATTTCCTAGGAGTATTACTTGATTTTTCTTTTTCATTTGAGACATTTAATTTGATAATAACAGTATGTTTAACAAATTGCCTTTGAAAACAAGTTTAGGGAACAGAACAATCTGGAAGAAAATATTAAGTATTTTGTTTTGCTTGTCCTTCTAATTTAAGGTTTGACCTTTCAATTAAACCAAATTTTTATTTAAAAAAAAATTCACTAATGTAATTTGTCTTTAAATTGAAAATGGAAGGGAGTTTTGGCAGGTTGAATGAAATAGTCATTTCAACAAAATCACTTATTCTTTTTCACCAGTTTGATTGCTCAGCTATTTTTAGGGGAGCTTACTCCAAATGATTTATGCTATTTGGACTAAGAACCTGAACTGCAGAATTAAAAAGAAAAGCAGTTACTTCTGTAAGTCAACAAGTACTTATTTATATCTCATGTTTAAATAGGAAAGAAGCATGATAAGAACTTATTCTCTTTTTCTCTACAATGTATTTATGAATGTCAGCAAGTATAAACTGTCTTCAAACGTGTGCACAGTCTCCTATAAGTGACTCCATGTAAAAGAGACTCTGCAGGTGTGGTAGCAGAAGTGGGCAATCAAATGATACAAAATTCTACCTTTCTACTCTTGTTCTTATTGTTTTATCATCTGTTAAGGAAAGTGCATGTGATGTTTATCCCTGGAGGAATAAAGAACTACCTGAAAATTTTGGAGGACATATACATTCGTAAGAATCTCCAGAAAGTTCTGATTTCTCAGTGCAGGAGGCATTGTTGTGGCAAGGTTTAGCGGAGCATATATCAAACTTCTGGCAGAATGTTCCTGAATACTGTGAGAAACAATGGCAATTATATGCTTTATCCCAAACATGGCTTAGACATTTTCCATGCCCAGAGCACAGTGGTGCATCCAGAGACTGTTGGCAAAACTGCTGCTTCACGGTTACGTTCAGACGAAGGCCAGCGCCGCACAGCAGAGGACCTCTCCTGTGAAGTTCTGCAAAGTAATGGGTTCCAACTCCGAGCCAGTTCGGGTCCACTTGGTGCAGTCCTCTTATCTGGCAAACAAAAATCAACTGCTCTTGAAGAAAACCAGCCTTAGGGCAGTTAATAAATTCTTCCTTGGAGACATTTACCAAATTCATTCCGTAGGACTGAAAGGATGGCTCAGAGGAGATGAAGAGACTATCACCTAATTGAAGCTGCAAGGGGCATATCTGAGGGATACTGAGGTTATGTTCTTCAGAGATTTCTCCAGTAATACTTTTATTCATATTCCAGCATTCAGTGTAAAAGTCTGAACAGACATTTTCCCTTGGTGTCCATTTTATTACTGTAGGTTTTGGTTCTGTTCTCCATTCAGTAGTCATTTGCCTTTCACATATTACCTGCCCACTGACAATGCAAAGTTGAAGAAAGCTCACTACCATGCAAAATGCTGATTTTGTAGTCATTGTTTCACTTGACCAATTTCTTTCACATATGCTTCATTCCTGAGGATAGCTTCAGAACACTTGTTCCTTAAGGCTCACATGTATTTTCCACGGCAATCTAGGAATTCAAACAGAGGAAAATATTTGTTTTCACACCAAATACACTTAAATATGAAAGCATCATTACAAAACAGAAAACGTACAACAAATCAAGGCAACATCTAATTAGTAATGGGAAACTAGAATAAGTCAAATGAACTGATCAGAACAACAATGTAACAAAAGCAATTTTTTTCCTAATTTTATTCATGATAAAATATTGATATTTATTTAGTGCATTTTTATTGTATTTGTATGCACAAAAGCTTGAAGAGATACTTTTCATGTTTCCTCTCTCTATTGACAAAACTAATGGTAATAAAGTTAAGATGGGACATATGAGGCAAAACGAGGAGCTAAACAAGAGCATCTAAGTTCTAGTCATAAGCTTTAACCATAAATATTTTTCTGATAATAATTTAATAGTTTATTATAAGAGTAGATATTCCAAAAATGTAGGCCTAAGAATTTTTGCTTTATGAAGAAAACGTGCAATCACTACTAAACACTTTTCTTATTCATTCAGCAAAACCCTTCACTAAATCCTTACTTTTCAAACCAAATGTGCTTAAGGATATGGTTGAGACTTTTATGTATTACAGTAAAAGACAACAGATTACAGAGTCCTTCAGGACTATTTAATTTATAGACTAGCCTTTTCTGTCCCTTGAATATGTCTAGCAATTTTTATTGCATGGAGATGAGTGATTACAGAAAGAAAACCAAAAGAAGATTATGAAGCTTTTCTTGGAGTCATAATGAAAATTATGAGAGCACAATAATATGTTAAATATCTTAAAAAATTTCAATAGTTTTGCATTAGTAATAGTTAAATTTGTCTTAAATACAAAGCTTTTTCTCTCCTTCAGTTTCTTTTCCCCTCAGTATCCTTATCTGAAACTCTCAGATATTTATATTCCTCTTTAAGATAGTGGCCCCTAAACTGATATTTACAAATGAGAAAGTCATTCTAAAGAAAATTTATCTTACAAGGGAAGCCATTCAATGTAAATAAACAGCATTTATAGTTTGAAATTTGTTCATATTGTTTTCATGTTTGCACAGCCCATGTAAAAATCATGTGGATGCCTATTTTTGTACACATACACACGCGTAGTTTTATTGGGTTTGCATGGCCTGGTTTTGGTAAGGGGAGGGCTAGAGGGGTGGCTTTCTCATTGTCCAGCAGAGCCAATGCCAGCCAGCTCCAACGTGGGTGTGCTGCTGGCCAATGCTGGGCCAATAAGAAATGGTGGTAAGATTTATGAGATAAAACATTTAAGAAAAAGAAGAAAAAAAAGTTATTGCACTGCTGTAACTTCAGCCAGAGAGGAGCAGAGTGAGAACATGTGAGAGGAAAGTTCTGCAGACACCAAGGTGAGAGCAGAAGGAGGGGCAGGAGATGCTCCAGGCACCAGAGCTGAGATTCCCCTGCAGCCCCTGGTGCAGCCCATGGTGGGGCAGCTGTGCCCCTGCAGCCCATGGGGGCCATGGGGATGCAGAGATCCACCTGCAGCCTGGGGAGGAGACCCACACTGGAGCAGGTGGATGCCTGAGATGAGGCTGTGGACTTGTAGGACACCCATGTTGGAACAGGCTCCTGGCAGTGATCTGTAGACCAGTGGAGGGAGGAGCCCATGTTGGAGCAGATTTACTGGTAATACTTGTGACCCTGTGAGGAACTCATACTGGAGCAGCCTATTCCTGAAGGACTGCACCCCAAGGAGAAGTATCCTTCACTGCAGCAGTTTGTAGAGAACTGTTGGCTGTTGGATGGATTCACATTAAAGAATTTAGTGGAAAAGTATCTTCCATGGGAAGCTCTCCATGCTGAAGCAGGGGAAGGACTCCTCTTCTGGAGCAGTGGCAGAAAAATCCTGTGATGAACTGACCATAACCTCCATTCCCTGTCTCCCTGTGCCACTGGTAGGAGGTATAGCTGGAGAAGAGGGAGGGGTGGCGGGAAGGTGCTTTTAAAGTCTTATTTTATTTCTCATTATTCTGCTCTGATTTTTTTAGTAATAAATTCAATTAATATCTCTAATTCCATTTGTCATGCCCATAACCGTATGTGGTGATTGATTGCTCTCTGTCCTTAACTCATGAACCCTTCATTATATTTTCTCTCCCCTGTCCAGTGTGGAGGGAAGGGATGCAAGGGTTTTGGTGCATGCCTGGTATCTACCCAGGATCAACACACTACACTGGTTTATCACAAAAGTACATGTGGATTATAATGCAACAGTACATGATTTTCTTAAATGTCCTAATTTTCCCCAAAGTTCTTCGAGTGTATTTTGGTACATACTCTGAATTAGGCTGAAAGATTAAAGAAGGACAGAAAAGATGTTGTTTGAGGAAAGTTTTAGTTAAAGAACTTTAAACAATTTAATGATCAGCTGGCAATTATAGGATGATAATTTAGGGTCATATTCAGTCTCTCTTATTTTTATCTAAATTCATTTGAAAACATCTAAAATATATCTATGTCCTATTAGTAACATGTGAACCTGTCACAATGATCTTTGTGCAGCAGAGTGGCCATCACTGTTTAAGCCTTTGAAGATACCTGAAAAGCATGGACTATGACTAACCAATAGTAATAACAGGAGATTTGGAGCTTAGACTATTGAACTCAGAAGGGGCATAAACTAGATTTTGATCCTCCTCCCAGAATAGTTTTCATTTTATTTTAACTACTGAATCCAAATTCTGCCTTCAAAGAGTTTCAGTATTCTAGCCACATAGCTCCAAAGCTAGGCAAATATGTTAATATTAATTTCCTCTCTCTGCCTCTGTATTTTCACCCCTGAGAGTTAACTCCCTATAGAAAGAAAGAAAGGACACGGATCTGCAAGAAAACTACTATTCTTGTTGTCGAATAATCCTAGTCCTTCTATTTTGAGACCATTCCATTATTTTCAGAATCTCATGATGTTCAAAGATACCATTAGATAATGGAGTATCAAATATGTAGTTTGGGTCATTTAGCATTTTTTTCTTTAAAGGTAGCAGTCTTGAACTATTATGTTCATTATAACTGTTATTACATCTATCACTGTTATCAGGTATAAAAGTCTATGGTTTATATTACCACACAGATTTAGAAATCCTACATTCAGCAGCCCATCTTTTCATACCTATTTCATAGTAAGAAATTTTCTCAGGTGTTACTAAAAAGACTTTTACAAAAGGTTATTTTTCCTTTTAGGCACTTCAAAAAGAAAACTATTGCATGTCTAATGCAGAAGAGTTCTTGCCCACTCACATTTTGTCCTCATTCATGTAATTATGCATCATTCTGGTGTCACATACAAATTTCATTTTAACTGGTAATGAAAATGTGCTTCTTTAAAATATTTATATGGGAGAAATCTGAACTATTTTTTAAAAAGCGGGTGGCAGCATTTTTACAGTTTTTATTCTTCACAAAATCATTATTAGTCTTCATGCAGCTAAAAAATTATTATGAGATCTCTATAACTAATAATATTAAATAAACAAAAATATCCTGTAAAAGCAATGGATATAGAGGGAATATAGAAAAGAAATACCAAGAATCTGTCTATTTAGCAATAAAATCATGAAGGAAAAAAATATACAGTGAAGATTATAAAAAGTAAAAAGGTGTGCATGAAGTACAGTTAATATATTAACATGTATTACTTAGAAAATCAGAAAGAAATTAAATAACTGCAAAATGCTGATGCCATCTCATGAGATAAAATAATGTCATGAGATGAAATTTGAAAGGGAATATTACAATTGTTATACCTTATGTCTGCTTTAGGCAAGGATAAAATCTTCCTATTTATAAGCCCAGCTGGCTCCATGGAATTGATAAAGACTAAGAAAATTTCAAGACTGGGATTTGTATGGACACAGAGATACTTGAAGAAAATCTAGCTCTTAAAATTACATTAAGCTGGGTGAAAAGCAGCACAATGCTCTATTTTGCATTAGAGGAGAATAAAGCAGGTAGATTTATGCAAAACTCCAGCAAAAATTAACCCCAGGTGATCTGCATTCCTGTCCAGCATTTTAAGAATTATGTGTTCTTTCTATTAATAACTGGCATTACAAACTAATAACAAAAAATAGAGTACATTATAAGTGAGATTGGAGAAACACCCGCAGATGATGTTTGACTTTAGCAACTTCTCAGGAAGAGAAAATCTGTCAAAGAAGAGAATAAACCAGGAATTGTTTAGTAACATCATGCCACCATGTTTTGGCCAGGAATGAACCTCCTCTTTCCACCTTCTCACTTGTCACATGCCCACTTTGTTAAATTCCTTCCTGCGCTTGAGCTGCAACCTTGGATCAAGGTGATGTGCAGTAATTGAGAGGGTGCTGTTGGGGGGCGGGGGACGCTTTGTGGGGCCCCCTACCTCCTCAGGAGCTGCATTAAAGCTCAAGTTCTGACCCTTGATACTCACCTGGGCTATGCTGCAAGCGAGCAGGTACTTGCTCTTACACCTTGATTACTTGGGCCTTGACCCTGATCCAAATACTTACTCTCTTGATCTCAGAACCTGTCTCCTTGCTGTTTATCTCTCCATTGTCATTCTCTTTCCCATATAGGTGCTATGGGATGGTGCCTCTTGTCACTGCTGTAACTATCACTCTCCCCTTCCAGCACTCCACCCTTGCATGGCAGCCCATGTTTGCTGCTCCCTGGGACTGTGATATTATGTTTGCTTTATTTCTGATGTGTATTTAAAAACAACAAATTTAAGCATGGTTTAATAGGTACATGTAATAAAGGAAAAGCCATCAATTAGAGTGCTTGCAAAATTTGACTCTGTGTTTGCAATATGCACTAATGTTCTCAATGACATACCAATGGTCCTTTGTACATTTTTATTTTTCATCACAAAATTAATAATTCTTAGGAAATTCTGCATTATTTGTCAACCCTAATTATTTGCAAATGATTCCTTATTTACTAGACACCATTTAAAACATATGGCATTTGCTGAAACAATATTGACCATGCTACACAGTGAATGTACCTACACCACAAAATACAGAACCCTTATTTCTACCTTATAGTTGTACTATAAATATAGACAGAGTAGTGATGTAGACAGTGCTGAACTTCCTTATCAAGGTTTCTGGCAACTAGTCTTTTACTCAACAATCTCTATAAAATGATGGTAGGCATAACAGTATTAAGCCAGGGAAATTTTACTTTATTCTAGTTTACTGTTAGCTGCCATAGTTTAACCCTGTCTGACAACTAAGCCCAACACAGGTGCTTGCTCATTTCCCCCTGTTGTGATGGGTGAGAGAGTCAGAAGGGTAAAAATGAAAAAAAAACTCATGAGTTGCAATACAGAGAGTTTAGTAGGTAAAACAACAGCTGTGCATAGAAGCAAAGCAAAACGAGGAATTCACACGTTCTCATGGGCAGGCAGGTGTCCAGCCATCCCCAGGACAGCAGAGCTCCATCACACAGCTGTGACTCGGGAAGACTAACACCATAGCTCTGAAAATGCCCACTTTGTCCTTCTTCCCCCAGCTTCACACACACCCTTCATGGTGTATGGAATGGTATGGAATATCCCTTGGGTCACTTGGGGTCAGCTGTCCTAGCAGAGATCCCTCCCAACTCCTTGTGTACACTCAGACTCCTCATTGTGTGGTGAGGAGCAGAAAAGACCTTGGCTCTGCATAGGCTCTGTTTGGCAATATCTAAAACATCATTGTGTTATCAACACTGTTTTCATCACAAATCAAAAGTCCAGCCCCATACTGACTCCTATGAAGAAAATCCAGTTAAAACCAGTTCACCAGACAGCCTAAAATTCTGTTTAGTGGTTCTGATACTGAGAAAAAGGACCACGGAAACAAGACATACACAAAGAATGAACACACTCAAGTGTCTGTTTGGAGTCTGTCCCAATTCCTTCAGGATAGTCAGAAGAAGTTCTGGTGAAGTATGTAACAACTTTTTTCTGCTGCCCTGTGCTTAGTATTCATGATGCTTGTTCCTACAGTCCTGGGACATTAAGTTGACCATGGCTGAAATCTCTGAGATGTCCATATCCCTATTCCATAGTGTCTCTGCTCCAACCTGTCTCCAGCCCCTATCAGCTACCAGTGCTTTCCATAGGTATGCCTGAACAGGCCATGAATTCCTCCAGCCTGATGACAGCTTTGCATAGATGGGTGTCCCCACCTAGAGATTTCAGGAAATGTCTGTGAGGAGCAGAAGGTAGTTGGTGGCCTGATTCCACTAGAACCCTACTACTCAAACCCAGTACTCTATGCCTGTTCCACCCCACACAGCTCTCAGTTACTTCACTCACAGTTTTGCATGCTCAACACAACAGTATAAGGACTAAAAATCTGCCAGAAAAGCAGTTCAAGGAGTTATAGAAGAAAAACAGATCCTATAAAAATTGTTTCAAATGGCATGGTTTCACCTAAATAAATCAATCTACAAATACACACTCTTTTCACCTGTTGTCATTGTTGCAGTTTTCTTTCTAAGACCATGAAGAAGCCCTTATGTGGCCATGACTGTGACCTGCTGAGGTCAAAGAGTCTGTGAGTAAAGAAAATTATCAGTAATAGGAGATTGCAGCTATGATGCACATTAGACAAATAACACAGCACAATTTACATAAAGATTAAATTTCTATGTAGAATCTCTTACTGTTTCCTGGAGCAGTAGGCTGAAAAACACAAAAGGCAAAGCAGCCAGCCTTTGATGTGATTCTAGTAAAGAGTCTCTCTAATAGAGGCTATCATGTACTTGGATTCAAAATGCCTGCAGGAAGAATTAAAGTGAAAGAAAAAATCAACAGTTTTCCTCAGTTTCTAAATGAGAAACAATTAATGAGATAATTTGTCAAAAGAATGCTTAAAACAGGAAAATACTGTTAAGTCCTCATAGGAAAACCTTAAATTATATAAGGATGCTGTATTAAAGATAAAATTGTGTACCACAGGTCAGGGCTTGAAAATATATAAAAAGGAGCTGATATATCTAAATTCAAGAGTGTGGGAAGGAAAGCAAGAAGCAGATCATACAATCTGAAATTTCCCCTAAATAAATGAAATAAAAACATCACAGACTCTGGCATGTTGAATGTGAATAGAGATTAATATGAAAACACTAGAGGGAGGAAAAAAATTCTAAGAGCAAGTAACAGCATCAAAACCAACAACAAATCTCTAAAAAGACAGCAGTAACAGAAATTCCGACAGAGACTCTCCATGACCAACAGACATTCTAATGATGAACTTATTGTTCAGTTATGATACAGTGTCATAGTGGATCATATTCACACTCAGTGAAAACTGTGGCTGAAATACAAACTAGAGAAGAAAAAGACAATAACCCAAGCTGGTGACAATTACATTTTCTCTAGTTCCACTGATCACTGATGAATTTCACAGGTTTTTTGTTTTCACTCAGGATGCTCATGGTGCCTGGGGATGAAAAGAAATTGCTAGAAATTATTAACAATGGAAATTGTTAAGGAACCTACTGTGTTCTTATGGTGAAATTCCTTTCTAATATTTCTTAATCTACATACTAATTTATCTACATGATATTTTGTTTATTGCACTACAGCTGTATTAAAAGAGAGAAGGCAGAAGTGGTTTTAAACATGTTTTGTCCTTTAAAACTGCTATACTTGACAACACAAGGTCCACAACAATAGACAAGAAACCTTGAGCCCTTATTACTTATAGCCCAGTCATAGAACAAGGTCCTGAATATGAACATCAGGGATGATGATAAAAAACATTGACATTCATTGAAACATGTATAGTGTTTACTTCCATTAAATTCCTTCAAAGAGTTTGTTTGACTAGTGTTGAATAAAGAATGAAATGAAAACAGATAAACTCAGAACTGGATACACATTTCTCATGTCCATTGTCATGCTACCTTCATTTGGTTTTTAAACTTTGAAAGTATTTAATCATGACAGTAAAACATACACAAACCTTTTTAAAGTGAAAGCATGATTTTCGAGGAGAATGCGTGAAAATTTTGATGGGTAAAGTAAAACTGCAAAAGGATTCTAAATGCAAAAGAAAAGATTATTTTCTTGTTGTCTATAAAAGCAATATGTATATTTAAACTGGATTATCACTTTGTTTCCATTTCTTTGAGGTTTTTGAGTTCCTATAGCAAATATTTCAGAGGTGCATTTACAGTAAACTTTTTTTTAAGATCAAAAATATGCTTCAGAATCTAACTTAAAATTACCACCACTTATCATGCTTTAGTTCACTTAAGGCAGCAATCTCAGAAGTGAATCTTCAAATGAAACAAACCTGAAAGAAACGCTTGAAGAATGTACCTAGCACACCCGTGTGAGTATGGATGGTTGATCCATATGTGTAAGGCTAGTCTGCAGTAAAACCCCCAAGTGATCAATAGCATGAGTATCATTTAGGGGTATCAGGTACCTTCACAGCTTCACAGCTTCACTTTAAAAGTCCTCTCTTATCTCTCCATACTACTTGAAAACATAGGCAAATCTGTGAGCTCTATGTGAACTAAAATAGAACTAGTTTCCTAACATTCAAGGAGTTAAACTCTACTGTATTCAAAATAACTGAACCTTAATTAAACCAAAGGAATTAAGACCAATCTCCCTGAAAAAAAACTGCAAATCTTGAAAAGAAAATTAATTTTCATCAACTCCAGATAATATAGATTAAGTGAATTCCATTCAATGCACTGTTAGAGAATGTATTAACTTGACTTATTCATGATTAAGGAGCCATATTTTTCAAGGATGACTTGACTATTACAGCCCATTGCGTCCAACTTTAGTTGAGGCTAGATAGAAAGAAAGAATAGGATAATTGGAGATTCTTAAATGGAATAGAATCAAAGAATGCTTTTGATTGGAAGGCATCTTAAGGATCATCTAATTCCAACCTCTCTTCCATGGGCAGAGACACCTTATACTTGACCAGCTTGCTCAAAGCCTCATCCAGCCTGACATTGAACCTTGCCAGGGTTGGGGCATCCACAACTTATATTGACAGTCTGTTCCAGTGCCTCATCACCCTTAAAGTATAGACTTTCTAACATCTAAATCTTCTCTTTGAACCTATTACTCTTTGTCATACCACCACAGTTCCTGATGAAGAGCCCCTCTCTATCTTCCTTATAGCCCCCTTCAGATACTGGAAGGATATTATGAGGTCTCCATGCAACCCTCTCTTCTTCAGGCTGAACAGCCTCAACTTTATCAGCCTTCCATCATAGGAGAGCTATTCTAATCTCCTACCATGTCCTCTGTAGAAGCCCTGAAGACAAGGGGCTAATATGCATATCTCAAAACCAATAGCCAGATAACTGTGGAGGCAGATAGGGATTGTTGGTATCTGATGCTGTGAGAAAGGACTGGATGTGGCTGGAAAAGGAGCCAATATAGAGGCAGGCCAGCACTCTACTGGGACAAACTGCTTGTATTGGATTCTGGAGAAAAGAACAGCACAAGCTGTGGGTTGAGAAGCAGGCATGGACAGTTGACCAAAGGAAGACTCAGTAAAGGGGCTCAAGACCACCTAAAACCCAAAAACCCTCTAAGCCTGGCATGAGAATGAATTTGAATAGAAATAGAGAACCTCAGCCCCAGGGCAGGGAAAACTTAAGTGCAAAAAGGCATCCCTATGAACCCCAGGTGATATATCTACATATGGCTTTGTCTGATACAATGGCCATGTATATATTTTTATCAGTTCTGGAAGTGGGGGAAAAAACCCATCCTCTATACTATTAAACTGTTAGGCTGATGTTTGGAACAGCTGTGTCTGTTATCAAGTTGTAATTTAAAGTCAGTTCTCTAGAAAGATTTGTCAGGCCAAGAATCATTCCCAATAGGCAGCCAGAGTGTAAACACATTTCCTGGAGGCTAAGGAAAAGCCATGGGTTGGATAGGTCAGCTAATCCCATTAAGCCTCAAGACTAGACAACAGCCTCTAGAAATATTCAGTTGTTAGAAAAATATCTTTGGGTCTTTAATGCAG
Organism: Sturnus vulgaris; assembly: GCF_052056855.1. Taxonomy (NCBI): domain Eukaryota; kingdom Metazoa; phylum Chordata; class Aves; order Passeriformes; family Sturnidae; genus Sturnus; species Sturnus vulgaris. Next base: position 88,469,183 of record NC_142245.1, on the reverse strand, counting down.
GATATGATTATAACCATTTCAGGGGGTTTGGAAGCACAAGACAAAAGGCAATATCTATGTCTATCTGAAAAATTAATTGCCCAGAATATGAAATCCAGAAATCCAGGTTTAGAATATATGAGTGCTATTTTAATAGTATTTTGAGATCAATATAATAGCAAAATATTTGGACCTGTGAATAATGGCAATAAATGAATTCATATTGCTCACAATGTTAAAGATTTTGAAAGATAATTATCAGTTCAGTATTCCTGAATTTTGCTTAATCATTGGCATTACTAATTCAAGTTCAACAAAAAGATTTTTCTAAATATTCCATAGGTGCCAAACATGTACTATCAGCAAATGAAATATCACAGAAAAATATTTAATGATGAAATCTCATTTTTAACACCAAATGTAAACACAATCAGAGAATCATAGAGTCATTTAGGTTGGAAAAGACCTTTAAGATCATCAAATCCAGCCATAAACCTAACAGTGTAAAGTCCAACACTAAGTGGACACACAGGGAATACATAGTCACTATAAATAAATTGTTTATAATCTATATTCCTAAAAAGCCTCTTGAAATATTCTAATATATTTGAAAGAATCTTCTGTTTAACGTTAGAATTAATAAAATAATTCCATAATTTAATATATTTAAATTAAATATGCAATATAATAGCTAAGCAACAAGAGAAATTGAATAACTTGTTTATTGTTGCTAAGATTTTACAAGTTAGTACATTGCAAGAATTAAATTACCTCTGCTCCTCCAACTATATTCTCACTTGCACTCACTTGGAGGGCTTGTTAGTACTCACAGAGAATTTAGCGAAAGCTTTTTATTGAACCTCTTAGCTGTATTCTTAAAAGAACTGCAAAAAAAGAAGAAAGAGGTAATGAATGCTCTTTATTAGAGTTATATATAATTTTCTGTGGTTTTAGTTACCTCCACCATAATTCTTGTAGGAATTCACAAAATAAAGAATATGGGACAACTATATTTCAGGGATAATGGAAAATCAGAAAGCTCACAATTTTCATTAAATGTATTTTGAAAAACCAGAGTAAATAGGCAGACAAGTCAATCCTTCTAGGTTTTTGGAAGTCACTATTAACAATAAATATGAGGCAAGCCCTGTCAGTATCCTGAGTTCTAGCCATCTGAGTTAAGATGCAGCAGTTATATGGGGAAAATTTTTTTCACATATGGCACAGAAAAACAAATTAAAACACAAAGCCAACCCTTCCACTAGTCAAAATGAGATTAATAGAATTTTAATCTAAATTTTGAAGAAGGTGTCATGTGGCTTGTATAAGAGAATTTCAGACTTGATGTCAAAATGAAAGAGCTAACATATAATACAGAAATGGACATGCAGTTCTCCTAAAACATCAGCTAAAATGACACTTGGGGAGTAACCTAGACTCTACAATAATCTTCAAAAGAAGATTTTAGCTGATGGTGTTAAAAAAGCAAACTGTGTATAGGAAAAAATTGTATCAACATTAATCTCTCGATTCTCATCACAAATAATGAACACAATATAAAGTTATATTTTGCTGTCATAAATGTCTTAGTGTTCCTGAAAGAATATTCAAACTCACTACTTGGGAGGAAGCAGGTATCATCACATGTTTCAGTTTCAGAAAAACAATATAGCACAGAGAGTTTTATAAAACTTTTGAGGTTGTGCTTGTATTTAATTGTCTGGAAAGATCTGGTTTGGACCTCATACTGCTTTCATTCAAGCGATGATTTTATCCAACTGCACTTGTTTTAGTAGACAAAGTTGAAATACTTCTTGGCTCAGAGGTAATAGGATACTGATGCATCAAAATTAATTTTCTTTGGTATCGGAAATTTGACGGAGATTCTCTTAAAGCAGCAGTGCTCCAACAGTATATTTTGGATCAATAAAATACATTAATTTTACTCAGAATCTCATAATAACCTCAGACAATTAATTTCTCACACAATTGTGAGAAATTCTTTGTTGTTGTCCTGATCATTCATGAAAAAGGTGCAGAGCTTTTATCTCTGAGGGAAGCATGCAGACTGCAATTTTCAGAGCAAAGCAGTAAGTGTTTCAGTGTTTCCTGCTGAAACCACTTCACTTTTCCAATAGGCTTTGGGAAAACTCAGTAGAGCTCAGGGAAAAAGTCAAAACAAAAGAGAAGAAACCAAAACACAAAACAAAACAAAACAAAAAAACGCAAAAAAACCCCAAAACAAACAAACAAACAAACAAACAAACAAACAAACAAAACCAAAACCAAAACACCAAAAAAACCCCACCAAAAAACCAGAAACCCAACAAAACAAAACATAAACAAACAAAAAGACCCCTACAAGTCTTAGAACGTTTAAGAAAGATGAACAAAAATCTTTCCATAAATTAATGAAAATTAATTAAATTAGTGAAATAAATTAGTGAAACTAAAAACCAATAGATGGCTTCTGACTCCAATGCACTTCGAACTTTTTTCAGGAGTGAAATGGTTTTGAATTTCTAGGATTGCTAGATCAGGATACTTAGAAGTTAAGTTGATCAGACAAGAAGAAAACTGTTTTTAAGAAGCATCACTAATACTCATGTGTAACTGAATGATATATTCTTTCCCGTGGTCCAGCAATTTTCAGAGGATTTTTGGATTGAAAAAACTACACTATTTTCTCTAGATTAGTTAAAAACTCAGTCTGTATTTCCTGTAGTCACTGAAACCACCTCTCTCTTCTTTCCAAGACGTTCCTGGCTCTGCTCATGCTTGACAGTCCTTGCTACTGAGGTTCTTGCTCACCACCTGCATTGTAAGAGTGACTTCAAAGCTCAGAGGTGCAATTAAACAAAGCAGCATCTTTTCCTCTTTCCATAGAGATATCTATATGCATCCACTGAGGCAGGAAATACATATAACACTATACTCTGCTGCCTAGCCACACTTGGTTTTACATATTTAGAAAAACAAAACAAAACAAAACAAAACAAAACAAAACAAAACAAAACCCAAAACACAGAGAAAAAAATAAAATTTGCATCATCTTTCAGAAGCTGAGGGAGTCAGAAGTAGAAACATAAAATCCATTGGTCAAGCTGAGAACTTTGTAAGTCTGAAAAGCAAACCAGATGATATATTGTCCACTTCTTGATAGGAGAGATTAAAAGGAAAACTTAAATCTAAACTGTATAATTTAAGTACTAAGCGAAAAGTTTTTGGGTTTACAAGTTTTATTATACTTATTTTGGCATTAAAAGTGTTATACAATATTTGTAATGAAAACACTGGAATTTTTTTCCTAAAGTGTAGGCTTTTTAGCCTGCTAGTAATAGCATCAGTCATGGTGGTGCGTTTAGTATAGAAAGCTTTTAACAAGACTTAAAGTCAATGTTTAACATAGAGAAAATTTTGAGTATTGTATTAACAATTATATAAATGATATCTAAAAATTAATTCAATTTACAGTAGGTAAATTGTCTTCCAAGGTTTTTCAGAATGTTGCATCAGCATTCTAGAAGCTATGAAATATATGTAATGCACATTAATTTCTTTTACACAATTATGTAATGAAAAGGGTATTAGTATAAGATGTATTGAATAACTCATCAGGGAATTCACCTCATATAGTTGGGATTAATAATCTAAGTATGTTTTATTTTCACTTCTGTGTCTTGTAAGTTTTCTGGTATTTTGTAATATTGTTTTGTGCATAAGTATTCTTATTCAAAAGGCAGAATCTCTTTAAAATATTTTGCCTGTTGAATTCCATAACACATTGCAATTCATGAGCTATACTTGGAGATTTGAATATCTGTTTGAGGCATTTGCAATTACTTTTAGTTTATGTATGATTTAATTCATGATCTTGCATTTTGCAATAGCATTACTCTACTTTTCCATCTGTGAAATTCAATTGTCCCAAATTGTTTTCACTGCTTATAGTCCTTTATCAGAATTAAGCATCACTGTCTCTTAAAATCTGCATATCTGAACAATATTTCTTATTTAGTATCTCAAAAAAGTACTGGGTTTGCAAGTTATTTTCTATAAAATAAAGCTAGATTTCTGCATTATACAAATAATGCCAGCATATATATTTCTCAACTCTAGAAAATGTGACATTTCAGTATGCCTAGTCTGGAAGTTGCCTATTATTTATTTAACCCTTTTCATAGTCTACTGTCATGTGCCATGTGTAAGCTCAGGCAGAAAAATTCTGAAGTAAACTTAGATTTTTAATTAATACATAATTCCTAAGATTATTTAGACAATTTTATATTGTGGAATGATAACTGAATTTGTGTTGGCTCTTAGATCACCTGGAAGATTGAAGTGCTAGAATAGATAAGTTATTTCATTGCAAATCAAGATCTGTAGCACCTGCACCTTGCTTCTATGGAAAAGACCAGCTATAAAAATGACACCTGAGATAGGGAATCAAAAATCAAAGTTGAAGTATTACAGTCAAGGAGGTGATACTTATGTCAACCTACAGCTGTAAGTTGTTGGTAATAGAATATCCAGTTCTAACGACAGAATAGTCATTTGAATTTAGAGTTATATATTTGACTTTCACACAACCTTAGAATGGTTTCGAGGAGCCTCTGGAAATCATCCTGTCAAAAACTCCTGCTCAAGCAGGACAGTCAGGTTTTGAATATGTAGGCATACGGGGGACTTGGACAACCTCCCTGAGCAAGTCTCCCAAGTATTTGACCACACTCAAAGTAAGAAAAGGGTTTACTTTTTCTAACTTAGTATATGTCTTTTCTGTGCCATTACATCTATTAATCTCTACTCATTAATTATTAGGCATAATTTTGCTATAGGTGATGATATAACAGGATTCTAGCCCTTTGATTTGCACAAGTGTAGAAAAAAATGCCTATTGCCATGTATATTCTTAAATTCAATCTGTAAATTAAATAATGTTACAGAAAATATTTATAGCCAAGTCAGAAAGTTACTGACTTTTCTAGAAAATCATTAAAATGTATCCACCTGCGCACCTTCAGTGTCTTCCCCCTTCACTCTACCCCAATATTATTTCTTCATATTCTTTCATGTGACACATCTTATTCTCAAAGGATTTCTGTATTCTCACTATATAGTGGTGGCCTCCTAATTTCCTTACTATATCTTACTAATTTTCCCCAATTAGAGCTGGTTTTTGAGTCGCACATTTGCTATTACTCTCTTCTTAGGCCTCGCCTAGAGGATGCACCTTTCAGCTTCCTTTGTGGAAACACTATGCCTTAACAAAGGGACACATTTAAAACTCTTGACAGTGTGACTTCTAAAGCCATGAAACCAAGACCTGACAGAATTAAGGCTGAAACTCTGGCCTGACATTGGCCTCTTAGTAAAAATCCCATCACACAACTAATCCTCTTAAATAGTTCCTTTTTCCATGATCATACTTGTAGTTGAAATATAAAATAATTTCAATCTTTTAAGTAGCAGAAGTACATTAAATTCAATTCTTTTAAATTCATAGTGAAGTTATGCAAATATATAGGATAAGAGAAACCATCTGATTATTACGTACAGAGACACCTCAATTTTTTTTCATAGGTTGACTGCAGTATAGAATTTAGAGCAGTACTGCTACTCTCTAGAATGAAATGGAAGTAAGTGGACTTCTTACAGACAGCAGTCCAAAATTTTGGGAAGTCATGGTTAGCAATATACATTCATCTGATTTATAAGCAGGGTTGATAAAAAAAATTGTTATTATTAGAAGACATTTGGAGGAGAATCTTCTTCAATAAATCTTATTAACCTATTAGGGTTTTTTTGCATAAAAGAGAAAAAGCTTTTGGAAGAAAAATTTAAAAAAAAAAACTATTAAAATATACCATTTCATAGTATTTTCCTTTTTCAAATAGTTGTTTCTTTTTTTGTTTTTGTATTTCTTTGCCTTCTTGTCCCTTTAAAAGGGAAGAAAAGTATATGAAAAAGTTAAATCCCTTTGGTTTTTTATATATTTTATTTTCATCTATTAATGAAATGACAATAACTCCTCAAAAATTCCATTTTTTAATAAGTACAAATCATTACATATGTCTGTCAGGACATTGCATGCATTTGTTTGCTACTAGCTCATTCCCAAAATTGCCTTTGGGTTCTAACCATCATCTCAACACAACACAATCAGTGTGAAGTTGGATTAATTGCGAAGTGATGTATTTCTACATTTTTCTTTGCGACATTTAATGTATTTACCCATTTTTTGTATTAGATGTTTAACTATTTTTTCATTATATGACAAAATTACCTATTATTATTTATTAATTATTATGTATTATTATTTATATTATTATTTCATATTGCTTTTTGAATATTTGAGTAGAGAAACAATTCACACGGCTTCTTATTTCTTTTTTGAAAGAGTTTACTGCACTTTGCCTTGGCACAATACACTTATCTCTGAACATTAGAAAACAGGTAACTGTTTCAGAAGTAAATGAGCTATCCTTAATTTGAAAGGCATATAAGGCATGTACAACTAGTAAACTTCTGCAGGAATATATCAGTGTAGTGCTAATTTTTCCTACATTTGTTAAAGAGGGCAGCAAACAAAGCCTATGTGAATAAAACTCTCTCAAAGTAAACATGGAGATTTTTGTCTGCAGAGGAAAAAGCTGTAAACTTAGATGTAAAATACAGATAAAATTAATAGGAAAAAGAATTCTTTCAAGAAAAATCTTCCTCGAGTAAATGCATTTTGTAGTGTGAAATATTTAGAATTATGTGTTTACTGGTCAGGTCTCCCCACTTACAAATCTAGTAGCACCAGTGTCTGTCATCATCACAGCACTTAACTATAAAAAGAAAGAGACAGACAGACATTTATGCTCTGTTTCAAAACTGTCTATTCCAGCCTTTAACTGAGAAAACTTCTAGGGCAGCAAGCATAATCGTTACGGAACTCACTTTCTCATGAATGTCTGAGGGAATGTTAATGATGCCTCACACATAGAGGAGATCACTGCGAAAGATGAGTTTACAGAGGTAAGTTATAGGCTTTGGGAAAATGAGATTTGATCATTCAGGCACTTCAGGTGATAATCATGAGAACAGTTAATGAACTTGATAAGAGGTCTTAACTCTCCTGAGACAAGCTCCTAGTGGCTGGGAGGTAATGATACTTATTTGCAGAAGCAATTGGGATAAGGCATAACAAAAGGAGATTCAATTCAACTAATTATCAGACGGGTTCATATATGTTGCTGCATGATAAATACAAAAATATATTACAAAAATTTTAAAAAGAAAAAAACAAACAAAAATTTGAGATTTTATAATTCTTGTCTTTAAAGTATGTATCTACTTATAATGTCATATATTCAATCCCCAGGAGCCATTCATTTAAGTGTTTGACTCATTGATCCTTGTGGGTCCGTTCAGATCATTCTATTACTCTGTAATTTTTTCCCATCCAAGCAAAAAATCACTGCACGAGTTTAATTGTTCCTGTTAATAGAATAAAGGTTTCAATGTACTGTAATTTCAGCATAATTCTGAATTCTTGGGTAATCCAGACTCATTGATAAGACTCTTGTGGCTGTTCAAAAATTTCATAAATTTTAATAATTATTAATTTATACTTATGTTCATGGAGCTAAACTGAATAGAGGATTTAAAACAAACATTTTATTATTTTTCAGTCACAACCTTTCAGATTCCTATAACTGTGGAGCTAAAGAAAGTTCAGTGTTGAAAAGGGGGTGTGCTTACAAAAATATAAGGAGCCAGATTCTGACGAGATTGTCTGCCAAAAGACAGTTCTTTAAATCCACATGTGGAAAGGAAAATGGTCTGATTAGTCAAAGCAGCATGGCAACTAATAATTGTATTCCAGGCTTGATTATGCACAAAGCTCAAACTTGAGAGACACAGTGCTTTTTTTTAAAAAAAATTTATTTCCTGTGTTTCTGGACAAATTCACCTTTCTTTTTCCTACTATGTTAAGCTGGAGTGCCTGGCTATCAATGAATGCCATTCCGTTAAGTTATATCTTGTCCAGAGACTTCTACATTTCTCATTTTTACAGGGTAACTGGTTACCTAATATAATCGTAGTTTGCTCCAAAATGAAAAGCCACAGCATTCCCAAATGCTGCATATTCTGTTCATACCCATACTCTATAGCAAAAAGATTTCTTATAGTTGTGCTGTCGGTGTACAAGATATTTCTGCACTTTTAAGATGGTCCCTGCCATGGAGGCATTTACATTCTAATGACAGAGAAGGAGAAATTAAGGGGAAAATTACAGGCTAAAATTCTCAAATAGGATCAAAGAGAAATATAAGTTTACTAGACTGCATGCCTTCAAGCTTACAGAATAAAAGAAATGGCTCCTTAGAAGGCCAGGAACACGATCAGACTAAGGGCCTTGCACAACAAGCTGCAGGATCAGATGCAGCACATAAGGAACGTGGTGAGTGAAGGCACGGGGAGATCCTGTGAGGAGCTGACAAACAGGCAGTCAAGGGTGACAATCTTAGAACTGAAGATGGGAACTCTTTACACATGGCCGAGCAAGAATAAACTTTGCAATGAAACAAACGTAAATAAACTGACAGAATCTAGAAGTTTTTATACATGTTTTTCATAAATAACATTGTCATGAAAAGTTATCTAAATAAATATTGGGGAAAACTGTGAGTAGCATATTTTTGTTTTTTTATAGTTTTTAGCTAGTTGAACCAGAGTAGAATAGGAATTAGTGTTAATATATTAATAAGGGTATTATTTATATGATTTGCTAATGCTTTGCTATACTATATAGTGAACTATTTAATATTATATAATTTTGATTTCTTTATTAGCTTTTTCAGAAAAATCACACGATTTTAAAGAACACGTGCCATTGGATAAATATTTGAAACAATTTAAACACGTCTTGCACATATGAGAGAATAAACTTGCAATCCTAGATACTGCTTTGAATAATGAAAAGAAAATCTTAGTTATTTGTTTTTGTAAGCTTTAACAGATTTGGTTTAGTGTTTGGATCTAAGAACCAAGGCTTGAAAAATTTATTTTTGCATCTTCATATTATCTTATAAATAATTTGACAGGTAAGCCTTATTGCACAGGCCTGAAACACACTGTCATTTTGGGATTCTCTCTTTTTACTATTAGTTAAAAGGCATTTTCTCCTAAAAGTATTTGACAGGAATTCCTGTCCAGCTCATTTTGGCTGGGATAAAATAAATTGTCTTTACAGTGGCTGGTATGTGCCAGTGTTTTGGAATTGTGCAAAACACAGAGTTGATTATATAGAGATATTTTGGTTACCATTGAACAGAGTTTACACAGAGCCAAGGCCTTTTTTTGCTTTTTGGCCATGCTGATGAGGAAGTGAGGGTTGCAAGGGAGTTTGGGAAGAGACACAGCCTGGACAGGTGACCCAAACTGGCTTAAGGGACATTCCATATCACATGCCATCATGCTCAGTATATAAAGTGGGGGAATAAGGAAGAAGGAGGTCATTTCAGGTGATGGTGTTTGTCCTCCCTAGTAACTGTAACCTCTGATTGTGCTCTGTTCTCCTGGGGATGGCTGAACACCTGCCTGCCCATGGGCAGCACTGAATTAATTCCCCGTTTTTTTTGTTCTGTGTTCAAGGCTTTTGTTTTCCCTGGTAAACTGTCTTTATCTTAACCCACAAGTTTTCTAGTTTTTACCCTTCTGATTCACCTTCTGATCCTGTTGGTCAGAGAGTGAGAGAGTGACTGCATGGGGCTTGGTTGCTGCAGAAGTCTATAGAGAATATTCCCTAAAGCCAGCAGTGAAAATTACAACTTTTCCACACAGATAGCTAAAACAGATGAAATATTTGAAATTTATATTTTAATAGTCCTCACTTTGGAAAAGACTGTAACTGGAAAAGGAGTTGTTTAAATAGGAATGACACTAGGGACCAGAACTTAGTGTAAACTCGTTAGACACTGACTGAGATTCACTTTAGCACCTACTAAGGAAAACCAGCTGCTTCTGCACCTCAAAATAGACATTTTCTCTCCTCAGTTTGACAGGTAGAGCAGCTGTTCAAGGACAGTAGTTTCCCTAGGAGAAATTTGATTACAGAAAAACATATGATCCTAAACAGTCCATGACATATAACCAAAACTGTTACTGAAGTGTGATCAACAAAGTCTGCAAAAAATGAACATGAAATTCTGAGCATTATTGTGTAATTTTATAGTGTACCTTAGTCAATTATAATATTTGAAGTGAATTATATAATTTTCCCTTGTCCAGATCCAGCTTTTCACTGTAAAATAAATATGTCTGTTTACACCAAGGACTCATTTATGTTCATTGAAGTATCAGGAGAAACAAATCAAACTTACTATAATCTGTACTTATGTGAAAAGCCTAGCCTACTACATTTGATCAGCATTGTCATTTGAAATGACAATGTCATTCTATGGTACCTGTTGAGATTCTTCAGAGGGTCCTGATGCAGATGAAGTTACTGAGCCATTATCCATAATTTTTGAAAAATCATGACTGTCAGGTTACGTTTCCCATGACTGGAAAAGGGAAACCTGGCCTCCATTTTTAAAAGGAGAATGTGTAAGACCCAGGGAATTACAGACCAGTCAGTTTCACCCCTGTTCCAGGCAAGATCATTGAGTAGATTCTCCTGGAAACTGTGCTAAGATGCATGAAAACAAAGAGGTGAATGGTAATAGCCAACATAGCTTTGCAAAGCAGAAATCCTGCCTGATGAACTCGGTGCCCTTCTGTGAAGGGCCTACAGCATTGGTGAATAAGGGCAGTGAAATAGACATTGTCTACCTAGATTTATGCAGTTTGACACTGTCCCACACAATATCCTTGTCACTGAAAGGGAGAGACATGGATGGATGGACCAGAGAGACAAAGAATAAAAGACTTGCTGGATGGCTGCATGCAAAGAGTTGTGGTCAACAGCTCATTGTCTGCACAGAGACCACTGATGAGTGGTGTCCCAGGGGTCAGTACTGGGGCAATTCTCTTCAACATCTTTGCTGGCAGCATGGACAGTGTGATCAAGGGCACCCTCAATAAGTTCACTGAGGTGCAGTTAAGGTGAAGGGAAGGGATGCCATCCAGAGGGACCTTGATAGGTTTGAGAGATGGACCAATGCAAACCTCATGAAATTCAACAAAATGAAGTGCATGGTCCTGTACCTGGGTCGTGGTAATCCCTGACACACCCACAGGTTGGGCAGACCAGTGATTGGAAGCAGCCATGCAGAGAAAGACTTGGGTGTGATGATTGATGAAAAACTTACTGTGAGCCAGCAGAGTGTACCTAGAAAGCCAACCATATCCTGGGCTGTGTCAAAAGGAGAGTGGCCAAAGGAGGTGATTGTCCCCCTCTACTCCCTTCTTCCAGATGAGACTCCACCTGGAATACTGTGTACAGTTCTGGTGTCCCCAACGAAAGGACATGGAACTGTTGGAACAACTTGAGAGGAGGGCCAGGAAGTTGAGAGGACTACAGCACGTTCCCTATGGAGATAGGCTGAGAAAATTTGGGCTGTTAAGTCCAGGGAAGAGAAGGTTGCATGGAGACATAATAATAACTTTCCCAGTGGGGGCTATAAGGAAGTTTTGTCAGGAACCGCAGTGATAAGACGATGAGTAATGGGTGCAAGCTGAAAGAGGAGAAATCTATGCTAGATTTTAGGGAAAAATTATTTACTATAAGGCTGGTAAGATACTGGAAAGTGGTATGCCCAGGGAGGTTGTGGATGCCCCAGCCCTGGCAGTCTTGTAGGCCAAGCTGGATAAGGCCTTGAGCAACCTGATCTAGTGGGAGGTGTCCCTTGCTCATGGCAGGGTTTCCTGAGACAAGGTGGTCTTTAAAGATCCTTCCAACCCTTAGCATGACTCTGTGATTCAGTGTGCTTTGTTAAGACTAATAATCTCCTTACAAGCACTGCACAGTAAAGCTGCATTAGTAAGAGTTTAAATAATCAGTAAAACAAATCAAATTTATTCCATGGCCTGAATATCACAGTTACACAATAGAAGTGAAATATGTTTAACTAGCTCTGCTTAAAGGTATATGATATATTTGAAGTCAAGTTTTATTTGTTTGCCTTCATGAAACACATCTGTTGATTTGAACTTTTTCCTTGAAAACACTCCAACTGTTTCCCTAGTCTGTACTAATTCATAAAATTGATTCAGGAAGCAAGTGCCAGGAAATAATCCAGCTTCAGTGTTTGTTGATCCTTCTGCATTGGATTTCATGGGATTTAGAAGACAATGACATAGTAAACAGCTGTATATACTCCATTTTACTGGAGGTGGTGGACGGGTAGGTCCACCAAATTTTTAGACTGTTTTCCTTTTCCACAGTGTACATAAAGTAATTGATGAACTGGGATATGATAATTACTTTCTGGCATCTGTTCTCAGTCTTTGTATTGACAAAAAAAACTTACATGATAATTAGGCCAAGATTTTCATATTTTTCACATTAACTATAGACTGACTCTTGATAAAGATATCATGGACATGAGATCTTTGGTTTATATAATTTTAAATATTTGTTATCATCTTGTCAGCAAAGTGTTCTGCCTTTTGTGTGGGCAGTGGACTTAATATGATAATGGATAATTATGTGAATGTTAAGAATGTCAACCTGATTTAAGTCTTGGGATAAGAAAAGTTTAACAAAGTTGATACCAGTCACAAGCTAATTGTGATTATCAAATAAAAACACTGGTGGATCATGAATGATAACTTATTTTTTACAACACCTCATTGTCTGTATATTATTGGTCATAATATATAGTTATTTTATTTAGAGTAGAGCTGTACCCCCTAACCCTTGAGTAGACCTGTATAAATTGTTTCTTGACTTTGGTAGAAGCCATAATAAATACCTAGGAAACTGCCCATAAACAGGGCTCTTCTTGTTATCCCAGCTTTCAGAGACATGCAGCAAAGGATCAGCTTGAGACAACAGTGATAAACTTTACATCTCACGGCTTTCAAGGAATTTCTTGATTTATGAAAATAATTTTTTAACTCATCAGGGTCTTCCTAAAGAGATAGGAACATTTAGATATATGTATATATGCATATATGTGTGTATATATATAATACTCCTCAGATTTTTATTTACAGTTTCAAATGGAACTGTTTCTACATTAAACCTCTCAGGAAAACATCAGAAAGAAGAATATCAATGTGTCAATCACCTTGTGTTTTTTAAGGGTTAGAACATTTGCATCTCAAAATAAAGAGCTTTGAAAATAAAGCTATTTATTTACCAAAGCACAAATGCAATCAGAAACTCCACACCTTTTAGATGCTTAGTTATAGGTATGGAATTAATACGCCTGAAATAGGGCATTTCCTGAAGAAATAACAGGGCATAAAAATTTCATTTTCTTCCATACGATCTACAGGGTTTATACACTGCATTTTAGACTCCATTCTACATAACTAAGCATGTAAGTTTCTGTACTGCATAAGAAATCAATTCTGAATTTGAATCTGAAAATGGGATGCACAACCGATAGATTTAAAGGTTAAAGAAAGTGTGACTGAAGACAGGGAAGAAGACTGTCCACTTGTCTGGCCCAGACCTACACATCCTGCATGAATACCTTCCAGGTAGTAGATTAGATTGAACTCATTGGAAAGTGCTCAGTTTTGGAAAAGCTTCTATGAATGGGACAAAATGGGTCTTCAAGAAGAGAGCCTGCAATAGGAAGGCCAAGGATACACAGCTGGAAAGAAATTCAAAGCTAAGTCTCAGAAATGATAAAGAGAAAGAAGCTTTCATAGGGGTACAAAACCACATGTTTTAGCATATAGAGCCTCTAAATTACTGAGAGTTTTTTTGGAGAGCAATGTCGTCAGATTCCATTAGAGGAAAATTATTTTCAGATTTAAAGTTAGTCCATTTCACCCAAAGAGATGAGGATTTCCCTATGTAAAGTGTCACATTTTCCCCATGTATTGATCTCAGAAATCAGAAGCTCGTTGTTATATGGCTAAAGGTTGTAAGGGACATGACACCCAGAACTCAGAGCCACCTAGTTGACCTCTCTGACAATATTACTTAGACTGTAGGCATATGTCAACCTGTTGAGGTCGGTCCTATTATAGAATGAGGATTTTGGAGCAGATTTATTTAGAATAACATAGGACTGATGACACAGAATTAATTACGTAGTGTAATCCTGTTTGAAAATCTCACATTTACGCAGGGAGTGCTTGAGGGACAGGTCCCATCCATGACTTGAGGTGACTCCATATTGTCCTTGAAGAGATTGAAACTGAACATATTTTCAATTTCCACTTAAAAAAAAAAAAATCCTTGTGCTGCTTCTGCTAGAACATTTCTAAAGGGCAATTAGTTATGCTTTAGGTATGCTTCTATATTACAGTTCTATATGATAAAGATTTAATACTTTTAACCTCAAAACTAAGGTCTGTGGTCTGTTCAGGATTGCAAATGTACTATTAAGACATATCAAAATGTCTGCAGAAATATTTTGCTAATTATTGTCTGGGATATTCTGAAAAAGGGTGTTAGGAACTTCAAAAATTGTATCTGAGATTTACTATTAGCAAGAGTAGAATAAATACTTTCTTAAATCAAGTCTGATCTTCAAATCCTTAAAACATTTTGTCCTCCATTTTTGATTCGGAGTTGGAATTCATATTATACACTTAATCTTTGCATGGAAGCAGCATTCTTGCTAGTGGTTACATATTCTGTTCTCTCCCTTCAATAAAAAATTTCTGCATCTACTGAGAAAAAAAAGAAAAATATCTTTATTGAATAGAGCATGTAAAGTCTGCTCTCAGAGCTAGTTTTGCTACCCCTGCTAAATTATATCACATTTCCAGAATTCAAAGCACACTTGCTGTGAATTTATGAATAAACCAACCTAGATTTCCTTAATAATAGGATTTTGGGGGATAAAATTTAGAACCAATTCTTATAATTCTTCAGATTTTAATATCTCTTAAAATATTTTTCCTGTTATAAGAGATATAAATAAAAATACTATAAGTAAAACATTCAAACTGAAAATATAAAATTAAGATAATATAGAACAATTAAATCAGAAACAGCAGAAAAGCATAGAATTTTTTTTTTCTTTTTGAAAAGTAATTTAACCTACACTTACTGAAGAACTGTCACTCACAGATTGTTCCAGTTAACAGACTGTCACACTGAACACTCTATGCAGCACAGCAAAACTGGCACTGCTCCATAATTGAGAGACTGGTTTTTAAACCTCTTGCAATTATATAATATCCCCAGAGTCAATAATATAAAAGCAGCAGCTTTTCTCATATGGATGAGAACTTTTACCATGTCTTAAATTAAGTAATATGTAACAAGCTCTTGCATTTTAAAATCCTCAAAAAGACATGTAACTGGATTAACTGTCCTTGCAGTGAGATTAGTGTGGATCAGGTCATAAAAGTAACAAATGGGTTATAGCGTATGCTTTGTATGAACAATTTCATGGATTATATATCTCAGATGCAAAAAGCATACCTAGCATAATTTAGTTGTCTGTATTTGGGAGATAGTCTGTATTGAAGCCTTAAAAATTCTATGTCTGCACTCATTTCTCAAGAAATCACATTTAATCAAGAACTACATTTAGACAATCCTATTTAAATGAAATTAAGATTAAGAAATAAAGTACTACATGGAATATGGCAATTCATGCACACAAAAAAAAAGGTGCCCAATTCAAGAAATAAGCTTGCATATACAAAATCAGATGGCAATGTTGAAGCTATTTCACATAAATTACTTATACTATTGTCAAAAATTAAGTTCTCATCCTACTTCCAAATGTAGTGTTCATTTCTCTAATGTTGTTTTTCCCAGAAAAGTTATAATGCACTGGTTATTTTTTCTTCAACTCTATAGATATGATGAAAAGCATTTAACACAGAGACACACAGAAAATTATTCTGAAGTTGGAGAATAAGGGCTGCAGTAAGGAGTTTTGCTTCAGACTGAGAGTAATAATATTCAAAGGGAAGCCACCAGGATGAAAAGTAAATTCATATCCCAGGGATCTCACTAATAAGAACAAAGAGGTAGCAAAGTGTTAATAACGTTTCCCTAACTCAAAATATGGAAAGCATCATTCACAGAAAGAATCAGAACAGGAAGAACTAACTCTGAGGGAACAGAAATGGAAATGGAAAATGAACTGTATCGGTATAAAGTACACGATTGCTCATAATAAAAGTTTTTATGCATGGAGACTCTGAATTGGAAAGGGCAAGGGAGGACAAAATCCTGTCTGTATTAATTCTTCAGCTAGCAATATAATGGAGACATGAAAAAGTCATTGAGTTTTGTAGGGCTGATCAGGCCATGTACTTGCAATAGGTAAGGAGTTGGGCCAAAACACAAGGGAAATTTAATCTGAAATATTAGGAAGAATTACTATGACCTAATTTTAGGTTTTCAGTTGGAACATCATTATTATGAGAAACGTTTATGCAATTAACAGAAATAAATAAGATTCAGACTATGTCAATACTCTGAATTCTCATTCTAAATGGCCTGTTTTACAGTTTTATTGGATGAGGAAACGATCTTAGATTCTTAAACAAATAACGTGGGCAATATTTGCTGTATGTAGTATGGGTCATTGTTTTAAACAGATTTAATCAGATGCAGAAAAGGATTCATCATAAAAACAGCTTAATTTAGTCAAAAATACTAAATCAGATTGACTTACTTATCCTAGTGAAAGGAAGGCAATACAAGTTTATAATTTCTCATAAATACATTATAGAGCTAAAGTGAAAAGTTGGCACAAGAACAAATTGATATAAATGCAGCAGAAATAAATTTAGGAGAAAAAAAAAGATATTTCTAACATTCAATCTGCCAGTGGTGGAGAGTATTAAGTTAGTAGAGTAAGTGGGGCAAAAATATATTGCTAATTTTATTAGAAAGGTGAATCAATTTACAGTATGGTTGCTTACATTATCAGGGGACTGGGTTCAGTGACATGTAGAAATGCACAACTCATTCCAGAATAAGAGAGACTTAACAGTGAAAGATTTTCACATTTATTTTGTTAAGAGTAATGAAGAATTGCCTTTTTAAAGTTCATGACATAATTTTAGCTAATATGGTTCTTCTAATTTCCCATTTCTAGTATTTCAAGATAAATGAATTTGCCAAAGGCTGATTTTTCTTTCCTAGTCACATATAAATTTCCACAATAACCTTTGCCATTCCAAGGAGGTAAAATGAAAAAAATTCTTTTCAGCTAATAAAAGGTTGACATACAAAAATGTAGTGTTAGATTATTTTTTGTTATTATTTTTAGTTATTTCTAATACTTAATTGTCCTATTAAAACAGTGATCAGGAGAATCTTAATGAAAAATCATAGTTTTAATTTACTTTTACAGACACTAGAAGTTAATCACAACTACCTGTTAACATAAATAGCCCCACTCTTTCAGTCAAAACACAGATTTATATGAATAAAGGGTCCAGCTTAGCATGTCATCTCAATATTCTTACCATGTCATAAATAATTCATTTTCTCATTCTGAGAAAATCATTCATTTTCTCATTCATTCCACCTTCTTCTATTCTTTCAAGGTGTTATGAGAAATACAGTTTGTACCTACTAATCAAGATGTTGCTTTATAGCTTGAACTGCCAGAAGAGCTGTAAACCTCAGCTATTCAGAAGAAAACACTGAAGGTACTTTTGAAGAAAATAGATCTCTTACATACACTACTCTAGGAAATGTGTGTTTAGGAGAGTCTAGAAGAAATCAAAGTGAAAGTAAAGATTGACCGGTTACAGATCTTATATTATAATGGTGCAATTATACACAATTTTAAAATTTTAAAGTATATAAAATAAATATATGAAATAGCATTATGACTGTGTTTCCCCATATTAGTAATATTCATCAAAGTCATGTGCTGCTATTAAGTAGGAATTAGTTGTATCAGTATTAGTATTATTTCAGTCATGAAAGTTAAAGGATGCAATATCAAAAATATTCTAGGAAAATAGAATATAGTTTATGATCCTCTCTGTCATGCTTAAGCTTTCTCTGTAACCAGGTATGAATTTTCGTATAGCTGGAAACAATGCATCTTGGAAAATAATGGGAAAAAAAACAACAAATAAAAGCAAGAATAGTTTTTCAGACACCAAAAAACCATCCAGAATGGGTATACTGCTCAGTCCTGCTGCAACAAAGCTGTGTTAATTTGCTGATTTCCATGACTAAGTACACAGACAGTCTAACAACCCCCTGCCAAAATGAGCTTCGCTGCTGCTTACATTGCTCCAGCACAGGACTTGTACTTGAACTGCTTGACAACAGTGTGCAGATCAGTAGTTCAATATTATTTCACTATTTCACTATTATATATAACTTATAAACTATTAAACTTACTCTGTGTGTGTGTTCATGTGTTTATTGGGGATTATGATCTTGAGCAGCTGATCTGCTATACAGATAATTCTCAGATAACTGGTGAACTAGAAAATAAAGTAGGGTTTTGAATGAATCTCTATTTCATGGGATTCAGTAAATGTTTAAATGTTTATATGCAATTATACCTCCCAGGCTTTACTCCCCCAGGTAAACCAAAACGTGTGTACCAAGTAGTCTTGGAAAAGAAGATGATTTAGAAAAAACTCAAATTCTACTTTCTTAGTGAGTGCCTAGACGTATATAATTTAATGGCAGGCAACCAGTAACAAGTTTCTGAATCTAGTCTCAGTTTGCCTTTGCTTTTTTTGGGCAAGATATCACTTCTTAGCCAATTGAGTCCTCTAAAACAAAAAAAGTTTTTATATTTTCTTTTCTATTAAAACGAAAAACCAAATCCTGTTTCTGCCTCATCTGATTTGATTAAATGGGATCAATTGCATGTGCAGCTTTGAACTTTACTTGGATTCCACTCGTTCTGTATTAGTAGTTCTTTCAGGAGAGTAATAGATTGGTCCTGTCTAGGATTGTAGTTGTAAGAAGCACATCAGTTTTTTGTAGTTGTTAGGAACTTTCTGTGTACATTAAAAGAAGCAGGAGTCATACTTTTATGACTAAGTGTACCGTTTTGGCCATCATGATTTATTAAAAGTCATTAATTTAATTTCAAATACTGCTTTTGTAGTTATACTATTCAGGCTTGTCCCACTACCACTTGTCAAAGCGTTGACTATCAATTTATATGTACGATTTCTTACTCTTAAAAGACTCAGTTAAGAAGAATGAGTACTACTCATTTAATTTATTATTCTGTTACTGCTATATTCTTTCATCAGTAACACGCTGTTAATTATCCTATACCTAGGATTACCAACCTGTACATTAAACTGCAGTGTTGTAAACTACTTTTCTAATGTTTGTGTTGCACAAAATTTTGTATTTAACAGTATTTTAGACTTAATATCTTATGAGTCAATTCAACTAGCCTTTAATTGACTAACATTTCTTTCTTGAGCTCCAGTTTAACATGTATCTGCATCTATCTTATGGACTGAGATTGTGTTGATTTGTCTCCTCTTCAGTCACCTTGATTTCAATTGGATTAAGCTTATTGACTTCAGTAAGAGGGAATTTAGAAAAATATATGTGGACAAGGAGATTTTCCTTTAGTCTCCTGCTCTTTTGTAAATGATCAGTGAATCACTTTTCTCTTCTTCTGAGAAATAACCTCAGGCTTTTAAGGGTACCTGTGTGAACAAATCCATTTTAGATGGTAAATACCTGCATACTATGATAAGGCACAGGTTAGTCAAAGTACAATGGAGGAACCCAACATTTTACAAATATATGAAATAACCATAGGCTACTCTTCCTTATTTAATAGTTTCCATTTCAATGTTCTTTTACTTGACAATTTAGTTTTCAATTTCCTTACATGCTCTCTGTCAGACGTCTTTTTTTTTAACAAATATTTTATTTTTTTCCAATATTTTATTTTTCTAAAATCAAATTTTTACACTGATTACCTCCATTACAACTTCATAAACTTACTATTTTACGCCACAATTCATATAAATATTATTTAATTTCATTTTCTCGTTTCTGAAGCTCTTTGTTTTGTTTTGAAGATTTTTCAAAACCTACTAAATTTATGACAATTTCTTTATATCACAAGACAAGCACCACTCAAGTTGATAATATCTGGAAAGCATGAAACACTGTTTGTTTCTTTAGTTACTATTGCATTTAGTTGTCAAAGTCCACATAGTTGCTCAATAGGTATATAAAGGTAAATTCAGAAACAGCTAATGACAAGATATGATGATTTTTTTTTTTTAAATTACATTGTGATAAAGTTAGGAAGATAAACAATAAAAAGGCAATTGTATTAGGAAACACTTTAATTGTGACTCAGCCAGCAGATGGCAAGTGATGTTCAGTAAAGAAAGACAATAAGGCTGAGGATCTTGCTTGTCCTATGCAAATATTCTATGAATTGAAGACCCGGACAACCTTTTTTGCTCACCTACATAATTATAGAGTATATTCTGCTTCTGTTACTATGAGAAGGAAAAAGACAATATCTTATGCACCTCGGCATTCTCAAGGGTAAGATGTTGAAGTTGTAAAAGGATTCTTTTATAGTGAACCTGAAGGGGAATTTTTACTTTTATTATTAATATTTTTTTCTGTATGCCCCAATCTGGAGTTGTTAATTTGTTTATATTTTGGAGTATTAATCCCTATTAATTGCCTGAGGATGCTGAGGGAGATGTAATGTGAAAAGAGAAGCATCAGCAATTACTGATAACAAGAGCAAAATAATACCTATAATACATTACCACTTCAGTAAGGAAAGACAGTAAGCATAGCTGGAGCATCAAGTAAATGGTGTAATAAAAATGACAAGAGAAAAAAAAAAGCAGAAAACATAAGCATCAAACATTTTTTTGCTTTTTGTAATCCAGCAAAATCTGTTAAATTTAATGTTGGTGTTAGAGAACAGCTTTTGAACCTAAAAACATAAATTAATCTACATATACAAAATGTTTGATAGTAATATAGTTTTATCTTTCCTTGTGAATTTTCTATGCCATATAAAATATCTTTTCAAGAAAGGATAATGTCTTGAAAAGGCCAAAGTCAGCTTTTTAAAAAAGTAGCAGCAGCTTCTACCCTCTGTATGTGGCCAAATACATTGTGACATATGCTTACACCACACAAAGAACTTAAGAGAAGTATTTTCACAAAAAAAAAACCAACCAAAAAACCAGCAACAAAAATACACAAAACAAACAAACATAAAATAACAACCAAAAAACCAAAACCCAATAAAAAAAATAATAATTTAAATTTAAAAAACAAACAAAAAACCAAAACAAAACAAAAACCAAAACAAAACAACAACAAGAACAAAAACCCACAAAAAAACCCAAAAAAACCCACCCCAAAACAACACAACCATTCAAACTGTAAGCTAAAGGAGAATAATTTAGATAAAAGCATGTAGTATTTTCTTTAGTTCAGGGGAACATTAAAGTTTTCACCTGACTTCTTCCCACATTTCTCAAAAATAGTAATTCATTGCTAGGGGTATAATGTTCTCTTAGCATTCTCTACACGATGCTCTATAGTCCTCTTTTTTTTTTTTTTTTTTAATGCGGTTCATCCTACTTACTAAACATTCTTCTTAATAGAATGTATGTTAGAACTGCATAAATAATTCCCATTAAATTATATTATTAATTATCTGAATGGAATTAAGGCAGGAGACTATTGAAAAAAGAAATTATGCAATTTCTTTCCTTGTTTATTATTAAAATAATTAAATTATTTCTTTTTGTAACAGTAAAACAAAAATTCTGATTTGAACGCAATCCTAATCTGCATGAAGTAGAGTCAGAAGACTGCAAGTTTGTAGAAACTTGATGTTAATTGGTTTAACAAACCTGCCAAAGCAATTAAAACAGATGTGTGTGGTTTGAGGATGATGCAGATCTTTGATGGCCCATCAAAATTAACACAATCACAGACATATTTTGCCTGAGTAGCTCCTGAATGAGCCACCCACACCGGACAGAGATTTCAAAAAGCCTCTATTTAAAAGATTGCAGTGATAAGTGAGTCACAAGAGCATGAAATGTTGAACATTTTTTGGCTTCTAGCATAGGATAAAAACTTGGAAACTTTCACTTATAAATAGAATTTTAAAGAAAAAGGAAGTGAGGAAGAAAGAACAAGTCTTCTTTTTATTATGACCAGTAATTAAAGAAAAAAAAAAAAAAAAGGTTTATTTGATGGATTTTATATATGGTGCTTCTAGATAACCAATAAAGTAAAAGCAAGATTTTCTCATTTATGTACTTTTGAAGAACAGTTTACATTTTAGTCATATTATTTAAGTTGTCTTTGACTGAAAACACACAGCTTGAGCTCTACATTCAAAATTTTAAAAATATATTAAATTTGTGCAAACACAGATATCAAAGCAGTTATTAACACTCCTGGATCAAAACACTCTACCAGTAGCTGTAGCAGATGTCAGAATATATCTCAGCTACTTAAAGAACTTGCCAACATTTGCAATTGCTTCAGTTTCTTTATTCCCACTTTGTTTAAATAATTTAAATGAAAATGTCTTTGCAGTGACTTCAAACACTGAAATGCAAACATTCCATTTAAATGTTTCAAAACATTTCTAGCCTTATAGATTGTATTTTTATTCTTTAGGATCTTGATTTAAAATCCAAATTTACGACCTTTTAACATCATAAGTAGAGAAAAAAGGACTTTAGAGTTTGGCTTTTGGGACATATTTTGTCTTTCTCTGTTCCATTAGTCATCCTATTTGATGGCCAGAAAATCAGGAGAGACTTCAAATAAATTGTTTTCTGAATCCAGTATTTTGAGGAGTGTATTAGCTGTAAGTTATTAACGTTCTCATTTTTATGTCCCTCCTACAGGGTATGTCATAGAACCATAAAAAATACTTTGGAGTGAGCCTTGAGCTAGTTTTATAGTGAAAATTTTTATTCTTAATTAAATTTTAGAATATTTGAATTGTTTTATTAAAATTAAAACCTCAGTCTTATCGTCCAGAAACATCAAATCTAATAATCAAAATAACTGTCCATGAAGAACCCGGGAAATTCTTTTTATCTGTACATATTCCCTGTACAAAGTGCAAAACTCAGATAATTCATTTGAAAACCTAATTTTTCATTTTCCTAATTATTTGTCGCTTGTCTTTCTTATCTATTTGAACAGAATAAAAGTAGAACTAGATGCTGAATCTGTACTGGGATCTTTATCATGCTGAAACTAATACATGCGCTCTCACATCAGAAATTTCTTCAGTTGTTTTGGTTTTAGTTTTAATTTTTTGACAGATTTTTTCTGTGGGTTTTTATTTGGTTTGTTTTTTTTTTTTTTTTTTTGTTTTTAAATGGAATTCATACAAGAACTCTGTCTTTTATAACATTGCATGCCTACACACTACTCTTCATTTGTCATCCTTAGACCATGAATTATGGAAATGCACAACAAAACCTGGGACTCAATACAATGAGCAAATATAGTTGTTATATGTGGTAAAGTAGATAAAGCTGATATATGCTGCTCAATTATAAGATTATTTATAGAGAAATTATTGAATATCCTTTCATCTAGATATTTTCCTAAAAACTTACTTTTTTGAGGAAGGGTACTGTTTTCTCCTGTCAAGTGCATTTGTTTGATCGCTGCTTTTATAGTTGCATATGATTATTTTTTTCTAAATAAACTTGCTAGTCTATGTGAAAATTGCAATTAACTTTACCTGGAGCACAACAGGTTTAAAGGTACATGGCATTGAACCAGAATTTTTTGAGAAGAGCTGGAGTTCAGTTTTGTCTACCATCAGTAAAGCTTTTACTGTATTAATATCCAAAGATTTTACCCTTTTTCTGTCAAAACAATTTAGCTGCATTTCTAGTTCATGAGGCCATGTATCCTGAAGCAATCTCTATCCTGCTGTAACAAAAAATAAAGTCCTATCATGTTACCAGCTTAGCAGTATAAATAACGAAGTTAAATCACATATTTGTTGATATCATGACAAATGAAGTATCTTTGGGGTTTTTTTTATTAACTAGTGTTACATGTGAAAGCTTAATTTTTTCTCTTTTAGCTTCTTTACTGAAAATGCACATCTGACATCTGTATCTCCAGACTTACATCATATTCAAACTCCCAAAATTTTGAAGTGTATAAGTCACAAAAGTTATATATATTTAACTAATCAGTTAAAACATAAAGTTTAGAAAATTTAAAATGTATGTATATTTTTAAGATCTTAAAGACTTTCTATCTTTTAGCAGTTTTACTTTGCTAAGTTTAGCGTGGGTTTTTTTTCATAAATAGGTGCAACAAACCCTACCTAGACCTTTGATGCAAGTGTCATATAGATACTGTGACTTTGCACTTTGAATATATTTTGGGATGTGAATGAACATCTACTTATCCTAATAGATTTCCTTTCGTTTACAGAAGATGTGTTAGCTAAAGCTAAAGAAGAGGGTAGTATATTCATGTATTTACTGCTAATTTCTGCTACTTAGTCTAAGTCCTAAAGACTAGGACAGTAGTTTTTATACAAACAGCCTGCCAATTAACAAATTGCTGTCAGCACCCCTAATAATAACCCCTAACTAATCTTTTAATTTGCTAAAATTCAAATTTTATATGTTTTTTATGGGAAAGGCAGGAAATAACATGGTCGCTCATTGCTGACCACAGTTGGAGAACTGGTAATTAAAGTAACTAAACCCTTGTGAATCTTTTGAGTCAAACAACAATGCATTCTTCAGCAAGATGGATAACATGAAACTCTTAGATGGCTTCTATGTATGCAGTGATCATACCTTTAGAAAGAGTGTAATTTTGAAGCCCAGCTTTATCTGTGAAGCAGTTTAAAAGAAGTATAAAATAACTTCTACATCAATCAGTATTTACACATATAAAATGTAAGCTTTGCCTTTTAGGAATACTTAATTTCAATAAGATTGACTGTTTATTTTTTTTACTCATCAACATGAAATGAGTGTTTGAGACTTTTTCAATTATTTTTTTTATTTCAGTGCTTTAAAATAGTATTATGACTGCAATCTTATCAAAATTCAGCTTTTTAGCTTTACATCCTTTGTAGTAGTTTACCCTACATTACCTTACTTCACCTTACCTTACCTCACCTTACCTTAATCTGTTTTAGAACCAGCTAAGCTTACCTATTTATTGGTGCAAGAGAATGCAGAATGTCACTGCAAAGAGAATTATTTATGAAACTTCAAAAGCAATTTCATATGAAATGTGTATTCAAATGTATAACTGAAAAAATAGGTAACTGGTAGCAGTAGTGCTGTTATTCAGTGGCACAAAATGACAAGGGTTAAGTAAAATCTTGGAAACTCAGAACACTTTTAGACAAACTTCTTTTTCTGTATTTAGTTGGAGCATTAAATGTCTTGACATTGTCTGCCCAGTGGTATCAATCATTCCACTATCATTGCTGACAGAACATACTGTGTGATTATTTTCTGGGGTTTTTGTTTGTTTGTTTGTTTGTTTTGTTTGTTTTTTTTAATGAGCTCAGATTAGGAGCTTGATTGGTAAAAATAACCCAATCTTGCCAGGTAACGGTGGAAGGTTGCAGGTTCAAAAGGAAGAAAACCTATATTGACATAAACATCTTTGCATTTTCAAAGGCTGTTTCTGACATACTTCCAGATTCTATTAAAAATTTTTATAAAAGGTTTTGCATCTTCCTGAAAGGTTCACCATCACCCATTCAGCAGAATGCAGAATGCTGGGTATTATTTTTAACAATCACTGACCAGTTGGTTACCTACTTCCCTTCCTGTCCTGGAGATGAATTTAGACAGTTACTTGAGCATGTGGAGACAGCTTCCTCACCTTTAGTTGTAACAACTTTCTTATTCTTGACAAGACACAGCTAAACCATTATACCTGAGGGATGAAAATCAGAGGGAATTATTGGTAGGAGAAAAAGAGAGGCATAAATGATAGAAGACAATGGGAACCTTCATCTAAGATTTTGAATAGATTCCTGTAGAGCCTTTGAACACATTTTTTTTCCCAACTCCTCCTCAAGTATTTTAAGGTGATTGCATATTGTACGATTTTAATGAGGGGAATAAGGTTTGTTACTTCAGCACAGGTAGTACTGAATTATAAAGAGCGTATTGCAATTCAAGTGTCTGATGTCAGCAAAGCCTAAAATTCTTACTTCACAAAAGAAAATGTATTAACTTTGCAGGTGGTAGACAATAGTAACAGTTTCTGAGGTGGAAATACAAAACTTCATCTTTTCATCTCCAAAAACTTAATAGCTTAGTCCTCCGAGCTTCATAAAATTTCTACTTTCCTTGTACATCAGCCAATACAGAATAGGAAAAAAATATTCAAAATGTTTGATTCTGTATTTGTTATTCATACTCAGCTAATGCACTTTTTACTAATTTCTGCTTAAAATGTGGATAGAATTGAAACATAAGAATACATGGCAGCTTGTAGAATAAGTCAAACTGACAGAAAAAATGAGTTACACAAGTCATCTCTAGCAGTGATTCTAATTCTGATGTTAAGGCAAATACAATGGCAATGAAGTTAGGCGACAATGCCATTCAGATCAGGGACTCCTGATTAAAAAAAAAAAAAATAAAATAAAACCACCAGTAACCAGATTAAGCTTTTTTATGTCAGAATAAATCAAGTCTCAAAGTCAAGATATTTTTTCCCCATGTTTACACAGGGTGAACTACAGAATAACAGACATTCAATAGCAGTTTTAACTGCATTGCTAGTTTACCTGAAGCACAAAGGATTCCCTGGCTCAATACTCACCATTAATACTTAATGTATCCAGGTCAATACATTTGTTATTTTTCCAAGGGTGAAAAACTTGCTTTATCCTACAGATTACATTTAGACATTGTTACAAATAGTAACAATAGAAACACACAAAAAAGAACCAATATCTCAGAAAAAGTTATTTAAGATATGGGCAAACAGGATAATCCACTATCTGAAATATTTGTTGAAAAATTCATAATCCTGAAGACTGCTAGTTCCTTCTCATTGTGGAGGTTTTATTTAGGCTTTTGGTATGGTGAACTCTGTGCTGTTCAATTTTACTTAGGTTTAGGTCTTAGTGACCTCAAATTTTATTTTTACAGTCCATATCTTCACACTTTAAGCCGTGGTTTCTATTTATAAAGGGATTAAATTTCTGTGAACCATTATTCTGCTTCCAACATTTTTATCAAGTCTAGAAAATTGATTGGAGCCAAGACATTCCTGCATTCCCTCCTGTCCATCCTCCTCCTCCCCGAAGCAGTTTCAAAATTCCAACTAATGACACAATTAAAACTTTTTGTGAAATCCTACAATGGTGGTTCACCCTTTGTCACTAGGGCTCTCAGTGGTGAAATTACAGAGGAAACCTATTTTCTTTAATATCAAAGTATTTCAAAAGATTGGAAAAGGATAAAAGTAAAGGATCTATCTATCTATCTATCTATTTATCTATGAACAAAAAACTCCACAAAAGATAGAAAAAAAATCAGCAATTAATATTTTAAGGTCTTATTTTGTCCTGTAGGTTAATTGCAGATGGTTGTTCTCTCAATTCTATCATATGCATCTCATGTTTGATAAATTCTATTGCGCCAAGTAAATTAGAGGTTTACTAAGAATTTTTTACTATGAATTTCTATTATAAACTAGGGGTTCTTAAAATGTCAGAAGAGAAAGACAAAATAACTAGATTACTGTATCATAGGATGTTTAAGAGACAACTATACAATATAAGAGAAAAAAGCTTAAAATTTCTAATTTTTGGATGTGCAGAGTAGCATCTCCAGAAGAAATGGTTAAGTAATAATGTCATTGTGCAAGACATCAGCTGGCATATTTCCTCAAGAATGAAATAAGTTAGGAAAAGTTAATATGGAATTGGCAGCTGTGATCAAGGACACAGAAAATAGAACCATGAATGGAAAATAGAGGTTAGCTTGTTAGTTTTGACTAAGTAAAATAAAAGCTGAAAGTGATATGATAGATGTTTATAGGCATAAAGGTAATGTTGGAAATAGGTATAATATAAACTGTAAAAATATTAAAGAAAAAAAAATATATTAATAGGACAGACTTACCAGGAGAATAGAATAAAACAGGTTTGTTGAAAAGAGGAAAACTCAACACGGAGCTGACATCTGCATTAGATTAGAAGATGCATGCAACAGCATGCAGCTGGATGAGGTTTTATATTTCTCAGTATTATTATCCCATTTTAATTTCTGTTATGAAGCCAGCATCACATCTCATACAATTTCTCATTAATCTTGGAGCTGTATCAGAGGCATAAGAAGCGAATATAGGATGTTCTTTAGTCCTTAATTTCTGATATGAACAGAGTGCTCCCAACACAGTCTTTTAGGTCACTTTGTATACAGTTCGATTTACAGTTAAAAATTCTATCATATTCAGGTTTCAATAATGCATCATCTTTGTTAAGAAATTTTAATGGAATCTTACCTAGTCTCTTGTATTTGACAGTTTGAATTGATATATCCTGTAAATATAGAGTTTGCTAAGCATTCACTAGAAAATATGTCAATCCACCAAACAAGGGAAGGATTTCTGACAATTTCAACATTAAAGCTTTAAATTAGATTCTAAAAGCAAGTGGAAATTTTGCCAGTTTTCTATGTATAGTTATTGGCCCCGCTGTTTTCTTTATAATTCAGTAGCATTTCTTTCTATATATTTATCCAAAAACCTATTTTAAAATCTATTATCTAGGTGAATATTTTCTGAGTTTTTCTGAGAGTGTTTCAAGTCAAATTAACTTAAGGCTGAACAAGGAAAGCCTGAAAAATACAGTGCTAGGAGAATGTATGAATTAGAAGCAGCCAGGAGTCCATAGCCTTAGTAGTTCTGATACCCTGTTACTTTTATAAAAACAAGAAGGGCTTTTTAGGAAGGTAACCAAACATGATACCTAGACAAGAAATATTAAAAGTTTTTTGTATTTGATCACAATGATACATGACTTCAAAGATGAAAAGCATAGATTTATTTTACTGTATCCAGTTTATGTTTGAAAAATATATCTATTGTATAAAAGAAGTGAGCTGTGGAGAATATGTTTATTGGATTTTTTTTCCCCACTGGAATAGTCTTCTCAGACAAGTTACTTTGAACTGTAGGCAATATAGGAAGGAATTAATATCTCAGTAAATTTTCATTAAAATACCTTTTGATGAGGCTCGTGACGGTAAGACAATATGACACAAGGGAATCCTAACAAGTTGTGTGAATTATTTCTTGCTATTGTCACAATACTTTTAAAGGAAGAATGTTAAATCATCTTAAAATGGAAACTCAGGGAACTAAGTAATTAAAGTCTATGTGCAAGGAAAAAGATATGATTAATAATAAAATATCTGCCCTTTTTGTGCCAATGAAAGTTATTTTAAAAATCTATGGTTCTCTGCTGTAATTTTCAGGTCTATATTGACATATTATTTTAATGTCTTAAACATGCTCCTTAAAGGGCTTTTGTCATAAGCAACTATAATCTAAAGCTACATATATGTATATTTAAGTGCAATTATATTCTGTGTAGCCAAACTATGTACAGGTGTATAGCATTTTATAACTTTAGGCTTTTATCACACCTTGATGTATGCTGTTTTCAAGTAAAGCAGAATCCATAAGATAGATTGATAAACGAATAAGGATACAAAATTCCTAAATGCTGTTTTCCTAATCCCTGCCAATGTGTTCCTATTTTCTCTGCATGGTTTATTTTGTGTTTTGTCTTTCATAAAATTTAAATCATTGGCACCTTTAAAAACAATGTACTATCTGGATTCCTAAAATGCTTAGAGGATTCCAAAATGCTTAATGATCTGCATATTACATGGGTTTAATATGGAGCAAAAGAGTGACCAAGACTTAATTACTCATTACTTGCAAAATAAAGACATCAAATATATTTATATTTTATTTGGGAAAACAAACAAACAAACAAACAACAACAACGAAACAACAACAACAAAAACCAAAAACCATCACTGACTGAATTCTGTATAAGTATTGAAGTACCTCTAAGCACATTACTGTTTGAGGGCTTGCTTAACATTTTTATCATCACTAAAAGAGTAAAGGTAGTAGAATTGGATAAAATGTTCTTTATTTAGATCAGATAGACAACTTCTTGAATAAGAAAGTAGAAGAATTAAGTTTGAACTGTGATGACTACCTAAAATGGAATCAAAACTTACATTAATGTGAAAGGAAGTAGATTAAAAATTACCAAATTTACAAATAAATAAATAAATGTGACTTTTAAGAGTTTTTCAGAGCTTACAAATCTAATATGCCAGACCAAAAAAAAAAAAATATATATATATATATTCAGTTAAAATACTCAAATGATCAAATATTAACAGCAGAATTTAGTTTGGAACTGTATTGAGTCTGGCTGAGAAGGAGTTCATTTTTCCCACAGCAGTCCTCACAGTGCAGTGCTCTGCACTGGGGGCTATAAAGGTTTTATGGAGGCTATAAAGGTGTTCTGGGTGCTGTGAGCAGTCCTGGCACAGCATCAGTGCTGTCTCTCCATCATTCCACCACCATCAGTAGGCTGCAGGTGGGCAAAATCTTGGCAGGGGACAGGACGAGTGCAGCTGACCCAAACTGACCAAAGGTGTATTCCATAGCATATGATGTCACATTTAAAAATCTAAGAAAAGGAGAAGTAAAAGGGGGCATTCATTATTTATAAGTTTTGTCTTCCAGAGGAACTGCTACTTGTGCTGAAGCACTGCTTTTTGGGAAGTAGCAGAGCATTGCTTGCTGATGGGAAGTAGAGAATAAAGTCTTTAGTTTTTTTCTTTGCTTTTCTACATTAAATCTTTTGCTTTTGCTTTATTAAACTGCCTTGTCTCAACCCACAAGTTGTTTTCCATCTTATTTTCTCTCCATTCAGATAAGAAGGGGAAGTGAAAGAGTGGCCTTGTCGGGCATCTGGCATCCAGCCAAGGTCAACCCACTACAGGAGATTAATTTAATTTGAATCTTTTTTAAATTATGTAATGTGTATTCACAATTTATAGTAATTAAGTATTGTTTCATTTCATTATGAATCAGGAAAAAAAAAAAGAAAATAAGGTCATTGCCAGAGAAATTTCAAGGAACATTGTTTTTATTAAAACTTCCATTTTACTGCAATCAGAAGCATTTTGGAGAACATCAAGCTTTTATCCTGTTATTGGAAGTGACATAGACATATTAATATTTTTTTATAATGGCTTGAAAAGTTGGAAATACCGTAAATATTTTTTTAGATTACTAGTATTTTTTTTCGATATCATAACACTCTTTATTCTATGTGGAAGCTTAACTGATAATGTAAACTAATTCCAAAATATATCTATAGAAAAAAATAATTCCTTGCACAAACTTCTTGTAATGAAATGACTCTATATCTTTAATTGCTCATACCATATCAACTGAATTATTGAATTAATCTAATTTAGATATGCTACAGTTTAGATCATTTTAATCGATCTTCAATTTAAAAATATCTAAAGGTAAATGTCCAAGGAATTACCTGAAGATAATTCTTAAATTTTTTTTCAGTTTATTTGCCATTACAAAATGACACTTCAATGTCTTGAGTGCCCCAACCTTTAGTCTTTGCAAAGAGAACATGGCAGTTTAAAAAAAATACTAATAAACTCACATAAACACATGGCCCTCTACAAGATTAACAACATAAGTCTCTGCTCCCACCAGTGACCTATACACGTCTCCTTAAACATCTGAGAAAATAGATAGAATTTGTACAATGCAAAATCAATACACTATTAGTTCCTTATCCTGACCCACTGTCACACCATCAGGACTGATATACCTTGTCCATGAAGAGAAAATCCTAGCCACTGGACTCTATTTCCAAAACAAAATATCTTTTATCTTCAACTTTTCTGAAACCCATTAGAGTTAGATACAACAATAATTTAAACTAACACACCTATCAGTGCAATCACATACATTAATTTCTGCCCAAACTAAAATCTTCTTTCCACCATGACAATGTGTTACTTGCTCAAGAAAAGGGGAAAACTCTTTTTTACTTTTGCCTACCTGCTCAGCTTTGCTGATGAATGACATTCAATTTTTCTCACTTCCAGATGAGATTAAGTCTGTTATATACAGTACAATGAGGAAGGTTCTACTTT
Organism: Sturnus vulgaris; assembly: GCF_052056855.1. NCBI lineage: Eukaryota > Metazoa > Chordata > Aves > Passeriformes > Sturnidae > Sturnus > Sturnus vulgaris. Next base: position 88,436,903 of record NC_142245.1, on the reverse strand, counting down.
TGCTGATATGTGTTTATTTCAGAATAAAGTGACTTTTTTAGTCTCTATGGAGTATATTTAGAATAATCTCTGTACAGTCCATTAACTAAGAAGTTTAAATGGAAATGCTTCATAGACTGACTTCAGATGCAATGAAAAATTCTGCTAATATACACTAAATGATGATATGACAATGTGGAAGATGAAGTTTCTGTTAAACTAGGTAACAGTATGCAGGACTTAAGATATTGACCTCTGGGAAATTTTTAATAGCATATTACTGTGTTTTATGCCATGTATTCTCCACTGCTCAAAAGAACTGGATACATACAACAATAAATTTAATAAATACATACAAACATAAATTTCACTTTTTCCCTTTGTTTTTCTCCTAGATGGATTTTAGCTACATGTGGAACTAGAAAGTGTTTTGTATTTCCTGTAATTTAAGATTTTCAGTATGTAAGCCTGTATAATAGGTAACTGATGCTATAAACAATAAGCATATACTATGCAAATTCAGTATATTTTATTAACGACTGTGGATAAAATGTATACATCATATAAAAGCTATTGGTGTTTAAAAGAATTAGAATAGGTGATTTATGAGGTGCCTATAACATGATTAGCTGGTGCAAATTTAACAGAAATCAAATAAGTATACTTCAAAGCAAAAAATGAAGCTGATATTTACAAATATTGCATTCATAAAATGTATTGACTTTGGAAGTCAAGTCAGAATACAGAAACAAATCAGAATAAAATTATACAAAATAGTATGGACAGAGAGTGATTTTTCATTTCTAAGTTTTCACTAGCTTTTTAATAATATGTTTTTCAGGTAACAAAATTCAGGAAAGACTGCAAGTAGAAGTGCAAAACATATAAAAGCAACAAGGAAAACATATCAAAAACCTTAAATGAATTAAACTATTTCAGTAAGAAAAAAAATCCAAGTTAATAATAGTTTTTAATTTATTTCACCAGAAAAAATAAATAAAACCAAACAAATTGTAAAGGTCTTCCTAGGCTAGAGAAAGATATAAAGAGAATCAATGACTTTAACTAAATTCAGATATATTTACTGAAGGAAACATATATGAAATGGCTAACTGATACTTTTTAAAAAGGAAATTAATTCTATAAATTTTTTGTCTAAACATTACCTGAAACATGTTGGTCCCAGTAAAAAAAAAAAAATTATTTAGCCTTAAACAAATATTAAAAAAATGCAGTTACCATATTAATAATTTTCCAGCAACTTGGAACTTAAACTGTTATCTTTTCAGAAATACATACCTACATACATACATACATATATATTATATATATGTATATCAGCACTTCTAATACTACCTGGATCATACTATCACTTGGCAACATGTTGATCATGATATACTGCTATCCAACATAAAGATCAATAGGGGGTGCCAGAAATACACACTTTTGTCACTAGAGGCTTAAATTCAAATCCTCATCAATTCACAAATTGAATTCTATTTCTTGATATTTTCTTAGTCCCTGTGTGTCTATATCATTAAAACAATATGTCTCCCTGAATAATTAGGTTTGGAGATAGGAATTTGAAATAATGAATGTGACAATGTACTTGTCAAGCTACCTATTCTCTATTGAATAGGGTAAAATAGAATAAATCAGAGCAAAACTGAAATGTTTCAGGTAATATTTTCCATAGAAAGAGAGATGGGAACTTTGAACTACAGTGTCATGTACATCCAGACATTCTCTTGTTATATCATTGCTTTGGCATTTCTTTTAAAAAGTTGTAATCAAAATTCTGTGGTTTTTTCATTTTATATGTGTGGTCCTTTTCAATATAATGATAAGACAAAGTCAATTTCCATTTTTACCTAAAATTATGATGTCAGTTCTTTTGTAGTAAGTATCCAGTTGTCACAGAAAACAAAATTAAGTTTAATGTGGCATATGTTTAAAAAACAGTAGTTTAGTATAGATTAGAAAACAGATATGGGATTGAGCAATAAGAATTAGAATCTTAGTGGTAAGGATCTACTTATAATGTGTAAATTAAATTAATAGGAGAAGATAGATTAAAATAGTGGTTAAATTGCTGATAATTTGTAATATCTATTAAACGTAATCACTGAATCAGAGAATCAGATAGTTTGGAAAAGACCTCTGAGATCATCAAGTCCAATCCATGGCTGAACATCACCATGTCAATGAGACCATGATATTAAGTGCTACATCCAGTATTTCCTTTATACTTCTAGGAACAGTGACTCTACTGCTTCCCTGGGATGCCCATTCCAAGATCTAATTACCCTTTCTTTGAAGAAATTATTGCTAATTAATATCCAACCTAAACCTCCTCTGATGCAGCTTAAGACTGAGTCCTCTTGTCCTGTCACTGGCTGCCTGGGAGAAGAGACCAAGCCCCACCCGGCTGCAGGTGGAAATTCTAGACAGAGGGAAAAGGTCTCCTGAGCCTCCTTTTCCCCAGGCTAAACATCCCCAGCTCCCTCACCTGCTCCTCAGGGGATTTCTTCTCCTGACTCTTCATCAGCTTCTTCACCCTTCTCTGGACACACTCCTGCAGCTCAATGTCCTTCTCACAGAGAGAGGCCCAGAACTGGATATAGCACTCAATATGTGCCCTCTCCAGTGACAAGAAAAGAGGGAGAATCACTTCCCTAGTTCCCTGGCCACACCATTTCTGATACCATCGGGCGATTTGGGAAGGAAATCTGTTCAGTCAAGAAATCCACATCACTGGCAGAAAGGTAAGAACTCTCAGGGAACTTAAACTTGATATTAAAACTGCATGAAAAACAAAAATAGAATATATTTTATGGGCAAAAAGTTTAATGTCTAAGTCCTGGAGATGTTGAAAGACACTGGGACTGGGAATATCAAGAATTTGAATGGGGCTTACTTTTCAAACTCTTAATGGAGAAAGATGATCCTCTTATTTGTGTTGCAAGGCTGCTCTTAACAGGTGTGTCTACTTTCAGTGATCCTGAATATGAAACCAATGTGTCCCTTTTACACACACAGAAGCAAGCAATAAAACCCGAGTAATCCGTGGAAATATTAATGGAAAACCTGTCTCACGTATAAAATATTAACATTGTTTCTCTGAAACATGATTGAACAAGTTTTAATTATTAGATTACCCAGAGTGAGAATTCTGACTCAAAAATTTTAGGAATATCTCAGGATATTATTAAAGTCATAAGAATTACAGTTGTTTCTTGATAATGTGATAATAACCAACAAACTGTCTACCAGGCCTAAAATAAATACTTTCATGCTAGACTTCAACGCTTCCTTTCAACACGGAGTGTCAATTAAGTTCTATCAGTAAAATGCTTGAATAGCGATAAAATTTATTTTAAAATGCTTGCTAGGTATTAAGAGGAACTTACATGTATTGTTCATATTATTCTATACATTTGTGGTAAATTTAAATGTTTTCTGTTCCATGCACCAATTAACTAAAGTGAAAATTAAGAATTTTTGATGTCTTCTAAGATGTCCTTGCAAATAAGAAATATTTTCTATATACTCAGATATATGTATATGCATACATTGAGAAACTATGCTTTTTTAAAATTGGAAAATACAATTTTTTTGAAAAATTTTCATAGTTCTAAATCAACATAATGTCTAGACATTATGTCTGGATATTACTGCCACTGGTCTAAAACATCTCTAATTGAAACACAAAGGTAACTACTTTTAAAATTATCTATTTTGTACATATTTCAACTTAGGAAAATACAAGATCAAGCTTTTTCACTGCATTTCACTTAAGTTATCTAAAAATTAGCCTCCCTGGTAAATCTAGTCCTGCTGCATCTCCACCATTATTGTAAATAAATAAATTAATATCCACCTCCATAAGATGCTTAACTTTTATCTTGGACATTTACATCAGAATGAATTGCTCATTAGAGGTGTCTCCTGTCTAGACAACTTTTTCACAAGCTTACTGACTATAAGCAGCTGAGGACAAGAAAAGCCTGAGTATACAAACTGATCATGGAATTATAATGAGCTATCAGCGTGGATCAGGTGACGAAAATTCCAAGGTAATTCAGCTACAATTTTCTCCATAAGAAAACCCCAGTGATTCAGCTTTCATTATATTCCAAAATGCTGAATATGATTCTCTTTCCTCGTGCTCAAGACTGATAGCATCAAACTACAAAAGCTGCTGACAAAAGCAATGACAATGATAAAGTGAGTACGGAGCTAATCTTAGAAGAGGAAATGGAAAAACATGGCTTGCTCAGTCTAGCATAGTATTTCTAATATACTGCCAGGAGTCAGAATTTCAATGTTAGAAGCAGCTTGCTATAGATATGAAATGTGTAGGCTTCCCATAAATATTTACATTACTCAAGGAACTACTATTTTGCTAGAAGCTAGGCCGTGAAGCTCCTTGTATCAGAAGCTATCTAGCAAAAAAAGACAGAGAAAGAATATAATACCTCTTTAAAAACAGATCAAGGTTAGAAGAATCAGCAAAGAAAAAAGTACTGTTTAAGCCACAGATCAGTACTGACACAGTGGTAGAGATTATATGTTGGCTGTGGAAACATTTGAATTATAAAGTAGAAAAATGTTTACTAGATATTAAATATGCCTAAACAGTGCTCTAATACAAATAGGGTTGGCAATAAGAAGAAAGAAGGAAAAAAATCAATATAGAGGAAAACCCAACTATTTTAAATCTGGGAGTTGTGAACACTGTAATCACATAAGCTTTAGTTCTGAAGCCCAGGAGCTCCTTTAGAGAACTATCTTTCTAAATATGCGCTGGAAAAGCTACCTTGCTGTATCACAGCTTCTATTTTCTTGAAGAAAAACCCTAAACCAAATCCTTTCGAAATTATGCTGTAAATGTTACTCTTGTACTTTGATTGTGTGCTTCAAATAAATTCTCAGTTTTCTTACCAGCAATCTTCTACACTTCAGCTATATATGAAGACAAAAAAAATGAGGGCAATTGTAGACAAGAAAAGAAAGAAAGAGTCTTATTAATGAAAGCTATGCAACACATCTCTAGATGCTTTAAGGACATTCTTAGTGCACAAACTCCTTGATAAGGCAGTGCATCAAACATCTGGAGTGATGACTTAACTAATGTATTATATTATAACTTCTTACTTATCAATTATTGTCATTCCTGTCAAGTAACTGTTAAGAACTCATTTTTTATTCTAATTTTAGCCTTATAGTCATAGGTAAGAAAGTGATCATTACGCATTGGCATTATAAAGAAGAGACAGATGAGATAGCTGTAAAATAAGCAATAAAACTATTGAAGTTCATCTGCTGTCCAAGGATCAGCCACTTTTTACAGTGTTTGAATTTTTCCAAATTCAAAGACTTAAAAATATATAACACTGTTCATTACAACCATCTCTAATACCGTCTCCATATTTAAACTTGTACCTGGCTGATCTTATTGATTAGTTTCTGGCTCAGATTTTAAGAAAAGGCCTGATGTTTGTAAGGTTCCTGTTTCAATTTGCTCTATATATTACGAAACTCTTACCAAACCCCAACCCAAGCCCTAAATCCAGCTGATTCCCATTAGAAACTGACCATGCTCTAATATCAGTCACTAGAAAGTTAAACCCCAAGAGTTCCTCATGCAACCTTACCTCATCCTATCCACCAGAAAACACATTAAGATAGCAATTGCTTACCTAATCAGCCTTATTTTGCATAGCTACTATTTATGTCTGTTAGCAAAACCACCTAGCATTACCAAAAAAAGGCTAAGGTTTGTGGAAATATATACTCATTAGCAGATGATGCTTTAGATTTATATTACTCTCCCCATTAAAATACTATTATCTGAATAATTCAAGTATTGCTAAAATGTAGCATTAAAAAAAAACCAAAAAACCAAAACAAAAACAGAAACAAAAAAAACTCAAAGCAAAATTGTGTGTAGAAGTATTACTATAAACATTTATATTCTGTAATATTTGTGTAAACAAAAACTGCAAGTTTCTTGATAAATTGTTTACTATAATAATCGTTAAAGACACAAAATAGTTAATTTAAGTGAATGAACAGGCAGAACAGGAACTCAGTTATCTGCAGGTGAGAGTGAAGAAGAGGACTTTAGAAAAATGTTATTCTTGGTACATATAACCAATTTGACTATAAAATATAAGAAAGACCATAAAGTATACAAATGAGCCTAAAATATCTGGGAAGTTAAAAGATATATTCTGCTGCTGTCTAAACAAATAGCTGAAATATTAATTTAAATGCAGAATGAAATATAGACAAAGCATTTTCTGCACAACTAATGTATTCTATACATAACCTGAAGAACAAGTACTTAATACCCCTCATTGACTTGTGTTTTAAACTCTATCATAACTGTAGTAAAAGTAATATGTTATAAAAGCAAAACATATATTTGAACCTAGCTCTGCTTAAGCACAGCATTAATTAGAAATTTTCTGAAAAAAAGCATTTGCTGTTAAAAAATTCTAATTGCCTAATTCTGGAAAATTAAGTTGCAAATATGTTATCTCTAATCATTTTTGGTCACTTGAAAATAGAACTTCAAGGAGCAGAACAGAATGTAGCCCAGACAAATCGAATGTTTTACTTGCTGAAGCACTTTTGAGCACTTTTTGTAGCCCAGAACATTCAATCCTGTTATAGGACTTCAATCTGTCAGTTACCAGCTTGATTTCCTTTGGGGAAAAGAGAGAGATAACATTTCTGAAATAAATTTTGCCACAAATTGCAGGGTTTTTAAAGTGGGGTTTTTGGTTTTGGGTGGGTTTTTTTATACATTTTTATATATAATTTAAATTCAGTGTTCTTGAGATGATATTCAAAATAATCGAAGTCTATGAAAAAAAGTCTTAAGATCAACAATTTCCTTTCCAGGTTTTCTTGATACTATATTTCATGAAACAAAATGACTGATTAGCATTTTATGTGCATGTTATAAAATACAGGGTTTTTTTTAAAAAAAGTAATTATGACCTTAATGTTTTAGTCTGTGCCAGCAGAATAGTTACTGACTGCTGATATACTGATAGTTAGGGAGACACTTAAGGAAGCTAAATTAAAACTTTTCTGAAGATATACAAGAATTACTTAGGACATAACACTTTTTTGGCAAAGAAGACAGTAACTAATAGATTTTGAAAAAAGAAGAAGAACATAACTTATTAAGCCTGTAAGAAAATGAGAGAATAATGGCTAAGGGTCAGACCCCAAGATATGTATTTTAGATAGTAAAAATTATTTGCTCTTGATAATCTTTCTTCCTCTCTGAATTCTACAAAACAACCTTTTGCTGCACCAGGCATAGCTGAAAAGGCAACAAAACAGGCCTAAAGCTATTAAATATTTTCATTGTTTACATGTAAAGATTGACAGAGATTCTTCATTGTTTTGCACTATTCTGCAGGTGCATTTTACTGCTAGAGAGAAACAACCTAGTTCAAAGCTGAACTCAGAGGGCCTTACATTTCTTTTGGTAACATCTGACACGTGGTCAATGCCACAGAAATCCTAAGTGCTGCCTAAGACTTTGCAGTGTGCCTGCCATGTCTAAATCAGTTTGAATTAGCAGACTAGAGCTGGTCCCAAAACTTCTGAAGGAAAAGTGTCTTTTCCTGCTACCAGCATGAAATACTGAAAAAAAAAGAAAGAGTGAATGATCTTTTAGTATCTTAAAGAATTTCCTTTGTAGTAATCTCACTAGCCTGCTGAAGAATGAAGAGTAGGGTCTAAGCTATGCTGGCTTTTCAAGGCTCACCTATGGATTCCTGGAAAATAGATGCAACAAATGGGTCCTGTTGGTATTCATGAGTTCTGATTTCTGACTGAATCTGAGAGTCCTGGGATTCTTAGGAAGGAAATCCTCCTAGGAAGGATCATTGATGCCAAGGTGGTATAGGAAAGGATTTATTGTGCAAGGATCTTCATACTCAGTGTATCAGCTGAATTTCTCCTCTGCTCTAGAACACAGATAGGGCTTGAATGTCTGCTGCTCAGTAAATATTCTCCATCAAAGTCTTACATTACTACAGGCAATTGCAAAAACATGTTTATCTTGCTAGTTAGTAGATGCTGGGGTTGTTTTGGGGATTTTTTTAGGCTGGTTTTCTTGTTGGTTCTTGGTTTGTAGTTTTTTATTCTTTTTCCTAATAATTTTTCATTTCTGTAAGGCTTTGATATGCTATTTGCCTTGGTCTTTGTCTAGTCAAGTCTTTAATGTTCTATTACTTGGTAAGTACAATTTGCACATTAGGTCAAACATTCAGTAATTTGCAGAGATGTTCTTCTTCCTTCTTAATTAACTATTTGACAATTCTACGGAATTATAGAATAATTTAGGTTGAAGGACAATCTCAGGAAGTCATTTAGTACAACAACCACTAGCCAGGACAAGGCCAACATTATAAAGCAGAAGTATATGACTGAATTTCAGAAAAAAGTTTTGTAACAGGATGATGGGTAGGAACAGTGGCAGGAAAAGATACAAGATCAGTTTTCAAGTATCTGGGAAGGAGGATTCTGTGAAGTAGACAAGCCTAAGTTTAAAATATGCATATGGATGTCAATCTAGTTGTTTAAACACTAGACTAAGAAGATCTATGTGCCATAAAGCTAATAAGGATGGCATAATACAAATAAAGATAGTGATACAAAACCTGCTTAAGAACTCAAGATAAGGCAAAAACAAAGTGATGTAGTTGTAAAGTGAGGATGCAAAAATCATGTAGCAGATTCATAATGAAAATGGTCTGGAATTCTTATGATTTATATAGCTGGAATAATTTGCTAATATTGTTAATAGAAATAATAAGAATATCGCTAAAAGAAATAAATACATGAATAACAATATTATGATATGTGTATGGTTCCAGTGGTAGTCACATTCAAATAAATAAGTATTTGATGAGAGAAGGGTTGTGGTCTGTCTGAAACACCTATGCCCCTTTTTTTTTCCTACCCATCATCTTAAACTCTATTTGATTTGAAAAAAACCAGCAAAATAGAATTTGACAGAAAAAACTACAGAGAATTTAATTATTATCCTTTTATAATTTCCAATGAACTCCTAACAGTTATATAGGTGAGGAACCACTTTGAAATACACTTTAAACGATGAGAATGTAAAGATTTCCTGGTCTAAGATATTTGTGGTGTCAAAGTAAGACTGCTAAAATGTTTTGAGTTATGCATAGAGATTCTGCAAATAACCAGGGAAAATGAAAGTACTGAAGAAAGTCTAATATGCATGTTAATTCTTGTGGGATTTAAGTTGTTTGTTTTTTTATTATTAATTATTTCACAGAATAAATAAAATACTCCAGGAAAAAGTAAGAAAATAATATTTTGCTGAACAGTAAATCTGAAATATTTGAAAATACTGAACAAAATATAGATAGGGAATTAACTTAGTGAAGGACGCCTAATGCTTTCCTCCTTTGAAAATCTATGCAAAATCTTTCTTAGAATATTTTATTTAATACAGTGCAATTTATGAGTAAAATAGCAAAAAAAATATGGATATGTATTTTCCTTTAAACTGTATTTGAAGGTCCCTTTGCTACATTCTCTCCTCAAGAATAAAGAAAATGTTTAAAGACATAATTTTTGTCATCTGACTGAAACACTTTAAACCACCATTTTTTGGATGATAGCAACATTTATAAAGGTCATTAGGAAGTGTGTTTGTTTTAGCTTTAAATTCGAAAGAATAAACTATTGGGCTCTTTATCTTTGGAAGCAACAGCAATAAGGATAAGATACTGCTGTAATTTCAAAATAGTCTATTTTGCAAAGGAAACCATCAGTATTTTTAATGTTTGGATAATAAATAATTACATTATTGCATGGACTTGTAATTCTGGCACAATAAAGTCCTCACCAGAAAAAAGTCTCTTGGGAAAAATGTGTACATAATTAAGTATTGTTATCTCTTGATGAGGAATTAAGGAAGATGTTTCTAGCTCCTGTCATAGCTTTGGTAGATCATATATCCTTACTTTGGTGGTTTTATTCTTTTCACAGGTTACATATCCAGGTATGCAGTGTAATCCACAACATTACGTTTGTTGGTTAACAAATGGAAGTTTCTGAAATAAAACAGCTCGACGTATTCCTCAGAAAAGGAACTAAACTTATAAAATATGTTATATTTGACATTGTTATTTTCTTTCTTATTCTGAAGAGGAGACATTTTTCTGGGTCATCTAAAAATAGTTGACAAGCTGCTCTGTTATGAGCACTGCAAGCTACACTAATTAAAACTGTCTCTTTTTTTTGTGTCAGTTTGTTGGTGACAGTGGTCTCTTCCTATATTCCTGGAATTTGGGGTAACCAGAATTCTGCTGTTCAGGTGTACTGAACCACCTAACACGAACTCTGCACAGATACTTGAAGTCTTTCATACTCCAGAATGTGGCTTCTTGACACACTGTAAACTACAAAGACTGCTCAAAATGTTCTGTTTTACTAATTGTGTTAAAAAAATACAGTTTAATTATTTTCTTGCCTGTTAACAGTATCAACGAATGGTAAAAATGTATGATAGTGACTGCTCACCTACTTATTTTCAATCAAAACAAAACTGTGATTTGGAGTATTTTAAAACACTATGGTAATAACAAAAATTTTTCCAATTTACATATTTTACATGTAGTCATACAATGGACATTTTCATTTTGAATAAATGACAAATGTTGAGGTAATCTTCCTACTGCTTAGCAAACTGCTTTAAATTTATGGTACATTTCTCAGATAAGAGTATAACATGATTGAAATTGCCTCATTTTGTTTACATATCATATAAATTATCAAGGTGTTTATCTTTTGTTCGAAAACATCATTTTCTGTGGCACTGATATTGAACAACTGAACCTCCTGAAATGTGAACTGTGCTCTTAATTTTATCGTTTTACTTTTGCTCCCATATCAATTTCCTCCTGAGAACAGTGCTCAATAGCATAAACTGGTAGATAAAACCATAACACTTTACATTACAGCTATAAAAAGATAAATTAATTCATGCTGGCATACAAAACAGCTTTTAAAAGAAAAAAAAAAAAAAGAATAAAACCTCAGTTGTTACCCTTTCTTAACCAAAAATGAGGTGTTTCCTGAAAACTATGTTTCCACTGGCTGAGCTCAGGAGAGGACAATACATGTAAAAGAGCTGTCCCTCAAGAAGTGCCATATGAGAGACTGGAGGAGATTGCTGGCTTGCAACCTTTCAGCTGCAGGTGTGGGCAAAGTGGGCAGGTTGGGCCTTGCCCTGGTGAGGAAACACCCTGCTCTACACACCCCACTCCCTGCAAAGCCTCTATCCCAGCTTCCCAGTAGCCGCCAGTCACTGGGAAGAAATGCTCTCCACCCTGACCCAGGGGCCCCCAGCCCAGCTCTTGAGTGGCCAACTGACTGGTAGTCCCACCTGGGGGAAGGGCCAGGAAAGCCAAAGGGTACTTAAGCACAAGGCACACACAGAGGTCTTGACCCTTCTTCCTCTTGGATTTTTGGTCAGATGAGCCCCACTGGAATCAGGAGCGGTAGCTGTTGTTCTTTTTCTTTGTTCTATACTTGCTCTTTTTGATATCTTTTCTATATCTTATTCCCTCTTCTCAGAGTTTTTAGTAACTTAAAATCAGATGGGCTTGGGGTATGTTAGGTTGAATGGACTAAGTTAATAATTTGTGGAAAGCTTTATGTTGATTGAATGCTGTTCTAAACTTTTGCCAAAGCTCTCTGATTTTCTGTAGTTTGCCAGTAAAGCTTTTGTTGTTTTGACATTATGTATCTAATAATATCTTGTCAATATTTCTCCCTTGCATCTAACTCAGGGTACATTAAAAAAAGAAGACAAGACCGCTTAAGAGACTCATCAAATCTCTTTAAGTGGTCTTCCTTCTAATGTTCCTTTACCCTGGTCTCTAGGGTCAGAGACTTCTGATTAGTCTTGTCAGTGAAGACTGATGTAAGCAAGGTGTTTAGTAGTTCTTCCTTCTCTGAATCTTCTTTTCCAGGATCCTCCTTCTATTTAGTAATGAGCTCGCTTACAGGTGTTCTTTAGTTTTCCTTCGGTTATTGATGCATTTGAAGAAGGCTTTCTTGTTGTCCTTGATATCCTCATCCAGATATTATTCCAGAAGGACCTTAGCCTTCCTTGTCTCATTTTTACTTATTCTGACCTGTCTATATTTAATCCAAGTGGCCTATTCCTGCTTCCATCTCCTGCGTCTTTCCTGCTTAGGCTTCAGTAATGACAGAAGATCTTTATTCATCCACTCTTGCCCCTTTGCCCGATTTCTCTGCTTATTGGGATGTATCAGTCTTGAGCCTGGTGAAAGTGATTCTTGAATATCAAGTAACTCTCCTGGACCCCTTGTTCCTGCAAGAGCTGTTCCAATAGGGTTCTTCCAAGAAGATCACTGAAGGGGACAAATTAGCTCTTCACAGTTGTAATCTCTCTTGCTGCCCTAACTCCTCCTCACCTGCCACTGAATTCCAATTTCACTGTCACTGTGGCCAAGCCTGTCCCCAACATTCACATCCCCAATGCAACCTTCCCTGTTTGTTTGTTTGTTTGTTTGTATGAGGTCAGGCAGCACACCAATCCTTGTGAGACCCTCCACTAACTTTGTCAGAAAGTTGCCATTAGTGCTCTCCAGGAACCTCCTGGACTGTTTGTGCTTCCCTGTGGGGCTTGTCCAGGGGATGTCAGGGTACTTAAAATCCCCCACATGAACCAGTGCCCGTGAGTGTGAGGCTGCTAAAATCTGCCTGCAGGAAGCCATATCCTCTTTCTGCTCTTGAATCCTACAGTGCTTAACCTAGCAGTCTTATGACACTTTACTTGTATTGTGTGTGCATACTAAGGTATGCATCAGAAGTACAGAAAGGTTTATCAGATTGCTGCCAAAGTTACATAAAGCTCTTAGATTCTAAAATATCATCTTCATGGTTAATTAGAAAAAACCCAAAAGACAGTGTCTCTGATTTGAGAGAACTTGCCCTTCTCCTTTCTGTGTTCTGCTACTAAAAGGCAAGTAAATCTTAGTAAATCTTGCTTGTTGAAAAAAAAAATATAGTACTATTTAAAATATAGATGGATAGTTATTTCAAGTCCTTTAGTTTCATTAAAAGAGTTAAGCAATGGCTTGCCTTAAAGTGTAATCCAATGGAACAATGTCTCTGTTTGAAGCCAGCCACAGATTTAAAGTCATGTCTAACTATATATATACACAAAGTGAAATACTAAATAGGACTTCTTTATGGATAAGATAAATTCAAGCATTAAAATCCAAAATACAGTGAGCATTCTTTATCCATACTTATATTTTTTGTCCCTATTACAATATGGAAATATTCTCTGGTTTAGGAAGGAAAAAGTGCTTTGAAAATGAAATAAGAACAGCGAAATATAGAGACTGAGTTTAGGAAGAAAAACTTGAATAAGTATGAATAACATATTATCCTAAATTACATGGTATTTCATTATATAGCCTTAAAAACATTGATGATAAGTATTATGTCCCATTTTGCAAGACAGCTCCCAATTATGGCCTCAGAGTAATTGAAGAAAATTTCAGAAGAAAAGAAGAAAACCGTATGAGTCTTCTATCATTTATATTTACTTAATGATATTTTTTTCTATATTCACTACCTATGACTGTGGGTGTTCAGTCCATAAACAAAAAACTCATTTTACAAATAGTACAATATAATGAGACCTTTTCTATAAACTTCCCAGAACTAACTGTAGTGGCAGGGGTTTTCAGCTAATTAGGCTGTGATAATAGAATGCATATGCACATTTGCAGTAGCTCAGCTGGTGGGCAATAGCGCCTTAAACCACCAGCACACAGTTACTTTTGTCCATGTTAGAGCCTTAATTATAAAAGCATTCATTTCCAAATTTGAGATACAAGATTCTTAGATCTGACTCTCTTAGCTCTGACTCTCATGGAATCATAGTGGTTAGGGTTGGAAGGGACCTTAAAGAAAATCTGGTTCCCACTCCCCTGTCACAGGCAGGGACACCTTCCATTAGACCAGCTTGCTCAGGGATCCATCCAATATTTCCTGGAACACTTCCAGATGTGAGGCATCCAGCACTTTTCTAGGTAAATTGTTCCAGTGTCTCAGCATCCACATAAAGAAAAATTTCTTCTTTATATCTAATATAAATCTACACTCTTTCCGTTTCAAGTCCTTGTGCTACCCCTTGTGCTATCACTACAGACCCTTGTAAAAAGTCCTCCTCCAGCTTTCTTTTAAGGCCCCTTTAGATACTGGAAGGCCTAAAATACGATAAAATAAGAATTTGCTGGAGTCCTCTTTTCTCCAGGCTGAAGAACCCCCAACTCTCAGTCTGCATGGGAGATGTGTGCTTGCCCTCTAACCATCATTTTGGCCCTCATCTGGACCTTTTCCACATCCTTTTATGTTTGGAACTCCAGAGCTGAACTCAGTAGTTCAGGTGGGGTCTCAGAAGAACAGAATAGAGAGGAGATTTCACTGCCTTTAACCCACTGGCCACAATTTTTTTAATGCATCCCAAAATATGATGGGCTTTCTGGACTGCAGGTACTCATTGCTGAGTCATGTTTATCTTGTTGTCTTTCAAAACCTCCAAGTCTTTCTCCTCTAATCTCTCTGGTCTACTCTGAGTCCATTCTCTGCCCAGCCTATACTTCTGCTTGGGATTGCCCAGATCCATGTGCAAAACCTTACACTTGACCTTGTTGACCTTCATGAGGGTCACATAGACCCTTCCCTCCAACATGCTGATTACTTCACCACAGAGTTTTCTGTTGTCTGCAAACTTGCTGAGGGTGCACTTGATCCTGCTGATGATGCTAAGGAAGAACTTTGCCATTAAATGAGCTTAAGCTATTGATCAGTGTTTAATAATATTTTTTTTCCTTTTAAAGCAGGAATCCAGATTAATTATTTACTGTAAGTCAATAACAAATCAAGGCACATAGATTTTTGAGGAATCAAGTGATCATGGAAGACAAGGAGAAAGGTCGCAAAATTTGGTACTGGGTGGAGGACAAAACTGACTTAAAGTGGATGTGGAAGTCTATATTGCAACATGAGTAATACAGTGAATACTTTTTAAGGTAGGCTAATTAAGCTTTGATATAATGAGGTTACTTCTTTATTGGTGATTTATAAATCAAGGGGTTGCTTAACAAAATTCTGTAATCCAGTGTGCTGGGTTGACCCCGGGCGGGTGCCAGGTGCCTACCAAAGCTGCTCTATCAGTCCTCTTGCTCATCTGCATAGGGGAAAGGATATAACAAAAGGCTCATGAGTCAAGGTGAGGATAGGGAGAGATCACTCAGCAATTATTGCCACAGTCAAACTACACCAAATGTGGGGGAAAAATAATTTAATTTATCAACAATCAGATCAAAGTAGGATAATGAGAAACAAAAAACTAAATCTGTTAAAACACATTCCACCCACCAGTCCTTTCTTCCTGGCTTAATATCATCCCTGAATTCTCTACTTTCTCCCCATAAGCAACATAGGGGAACAAGGAATAGTGATTGGTGTCAGCTCATTGCACATTGTCTCTGCCACACCTTTCTCCTTAGGGAAAGGACCCCTCACACATCTTCCAACATTTGTGGATTTCTGGAAACCAGTACGGCTCTAAAATTAAGATTACATAAGACTTATAAAAAGATGAGAGCAATTTTGAAGCTGAAGTCTTTATGTTACAGAACAAATAATGTTGTAGAATTTCTAGAAATACAGAAAGTATGATCTCAGCTATTCCAGGAAGACGAATTTCTCAGGATTCACAGAAACAGGTGGCTGTTCTTGGTTTCACTTGTTTGTTTGCTTTTTCTTGTAAATGTCTGAATTTAAAATAATGTTGACAGACCCAGAGTTGAGATTAATTTCTGTTGCTGAAGAAAAGAAAGAAGCAGTAGGTACCATAATTACTGACTTAGTAAGGCTCAGTGCTCAGTGAGGATATCAGCAATACTGGAGGCAGTTTTGCCTTAAGTACGACTGCTTGGTCTACAGGAATTTTTTCAAAACCAGATGCCAGGCTCCTTACACAGAAATGCCTTCACACTCCATGGAATTTGGAAAGTGGCTTTCTGCAGGATAATGAAAATGGTAAAGCACATATGATGTAGATAACAAGAAGCCAGGCTTACTACAAAGATCTTCTGGCATAATTAAGCTAATGTAAATTGGACATCTCTTAAAATAGGTCTGCTCTTCCCTGTTTCAGACACAGAAAGAAATGAAAACATTAC
Organism: Sturnus vulgaris; assembly: GCF_052056855.1. Lineage (NCBI taxonomy): Eukaryota > Metazoa > Chordata > Aves > Passeriformes > Sturnidae > Sturnus > Sturnus vulgaris. The sequence continues at coordinate 88,420,620 of NC_142245.1, read as the reverse complement.
TCATGGAAGAGTGAAGCTATATTTAGAGAAAAGAACTACTACAGGAAAAAAAAAATTAAAAAGTTATTAAGAGATCACATAATCAGAACTGATCTGACCTTTCGCTTCCAAATTCTTAAAATGTGAATGAAAATTATACTATCCAAAATAAATATAAAATAAAGAAAGTCTCTTGCACCAGTAATCTAAGTGAAGATAAAGAGGATGGGAAGAATGTGAGCACATTTTGAAGAGCTGTGAGGCATACACTTAAAAGGAAATCATATAGACTTGAAAGAAAAGAGACATTTGCTAACGGGAAAGTCCCCAAAGCTGTGTATGTCATAATAGCTTTATGCAGCTAAACAGCTTTTCAAAAACTTTATTTATAGATTAAAAGTGTGGGGCATTCAGTCTGTGCATTTCCTCTACAGGCTGTCGCCTCATACAATCCAGCAATCCATCATACAACAGTCTGGCCAACACACATCATCTCAGCAGGAATTGGTAGAACAGGCTGTGATAAAGAAGTAGTTATCAGAAATTTGTGTTGAAAGTTAGCCAGTCCTGCTCTAGAAGTCAAGTTTCATTGCCTTGAAAATGTCGAAGATTACTTGAAAGAAGTATTTACCATAATGTTAAAAACATGGGAAATAAATGTAATTCTACTTATTTCCCTCATGTAGTACAAAAGCTCCTTGAAAATTAATATTCAGAAATATGCTACTGCTGATTTTACAGAGCTAGACAAGAATAATTTGCTTTTATTTAATGCTTCCCTAACATGGTACATACATTTTCTTTGCTACTACATATGTTAATATTTGTTCTAACAAAATTTTCCCACCTAGTCAACATGATCTCTTCTTTTAAAACTAAACCACAGTTCTTAGACTTTTAGTAAATCTCTATAAATTAAGATTTTATTTATGACCAATTAAACAAAAGGTGTACTGGCAACTGGTGAGCGTATTTTCAATGCCTCATAGAAAATAACTGTTCTTTCTTTTATTTATGGAATCTGAAAATTTTAATATCAATCTATATTAAATTTAGTTTTCATTAATAAAAGTTAAAATGCCTAGAATTATATATAAATTATGTACAATTATTTTAAAATGCATATAATAAAGGTTTCGTGTTCAAAAATCTTCCTTTGACAGCAAATAGCTTAGCAACAGTAAGACAAACTTGATATATAGCTAAAAAGAAATCTTTCATATTTGACTGCCTTTTTAAAATAACCTGTTATTTTTTGATCACTGTAAGAACATAAAACTGTTGAATCATTTCCAGTAGAACGAGACCTAGGAAAGATCATTAAAAAAAAAACAAAACAAAACAAAAAACAACCCAAAAACATATGACAATGCATCTTCACAATAATCCCCTAATTCCCACTTCTTTGCAGTCATGAACTTGCTGAAAGAGAGAGCATAGCATAGCTTTTATGAACAGTCACTTCTATTCTTTAAGTTTCAGTAGCTACCAGGCAGAAATTTGCCAGAAACTCCTGAGCTCTATTCTGTTTTTTGGGGAAAATACCCTGTGCCGAGCAAATTTTCTTAAACTCAATTCTACTAGGTCTTAATTTGGTCTTTGAGTTTTTTTCCTGTAGATGTAACCTTCTGTTCTGTAAAGAATAGGTATTTCTAATCTGTTTCAGGTGTTACAGGTTCTGAACTCTAACCTAATGCCTTGGGAGGTAATTGAAGATGGAATTGATCTGAAAGTCCAATTAAATAACAGAGAAAGAGAATGAAGAAAACCATCTGTTCTCCTGAGCTTGCTCACATGTAAAAATAGAATGTGTGCACGTGTAAATAAAAAAGTTAACCACTATTACATTAATTAATTAAAATTTACATGTGTATGTAGATGCAACTAAAAATCCATTTCTTATTTTGTATTAGTGTTCATTATGTAATCCCTGGATATTTAGTGGCCACTGTAGTAACAATTTCTGAAAAAGAAGACTGCTGACAAATTAAATTTTCACTGCTAATGTAGGAAAACTTGCAGTTACAGATTTCAAAAACCAAGGGTATTTAATTGTGGGTGTTAAAAGACTTTCTTGATTATTTGAAAATAATCCCTTTGAGTATTTTTGCATAATTGGAAGCATTTTTACTCTGCTTGTCATCCTAGTTTTAAGTTCAGATTGTAAAGTCAGGAAAAGCTATGGGCTCCTGATTTTTTCCTGGCTTTCTCACCTTTCTTCTCTAGAATTAAACTGAACTGTGCTACAGAGAATTACTGAGTGAAGAAAAAATAGAATCCCAGCTACTAAGTAATGCAATTCTTCCCTGAAATAGGACACTGTCCCTTAAGCAATTTTTCACACGCTTGCAAGCTTTATTTGATCCTCAGGTATAGATGAAACATACTAATTTTCTTAGTTTATACAGAAATCTGGCTCCAGTATTTCTTAAATACCAATTAAGTTGTGGCAGTATTGTATGTGTATGCATATTCTTTTATCTTTTTTTAAAATTTATTTTATTTCTCGTCAGAGGAAAGAACTAAACCAGAAAGCTCCACTTTTTCCCCCCCAATACTTTAGAGACTGAGTGCTTTGATGGAGTAAAGTTGAGAGGAATTTAACTTGAAAGAATAATTATTACCCTAGCTACTCTTGTGTATGTACACTGATATGATTATAGTTATATTTTCATGCTGAATAGGAGGTTGCAAAAGGAATTTTTTAGCATTATTTTATGATGGTGAAGAATAGGGCATGACCTTAAAAACAGCAATATAATATGAAGATTTTTACTGTAATTTCTGTTCTTCTTTCCTTTCCAGTTTTTCACATAGTTCTTGCTTGGAAATTGTTATGGCTGGTAAATCACAAATGTCCTGTGAGTATAATGCTTCATGTACTGCATTAGATTATATGGACACGAGTCGCACTAGATTAAAAATAAGCCTTATAACTAAAGCTTTGGTCTTCTAACTACTAAGGAATCTAATACCTCAGTCAATTGGTGTTGTCTCTATTAAACTCCATATCGATTTCTTAGATCAGAGAGCTATTTGAACTACCTTGGGACTTGTTTAAAAGATTCCTGAAGCGAATGGGCAGCCTTTTGTAATTAAGAAGGCAAACCTAGTTAAACCTCTTGCTACCACATTCACACTATCTTAAAATCTTTATTTACAAAATCAATCATTGCATACTAAGAATCTGATCTAACTTACAGACTTACTTGACTACACTTACAGTATGAAACCTCTGAGATTCACATATAAAATGTGCATTCATCTGTCTTAATACCCACAATAAAAGCAGTGGAGTTAACATAAAAGTCGTTAGAACAGAAATTGCTTTCTTCTAGCTTGTTTTTCATCATCTGGATTTAGTTTCAACAGTTAAAGGAAAGAAAAGGCACCTGAGTAAGAGTAAGCAGTAAAAAATTACTTGATACTAACAGTTCTTGTCCTAATTTCCAACAGAAGACCAAGAACTATGTTTCAGAGGTGTTAAAGATTATTCTGTCAATAAACCACATGCTATTGTTTGCAAGAAATAGCTTTATTTTCTATCTATAAATACTGTTCCCTGGCACCTTTCTCATGAAGATTATTTTCTTTTCCATTTGGATGTCTTTGTGAGGCAGATGGCTGGCATCTTCAGAAAATTACTGAAATCTTATTCTTTCAAATGGAAAGTTTATTTAAACTTTTCTATTATCCATTCTGATTTTAAAAAAAACTAATACTAGTGGAAGAATTTTGGAGAACAATAGTGGTTTTGCATTTTAAAAAGTCTGATTTTTTTGCTTCTGCTTAGAAGCATTATACAGAAGTGTTTGATATATATATTTAACTGCTAGATCACAAGCAAATATTGTTTGGGGAATCTGGGTACAAATCAAAGCCAGAAATCAAATAGAGTATGCAAAAGCACAGATTATATATAGTAATCTCTTATAAGAATATGTCAGTAAGAAAAAAATCTGAAAAATGTTATTTATTAATGGTACACAAGTATAGAAATTAAAACTTTAAAAGAAGTGTGCAAAAAAATAAACAGATGCAGTATATGTTCTATATTCTATATTTTGTAATTAAAAGTAAAGGATCAAAATATTCGTATTTCCCCATGTCTTATTCTCAGTGTTGTGTGTATACTAAAGGAATTTAATTTCGGCTGTTCAGTCAGAAAACAAACAAAATATTGGTTTACAGAACACAGTTTTTGATACGACACTGAACAGGGTGTCAAAACAAAAATGAAAAATCTGCGAACATTAAGATAATATAGTATTATAAATGATGCTATATTGGCTTTCCTATAGAATCAGGATAACTTATTAAGTACATAATAGAATTCATTTGTCTAGTCACTGTAGATATAGTTCTTGATTAATAAATAAATAAGCTAAATTATCACATTTTTAAACAAGTAAGTTACTTTTGAACTATGATAAAAATAATTTAATACTTGTCTCTTGTTAAGAAGCAGGAAATATACTTTAAAATTCTGTTAAAAAAGGATTTTTGTTTACTATATAGTTAGACTGAAAAAAAGATAAGTATCCTCATGGTTGCTCAGGAACAGATTAGTAATTTATGTCACATGGTAACTTTTTTCATGCAAATATTTTTAATAACCCAAAAAGATGTCCTTATTTATGTATCTCCTATAATAGCAGATAGAAATGCATGTCAATCTAGGAAACTATTTTTTGCAAACACATTTTAAAAATACTTACAAATATAGTTACATATGCAATTTCATCCAGAAGTTGTGCATTCTTTTTTTCATGTTATCTAAGTCACTAATTCCTACGTACTGAAAATTGTAAAGGAATATTCTTATGGTATGGGATGAAATAGTTCATTGTCCAAGATCTTTTTTTTACCATAGTTCTTTGGTACCCACTGAACATGCTCAGCTTACCTCTCTTTGTAGGGGTAAAGTGGCTTTTTCAACTACTGGGAGAAATATTTATACAGAAAGTATATCTTAACTACTACTAAACTCTAACAAAGAGCAAAAGACATATATTACATACAAACCATTCAGTACAAAATAGGCAGTATGTTTAGAAAGTTCAGAGAAAGGGTGGCAGGACCTAGATGGCCAGTAGTGGGAATCAGGAGCTTAAAGACAATGAAGAGCTGACTGAGTCTAGAAGTATAATTAGAAGTTTTCCAGAAGGAAAAAGAGCATGACTGAAGCAGACTCAGATGACATAAACTGCAGAAGTTCAAGTCCCTTAGTTCCTCTTATAAAACTTGTTTGAGAAACTTAATTAGATTGCTGGAGGGCCCAGCTCCTCTTTTTTATCAATATAGCATCATACAATGCATATATTAGATACAATAAACATGTATATAATTTTTAATTTCCTCAAAGACAATATATATCTGTCATCTTTGAGAACTGAATCTAAACTATTTGGTTGTGTCTTTAAAATTACCATATATTATTCCTTTGGACAGAAATAAAAAACCCTAGGCTACTTGTGGTGCTTTCCAAATAAAATAGTTAACCATGATTTCCACACATCACATTAAAAAAAAAAAAAAAGACAGTTAAAAATCTATTTTGTTTTCCATAAGCTTATATGTATGTCCCTGCATCATATGAAAAGCCTAAGTTAAAAATTCATACAGTATGATTACTAAAAAGTATATGCTTTTTCTATAACAAATTCTAACAGGTCGGAACTTAAAATAAGACTAAATTGTTTTTCAGATACTTTTTCTAGTTATTTTTATTTGGAATATCTTATAGAAGAATTAAAGAATTAACATGCAATATAAAAATTTGAAATGTTTAGTATTATTATAAGTTACTTATCTTTAAGGGCTTAGATAGATACTATTTTTGTTGCATTAACAGGTTTATTATAACTTATAAGAACAAGCAAGGATATGAAAACAGTGAAGTAAAAAAGAATATTACAGACCTGTGGCTCATATATACACGGAGAAAGCACGAAAGGCTAAAACTCAACTCAAAGTTGAAACTGGCCAGTATTGTGTCAGACAAGAAATTCTTTTGTATTTGTATTCATTTTGAGTAGAACCTTTAATTTTTCCCGCATTGCTTTTCCATAAACCTTAAATTGTTTTAAATCAAGCTAGGCATTACACTGAACGCCCACAAAGAGGTCTCACCTTCCAGAAATAAAAGATTTGAAGAAGATCTGTATCTCATTTATGACTACAGATAATCTCAAGTAGGCCATAGACCTCATTAGAAATTTTATATTTGTGAATGGAACATTAAGAACTGAAAAATGCAAGAAACTCCATTATTTGAAGATATTTTAATATTAGAGATTTTATGCTTAAAAGAACAGTAGTTTATATAATGGACAATTTCTTCTGATAATATTATTTCATATTTTACATCAGCATCAGAATGATTACAATTTATAAAAGGGATGGGAATTTTATACCTTTAGTGGGTGCAATGAAAATAAAACATAGCCAACTATAATTTTAGAGTATACCTCACTTTCATCAAAAGTTTTGCTCATAATGAGGCCTTAATCAGGTATTTATTATGTTGCCATGATTACAGTGTATGTTCCATAATTTTAGCAAACAGTTTTATTGGATTAAATATTTTATGAGTAATACATTTGCAATAAAAAATTAGTACAATCATTTGTGCACTTATATAATTACTTTCAATAACCTGAAGTAAATTCTGTAATCATGATTAATACTGATTTGGCAAAGTTATTGGTATAGTTTGGTTACATGGAAAAGTTGAAACAAATGGATTTGATTTTGCAAAACACAGTCCTCCAAAAGTCACAGTGCTATTATTGGGGTTTTTGCTGGTATTATTTTATTATTATTATATTATTTCTACTACTGCTACTACTCTTATTACTACTATTTTCTGGTTTATATCTTTTAGAATAGAAGGTAATTTTTTTTCAAACTAAACCACTATACCCCAACAAAAACAAGTGGAAAAACAGTCCCCTCGAAAAACCCACTACCTCACCCAACACGTGAATCTGTCTATATCTATTCATACAAAAACATAATTAAATTGCCCAAGTTAAATTAACAATTAAATGCTGAATTGATCTTTGCTTATTTATCAGAAATACTGAAAACTTCTGAACACTATATTCACAGCAGATAATACAAATATACATGAATATTAAACATGGTAGGAAATTTCACATGCAATATTCTCCACATTAGTTAAGAAATGTAATTTAAAATTTCTCTGAAACAGCTAAAGCCTTGGTTGGGAGTACTTTAGATAAATGCAAATGTTATTGGCAGTATACAGCAGATCTGTTTACCCATGTAGAAGTAGTAGAAAATGTCATTTTATGTGCTAAAATTTTCTAACAGTCCCTAGATTATTTGCAATGAGGGACTGTTTATTTCTCTGTCAGTTCTAATAAGCTGGAGGCATTGGATTTATTCTGTGTATTGTCTACTTTCATATTGTTTTACCTACTTTTAAGTCCTTGAATCATTATTATTCCAATGTTATAAAAATGAATAGTTTCCAAGTTTCATTGCTCTTTGTAGAAAAAAACATAGTGATGTTGACCACCTTTTACAAAACACTTTGAAATCTGAGTTCTCAAAATATCAGCAGATGTTTTGCATCAGTAATACAAATATACTTGTGAATATTGGATTTTTTATCTCAAAATAATCTGTTGGAAATGCAATTGTTTTGACTACTCATATTTTATTTCTTCAAAATTAGTAAAACCCTGGCTTTGCAGATGGTCAAAAATTATAATAATTTGCATTCTCTCATGTGATACGATAATACACTGTTTTCTGGTAGCAATGACAATGAAGGTTATTAAAGGAAAAAGTCCTGCATTCTGTGTTTATTTTGTAGTTTTTCCTCTCATAACATCAAAATGCGCATGATATAGAATATTTTCTTCAAGCACTGCCTTGTAATATGAAGCTATTTCCAATTTTTTTTTATAGACACTTTTACTACAAAACCATCCTTTATATTATGGTCTGACTGCACATGAATATCAGATTGAATAGTCAGATGTGTAATGCAAACAACCTCATTTGACAGCTGTGAGTTTAATATTCTACAAACAAACAGGTCTTTAGTAGTAGCAATATGGTATTAATTAGCAAAACATGCCTATGATTTTAGTCTTCAGTGAATTTAAATTTAGGAAGATGAGAGATCACTGAATATTCTAAAAGCTTATTTTCAAAGCAAGTGATTGAATAGTTTTTGAAACAATTATCTTTTAAAATGAAATCACTCAGTTGTGCATGTAACATCAGAGTAATTCTTACCTGCTTAAAAGTTAAATCTTTGTGAAAATGAAAGCCACTATAGTAAAAAACTTACCAATCATCACTATATAAATCAAAATCTGTGAAAAAAGTTAATAAAGGAAATGTCATCAGTTTTCTTCTGTACTATGCTAGTTAACATTTAAACAAGATGCCTGAATGTCTAAGTATTTGTGTAATGAATATAACAACAATTTTATCTTAAGAATCCAGGGGTCTACAAAAAAATGAAAAAAAAAAATTAGGCAGATGACTACAGACAGTGGTACTCCAATATGCAAGAGGAAAAGAAAAAAAAAATTGTATGAAGCTATATTTTACTCTAAATGAGAAGTCATTAGGCTTCTTTTCAATTTCTATTTTTATGTGTATGGAATGCTTTTTAATTAACAGACGTTATGAATACAATATATTTAACAGATGTAGTTTCTAGAGAATCAATTCATCTCATATTAAAAGTAAATTCTACCATCTGAGATAGAAATAGAATCATTCTGTTCCATACAGCAATTTATCTTGAGAGCAGCTGCACCTCTCTAGTCCTTGAGAGAAGAATATCCACAGTGTCATAGAAGCACCACTGGACCTTTTTTTCAAATCAATCTGATCCTAGACAGATTAAAACAGAATGAGGCATAAGTGAGCATGAGTGAGCATGAAATGCCTCTGTTCCTCCAGTTCAGGGATGTGGCACCAACTCTAATTGTTAATACTTCAATTCTTAAGCAGTAGTCATGCAATCAACATTTTGTCTCTTTATATTGTCTGAGATCTTACAGTCACTTAGTCTGATGGAACAAGTTTGCAATTCCTAGGAAACTTTTTTCTTGGTATTTGTATCATGATAGTGTCTTGAAGCTTCCAGTCGTTAACCAGAGTCCCATCAAACCAGCCAAAACGAAAAAAAATAGACAGGTAGGCCTTTCCACAAAAATCTTGTGACTGAGGGATCATTTGAACAAATCACAATTATAAACAAAGGCCTAAGTTAAATAAAATTATTTTCACCTACAATATCTACTCATTTAAAAGGAAGACAGAGAAAATTTGGAAGATGTCTTTCAAGTTGACACAGAAATGTTTTCTCAGTTCTTTTCATCACCTGACACAATCTGTTTCCAGCAAAGAGGAAATTTCAGCAGGCTGTAAGAGAGGATTTTTTTACAGTGGGGTCTGAGGTCAGATCCCTTTTGCTGAATGTGCTTCAGAAATTCCAGAAAAGAAGACATTTCTCCCACTTTTAGAAATGTGATTTGTGTTGGTCCTTAGTATTTTGGGATATGAAATCAAGGTGGTAGAACTTGGCAAGAAGGTAACATCAAGAAGGTGGCAAATATACAAGAGCTTCAATGAAACAAAAGTTGAAAGATCATTAACATCTACAGATACTGAGTGATAAATCTATGGTAGGCATTCCAATTCTGTTTAACCAACCCAGCTTTAACAAGTGGGTCATGTAATTAATTGGCATCCATCTGAGATACTGATAGTTTCAATGTTATGTGTTTATTCTTAAAATATTATATATTAACATAAATACTAATACTTATGCATAATACCTTATGTATAAGAACAAATGTGTTCACCCTTAAAGAAATCTAAAACAATAGACTGTTGATAGCATCTCCATCTGCTTTGCAAATGTTAGCTAATTAAAACCCATTTATAACCAGGTGAAATCTTTCTACTTGATAATTTATCTAATATGTATTCTGTACATAAAACCCCTTTACATATAACTCTGGTAAATGAAGATTTTACATTGCATTGTCTATACAATATTTTATACAAGAAAACCACACAACTAACTGGAAGAAATGGGTAATATTATGTCTATGAAAACGTTGAGATCACTCTCAAATATACCATGAATAAAGTATTTGTTACTTATTTGCCTGTGACAATATCCTCTCTCCTCAGGGGCTTTGGGAGCTTTTCAGCTCTTTCCTAGAATTTTTATGTGACACATCAGATGTCTTAACGTTACTGGGTTTTTCACCTAAGTAATAATTCAATTCTAATAAAAAGTCATAAGTAGATCTATAATGTGATACTATATTAAATATATTTAATATTATATAAAATATATCTAATTTAATCAAAACAGTTGTTTATTAAAATACAAATGGATATTTGTTTCTATTTTAATTTTTTCTTTCTTTCCAAAAGAAAAGCCTTACACAATGCTTTACCAGATTTAACTCTGTTCAAAATATACTGCTTTAAATTAGAAGTATGTTCCACGTATTTCAGAAGAGAAGTTACCTCTTGAGCTTATGGACAATGATAATCCTGCATGGATTTAGTACCACATTTTACTGGGGAAAGAATATGAACTAGTCTTTTTTGTAAAGTTGCTCTGTTAATGGCTTATGTGTAGTCAGTATTGTGACTTCAGCTGATTTTCATTATTTAGTTTGCAAAATTAGAGACCTAACAAGTCCTTTACATCATTTTCTACATATTCAGTAAAATGTAATATCAAAATATATAACATTCAAGGAGAAATTAAGAACATGGAAAAGTGAATGAGAATTTATAACTTAGGATTTGGGAGAAGTTCTAATCAGTGTGGTGTGTTTGATCAGCTGATTGGAACTTCTCTAGTTCATCAGCTGATCAGACATAACTTGATAAAATTACTGTAAAGGGAAAATTCCCTTTTCTGATTATTGTTTGTGCTACCATTTAACTTTTTAATTTTTTTAAAACTAATTTAACTTTGTAAACTAATTTAACTTTTAATTGCTGCCAAACCAAAAGACACTGAAGTAGGGATAAAGGTACAGGAAGAGGTAAAGCATTCAGATGACTATTAAAGGCATTTTTGTTTCTAAAAAATAGCTAATGTATCTCTCAAAATAATTTGCCTGCTAAATGTCTATAGAATTCAACATATTTTTTCCATAATCAGGTTCTGGAATAAGCATTTCACCTGTGGTAGTTTCACCAACTTGCTATGGTACAGTACATCATTAATGGTAATATTTAAATTGCCATATTTAATGGCAATTTTCAATCTTTCTTAATAAAAGAATAAGGACAGTCCTTTGCATGGACGAAAAGAATTTCATACATTTCCACTGCTCTAGTTAAATTACCATGTTATTTTCTTTCTCCTTTCAGGACATAATTTTCAAAGCAAAAATACATTCAGGTTGTAAGATATGTAATTTCAATGTAGTTATTTTATATCAAAATCATTACTAATTATGCCATCTATATATCTAATATGGAACATAACTACATTATAAAGAGAAAAATAAAAGCAAAAATTAATGTGATAGTTCAAAATTATAGTTGAATAGTGCAATGATTTCTGACATGAATTAGTAAGTTTATATACATACATACATTAATGATTGTATTTTTCTTGGAAGTACTGTCTTTGTCAGTTTTTTTAAATTACCCCCTATATTTCATTACAATGAAAACCTACTGTTTTTTAATTTTGGTTGTTATCAATACATTATTACTTATTTTTAAAGTTTCACTGTTTAACACAATTATTTATGCTATGAATATGGGGGTTTGGCTATATACCCTTGTATTTGCTTGCATAGGTAAAACTAGATATTAACCTATGTCACTTTTAAACTAATGTCCTTTGGTATTAAAATGGATTTTCAACTGTTTACAATTACTTTTGACTGTTCCTGCTACAAATGACAGCAAGAAAAAAATCTTCAAATTTTGTCGTCCTTCTTGTGCTTTCTGTTCTTTAATTTTATTGCATAAATAAACATTACCTAGGGTCAAACTATCCAAACCACCAAAAACAGTTTGAAGCCTGCAGAGCTGTAAAACTTTTACATACTTCTGTGAACTCAACAGGACACAAAAAATTTGATGTCCTGCCTTTTTGACTAAGATTAACAGGAACAGAAGATGGCTTGGCATGAATCCATTTTGTGACAAAAATTGCCATGAGAATACAAAATAGCACAATATTAATTCATTTTCATGAAAATGATGGTAATGAAAATGAGAAATGGCATCAGCTAAATCCATTTTCATTACTCTGTTATGATTGCAATCTTGTAGCTCTCAGCTAGTGGTCTGAGTGAAGAGATCTATATTTTAACCACATTTTAAATGTCTTTGATGAGAATCTCCTTGCCATTATATACCATTTCAGTCTATAGTTTGAATTTTTGCTTTAAAAAGATTTGAGATCAGTTTTAGTTATCTAAACTTGACAGTATATTTATTTTTGATCCTTAAATACAGTTCATAGGAAGCAGTCATGGAGCTCTGAAGAAACTGGCATTTCATGATCTGATTTGTGAAAATGCAGAAATCCCCATATTTGTAATACATTTATGTAAAAAAGCCAAAGCAGAGTATAAAACTGTAAACACTTAGATCAAACTGGTTTTCCTTTTTTTTTTTTTTTTTTAATGTATTTTTGGATTCTATCCAATTTAAAATAATTGGGGTGCAAGTTAAAAGATTCTTTTTTACCATCAGGTTTCCAAGTTAATTCACGTGGAATTATTTATAGTTTCTTTTTTCTTTTCTTTATTTTTTTAACATAGAAATATTTTCTCATTACTGTAATATTTAACTTTGCTTGGTGTGAATTATGAAGAAACAACTCAATAAATGACATTGCTAACAGTAAAATTATTTTTAAGTTTTTGTATATTAACACAGAGAAATTTGAAATATATACAATTTAAAATCCAGAAAGATCACTCAAAAGAAAGCTCCAAAGGAAGACATCCTAATTTTAGCTGTCCTACTTATTATTTTCTTCCACCAGCTCATTTTGTACAGTGCGATTGCTTTGGCTGTATCAATAGCTTTACTCAAGATTATGTCAGCGTTTGGTTTAAGAATTTAATCATAATAATCATGTAGTTATTATTTATAAAAGAAAAATATCCATTTATATGTATGCCCCACTCTTTAATATACTCTAACATATTTTTATCTTTAAATTTTTCGTGCTTTTTTGCAAAGTTTGAACAACCCCCTCTGCTTTGAGTTTTCTAGCATGACAGAACCTGACACTCTGAGAATAGGATTGACTATACTCCGTAAATACAGCCCAGTGTTTCAACACAAAAAGCTGAGTAGTCCAGTAGATGCACAGCTAATTTGAGCACTCCAGCCAGAACTTTGACATTCCAGTTTTTCGGCTTTTTGAGTTTGCTTTCTTTGTGTCCATATTCTCTAAGTTTTCCCCTTCTGTCACTTCAGGACAATCTCTCTAAATGAAAAATCCAGGATTTTCAAATTCTTTCTTTGACATTTTGTAAATAGAGGGGACAAAGTGCCTGACTATCAAATTGCCTCAGCAAATAAAATAATGTTTGTGATTATGGCTAATAAGTGCCTTCCAAATACTCTCTTTTCACAGGTCTCCCATAACATAAAGAAAGTTGGTGGTCTGAAGCTCTTGATGAAGTGATAACAAGAACTTCCTGCCATGGTAGTGTATCACAAGCCTGCCTGAGACCATGTGACACAAAAATGAGGCAAGTCTATTGCAACCTGGCCATCTCCTGCAGCTCCTTTCTGTCTGGCCTGTTTTATGCAAAACTTAAAATCAACTTTAAAAAGTAGGACAATGGAGGTCAGCCAAAGACATGTGTGGAAGGTTTTTTCTATCATACATTAAGCTTGTGAAAACAAACACCTTCAAGTTTTAGAATACAATTTATTTTAGAAAGAAAAAAAAGATATTTACTGCAGTTGCAGTCTGGATGCATATGCTCTTCTGCTTCCCTTTGTATAAAAATATTTTATGCAAGTTATGTTCTTAAAAGGTAACAACAGTATAAATCATTGCATTGTATATCCATGCCTTTTTGTGTGTCTGAATTTAACTTTTCATGATAATTTTTGCGAGCTATGGATCATTGTATCAGTCAGATTTTTTATTAGTCTGAGTGCTGTTTGTTCTCTCTGCAGTTGAAACGGGTACATTTGCATCAAAACTATATACGGAAAACCAGGAAAAATACACAACTTTTAAGGTGATTCACATTATTTGTTGGCTATGCAGCTCTTAAGAGTTCTCATGACAAAGCACCTAATGAGAATAAAATCTAGCTTATTCATCTAGTCATTTCTCAAATACATAGTAGGAATAAAAACAACCTAAGAACAACCCTAGAATGATTGACATAGTTCAATTTTGAATCAATCTTATAGTCTTTCCTTGTCCCATACACCTTATCCTACAACATTAAATTTGACTTTTCATCCTGAAATCCTAATAATACACACTAACCCATTACCTTCAAAGCATAATCACTGTTACTCTTTTTTTCCTAAGTTTCGAAGTAAAAGAAAGCAGATAAAGTATATTGATTCAGAATAGTATTAGGCAATATCTCTGCTCAGTACTTTATATCATCTGAGGAATTATCTACTTTTCAAAAGAAAATTGTTCCATCTTCACTTGAAAAGTAGTTTACTCATTCAATTGCAGTGACTTATCAAGTAAGACTAAAATTCTAATACATTATATAATTCCCATTTCAAACTTTTATTCAAAAGACCCTTGAAATATTAACTATGTTGGCCTTTGTCTCTTCTCTTACCCATGGAGTCTTTGTGCCATGTCTAGCTATCTATCTGCTTTAAGATGTCAGGGTGCTGCCTCATAGGAGCCAGCTTATACAGTTCCCCCTAATGAACAAAACGATCTCTCCAGGCAGTGACATCAGACACTCTCTCCAAGGTGATTCAGGCTCTTATGAACAGTTAGTGCTATAAAATTGCATATATCGTTTCTTGAAAGTCATATCTAGGGCAGTTTTTGAAGACAGCTGTGCCACTGTAGACAGCAGGGAATAATAGCACTCAAATCTCAACGTAGTTAAAATAGAACTACTTGAACCAAGCAAAAACTAAGTGGTCTGGACCATCTTAAAATTGGTCTTGAACATCCAGTATCTCTAACTGAACTTCTTTGTGAAAGTTCAGTGATTTTTCCAAGGACAGATGCTATATTAAGTTGTAGTGCCCTTCACCAGGTTGCTGTGAATAATACTTGACAAAGTACCATTCTTCTATTTTCACTGTGCATTTTACACTCAGCTGGTAACCAGGAGACATGATGGCTCCTGGCTACAGAATTCACAGGAAACATACAGTCTTACAAGAGTTGTGATGATATGATTGAAAGGGAAACTTAGAAATGATTCAATTACAAAACCTAAAACATTTAGTAATAGATGGACTTAGGTCTGATACTAAATACCTAATCCCAAAACAAGAACCAAATGAACAGCAACAAAAAAGAAGAGCAAACAATGTGTATATATATATCTATAAGAATTCCAATCAAACTAGAAATGAGATGAACTTTAATTTTTTCCATACATAGTACTTTAACCCTCATTATGGAAATAGTATTCTGTACAGAATATGAAAGGCATTTCACTTGAAAGGAATTCCAGGTTAATAATTACTAATAACCTCTTACAGCAATGTTTCTTCTTTAGTAAATATTAAAAACTAATTTCCATATCAAACTTTTTTTTTTTTTTACAATTTGGGCAATTAAGTTGCATATGTGCATGTGATTAATTATTTTTGATGTAACGAGTTCTTTTTGTTGTTTTCCTGTTCTCTGGTCATCTATGTTTTCTTAGCTCAACTTTTTCCATCAGAAAGGAACTGCTAATTTTGTATGACTGAATCAGGCTGCATAGGCTTTGCTTCAGTGGAATAGTGAAACAGGTACAACACAAGCAAAGTCACTGGTCTGTAGGAAAGAGAAATTATTAGCTGTGTGTTTACATTAAACACATGTAAGAGTGTAAAAAATACAAGAACTGAAGAAAAAGGACTTGCTGCTTTTGAGCAAAAGCAACTTTCCATTGGGGCTCTTGTTGAAAGTGATGGGAAATGGTCAAAGGTTTAAAAAAAGACATCATTCAAAGGGAATCCAAAGAGACAGGTTTCTGTTCACCTTGAATTCTGTAGCACTGTATATACTTCTGGATGCAAAGGAAAAGGAGGTGATAGTGATATACATATATACTTGACTATTTTGGTGGATCTGTAAGTTTCTTGAATTGGCTATGGGTGTATGTATGCGTATATAAATAGATACACATAGATATGTCAGAAAATCCACTGCAAAACTGTCTACATAATACTGTTGCACCATATCCTTTCCAAAAGCTTAAAGTCATATTCTAAGGTAACAAGAAAAATGGCAATGCATGTGTTTTGCTACAGCATAATTTCTGTAATTCTTTTAAATTGGGAATACTGTAGATTACTGTTTCAGAGTCTATCTGACACAGGTAAAAACTGTGCTTTATGTCTGTTTAACAGCAACTGAAAGGACTGTTCTTAAAAGTGGCAGGCAAATGATGTCCTGGTACAGTGGTGACAAGATCTCAAGAGACTTTTAGTTTCTCTCTGTCCTGGTTTTCATTATTGAACCTCACAATTGCTTTACCCTTAGCTGCAGTAGTGTTAGAAACAAAACAGACCTGATGATGAAAAAAAGCCTTGTTTTGCAGCTTCTACACAATGCAGTGTTTAAATAGTCTCTATAAGACTATGGTTTCAACACGTATACAAAGTAATTCCCATCCTGCTGATTTGATGGGTATAAACAGTTTACACCTTGGTCTCAAGTACTACCATTTTTAGGGGTCCAGAAGTACATATATCCTCTTTGAATAGTCTCATAAAACATGTACACAACAAAAATCAGATTTCACAAAGGCAAGAAAACAAAAAAACCAAAAAAATAAAACAAAACAAAACAAAAAGACTATACTAAGTGGTAGCACTAAAACTGATTCACTGTGTTCAAATTGCTTCTGATGCAGAAATGGATTAACATTGACACATTTTATCAACTTTTGTGCCAACATGAGATGCTGCCAGTAAAACAGCATACATATATGCCTTAAAACATGGTCTAGTGGACTTTTTATATATACAGGACTTCCTTGTGTCTTTATTTTTAAAAAAGTATCTTTCGTGTGCAATCCTCTTATCACACAGTTTCTGACTTAATGTGCAAGGCATTAGTAAGGCATGGTTGTTTTGTTACTTCAGGCAGCCCTCCAGCTGTGGGCCAGCACTTGGTCAGGCTGATTTGCTCTTGGCAGGAGGCTAAGAACACATAACACTTTCAGTTGTACATCATGACTTTGGGGGGTTGTTGTGGGAAATAGCCAAAAGTATTATCTTAATCATTTCAACAGTGTACAGTTTGATCTGCTAATCAGTCACAACCTCTGCATTTAGAAAGGGGCAGATTAATGACAGTTTCAGAAAGTGCTGGTAAAGTTTACAGTGGTTTGGTAGTCTTTGATCAATTCCATACTAAATTTTACGACTAATTCTTATTCTCAACAGTTATTGTAATCTAATAAATTCCATTCTTTTATTTTCATGCAATGATTGCAATGAGAAAAGAAAATTGCACATAATTCATCTTTTCTTGTGATAAAAATGCCTATGAGGATTTGACAGGCCAAAAAAATTAAACCCACCCACTTAATAATCTTGAAATTGTCTTCTGTCTGCTTCAAATGCCATAAGGGAAGTGATTGCTTAGACATTATCAGTCACAAAAAAATCAGGCCTGTGTTTCCTTCAACATAGAGAATCATCATACACAGATTATATTGTAAATGATAAAGGCTACTATTATGCAAATTAATAAACGGGCAAGAAATTGAGTCTTTTAGTTTAGCTAAACAAGAAGGAGAGTAGGGATTAAAAGCAGACTTTGGTCAAATTGAGTTTTGGTAAAAATTGCTCTTCTTTCATATTGGGATGAAAATTGTGTAGTACATCAAAATGAAAGATGCTTCATCCTGCCAGTCTAAGTTCTAAAAACGATTTGCTTTTTCCAACATGTAGCTGCTTTTCAATCTCTTCTCTCACTTGTTATTAAGGCGGCTACCTGTACTATGTTACAAAGCAAGTTGGAGAACAGTCGTTTATTTGAATGAAATATTTTGTCAATTAGATTAAGAGAACAATATTTCCTCAAGATAAAGAATATATTAAGTTATTCCAGTTACTAACATTGTGTGAATAACATACTTTAGTCTTCTGCCAACCTGGAAGTTAAAAATTCTGCAATTAAGAGATATTTAATGGTGTAGAAAGCATCCTCTATGTTGTAGTCATAGGCTTTCAGGCTGTGTAGTATTTGTCAGTGAGCATAACAACTCATTTAGTCATACTTCTGTACTGATTGCTTAGGATGTATTAACACCAATGGGCTAAATTTGCAAAAATTGCTAGAGGGGGTTCACAACTGAGTTAGCCTGACATTAGCTTGAAATGAGGCAGCTGAAATGAAGAATTGAAGAAGAACTTGACTAAATACACCATTATTTAAATAATCATTCAAGTATTGCTTCAAAAATGGATAACGGAATATCCTTTCTTTATGACAAATGCACATCTCACAGTAATATGGAGAGCTAGACTAATTTTCCTGTATGTCATAACCTTTATGCAAGCAGCATGTAGGTACTTCATCTTTACATGCAGCTAATGGTTTCTAAATGCAATTCATATTACTCAACATGAAAATCAGTATGTTCAAGACTATTGTTGTTATATTACACTTGTGGTTATAGAAGGGGAGAGGACATTTAGGAGCAAAAGAAGAATATAGAGTTTTCTGGCTTTTTAAAAACATATATTTTAAGAATATTGGTGCAAATGAGGCACAATAAGCAACTCAAGAGTTTCAGGGTCCAATTCCAGAAGAATCAATTGTCTCTTAGGCTAAAAAAGGAATATTATCCTCTATTTTTAAAGCAAGACAGCCATTCAAGACTGTGACAAGGTCATAATGTCCTAATACTTTTCTCTTTTAGATTATAAATCACTATTTAATTTTCATAACATAGATACAGCCTGTATAGATTCAAAATCTGACAATGAATGAGAATAAATTATTTCCTGGGTGACAAGTGGGGAAAATATGGACATATTGTAACAGAAGGTGATTCATCCATGTAGTTGTACAATGATAAGGACACACACTTTTAAATGATAAGTTAGCCTAAAGGTGTCTTCCTTCCATGTACATGAGTATAAATAAGTAGTGTGCTTCTAGCAATGCATAATTTATCTGTAAAGGAAAAAAAATATGCTGTAAAGCAGCAGGGACAGAGAAGAAATTCTAATCAATAACATTGCATCAGATCTATCTTATATTTTGCAGAATTTCAGGAGTGTCTAGTGAGGTTTTTACTTAAAGTGAACATAGGGTAGTACCAGTACTACAGAGACATGATGAGAAGAGTCGTGGCTCTCGTGGACATCTGTCTATATACCAAGTTTAATACCCCTTCCATGGACAACAAATAACAAATTGAAGCTAATCTGATAAAAATAGAGATCATGATAAAAGGAAAAGCTGATGTTCTTATACAACGACAAACCTTTTGCTTAAAAAAAAAAAAAAAAACAACAAAAAAAAACCAACAAAACCCAACATTTTTTAGGAAATTTTCTAGGAATTTTTGTCCCAAAATTTGTAAAGATTTGCAAGCCCGGACTCCTATAGGTTTCATAACTTTTCCCAAGAATGCTGCATTGAATAAACACAACTGAAAAAGATGAGGTGACAAAAGAAGGAAATTACAAAGGTGTGGTAGTGTATTCACACTTCCTAATTTTCATGACTCTTTTTTTTTTCTTATTTTTTAGTTTCCCCAAAACTTTATCCTCATAGACAAAGCTTCAACAAATACAGGGGCAGAGGGATGTAGTAAAAAAAAAGGAAGGTATATGACTTCTGATGTCCATAGCTGTTAACTAGCCACAAGATCATGGCAAAGAGGGAACGTGGTAACAACTAATAGGCTCCAGAATGTCTCTCCTGCTCTGCAATAAAATGTTACAAAAAGAATATAGATCAAAGAGAAGGGTGCACTACTCAGTAGAAAGGCTGCTCAGCTCTTCATTTTGGTTTTCTGAACACGATTTCAAACACAGCAGTGTATAAAGAAATGGGAAAGTACAGGGCTAAAGCTATAGCTGAAGGAGGAGCTGTGCTACATAATCTTTACTGCTGGACGAGGAATGTGGTTTTTAAGTGAATATCCTGATTGTTTCTCCTTACAGGGCTTCAGATCACATCACGTAGCACATGAATAGGATTCCTTTCAAATGAAATTAAACCAGAACATGCACTCCCAGTGTGTAACTAATAAATCCAAACGCTAACAGGCATTCAAATCCCCAGGTAGAAACTAGACCTAATCCAAAATAAAAATCCCGAACTGCATAATGTGAATACCAAGCCTTCCACATGACTTATTTGGTAGTCAAGAGCCACTTCAACACGTGTTGCATTGTACTGAAGCTTGCTGGCCAGTGCTACCAGGGACACAAAAAGGGAGAATGTCTGACATTTTGCACACCATTCCCAGCACTCTTCCAAATTTCCTTTGAAATAACTGTTGTGTTTCAATATGAAAAACAAATATTCCTCTCAACCATTTATTTTTCCCATTAAAGAGCTGTGAATAGGACCAGACAGAATTTGAGTTGAGACATTCAGAACTCAATTTAGTTTCTCTTTTATCTGACAAGCTCTGTTGGTAGCACTTCTCCTATGAATACTGCTTTTTGTGCCTGAGCAGTAATTGCAAAATATGAAACAGATTTTCCTCTTTTAATTTTGAATTGTTATCAGCTTACACTGAAAACTACCTTACATAGTGGGCTAAAGTAACGCTTTCATATTAAAAAATGTCAACTATATAAAAATTTTGAAGATATTAAGAAAATATCATTGATTTTTTTCCTTTTCCACCCATAGAAACAATTCTTGCTCTCAGTGTGAACATGTTTTTTCAGGGAGGCAGATAATCTTATCTGATCACCTGCAACATTGTTTTACTTTGCATTTCAGTGTGTACTTAGAGTTGCCAAAGTCATGCTTCGTCCAAAAAAAAAATTCCAGTTCTGTGGTGGGCATCAGGTACTGGAAACTCCATTGCTTCCATTTTTTTTCACATTTTCATGTTCTAGCTTTATATTAATAGAAATATATAAGTTTCTGTGTTATCCATTAACAATAATATTCTATATTATTTGAAAAATATTTCAAAAATGTGAACTATTTATGTTAAAAATATTTTAAGGCAACCTTAAAGTCTTTCATTTGAAAAGTTACATTCACAAATTCTGTCACATGCAGCTATGTTCAAGATTTTTGCCATTCTCATCAACTCCTTTTCCAATATTCAGCATAAATGAAATTATATCATTGCTCTCACCAGTGAGAATGCTCATCCTTCCAACCTATTGATTTTCTTTTCAATTGAGGCGTTATCTACCTCTATTCAAATTCCACATTAGAAAGGTCTATTTTGAATAATAAATTTTTTACTTTTAAGTATCCCACTTTTTCTACGACATTTTTATGTTGATCACATCTATTTATTTAAACATATTGTAAAATCACAAGCAGTTTCAAAGATATTGCTGTGAAAATATAAAATGAAATATATAATAATTTGGTAATGCAAGCACTGATGTCAAGTTTACACTTCTGTCCAGTATTATTTGGCAATAGAATTTTGCAAATCATAGACATATAAGTATCAAAACTAATTTTATTGACAGTCAGCAAAAATAAAATTACCTAGAGATTTAAGCATTTCACAAACATTGTATTGATGAAAATTTTAAGTTTCCTGGTAAAATATGTAGTTAAATAGGACTGGAAGAGCATTTGTCCATGTCCAATGTGCCTAACGTAGTCTAAATGAAGGAGAGAAATAATTTTGTATAAACTAAAAGAAAAATCACTGTCCTTTTATTTAGTTTTCTTTATTTATATGGAAGGTAACAATTTTGTTCCCCCTAGGAGAAACACGTAATTTTGTCCATTTTAAGAATGAGTATATAATTTCTGCTTAAAAATTTGCAAGGTAGATGCTATTTCATAAAGGAGGAAACGTAGCTTTTTAACCTAATTAGCTCAGATGATTTATAAATTTTTTGCATCCTTGTAAAGTTCTTAAATACCAGGATTTGATTGTATAAAATACATATACTCCATTCAGGGAGCAAGAAGAGAAAGGCATAACTATATAAATTAAAGTCTAAGGCCCTCCTGAAGAAAATTAAAGAAATAACTTAGACCTTGAGGGAAGCAGAGGACTCCTGGCATGTTAATTTTCTGACTATGGAAGAGAAACAACTCCACAGTTTCAAAATTACTGCCTATCGTTGAAGAACCTATTATCTCTCCTTTCATTTGTCACTTTAAAATCTTCCCTTAAATTCCCTCTTCTGATGAAGGCCAAGATATATAATTCTTGTTTCACTTCTAATTTATTTATTTTTTTTTTTAATAGAACCTACTTGATTCCTTTGCCTTGGAGTGATAGTATGCACTGGCAGTGATCTCTCTGTATGCTGTTAGACATGTAAGAAGCATCCAGTGAAGCAACTGGTATTTAATGAATGAAAAAAGAGGCCATATATTACCTACCTTGCAGCCACTTGTGTGAGCAGCTTTCCATAACCATTGTTTTCAGGCTGCATAGCATAATTACCCTATTCAAGTCCTATTGATATATAAGTCATATTCAAATCGTATTGGTACATAAAATAACGACAGCTAGCATCCTCCAAAGGAAGATTTCCAAAAGAACACACTCTATGTGAGTCATACAAAAATAGGAAAGCTAGTAAAAGATTGAGAGATCAGAAGGGTCCTACAAACACAGCAGCATCTTGGCAATGTAAAGTATACCAAGGTGTTTTACAACCTTCATCAATTAAAATTATTCACAGAAAGAAAAAAAATCTTTGTCACTTTTGATTGAATAAATAATTATCGTTTATAATTGTTGCAATGATTGGACCAATCCAGAAAGTCACTGTTCAAGGTATATTTCTAGCTTATAGTGGCTTCTTCATTGTGTACTTGGAAATCTTTATTAACCTTAAATTTACGCTAAATTCATTTTAGGATGAAGGTGACTTTTACTACAATTCTTGTCTGAGGCATGCTTTGCAATATACACATGGTCATCAGCACTTCGAGTGACAGATCATTATCTAATCTGCCATTCCATTTGCACAGACAGTTTTCCAGTAGATTTGACATTGATCATCTGTCCATTTGATTTGTTAACTCCATAAAAATGTGGCTTTTTTTAATAAAATGACTGAGAACTTGCAACTCTGTATAGAAATGCTGTTATATAATATTTTACTTCATCATAAATTTGTTTTCCAGAGAAGTGGCTTTGTATTGTGAAACCAATGAAATTATTTTTCTTTCTCTAGCAACTCTCTACAGCTAAATAAGCCTCTGGAATTTGGGGTTCAAATGTGATTAATTTGACTGACACAAGAAAAGGGAAGCAAGATTGACAGAATGGGGAGATAGAAACAAAATGCATCAGTATGGACATGAACTCCACATATTACAGCATGTATCACAGTCAGTGTCTGTTGGCATGTTCCTCTTATAATAAATCTAATTTTCTTATAGATCTTCTCTTTATCTACCAAACGCTTATTAAAAACCCCCCAAAAATACAAATCAAGCCAGCATATGGCACTAGAAAGAAAATCAGCTCTCCCAAATGATTTTGGGACAACAAAATGTCTAGGCTTACATTTGAATATCATACTATCTAATTTTTAACATTAATTCCATGGCACTTTCACAAAGACTTTTTAAAAAGATCAATATTACAGCCTGCCTATTTCTTCCCTATTCACGCAAAAGTTCACTGATAGCATTTAAGAATGTGCATAAAAGTGGATGAACTTGTGTGCAAATAGCGACATATTTTCTGCAACATAAGTGCATATAGGAAGGAGATTATCCCAAATTTGACAAATGCATTCATAAGTTCTTAAAATTTGGTCATGATCGTTTTTTAGTTGGATTAATTATCTATAATCTAGAAAAAAACCTAAAAAAATACTAAATAATCAAAATTAAGAATAATGAGACAGGGAAATTTAAGATCCAGACCAAGCCAAATACTAATGATGAAAAGAATAAATTATGTTTCCATCTAGCCCCAAATACCCAACCATGTTTCTATGGGCAAAATTGTTTCATAAGAAATATGTATTTTTTTAGCTGGATCAATTTCTTTGCATTTACAGTAAAATTTTTCAAGGCCTGACTAGGTACTTAGACAGGTCTAGCAATTATTTTATTTAATATATATATATAAAAATATCTCAAAATATTATTACCAAAACATGGATTATTTTACTGAAACATCACTGCTATAATAGAAAATTACCAACTCCCTTTTGAAGGAAGAAAAAGTTATTAAAACGGTGAGGGTTGATTAACTGTGGCCTGAAATCTTCAACTGGTCCTTTGAGGCTGCTAGATCCTGTGCTGGACATAGAGGCAACGTTATTACTTTGGATTACATAGCACTGTGTTTCATTTTTATGCATTCCACCTATGTGTGGTCAAGATGTGAGGATTTTTCTGATGTGGGTTTTTGCCACTCTTGTATTACCATCTTCATTTTATTGCAAAAGAGTGATCCATGCCAAAGGTCTGACAAGTGTGGATTTTTTTTCCATTCCCTGTTCATCCTCAAATCTGTTCAATGCTACTGCCAGCATAGCACTGTAGCCAAGGGCCTGCTTATTTCCTACTCTCTTTCTTGCTGGAAAATGTACTAAGTAGATACCTCAGCTACTTAAATTTGTATAGTGGGTTTGTATTGCTTCTCTTCACAGATGTGTAAAAAATGAAGTGGTAATTTCGTTGTGCACTGTTATGAACCAAAAATGCCACCATGTATAAAAGAAGGAGGACGTGTCTTCTTATGTTTAAAGCATTTGAAATATGTAATATTTAAATAATAATCTATCTTTTAAACATATTTTTAGTAAATATTTACATGCTTTTCATGTAATTATCATCTCTATCACATCATGCCATTCTTTAGCAAAAGTCAGCTACCACTCATATTAGTTGGGAAAGGCCCTTGGAAAATTACTGTGATTGTCCTGGTTTCTTCAGAAGAGGTTTAACCCTGAACTAGATGAATATTATATGTCAATGAAACTTCTCAAAGACTTCTTACTAGTCAGCAGAATTATTTTACAAAATACTTAAAAATTAAACACTAAATTATAGTTATAACTTAAATGGCATTCACAGTTGTATAAAGATTAGTCTAATGCATAATGGTATTATTCTAGTATTAAAAAATATATATAAACAAGTCAGGTCTGGAGATGCCTCAAAAAAAAAAAAAAAGGCAAACATATTGATTCTGTGAAAGTTCTTGATACTTGCTACAGTATCTCTTCTTCTCAGAGATGTCCCATCTAAGTAAAATATAACTAAACATTCTCATATGTGTATAAACAAAAATGCTTACTATACCTGTGTTGTTTTTTTTCTTCTGTATAAAGGTACAATGTCTTGGTTTAACTCGAGCAATAAAGGCAAACAGTAGCAGCTCTTTGATTCAACCTATGCCATAACTTTCATACTTACCATGATCAAATTTTGTACACCTAGAAATTACAGTAGTTCATGCTTGTGACAATGTTTTTATAAATGTCTCAACTACGTTTTGAATAGATATTGCTTCCATAAAATGGATACTGTATTTAAATAAAATTCCTTATAACACTCATGTATGTTTTGCAATCATGCATTGCAACAAGATTATAAAAATATAATGAGAAAGAACAGATAATTAATAAAATGAAACCCAAAACTCCTCTGATCTGGAAACTCTCCATGATGGTTGGCTGGGCTTTCTAATAGCTTTCAGAAAATGTTTCTGCCTTAGAAATGAAAAAATATCTTTTGAAAAGATACTTTCTTCGGTTTTAGTGAACATAGAAAAGCTTGGTTTAGAATATGATAATAAGTGCAGACATTCAATTTCTAAATTCCCTTCAGAAACATTTTGCATTTTTTCTGCAAGAAAGCCATACATTATTTCTGGTCAGTTTTTAATTACTATTGTATATTTTGAGTCAAAGACTGTTGTTGTGAACATTAACTCATAAACCAAGTAAACTTGATGTAACCTGTATATGATTTGCTATTGACGGCCTGGAGAGGATTAACAGTGTGAAAACAGTAACACCAAAACTAACTTTAAACATCTTGGGAATACGTTCATCCTGTCACATCTATAATCAAATCAAAGTAAAGCTTTTCAAGATTTGCTATTTTAAATAGGTACTAAAAGCTATTATGTATTACAAAGTAAACTCTTAAGCGGTGTGTGGGCCCACATATAGCCCAGACTTTATCTTTCTAATCTGGTGATGAATACAGCAGGCCACCATCTGGTGTGCGTGTACATCAACAACTACAACACAGCCCTACAATTTAATAATCACAAACTTTAACTGCTACTTACCACTTATTTCCAGCTACAGAAGGTCTCTGATTTAAGCTGTCAAATAAACGTAGGAAAACAGCATAAGATTAACTGTTTTTGTTCCGGACTGTGCTTCGGATGGAGGCAGTGAAGCAGGGAGAGCTCTGCTGTTGCTACAGAAACCTGACGCTGAGGATTTAATGACAGCATCAGATGGTATTGTACTAGAGATTGTCTGCTTGAGGGACTAGACAGCATGCTGCTGATAAGAAATGAGAATGGATTCCAAACCTTTTCAGTTTGCTTTATCAGAAGAATCCTTTCATTGCCTCAAATATATTAATTTGATAGCAGATATAATATAAGTATTTATATTAATGTTAGAAAAAAAATGTGACATGTAATCTGCCTGGAAGATCTCAACACAGGTAATTAATCTTCCTAAACCCTTATTCAATATGAAAAGTTAATACAATTAATACCGTATTTTTGTCTGATAAATATTTAACTCATATATACATATGATTCCTCAAATAATTTGTCTTTAAGCTGACAACTTATACAAATGAAGACATTTTAAGTTCATGTGTTTTAAGTTCATTAATTACTGTTAAAAAAGGGTTCCCAAGAGGAAAGATTTCCAACAAATTCCAGATTCACATGGGCCTGGAACTATTAAATTTCAGGGATTTATTTCATATTCAGTCATTTAGTTTTGCAAATATTTTTATTTTGTGATAAAAATTTTAAAATACTATTACAATTCAGAAACAGTATTTCTGAACACAGGCAGCTTGAACTGCAAAGTATCACTTGTCAAAATGCATGTATTTGGCTGGTCAACATATTCTTCTAAAAAGTCTCTTTCTACTTCATAAATCTTTCTGAATTTCATTTATGTCTGTGGTTAGTTGATGGTTTGTAGATTAAAAAATATAATCAAAGTATTCTCTGAAAACAAAACCCATGATTCTTCTATCAAATATGTCTCTCTTTTTGTTAGTTCATCTGAGTTCCAGGATACTTGTTCATGGAGAAGTTTATATAAACACACAGAAATAATATTTTATATTCAATTGAGGGTCTTCTATTCCAAGGAATTTTACAAACATATTTCCCACTATGTAATACTTGAAAGTCTGCTGATAATACTCACAAAAGCAACTTCTTTCTTTCAAAAATATGGCCACTGCAACTTTATTTTCCAAATAGAGCAGAAAGGACTGCCATTTCAAAGGTCTAAACCAAACATCACACAAGACCATTTGATCAATATGGCTTTGAAGGTTAAAGATTGATTCAGTCCTACTGGGATTTAAGGCTGTATCTCCTGGAGTCTTAGGTATTTTACACATGAAGATAGTCCCATCAACAGACCTCACCCTTAGCATCAAAGAGAATTTTTGATTATGTCAATAGAAGGATCAAGCAATGCCTCTACTTACTATCCCTAAAAAGTCCCAAGAAAACAAAACAAAACAAAACAAAACAAACAAAACAAAACAAAAAGCAAAACAAAAAACAAACAAACAAACAAAAAAAATCTCCCACCAAACTAGCCAGAGCAAGGAGAAGCCTATGAGTTTCCTTATTATGAATTTCCCCATAATATTTTCTCTTTAGATCCTAGATAATACTGGGAAAAACATATAGATTGTTGATCCATAGCCAAATTAAAACTTCATGGCTGATGTTTTCTCTCTATTGGTTTTGGAGTAAGATAGGAAGTTCAAGATTAAAAAGTAGGGTTATCTTCAAGAACAAAAGCAAAACCAAGAGATTAATTATAATTTGGACTAAGTATAGGTAATCTTGGGTTAAATGCACGAATGCCTTTTTAATTTAACATTTAAAAGCAATCAATATAAACATTTTGGGTTATTTTTAAGTAAACAGTGTTTTAAATTGAAAAGAATTTCATTTTGAACAACCAAAATAAAATATGTTAACATTTCACCAATAAAATATTTTCTAACTTTTTGGAAAATTCTCCTATATTCTAGTCTGTGCTGCTCAGCAATTTCTAAGCTTTTTGGTTTAGACCAAAACTTTTCCCCAGTTCCTTTTTGGGCATATGCAATACTTGTCAAAACCAATAAATTAACCCCAGAGTGTGTTTTGTGAAATAGCTTTGAAGACCTCCAAGCGAAAACATTCCCAGAATACACCATTACAGGATATAACATTTAAAAGAATACATGGTATTTGAGCATAAAGTACTGCTTGTGCATTCACCTGTTTTCATCTTAAAGTCTGAAAGAAGATCTTTGAAGAGCCTTCAAGAGAACTGTTTAGGAAGCCATAAAAGAAAATAATTCTAAATATTTTTGAACTAGGGGAAATTATTAATGGAAATTACCAAGCAAAACAAGTTAAAAATAATTGACATGACAACATTTAAGACTAATGTAAAAATGTAAAGGAAATATTTTTAGAGTAATTTCTTTAAAAATGCATATCTGGTTTTTGAAATCTCTTGTAGTCCATTATGTTCAAAAGAAAAAATCACAGAGAGACTGAAATTATTTTATATTAATTTTTGCTTTTAATCTTTGTGACCTATGGTGTCTTGGTATCTTTTATTTTTCTTCTGATTTTCAGAGTGTGTGTGTCATAAAAAGTGTTAGAATGGCTTTATTGTCTCTGTAAAAACCAAGGGAACTCGCTTCTTGAAAATAACCAGGTCTATTTAGACAATGTCTCAGAGACTACATGACTTTGCAAGAAAAGAACATGCAAGAGTTAGAGTGAGAGTGGAGGTCTGAATTTTGAGTGGAGGCTGAAAAATTGCTGAGAAGACTGAGCAGCACAAAGGCCACAAACAGGCCAAGGGAAAATCATGCAGCTGTCACTAGAATCAAAAAGACACTGAGCAGTTGAAACTAATCTTAGGAAAGAGGAACTCTAAGTGATTATATGCACAAGAAGGGGCAGAGCTGCTTATAAATACTTACCATTTCTATTCTCTTTGTCTCTCTGAGTTTGTTTCTTATTCAAAATATTCCCTACATCAGAGACTTTTGAATAATGTCTTGTACTTTTTAGCTGATAGACATTTGTTGTTCTTTCGTTGTTGTTTTTTGTTGGTGGTAGTGGTGGTGGTTGTTATGGAACTCCTAAGGGAAAGATAAACACTTCTATGTTTTCAGTCTTGTACATCAAAGCCTGAAGGATCCTGAAGTAACTGTTAGGTGAAATTCAGATCCTTGTCTTTAGAATTTTACCAGCAATGGATGCCATAATGCTTTTCTGAATTTTAGTTAATAATTGAATTCTTGCTTCCACTCTAAAGATTCCATACATAATTGTAGTGGGACTGTGAGAAATATGACATTAAAAAATATGTTGGAAAGGGTATGACAATAAGGCATACTAAAACATTTTGGTTCTTTTTGTGAATATTATTGCTAGATATCATGGCTCGAATACAAATTGTCCTGCTTTGAAGAAACTATTATTGTCTATTTTAGAGGAAAGACCATTGTGAGACATATTAAACACCTCAGAATATCACTGAATTCATATTAAGAAGGATTAAATGGATTTGGTTAAAATAGGCAATCACCTATACAGTATGACAGAATTGTTCTCTTTTAAAAGCATTATACTTTGCAAAAATGTACAAAAGAAAACCTGAAAAGTTATGCTAAGTATCCTTAAATGTGATTTAATCATACTTTGGAAAACCAGAATATTATCAAATTACCCAAAGCATGTCCAGAGGAGAAACGATCAAGCTTATTAGAGGGATGGAGCACCTCTCCAATGAGGAAAGGCTGAGACAGTTGGGATCGTTCAGCCTGGAATAGATTAGGATTTGGATTCACCTAATTGCAGCCTTCCAGTACCTAAAAAAAAGCCTGGAAAATGGAGACTATTTACCTAAGTATGTTGTGAAAAGACGAGGGAAGATGGCTTAAAATTGAGAGGCAGTAGATTTAGATTAGATATTGGGAAGAAATTCTTTACTGTGAGCGTGATGAGACACTTGAACAGGTTGCCCAGAAAAGTCGTAATGCCCCATTCCTGGAAGTGTTCAAGGCCATGTTGGCCAGGGCTCTGAGCAACCTGGTCTAGTGGAAGGTGTCCTTGCCTATGGAAGAAGGGTTGGAACTAGAGGATCTCTAAGTTCCCTTCCCATCCAAACCATTCTACAGTTCTGTGATCCTTATATTTGGCTCAATTTACCAAGATAATTAGCATTCCAAGTTGTATGTTGTCCTCTTAGGAAATTGCTTCACTATTAATTCTTATGTGTATCATTTTATTAATTTCTATCATTCAGAAACTTTTGATTAACTTAATCATTTTCTCATTTAGAAACTTTGGGGAATTCAGAACTACTACAACACAATTATACCAGCTATAGATTAATATGAAAAATGAAAGTAATAGAGGTATAATCAAACACCCAGGCTAAGCAAGAAAATTTAGATACTTCAAGTTTTGAATATGTAGCAGCAGATGATCAGTAGTTTGTGAATAATACAAATGTTCTGATCTAGAAATTTAACTTGATTTTGGTTTATGTGTTTCAGCTCTATGAGCACAGTCAAATATACCAAATGCTGTATAGTAGACTGTAGTTTTCTAGTACTGAAACTCAGAGTCAGTCCTATATCTATTATTCATGTAATTTCTACTCTTATAGATATTATAGACACTAAAATAGATACTAAATTACATTACAGTGTGCCTGCATGTACATACTACTT
Source organism: Sturnus vulgaris (assembly GCF_052056855.1). Taxonomy (NCBI): domain Eukaryota; kingdom Metazoa; phylum Chordata; class Aves; order Passeriformes; family Sturnidae; genus Sturnus; species Sturnus vulgaris. The sequence continues at coordinate 88,389,338 of NC_142245.1, read as the reverse complement.
ACATTTGGTCAGAAAACTGGTAAATATACTGAATTACAAAAAAATCTTTTTCGATCTACAGGCATCGTACCTATGTCAAATGAATGGATATATTAATGGAACATTAAATTCTTTTGGTTGAGTACTGTGCCACATGGACAGAATGGGGAGGTATGTAACATCTAAATATTCTCACATGCATAACCATTTCTCTGAAGTCTATCTATTCATCGTAACAAAAATGATATATAGATATATTTGGGGGTTCCCAGCTTTCAGCCATGTATAATCCTACCCTTGGTTGTCTCCTGCACTGGGGGCTAATTAAGTGTGATATGAAAAATGTGCCTTTTTTTTCCCCATACATGTGTGCAAATTGTCTGGGGTTTGAGTCACTCTAGTTGCAATGAGACCTGCAGGTTGTATATACATCCATTTTGCAGTCCATACCGTCAGTCCTGTGGTTTGCAACAGACATTACTTCTTCCATACGCTCCTCTCCCTTTAAGCTCCCTTACTTCTCAAAAAACCCCACACCTGGACTAGCAATAAGTAGTTCTATTCTCATTTTATTATGCACCATTTATTTCTGTTTCTTTGTAAGATCTGGTCTCTTTCGGGCAAGGACCATATATTATCTCACTCCACTGTTACATGCATATATTTGAAGCTACATAAAAATGTTAAATAATGAACAATAGAAAGCTATTCAGAACACTCTCTTACCAAAACTTAAATCTGGCAAGATTTCAAGGAAACATTATTGGAAGCAGAGTAGGAACAGACATCAGCGAACTATCTGTAGATTTATCGTTTGTAGTAACTTAGAGCAGACAGCTCTTTATCTATACAGATATTACTTCACCTCATCTCATGTCATCTCTGTCCTTCAGTATATATACATGTATATGAAGTATAATAAATAAAATCAGCACTTCAAGGAACCTTGGTTCATGTTGTCATATTCCATATTGTCACACCTATAACTCAGACATTGTGTAATAAATATACATCATAGTGATGTAGAATTTTATATATGTTCCATAGTGATTAGCATTTTTGTACTCTATTTAGTAAGAAGTTAAAGATCTGATAGCTATTATTTTAGTCATCTTACAGTAAACAGACTTGTGCCTTTTTATGCAAAGACTGTAAGAAAATATTGAATAATTTGCATGCTGGACATTTTTCATCACTGGATTTCAGTTTGATTTGGTTTGTTCTTTTTTACAGAAACCCGTTTCTATCGTTTAAATTTTACTTTTTTTCCCATTTCCTGCAGAGAAACTTTGACAAATTACAGAAATGGAAGCATAGGACTTTTTGTTGTAATCTCAGTGGGCATGAAAAAAATGAGAATTGTTTTTATTCAGATATTCCAATTGACACAGAACTGGGTTTATTATTGCTATTGCTTATACTTCTACTTGTCTATACCATCAAGAGCTAGAGAAATCAAATCAGAAATCTCGTCTCAACAAAAGTGGGTTTTATAGATTGCCACTAAAACAGGTTTTCTCCACGTTTAACTCCTTACATAATAGTAATGTTTACATTTTCCAATATACAGTTTGGATTCTGGTTTAATAGGCCAAGATATTTTAATTTTATAGATGTGGCCACTTGTGGATGTGATACCTCCAGAACAGAAAGCAGGATCTGTTATTGCTTAGTTTGTTATGTTAGTTTGTTATGTTACTTACTCAAAGAAAAGTAGATTATCTCTCTGATGTCATATTGTGGCTTTCTGGGAAGTGGAGTACTAGAGCTATTAATTAATAGCATTTTTCAGACTGGTATTAAAATATACATATATAGCTTTAGTTTATTTTTTTAGTAAAATATCTGAACAAATGAATATTTGTCCACATAATTCATAGGTTTATTCATTTTGACTTATTTATTCTGAATAATAAGCAGTTAAGTCTTTGATAATAAGGGATCAAGAATGCTATGTCAAGGTATAAAAGTATATACTAATGTGTCTTTCCAAAACTCTCTTCTTAATGCTGGAAAAATAAAGGAATACTGTATTGCTGTAGTAAGTTTATCAGGTTGGGGGCTTTTTTCAGTTACAGATGCTTTTTACCAAATATGTTCTTATCTAAATCATGGCAGAGATTTATACTTTTTTTTTGGTCTGTTTCAATACAAGAATTTAAAGCTATGTTCTAATGAAAGGAAGTATGTTTAGTCTCTTCCCTTATTCTATCTACAAGAGCTTGGAAAAGTTTGTCTTTCCCTGTGGGATGCCAGTGCACATTTTCCAAATAAAACCATAGAAAGAAAGAATACTAAAAATAAAAACAACCTAGGCCTAGATTCCTGGGTGTGTTAAGTGACAGGTTTGAACTGCAGGATACTGAATCTCAGGCACTCTCAGTTTCCAGAACAGGGGATTGTTTGAAAAACACTATGATTTCATCTCTTCCAAGGAAACAAGGTTGCACACAGGAGTGATGCCCATCTAGATTTTATCCTCACATAGATTCAGAATATTTTTAAGGTGTAGCACTAATCATAAAAGGTACACCTAAAAGTGTGTATATCATCCCTTTAACCCTGAAGACTTACGTTTTTGTTCTCTATGCCTCCCGTGTTTCTCCTGTTAGAAGTCAAAACTAGCTGGTATGAGAAACACCAGTCGTGTTTTTGCCCTTATTACACCTAAAACCACATAATTTACCAAATGAGAGTTTTCCTACTTATCCTACCTACAAGATCCTCCCTGATGAGCCAAGAATTCAGTTCCAAAATATGAAACTACTGTCTTCAAGCTGATTTCATCTCCCAGAATTTTTTACTTAAATTTGAACTACTCTCAGACAAAAAATATCCTTCTGACAGCTTGTGTTACTCACATAATCATAACCATTTGTTCTGTTGATTAGTGATAATTTAACAATTTTATATTATGGCATGACACCAACAGAAAAAATACTGTTTCTTTTGAATTTTTCCTCATAATCAACTAGCACAGTAGAATGTGCTGTACCTAGACTATTTATCTGTAAAGAGTAGATATTGTGTTCAAATATTTACTTTAACAACATGTTTAAGAGGCTTGAAAATGATGTCTTCAACTCTCTTTTAATTTAGGAGAATGCCCTTATCACGTATGAATTTTAGGAACTCCTCCTCTTTCTTCTTTAGAAAGAACAAGTGGTTATATGTTCCAGGTAATGAATAAAACCAGCTCACTCTATACTTTTAATCTATACTTTTAGCACAGAGGAAAGACTGAAAGTCTTCCGGAGCTGGGAGGTGGTATCCAGATATGACTTTGTACCTTATCCAATGTCATTGGGCAAGTGGTTCACAACAGAATGAATGCTGACTGAATTTAAAATCTTCATTAATTTGCAACCATCTTTTATCTAAGCTCAGTTTCACTTGGAATTAATTCAAATGATTACCTGTTCAGCCCCAGTAATTTCAAAACAGAAGAGAAAATGTTATTTTCAAAGAGGCTTCATTATTGTTTTGCACTTCCTCTAGTTCTTGTAAAATGCATCTGTATAATAGAGCTTCCTCCAGTTAGATTTATATTTTGCCTATTAAGGTTTTCATATTAAGAAAAAACCCTGGGGTTTTTTTAGCTTGTTTGTTTGTTTGATTGATTGATTTTGCTAGTTAATTTTGGCATCTAGTTAATTTTTGACTTGACAAAAAATAAAAGAAAAAATGCAGATGCTCTATTTACTGGATGAAAGAAAAATAACAATAAATTGTAAAATGTGATAATTAACATTCATTGAGTACTATTTTAGCAATCCAAGTTCAAGTAATATATGCTTGAATAACAACTTGAAAATACATGGGTAAAAATGTAATAGAAATCTTTATATATATAAAGAGCGACCCTGATATCTAGGAGATTATTCTTTCTTTTAAAATCAAACATTTGGACACTATTCCAACTGTGAGGAGACTTGAGTGAATGCCATTAAAGATTCAACATTAAAGAGGACCCCACTGTTTTGGAAGGACAGGTATATTTCTGCCTCAATATAATAAAGTGTCAAAAAAATCAGGCATATTTAAATCTCAGAAAAGAAAATGTGCAGCTCAGGCACTGATACAAATACTTATAGTTTTTAATTTAGCTTTTAATCAGAGGACAGAGTATTTGGTTTCAAGGATATTTATTTGTAAAGAGTATATCATTGTAGACGGCAACTTTTTTTTTTAATTTCATTAAGTTAACTTCAAATTTGCTAGTAGAACACTAAAAAAACCCAAACAAATAAGAATTTTTATATGTACTTTCTCATGCAACCAATTATACAAAATATATTACTTAAATTTTTATTGACATTTTATTCCTATCTATACTTTAATTTTTGTTTTTAAAAAAAGCATTTATAAAAACCATGGTCTGTAATTTTTAAAGTTCAGATTCATAAGAAATTTTGTTAAGTAGCTGCTTCAATTCTTCTCTGACTAGTCTTAATATTTTTAAATGCAGTAGGGACTATATGATACTTGTATCTCACATAACGTGACTTCAATCCTTCTTCCAATAGCTCATAATTCTGCTTTCCCATCAGATCTTGTAAAGGAAGAATCTTTTTATATATAGGCATTGATCTTATTAATATTAATAGTAAATGGGGCTATACAGCAAGCAGAGAGACTATAAGCTAAATCTTTTCTCTCTAGAATATATCTCTGTAAATTCACAGCATACAAATGTCTGGTTGATGAACCTTTCATTTGAAATTTAAGTGAACTAGTACTAAATAATTTTAGATATCCATATAACTGTCACGAGTCTGGAAGTTTTTTCCAAGGTATGTTCCAGCTAGTGGAAGCCTGTCTCTTCTGCCTGCGTGTTCTTAGATATGCACACATAGATCCTGAAAAAGGGAGTTCAGATTTGAGTTGAATTTAGAAAGTTTAGTCAGTAAAAAAACCCAAATTCAGAAGTATTATATCTTTTGTGGTTATTAATATTCAGTAGGGAACATGAATACATTTCTAAACAAAACTTGGAAAGTTGTTGTGGTTTGAGTGACAGATGAGGCAAAATGGGCTATGACAGAAAAACCTAAATAAGTAAACTTCGTCATGCCATGATTCTTGTGCACATTTTCTGGAGTCAATTCTTCATCATCTTCATGTCTGGCTTTGATCACTATGAAAGAACTGAATATAAATGTCTAGTTTGCAAAGAAGCTTTATTTACCTTTTTTTTTTTTTTAAGCATCAGCTGATCAGCTGAGTAGAGTCTATTTGTTGGCAGCAAGTGTCATTTGCATTTTTTCTGGGATGTATCTGGAATAATAAGGAACAACTCACAGGTGTATTCCTCTATTAATTCTATTAAACTTCAAGATTTCAAAACCTCAAGAAGCTCTTCCATGCATTTTACCAGAGAAACAATTTTTTTAACAGGAAAAAGAACTGGACATTTTGAAAATGTTTCCTCAGAAGTGGGGGCAGTGTGTGTGTTTATAGAAATTTGTGTTCTTGATTAAATATTTCATTAAAAAAAGAAAAAACCCTTTCATCTCATGAGCAGGAAAAATGAAACCCAAGAAAAAAGTATCTTTTGTCTGCAACACCTAAAGGTTTATGTGATAGTATTGTTGTCAAACTTTAGGAAAATTCTATACTCAGTGCCTCAGATTGTCATTCTCCTCCATGGATGAGGTTCTCCGGTCCAGGTCTTAGCCTATTATCAACTGGATTTAAGAGAGAAAAGTTTCATTTTTCAGTAAGAAATTTTCTTTATTTTAGTGCAGAAATTTATTGTAGCTTTCCTCCACACAGTTTGCAATTCCTTCCCACTATCAAAAACCCATTTGAACCTTATTTGTGTATGCCTTTTGTTGATGGAAGTGTTTTTAGGGCTGCTATTTAAAATTATCTGATTCACTGCCCATGTAAGTCAAAGGAAATCACCTTTCTACAGAGCTAAGAAAGGTGCAATATCTACAATAAATAAATAAAGTGTTTTGGGCAAGTTAAAAGTTGTCATGTTTTCTTTGTTGTTTGTTTTATTTTGCTTTGCTTTGTTTTGCTTTCCAGAAGCATTGTTATCTATAAAGAAGGAATATGCAAACTAATTGGATAATAATCCAATAATAATAACTAATAATCTACCCCTTTTATATCTCTGGTAACAAACACAGATGAAGTTGAAGCCAGTAAATTCTGAGGCCAGGTTGGATGGGGCATTGAGCAACATGGTCTAGTGTGAGGTGTCCCTGCCTATGGCAGTGGGGTTGAAACCGGAAAATCTTCAAGGCCATTCTATAATTATATAAAATTCTCTATTTGCCTTAGAAGCATGCTTTCCCTCATTCCTTTTTTACCACACAGGTATTTAGTTTAGTGTGACACTAAAAAAATATCCATGTGACACTAAAATATCTCCAGCCAATATTTAGAGAATAATTTAGAGTTTGCTAGTCTTATACAGCTTCTCAGAAATCAGCTCATACTTGATATTCTTGCACTTTTGCTGTGAGGTGAAGGGAATATATTAAAATGACCTTTGAAAGCACCAGTCAAAGCAAGACCATCCCTAAACCAGAAGCCTTTCTGAGCTCCATGTACATGACTTTTTTTACCTTAAAATATAAGATGATAGTAAGCACAAGAGTTTTAGCACAAACACATAGAATTTTGTATCCAAGCTCTTACCCTGCATCTTAGGACCTGGCCATCTTGCAATTTGTCAACACATTCTGCTTTCAGGTGGGGAAAGAAAGTTTGTAGAAAACAGTCAGCTTGCAAATTAACTGAAAAAAATTCAAAGGCAAACACTTATTTCTAATAATAAAGAGGGAAATACATTCCACTGGAATCTCACCTGCCATAATCAAATGTTTTAAATCATATCAACCTTCATTAAGTTTACTTTTCCAAGCACACTTTGAAACCATGATCCCAAACCACAGAACCTATAGGAGCTGTGATTAATGCCACCTTGAGTATGCTACAGGCTTTTGTTCACACTCTCAGTCTGTTATCCATCAATGCATTTCCACCCTTGGTGTGCTCTGTTTGCCTTTTATGACTGTTCTTCCTCCATTTCTTTCTATACACACATCTATGAATATCTAACCAGAAAAAGTACAATGCCACTGGCTAAATTTTCATATACATGCTTTTTTGGAAAAGATTTCTTTCTCTTTATAATTACTAATTTTATTGCTGTCTCTATTTATATACAAAATGCTTATTCAATTAGTCTGTTTCTAGCAATATTTGCTGGTTGCTAATACTAGTTAGTCATGACTGATCATCAGAGCAAGCCACTTACTGTAACAGTCCAAGTAAAGATAGGGACCCACCCACAGGCCTTTTTGCTTTTTTCATGCATTCCAGCATAGTCAGGAGGTGGAAGAAGAGAAAGAACTGAGATAAAAAATATAATTTACTGTTCAAAATATAGAAATGACTGAATGTTTATTTACTGAAGACATAAATCAGATGTCTTTACATAGACAAAAGAGAAGATTACAAAAATGAAGTAGTTATGCAACAGAAGAGGGCTCCTAGAAATTTGAAAAGAGATTGTTTTATTTTTTTTGCCTAGAAACTATTAAGGGCCTACATTATGTAAAAATCTGATAATCTGACCATAATTTTACAGCGCTTTATAAGTTGATTTCCCCTTTCCTTTGCTTCTTTTTCATTGTCACTCTTGACTATGGTAACTTTAGAAAGATCTATTAGGGAGTGGGGGAGGGTTGGGAGGATGAGGGTTTATTATTTATATATTGAAAACATCAAGGAATATTTCTTTATTTTTCTGTCTATACAAAATTCAGAGGATAAGGACTCTGGATCAGTTGCTGGGTTACTTCCAGTGCCATGAATTTTAAAGATAAAAACAGCCAAATGACAGCTTCTTTGGAGAGGATGAAAGCAGGTTTTAAGCTGAAGCTGACCAACCAATATAGAAATACAGAAATCTGGTCTATTTTATAACTGTTTGTAATTCATTTTACCACATTATATTAGATGTAGATAAATTTGTAACTCATTTTCCCAACAAGCAGCAATTGGGTACTCTGTAGTTTCTCACAGGCTGACTCTGAATGCAATTCAGCCTGTGCAGATGGCCTGCACAGGGATGACACATCACATAAGTCTCAATTAGCTTCTCACTGCAGAATTTAAATGGGATTACATGATATATAAAACCTCTCTGGCACTGTCTGAAAAGTGGTGATCTACAACCTCTGAAGTTAAAGGCTAAAATGTAATGAACCAGCTTTTTTTTTTTTTTTTTTTTCCCCAAAATGCAATTTTGGCACATTCAAAGAGAGAGAATTCTAGTTCTCAAAGTCTGCCAAATGACCATAAGTATCACATCCTTACTTATGCTTCTAATCTGTGTTGTTTGAGAGTCAGTCGTAGGTTGCAACATATTAGGTACCTTTCTTTTTTATCTATTATGGTAATTTTAACCCACAAAAAGCAAAACTGAAGCCATCAGATTTTGCTCAACCCTGATTAAAGATCAATAATGCTAGCTGAAATGTTTGTTTCATGTTCTAATACGGACATACATCTTCAGTCATTAAAGGTAGTTGATAGTCTTACAGTCTTTCTAGACTGCTGTACTTAGACACAATAGTTGTAACAAAAGGCAAAGACTAATTAGTAGAAAGGTTTTCTTACATGTTACATCTATAACATGGCAAGAGCTCTACAAAGGCACCAATGAAAAAAAACCCATTTCTATTCACTGGAAGCTGGATAATACATTGATTTTTAAATTACCTTCCTTTCTTAAAGATGCTTTACAGATGTATTTTATTGACTGTCTTTTTCCCCATATAAATAACTTGTCCCTTTATTGAAGTCTGCTGAAATAGTGGGATTTATCCTTAAGCTCAAAAAAGGAAATCTGTTGGCATGTTCTTGCATGATAGAAATACTTTCTGGAGGAATTAAACTACCATTACGATATATACACCTGCTTATCCCTAGCCAACAGAACTTCTACATCTGCTTTCTTTGGGCCTGTGATGTTCTCTTTGTCTTCTTGTAGATTTATTTTTGGTGCAAAAATGTCTAGCAGTAAAGAAGTTTTGAAGAAACTTTCTAAAAGAAAGAGCTTGTCAAATGCTATGTGCATCTAGCCTGTAGCAATGGGCAATGAGGTTTTGAAGGAACTTAAGAAAAAAAGGCGATGTATCCTCTTTGGAAGGAGGGCCAGGTCTCTCAGGAGGTATTTAAGGGGCCTTCTAGAGCATGTAGGAAAAAAATTAGAGACACTAAAGCTCAGTTTGAACTAAATTTGGCAACTTTTGTAAAGTATAATAAAAAATATTTTTACAAATACATTCATGGCAAAAGGAAGAGTAAGACCAACCTTTGTCCTCTACTGGCTGAGAGGGAACTTAGTAATTGTGGATGAGGAGAAGGCAGAAGTGCTTAACACCTTGTTTGCCTGAGTCTATAGTGGGAAGAGGGCTTGTCCTCAGGACAACTGTCATCTTGGGTTGGTAGATGGTGTCACGGTTCTGTCTGACAGAACCAGAGGACACAGTCTTAAGCTGCACCAAGGGAAATAAAGGTTGGATATTAGGAAAAAGTTTTTATGGAAAGAGTGATCAAGTACTGGAATTGTCTGCCCAGGGAGGTGGTGGAGTCACCATCCCTGGATGTGTTTGAAGAAAAGATTGTATGTGGTGCTTGGTGCCATGGTTTAGTTGAGGTGTTAGGGCATGGGCTGGACTCAATGATCTTGAAGGTCTCTTCCAAACTAGTGATTCTGTGATTCTGTGAATTCCTTATGCAGATTATCATGGTTGGTAAAGCTCTTGGAAGCAGAAAGTTCTTTAGACTTTAAGCACTAAACTAGTTTTAATTCCTAGTTTATTGGAGATTCTTGCTTTTGGTATGTGAAGAAGAGAACCACAATACTTCGGGGGGAAAATATCAAGATGACCTTCTGCAAATGCTTTTCATTTCAATATAGTCAAATAGACAGTGAAAAGATGTTATTCTGGAAAAGGATTTAGAAGATCATCTTGGAAGACCAACTACACAAGGCAGCATCAACAATAAAAGAATAAAAGGATGGTCCATAGAAGTATGAATTCTTAAGCAGGAATGAAAAGATGTTACTTGTGCACTCAGCATTGATAAGATTCCTGTTTAGAATCTCACAGTCGGAAATTCATTTTAAGAATTGATTGAGCTTGAGAACAACTTGAAAACGTTATACAATAATTAAAATACAGTTTCACAAAAGTTTGGATATTGCCCTTGCAAGTTGGGTTGCATTGGGTACAAGCATGTACAATTGAGGTGTCTGTAGTGCAGACTTCTACAAGTGAACTAAATGATTAAGCTTACTTTATATTCAGTTATTTTAAGAATGACTGATTTATGTGTGTTTTGCCCTCTAGGTATCACTCTAGGTGGCTGTGTCTCTTCTCCATATCCTGTGTAACATTTGCCATTCCTGCATGGGTATCTCAGATGCCTTACGGTATCTAAAATAGCATGAAATACTTATAATTGTACAACCGGTCTGGGGCTTTGATCAATACAATTGATGCATACAAAGAGACTTTTAGCTCATTCTAAAACCAACACATCTACATGAAAACTTCATTAGGAGCATTTGTGTTGATTAGACCTCTACAGACTGTGGAGGAAGCTTAGACATCTATCAAATCTACATGTAGTTTCCTACATTACAGATATCTGGGTACAAATGTTTGTCTAGAGCTGGATTTCACCCACAGTTTGCATGTACATTTATGAGAGAAGATGAAAGAATCTTAACCTGTCTAAAAACACATAAAAGAGGATGCATCTGTGAGAAGACTTCTCAATGCAGAATATATGAGCAAAAGCAAGACAAGTATAAAGCAAAGTATACAAAATTAATTTAGACAAAAATGAAACTTGAAATTAGACACATTTTAAGATCCAAAACAATAACTTGAGCCAGACAACAGACTCAGAAAGGAGTGATAGTGAATCTAGTAGTCAGCAATAGAAGAAAGCTAAGAGGGGATATTGAGATTGGAGGCAGCCTGGGCTGCCATGGTCATACATTGGTGGGGTTTGCAGTCCTGAGGAATATGGCTCAGGTAAGGAGTAAAGTTAGGCCTCTCAGCTTTAGGAAAGCAAACTTCCACCTCTTCTAGGAGATAGTCAATAGGAACCTCAGAGGAGACTGCTTTCAGGGATAAGGGAGTGGAATAAAGCTGACAGATCTTTAATGAAGTCTTCCATAGAGTAAAAGAGCTAACAATTCCCAGGAGTAAATGCACAGGCAGTAGACACAAGAACAAGTACCCTGGGGAGAGTATAGAGGTGAAGTTCAGCTGTGTAAGGAGGAGGTGGCAAGCTGGAACTAAACCTGGAAGGGGGTGCAAATAACGAGCTTCTGCAGGTAGGTTAACCAGAAAAGAAAGGTCAAAGAAGGTGTACCCCTGCTGAAACAATGCTGGAAAACTGGTTACAATGGATGAGGATAAAGCTGAGGTACTCAATAACTTTTTGGCCTCGGTCTTCAGTGGCCAAGTCTCTTACCTCACCTCTTGAGTGGATAGAGACTGAGGGTGCAAAGGGCTTCCCTTGCAAATAAAGATCAGGTTCATGACCACCTGAGGAGCTTGAATGAACTTAACTCTATGGGACCTCATACGATGCATCCCAAAGTCCTGAGGGAACTGGCAGATCCAGTTGCCAAGCCACTCTTCATGGTACTTGAAAAGTTATGGCAGTCAGGTGAAGACACAGTTACTGGAAAAAAGGAAATACTGTACCCATCTTTGAAAATGGTAGAAAGGAAGCCCTTGGAACTATGGACCTGTCAGCCTCACCTCTGTGCATGGAGCAGATCCTCCTGGAATCTGTGCTGAGACACATAGAGAACAAGGAAGAGATTAAAGACAATCATCACAACTTAACCAAGAACAAGTTCTTGTTTGTGAATTGGAGAGATGGATTCAATGGGTGGAGTGTTACATGGATAAAAAAATGATTGAATGGTCACATCCAGAGGGTAATGTTCAACAGCTCAGAACCCGTATGAAGATCAGTGACAAGTGGTTTCCTTCAGGGACCAGTGTAATTTAATAACTTCATTAATGGCATGGAGAAAGGAATCAAGTGCACAGTCAGCAAATTTGTAAATGACAAGTAGTGATGTGATTGACACACCTGAAGGACAGGATGTCATCCAGAGGAACCTGCACAACCTCAAGAAGTGGCCCAGGGGAATCTCATGTGGCTTAATATGACCAGGTACAAGGTCCTGCAACTAGATCTTTAATGTTCCTTCCAATCCAAGCCTATCTATTTTTCCATGATTCCATGAATCCATGAATCCACGAATCCATTATTCTATGAATAAAGAACTGAACAGTCAAGGCTTTATGGCATTGTCAGTATGGGGAAAAAAACCTGAATCAAGACTCATTTGATAATTTTTTACCGGTCTCAATTCTTTCATAAGAAATATGTAATAGATTAGTAGCAAAAATAATGAATAAAAATTAATTGCTTGTTGCCTAAAGGCCAGCATTAGGCAAAATGACAGAGTGAATTATCATAACAGGGCTTTTGGCCATAAAGTCTATTGCTACATCAATACAAGTTAATAAACAGAGGCATGAGATTGAGCTCTTGGCCATGACTATCCCTTTCTTTGTTAACCTAATCTCTGTCATGGCTTTGCTTCAGGCCAAATAACACTTTCCCAGACAATGTAGAGACCCAATCGAGGAAATAACATATGTAAACTCTCTGCTTCAAAGGCACATTTGCATGTATTAAACATAGAAAGTCTAAAGAGTCTAATTTTTTTCCCCTGTAGAAGTTAAATAAAAGAGCTGTTACTTAGCAGTATTTCAGTTTATGCATCTTCCTTGCCAATTTATATTTTTCGAATAACTATTAGACTGTTTTCCTCTAAAATGCAAACTATCTTCCAGCAGAACTGTAGCACATTTTGTACATGAGATGCAGCAGAAGTAACGGTGTGCTATTGTTAACAAGTCAGGATCAAACAGCTCTAATGGCCATAACAAAACATGAACTGGTGACCCATGACTGAGGTCATGATAGACTCAAGAAGGCTAAGGCTAAGTAATGAAATTTAATGAATTTCCTAACTTTTGGTATTGCCAGGTTTTATATGAAAAATATAGAAAGTGGTATGTATCTCCTAATTATTTATATAAAATACTTTGAATTTAAGACAATATCTTACCTGAAAATTGTCTACATGGTGGATTATACTATAAAGAGACACATTTTAGCATGCATTTTAAATTATGTGTTGCAGTTTCTCTGTAAAATATAAGCATTTCATGCTTTAACAAATGGTTTTCATTACACAGTGTGTATAACTTCTTTATGTGTATCTGCTACATAATGTGATTTATGATCTTAATGGCATCTATTTTCATACTCTTCCTTTCATAAAATCAAATCACGTACTATCTGTTTATCTGTATCTGTTTTTTCTCATAAGCAATAATGATTGGAAGATGTCATGCAGGTCTGGGAAATTTCAGGCTGTGCTGCTCTCACACATCGCTGTATTTGGATCTCAGCAATTTCCATCTCTATATTCCTATGCTTCCTGAGTTTTGAATGGATGGGAGCAGTGCACCTTCCTGTCACGTTTCTGCCCATTAATCCTACTCAGAAGTGAGATCATGATGTCTCTCTGCTGCTGCCCCTCAGACTAACACCTGTGTAGGAGCAGAACGTGAGCTCTTGGCTCTGCAGTGTCCCACAGCTGCAGCAGGTGAGGGGAACACATAGCACCACTCATCAGATATAAATAAGACAGGGTGGAAGCTGTGAGGAATAGACGATATGGACTCATGTGAGGAGATATGAGGACTCATATGTGGGAACATATGAAAGGAGAAACAAGCTGAAAGAAGTGAGGAGACACAGCAAGGAAAACTGTGAGAGGGAACATGGGTAGAAGCACAAAAGAGAATACCAGAGAAATGTGAAGAGGCAGAGTTTTGGAGAAAATGAAAGAGGAAGCAGAGAGGCACGGTGGAAAGGACACTGCTAGGCTTACAGCTGGATGCACAGTCTTGGAAGGAGTTCCATACCATGAGGAAAACTCTTTTGAGAGGACTGGAGTCATGGATGACTCATGCCAGAGCAGGGACACCCCTGAGGGTACTACAACACATAAAGTAACCCATACCAGAACAGAGGAGCCATAGAAAACCAGGAACTATAGACGTGTACTGTTTTTGAGTGGCAAAGTTTTGGTAGCTAGGGGAGGCCATAGGAGTAGCTTCTGTGAGAGGCTGCAAGAAGCTTCCCCCATGTCCAGCCAGCTCAAAGGTGGACCTGCCACTGGGCAAGGTCGAGCCCATAGGAGACACCAGTAGTACCTGCGGGCTAATGTATTTAAGATGGGGAAAAAGAACCCTGTGGCACAAACAATAACAGTGAGAGAGAGGAGAGCAAATGTATGAAATCAAGAGTTCTGCAGACACCAAGGCAAGTGAAGAAAGGGCAATATGTGTTCCAGACACTGGAGCAGAATTTACCTAGCAGCCCATGGTGATGAAGATTGTTGCTGTGCAGCCACAGTGGAGCAGATCTCTACCAGAAACCCACTGAAGACTCCATGCCAAAACACGAAGTAGGTCAGGGTGAGGAATGTCAGAGATAATGTGTGATGAAGTGACCATAACCTCCATCCCCCTGCACTTCTGTAGGAGGAGGGGTAGAGAATTTAGGAGTGAGGATGAGCCCAGAAAGAAGGAGGAATGGGAGAAAGGGTTTTAAGATTCAAGTTTTATTTTTCATTTTCTTACTCTGGTTTGATTTGTAACAAATTAAATTAATTTTTCCCAACCTCAAGCCTATTTTGACCATGAGATTAATGTGCAAGTGATCTTTCTGTGTCCTTACTTCAAACCATGATTTCTTTTATAATTTTTCCTTCTCTTTCCAGCTGAGGAGGGGAGCAATAGAGCAGATTTGCTGGGCACCTACTGTCTAGCAAGGATCAACTCACCACAGGAGGAAAATAAGTAGGAAGGATTTAACAGCAGAAGGATACAACTAGGTCCAGAGTCCAACTTCCTGTACTGCCCATCATCTCAACAAAGGCATTGAGGGGCAGAGTGTAACACACTCTGATAAGAGATTTTTATCAATTTGGGACAAACATAGTAAGAGAACATGTTAGGAAATAGAAAAATGCCACTTTTATCATCCAGGCTTTGGAAGACAGGGAAATAAATTTAAAAAAAAAATTAAAAAAATAAAAGCCAGTCTTTTTTCTACAAAAGGACTTCACTTGGAATAATGAATTAATAAAGATCATGAACTTGCTATATTAATTCCTGCATTATAGAGTGGTGGGATTTCAATGTAAAGTGGGATATTGAAATAGAAGTGGAATTTCTGGTTGGACTCTGAAATAACTTATAGGTCCTCAGTATTACACATAACTCACAAACTGTACATAGAGAGGTTCTGCGGAAGAACGTTAATAACTCTTTAAAATAGAACTATTCATTATAGTTTATAAATTTTTCTAAATTTATTTATAATTTCTTTATAACTTTTTTTCATAAAGAAAAATAAAACCCAGAGACTGAATCTTTCTCTTAATTTTCACAAACCTGCAGTAAAAAAAGCCTACAACATTTGTTTGATTTAATCATTGTACTATCTTTCTTCCAACATATTACTGTGAATAAAGTAAGACTTTTTTTCAGAGCTTTTGATAGCAACTAGTTACCTTCCATTTTTTAGAACGAGTTAAAAACAATTCCTCTGATTTCTAATGAACAATGAAGAATCTTTTTCTATGGATTTTTTTTTTATTCAATGTGGATTAAAAAATCTTGTGCATAGCTGCAGGTATTTAACTTAAAAGCTGTTTTAATCAAGAAGCTGCAAGCCGTCATTTACATTCAGAACCACTCCTAATAATAGTTTGAGAGCCATTGTGAAATCGTAAGTTATTTGGTCAAAGTAAATGACTTTTATAAAAATAAATGCTTGTCAGAGATGAACAACAATGGTGTATCATTGATTCTAATGCCATAAAAGAAAATATGAAGGAAGACAATAACAGGAAATTGCAACAAAGACTTGTGAGTTCTGTACTTTTCTTCCCCATCAGTAATCAAAGGAGGAAAAGAGTCTTAGGCCTTAAAGCTACACATAATATTTAAAACTCAGCCTTCCAGTAGCTGAAGTACTAAAGCTATTCTTGTTCATCCTATAGCAAAGAACACAAGGTAAAATTTTGAGAATAATTAGGTGAGGTTATGGCATATTTTAAGTCTATTTTAAAGGCATTAGTGTACATTTTAGAGTATAAATTTGAAAAAAAAAATTCTTAGAAGTTGAGATATCATTACCATTCAATGAGATTTAAGGTAGATTTTCAAGGACACACTTTAATTTCCATGGTATTTATTTTTTTTTTGCAGTGCAGAGATCATGAAATCCAAATTTTTGAAACATTTAATCTCTCATAAACTAGCTATCCGTCTCTTTCATTAGTCAATAGAAAAGAGAATGAACTTCCTACAATTTGTCTTTGATGAAAAATAAGGACTGGTTTTCTAGTTTTTACTTCAAAAAGAGTGAAAATTGGAACAACAAAATTATATTAGCTGCCTTGAAAAAATGCAGAGGCAATGATAAGCTAGATAAGAACAATTTAAAATAAAATCTACATGCCAGGTTTTTCTTTTACATTCTGACTTACATGTGTTTATAACAGCATTGACTATAAAGAAGAGGAGAAAGTAACTTTTTAAAAATACTTTTCAAGAACACTGAAAGATTTTAATGAAACATTTAATAAGAATTGAGTTTCGAAATTAAAATAAGTCTAACAATAACAGAAGGTTAAAATGTATTGTGACATTCACAGTCTTTTGAATCCCACAAAAAGCTGTGCATGCACACACATAGATATGACAATTTTATCGCTACTTCTGCTCAACACCTGCTAAAACATACCTGCATATGATACTTTATTTGCATATGATCTTTTGTACTGTCATGTCCTTCATTTAGTGGAATCTGCCTTTTCATAAGATAAATTATATTCCATGAGAAAATATTAACGTACAATCCATTTTCAATTCTTACAACAGATTAATTTTTCCCAATTTATGTTAATATGTATTATTTTTCTGATTATACGCTCTGCTAAAAAAGCAACATCAGAGAGTGGTTGTTTTCTTTTTTTGCCAGGACCTGAGTATTTGTGAGTTCTCTTATTGATAGAGGAAAGGTTCTGACTGCAGATTATTATTTTTCATATATTGCTTGCCAGCTCTTCTTTCCTGTATATGATATGGTTCTTCCCTAATAAGATTTTAGGATTGTATCTTAAGTAGAGAGATGCTATTTACAGAGCTATCATTTCAGATCAGAATTATGCAGGACTGTGACTGTAATCAAAATACAGCCCTGAAGAGTTTGCTTTCTTCCTGGTCTCCCTAATGATTTTGCTTCTTATACTGACAGTGGTTCTTTGAGTCATGACCTTTAATACCCTATATTTTCAATATTATGTATGCCTTCTACCAAGAAAACCACTTACAGCCTTTAGTGGATCACAAAGCTTTCTGAAGACCTGACATTTCCTTTTTCTTGCTAATATAGATCATTGGTAACTTCACAGAACAGTAAATGCTATGTTACACTCAAACTAGAGTGAAAGCAGACTCAAACAAAAACACTTTTTAGAGATTCTTATCACCTACTTTATATCAGAAATCAAATCATGCCCAGCCTCTAGCATTTGAAACCATTAAATAGCTAGTGGGATTTTCCGTAACAGTAGGACCTTTAACCGCAGTGTCCTGGACAAATTCCAACACAAGTAATTACTCTGTGCCAGTAAATCGCCCTGCATTTTATTTGGACACTCCATTTCTTTTTCTTCTAGTAAAACATTGTGAGGTTTACTGTGTATCGTTTAACAGGTGCTGAGTTTTATCTAAAGTGTCTTCATTGCAAGGATGTGTGAAATTATCTCTATAAGATGCAGTAAGGGCTTTGCATATGAATTTTGAATGCAATTTGATACCCTCTATATTAAACATTATATGATAACATGTGATTTGTTACATCATTATATAATGTAACTTTTAAAATATTTTATTTTTATATTTATGCAGATGAGTACTAAAGAAACACAAGTATCTTAACTGTAAGTAGAATGTATTAAACTGTTCTTCAGCAATCATTTTACTAATTTTGAATTGCATTGGGCCAACCATTTTTTTCCTCTGCATAACTTCTTAACAATATTCTTGTTTTATGGTATAATAAAGATACTGCCTGAATAATTTTACTTATAGAAAATATGAGTGCTTACATGCTAGAGTGGGTAGTATCTTACAGAGAAGCTCACTTTCTCATTTTAGAGACTGGCATTCAGCTTCCTGCTTATTTTGAACTAGAGTAAGGGCTTAATCTCTTCTCACTTTATCTCTTAAACTGCTCAGTTTGCTCAGTTATTTAAGATCTGGGTATTAGTTGCTCTATTCTGAGTTGAAATCCTTGCCCCTGCAAAAAACCTTGAGTGGGTAAAATTCTAAGGTCTACTATTTTAGAATATTTTAGGGTTCAGGTTTTTTTTTTTTTTTTTTTTTTTTTTTTTTTTTGTTTATTTTTTTCATTTTTCTGTAGCCAGCTTTTTTCTCACTATTGGAATTACTTACCTGGGCTAAATATTTTCAGATTGTTTATAATTGTTGTGTTAAAAAAAAAAGTCAAACTCTTCTAAGCTTGTGTAGATGCAACAAATGAACTACTCAAAATTTGTTACCAATTAGCTAATGTTCACACAGTGCTTTGAATATATAAAATACTTTGGAAATTATAGGCATTTTTACATAGGACATAATTCACTGCAAAGATAACAAATGTTTTTACTCTGTGAACTGTGGTCACAATCTTCTGTAGAAGCTTTATATTATTTTGCAAGAAAAAGAAAGTTTGTCTGATTTACAGGACTACCTCTTGAATGCATTTCACTGTATCAAAAGTCTTTGAATCATGTAATTCCATTCACTATGAAAAAGGTAAGTCTAGAATACCAATTATATAGATATTCATCTATAAGTTTTACAGTCCCAGAGAATTTTGGTAGAAGTCAAGTAAGGTGTAGATAGTTTCAAATTTATCTTTTTTTTTAGCTTATTTTCAAGCAGAATTTACAATAAGAATTCCAGAAATCTATGAAAAAAAAAATATTTCAGTGAAATTCTGAAAGAAAATAAATTAATTCTAGTTTGTGAACTGGCTGCTTAGGTGGGCTAAGAAACAAGGTCCATTCTTGCTTCAATCCCTTGCTGCTCCGAGGTTTTTTCCTTCTTAGTTGGCTTCAAGTATTAAAACCTGGACTCAGTTTACAGATTCATGACTGGCTGTTTAGTGAGCTGAAATATACAGATATCTACTCACTATGTATGTATGTATGCCTACAAAGGACACTGCTGGGTCGTAATTCCAGCTACAATATAAATTCCAGGACTTTCTAAGTTAAGCTAGGATAAATTCTTATGCAGTTTTCTGGTGTGCTCAGTTGTTTCTGAGAAACGCACTATTTCTACTGCTTCTTCCTCCTCAGGGAGGATGCTCCTCACATTCTCAGCCTGCTCTAGTTTGGGGTCCATCCTATGGGTGATCAGTGTGGGTGCCCCACAGGGTCACAATTCCTGACAGAAAACCTGCTTCATCATGGGTTCCTCTCTACATGGGCAAGAACCTGCTCCACCTTCTCACAGGTTCACAGCTTTTCTTGGGCATCAACCTGCTCCACCATGGACCTCTGTGCACTGCAGGGAGTCAGCAGCCTCACCTCATAGACTGCAGAGGAATCTCTGTTCCAGCACATGGAGCACCTCCTTCTGCTTCTTCTCTGGACTTTAGGTCGGCAGTTGTTTCTCACTCCTGAGAGTCTGAGATGTGTTCTCACTCTTCTCTTGACTGCAACTGCTTTTTCATAGTACAATTTTCCCGCTTTTTAATGTTATTCCAGGAGTGCTGCTAACATCTCTGATGGGCAAGCTGATGGCCAGCAGTTGGTGTGTTCTGGAGGCAGTTGGCTCTGTTGAAAAACAGGGAAGCTTGTAGCAGAAGTCTCCCAGAAACTCGCACTGTCACCTCCCCCTGGTTCCGCCCCCCCCCCCCCCCCTTCCCCATCCACCATATAAAAATTCGCCACCCAATTTGTATAAAAGTTTGAACCTCCTGATATTCTGGCATGGTTGGAGGGGGGTTGGAAAGGGGTTCAGTGAAGTAGTTCTGGGAGCATTTGTGTCTTCCAAATGAAGCACAAGTTCGCAATTTTGATGTAACAAGGTATTGGCTTCAAACAGTAAAGGCTGCAGAAAGGTATATACTTCAAACCTTCTTATTCACCCTATGTTTGAAGTACTTTTGTGACTTCAATCTGGAGTATTCCATGGAACGTAAGAATAAGGCTTGAAGGAATCTCTAAGTTCTTTTGAATTTTATCTTCATTAAAACTAATGTTTAACCAAGGTCATTAGGAAACTTTTCACAGAAATGTGTTGTGGTTTTAAATACTTGTTAACTAATACACAGCCTCTGTATTTTTCTTTTTATGCCCTGAAGCATGTGTAAGAGATAGATTTGCTTCTTCTTCTTCTTCGTCTTCTTCTTCTTCTTCTTCTTCTTCTTCTTCTTCTTCTTCTTCTTCTTCTTTCTTCTTCTTCTTTCTTCTTCTTCTTAATAGTGTGATGTAATTGTTCCTGACCACATTTGTGTAATGCTCCTGGATGCATTCTTTGTGTCAACGTCTGGCAGGATGAATGCTTGCAGCAAGTATCACATGTCCACTGCTTTGTGTACCCTGTTTGGTATGATCATGTAGTTTACCCCACTCCTTTCATTGCATATTCAAGAAAGTGTGATGCTGGAATGTATGGATTTTGTCCTCAGTGTTTGACTCCTTCATGCATTTTAGTAAAACTACTACTAAGATTATTACTACAGCTGTGATTACTACCAAAGAGAGCTGATTTAGTAAAATGCAAAGCATGACTAAATAATTTAGTCATGGTATGTTGCATTGTTGGAAAATGGTAAGGAATTCCAGGTCCTCTTAATTTGTTATTTATTTTCGTTCTGCAGGATCTTAATTCAGCTATACTGTTTGAGAAGACAACTTCAGAAAACCAGACTATATATATGTACAAACAACTATACTTCAAAATATGAATATACAGAATTGTTTGCCATCAGTTGCAGAAGTGAATTAAAATTCACATTTGCCAAAATTCAATAATTTTCTTACATGAATGTGAGTTTTAAATCTGCAGAGCTGTCAGTCAAAACAATATAAAAACATAGACTTAATTTGTGAAGTCATAGTGCATGAAGACTAAATAACTTGGGGAATTATTTATCAATCAAGGAAAAATATGTCAAGCATAAATAATGGATGCAGATTTTTTATTTCTTCCATACAACATAAACCAAGTGTTCCCATTAATTAAGTCTATTGTTTGATGTAATCTGTTTTAAAAGGATATTTCTCCATTAAGGTGGAATGAAAGACATTCCAGCAAGTGAAAAGCAGTTAAAGGGTTCATGCCACTTCTGACAAACTTTTTCGATATCAAGCAGAAAATATTTCTATCATTTTGTTGCTGAGTATGGTTATGCTGCATAACTTCTTCCACTTAGAGGAACTCTTTTATATAGATATAAAATATATAATTTACTTAGAAGATTTTCTACATATAGCCCAGCCACAAAAATGAAGATTGAGCAGGAGTGACTCCAGCATGGATCTGGATCCAAGAACCAGTTTATGAGGTTAGAGAAGTGTAGCTCACAAATTTCAATAAGCTTATGCCAAGCTACACCAGCTGCAATGTTGAAAACCTAGGAATCCTCCCAGTGAAGTTTGAAAGCATTCCAAGTAAACAAAAATAGCAGAGTAGAGTATAAACAGTTACCTAAACATAACCCTAGATTTAACTAGGGCTTCTTTGAAAGAACAAAGCACTCAAATATAACTGTAGTACATTGTGTACATTTTATGCTGTGTTTATTACTGTTGATGTGCTCAAGGTGACTTTTTATTTTGAATGTCTTATACTTTGATCTTAATATCTGTTTTAATTGCATATTCAAATATTATAATTTTCTTAAGTGATTTTTTCTTTCTCTTTCTTTGTTCTTTTTTATCCTGATTATTTTAAAATGTGTTTTATTTTCTGATAAAAATAATCTTGAAAATATGAGTAGATAATTTCTCTTGATGCGAAATAAAGTTTTTCACCATCTAAAATTCTCTTTAAAATAATTTTAAGTGTGGGGTTTCTTTCAGCAGTGGGAAAAAAAGTATCATTATTTTTTTTCCATCTGTACTTCAAATTAATTAATAAGAGCTAACTTCATTTAGTTCAAACGTTTAAGAAAATTACTTCTCTTACCTTATGAGTAAGGTCATTAATAGTTTAATACTCACATTTTCTAGGTTATTTGTTTAATTCCTTTAAATTTTATATTTTTATTTTGTTATTCACAACATGGATGGTAATGTCAGAAGAGATGCATCCTAGGATAAATCTTAAAATAGAGTGGCTAATGTAAATAACTTGCTCAGCATACCTTAAGGTGAGCTATGAATATTACATGTATAGCAAGCTGTTGAACTGCATATAAGAAACTGAGAAATCAAGTAATACATTTCTAAGTAAAACAATCTGGAAACACTTGGGCATGGTAAGAATACCACCAGTTACAAAGCTGAATATTGGTCTGGCTTTTCAAATCATTGAACTCAGATAACTCTCTTTACAGAAAGAAAATGACAGTGACAGAAGTTTGGGATGCTCCTTCAGGGGATTTCTGTATCAGAGGCACCCATACAGTAATGAATCATTATGACAGCATCATAAACAATGACATCCTGAAACTTTGTCTGATTCACTGAAGCATTTGTTACAAATTTGAAAATTTCATAACCATGGGATACAAGCATAAGAAAATCTATGCATATACTGCTGTACAAAGAAAAAGTCTGCTCAGCAAAGCTGTTGAATTTTTTCATCGTTAAGTATGTGGCAAACCAAAGAGAAAAGTTCCTGAGGAAATAAAAATGTTTACATTACCTCATAGAGACACTAGGCCATCCTCCAAGTCTTACCAAGGAATTTTATAATAAATAACATGTATGGGACAACAAATATTAGAGTATGGTAAATAGATTTTAAGACATTTCATATGGCATGGCTATAAGAAAATTATAATTACATGTCTACTCAAAGAAGTACTTTTTTTCTGAATCCCAGAAATATTGTAGACAACATTCTCAAAAGCACCCAATTGTTTTTGTTATTGTCATCATGTATATCTAGTATTTTCCTTTGAGACTGAGTACTCGGACTTTTTTACTAAAGTATATGTTAAATGAAAGATATTCTGTTGGAAGTGATAATACCTTACAAATTCAAATTTAATGACTAAAACTATGTGTAGGAATAGTTCTTAGTTTCGTGTTGCACCTATTTTATTCTACTGAGAGTCAGAGACAAAATCCCATATTTTTAGTAGTTATATAATGATGTTCAGTTAAACATTATACAGAATTTAGCAGGATACTTGAGTTAGTTAGTGAAGGTTTCAATGACTATAACCAAAAGCTTTGATGGCTAAAAAATATTTTTAGAATAATTAATGAAAAAATACTTTTGGAAATACTGTTAACAGGGCTAAATTATTTTCTTGTATAGACTACTACAATGCCAACAAAAACCTACAGCAGGATTTATTTGGCTATGTGGACTAGGTGTTTGTGGCACCCTTGCTTCTGAAATCAGTTCAGCTTCTGAAATGCTCTTTTCACTTAATTTTGGAGTATTTTGAAACCACATTTACTTATTCAAATTGGAATTCCCTGATGAAATTTGGCATGTGGTAGAATATGAAGATTTCTGGTAGTATAACTCACTAAAGAAAGTCTTATGTAGACATAAATTATGTCAAAATAGCTGCAATTCCAGCTCAAGTAATGATGCAGTCTCAAACTGTCCAAGATGCATAGCATTTAGGATGCAATATTAGAAACTTTGCCCAAATAACCAATGTATCTGTTCAGGAAAAAAAAAAATCCAAACAAAAAAAACATATGACCAACCCAAACCTGTTTAGTTTCTCAGGGAGACTTATTAACGTCATGGTTGGCACAATTATCAAGAGACAGGAAAAAGCAATCTAGAACATTTCAGTTGTTATTTTTTGCTAAACCGGCCTCAAATTATAGCAAACAGCTAAAAGGCTTTTCTGTTGTCCTTACGGATATTCCCTGGGTCCCACAGCCATGTGGCTCTGTCACACAGTAGGGCAGTAACCAGATAATGAGGAGGATAAGGCTTTTCAGAAATCCATGTCAGCATGTGCTAAAATGGAGACCAGACACTGTAATTGATACTGCTCTATGTCTTACTGTATGTCGATTCCTTCTAATTGTTTTCCAGTATTGTCTTAGAAAAGTGGATATGATTACCTCAGTATTTTCACTGTTACAAAACACATAAAATAGACCTGGAAAGGAACTTGAGGTATTATGTAATTGAATTCTGTGCCCTAGGACATAACAACTGCAGACAAGGTATTCCTAACTTAATTTATCTGTTTTTAAGAAGATGTCAATTATATGACGCTAAAAGCTCCTCGGATAATGTATTACAAAGCCTAATTACCCTTAACAATAGATAAAACCTTATCTTTCTTTACGTCTAACTTAAATATCCCTCCTTGCAAATTAAGCCCATTACTTTTGGGCCAATTGAATAAAGAACAATTAATAGTCTTCCTTTTTCCAATAGCTTTTTATTTACGTGAAAGCTGTTACCTCATCTCAAGGTCTTTACATTTTCCTGAACACAGAAGTAATGTAAGAAAATAGAGCTTTGGGGCACATTAAAAAATAAATTGTTGAGCAAGTGGTGAAGATATTTTGGAGAAAGAAGTAAATTTTATACGCATTTATATGTTTGATTGAATAGTTTCTTGGTATGAAGAGTTAGTAGGTCAAAAATCATATATACACATTTATATGTCAAGGCAGATTCTGCTGTATTTTTTTAAGTTACTGAATATATTATAGAGTCTATTTGTAGAAATCTTCTATCAGATTGAAGTAATTTGTGATGATGAAAGCATATACTGGGTGATTTTATCATAGTTGCATTATTAGTTGTATTTCATATAAGGGAGACTAAGTTCAAAAAAGTTGAGAGAGAGACAGGTTAAAAGGAAGGATTTTGTTCTATTGGACAGATGAGAATAATTCTTAGAACACAAATAAAGGTAGGTTTGAATCTTCCAGTATTAAAACATGTTGTCAGCAACATTCTGTTTTTAAAAACCTTTTACTTGAAAAAAAAAATCTTAGTTTACAAGGAACATTTTTAAATGCTTAAAATATTTTTTAAATAGAAATTTTAAAAAACCCCAACAAAATCAATAACAACCACAACAACCACAACAACAGGAACAAAATCAAACTAAGTACGCACTCCTTTGAAGTTCTTACATTTTTGATTGCTCACAACTGAGTTTAGTAGGTGTCATTACCAAAAAAAAAAAAAAAAAAAGGAGAGGAAACATAGATGATAAAAAACCTTTTACCTGATTGAATAGTAGAAAATTTAGCTCAAAGACAATAAAAGATCAGCATGATTTGAACATTCTTGGGCTTACTGTTGTGTGCAGTTGAAGGCATGACTGAACTTCATTACAGATGGTACTTTTTGAATTGTTCTTTTCCAGTTTATTTATGTTTTTTGTCTATTTAGTGGAACTTCAGTGCTTCCTGACGTGTAACTTCATTGACTATGAATGTAGAAAGAAACAGTGTTTCTGAGCTAAAAATGATGGATCTTCTAAGCAGCTGAACTTCTGCGAAGGACACACAAGTTTCTCTTTGCTGAAATCACATCCGAGTTTGACCTGAAGACTTTTCATCCACAGAAAAAATGCTTTCATTTGATCTGCAGGTTGTTACAACTCCCTATCTTAACAAAGAAGAGCTATGTGTGAGGTACGTGTTAAGACATGAAACTGCAATTCAAAGGAATTCTGAGTACGAATCCCACAGCACTGTGGCAGCGCTTAAAGCCTCTGTTCTAGAAAAGGGGAAATGGTAGGATTTGTGACTTCCTTTGAACCATGATCTAAAGCAAAATATGTTGGCTCTCTCAAGAGTTTTCATTCTCCTATAGTTGGAGGAATTGATGGTTATAAATAGTCAGTGAGGACAGAAAGTGTGGTCAGAGCACACTCATCAAGGAAATATACACAATGGTATTTGTATTCCTGGTCCTCATACCAAGTAAAAAGTGAAAAAATATCACATGGGAAGCATTTATTTATTTATTTATTGTACTGTTTCCAGACTTAATGCATAAATCAGTGAGCCAGGCACATGAATAAGGGATAGAAATCATTAAAGGTGTGATTATAATCAGACCGGGAATAGTGAAAACTCTATGTGGTACTTCATACCGGCTTGCCTTCAAAGGCATCCCTATCAACTTTCCTTCTGTTTGATGAATCTACTGCTGAGCCTGTGTTTCTTACTTGCAATTTCAGTTTTCTTTCATTCATGATCTGTGCATGGTTAGCAGCTGAGTGGAAGAGGTATTAAGCATGTACTAACTTCCTCTTCCTCATATGTCTTGCTCTTAGGTACAATCCTTAAAAAAAAAAAAGTGTCTTATCACCTAAATTGTGATCAATTACAGGAAGCCTTTGTTTTGTCATTTAGTACAGGAAATAATTGATTTAGTCTCGTCTTCAAGCACAATATAATTATTAAACCAGAACAAGTGAAGGGCAAACAAATGCAGGACTTATAAAAATCACTGTGTAAATGTAATAAGTGTTTTCTTTATATTTGTAACTTTGAAGTTATTTCAATTTCTGGTCACCCACAAGTTTATCAGAACCAGGACAGAAGTAAATGGGCTATGAAATTTTGAAAGGTTAAGAGTCAGGCATACTACGTGTTTTTTGTTTCATCTAATTCCAGTGCAATGCAATGTGATCCTCAGATCAAGGGAGCACAAAGTTATGCACACAGATGTTTTTCACTGATGGCTGTGAAACTTTTCATGGCACTTGCCTGGATGGGAAATAACCATGATACGTGTTGGACAGCTGAGTGCAAATGTAATGACAGCTCTTCCTTCTCAAATGTAATGACAGCTCTTCCTTTTGGAACTGTTCTAGCCAGACACAGTCAGTTCCAGCTCTTTCCAGCCAGATCCAATTGCCCAGGGCAGGGCTGAGCCTGTTATAAATTTACTCACCACAGTCAGGTAGGTCAATCAAAAAGGCAATTTGTCAATTTGTTGATAAGGAATGGGCAAGCAGCGCTGGGGATGCAGGGAGTCTGCGCTCTACCAACACGTCTGTCCTACCCCTGGTCACTGCCGACTTTATAAGCAGTTTCTGGTGGGGTCGTGTCGTGCTTACTGTGCTGGGGTACGAGCCCAGGCAAGCCCGAACATGTTGGCTACCATTCAAGTAGCAGTGGCTACAAGCCCCCACCAGGTCTGGAGAAGGCTCGAGCATGTTGTCAGGCTACACTCCTAGCAAGCAGGTAACAAGTCTGCTCATGTCTACACAAGCCTGCGTTTTTCCTTATACATAAAAAGTGGATACAATTCATAATTATGGTGACAAAATAATAAAAAATACTTGAAAACAAAAAGCCAGCCATTTACAGCAAAGTGATTTAAACAATTATAATGAAATCATTAGATTTTCCTTTGTCTCAGGTCTCTGCTTTACTTTGGATTTAGTATTCTTGTTTATATGGATCCCATGGTGTATTTTCATAATGACACGAATCACTGTGTAACATCTTACAATCCCGTGGCCCAGACAGCCCCAGCCAGTTCCAGCCGGTTCCAGCCGGTTCCAGCCAGATCCCACTGCCCAGGTTAGGGCTGAGCCCATGGGCCAGGGCAGCCCCAGCCAGCCCCAGCCAGTTCCAGCAGGTTCCAGCCGGTTCCAGCCAGATCCCACTGCCCAGGTTAGGGCTGAGCCCACAGCCCAGGGCAGCCCCAGGCAGACACAGCCGGTTCCAGCCGCAGGGCAAGGCTGAGCCATGGCCGGGCACTGCAGGGACTGCAGGTGTGAGAAGGACACTGTAGACAGTGGGGACAGTGAGAAAAAAGGAGTGAGAAGCAACAGACGGAACAGCAAGCTGAGGAAAGAGAGAAAAGTAAGAACAAGTCAGAAGTGGAGAGAGAGGACGGAGGTGCAGAGGGACACTTTTGCCTCCTGAGCACAGCACACCTTGTGCCTGGTTCCCTGATGGAAGAACCGAGTGTTACTTGAAGTGATATAAAAGGAGAGGAGGTACCTGGGGTGATGTGGAGCCTGGAAAAAGGGGAGAAAAGGTGCTTTCCCCAGCTGTGAAATGTTTGTTTCTTTTTTCTTTGATTTCGAATACATGAGTCAATAATTAAGCATTTATATTGGCAATAAATGAAGCTAATTCCCCAAAGCTGAATTTGTTCTGTCCATGACAGTAGCTAGTACTTTTCTTTTGTCTTTATTCCATCTCTTCACCTCAATCCAGATGGTTTCTCATTCTTGTTCTCTTTTCTTCCCAGCCTTACAGAATAGAGGAGTGAAAAGAAGCTGGGTGGGAGTTTGGCTGTTAGACAAGGTTTACCCACCACAAGCACAAATTTTATATCTATGTATAGTGCCAATAAGAAGCAAGAAAATAAAGTAATTTGTGCGTAAATATTGATATATCTCTACATGTATTTATATACACTGTATATAAGTAATGAAAAATCAGAATGTTAATCTCAAGTCTTTCTTAAATCCATCAGACAGTTTTAGAAATACCGTTGCAAACAGAAGCTATTTATGTTTTATTAGAACCAGTAGAGGAAAGCAGTAACAAGTATTTTATCTAAGAAATAAGATAAATTGCAGGGTTTTGGGCCTTTTTTTTTTCTTTTTTCACAGATAGTGTAGATTAGCTGGTCAAGGCTCATAATATTAAAGACCTCATGAGAAATAGCACCTCCTTTGTATGATATCTTCTCAGCAAATATTACTTCAGTTTGGATAATTCAAATGTTTGCTTCTTTCCTGCTAGAAAGATGATATATTTTATTCCTAAGCCAATATTTATAGCTATGAACAAATTCAGAAAAGTTATCACTTGTTCAATATAAATTGAATTTATGCTGATTATGGATGTACTTTAGTCCAAAGTTTGTCACAGTACTACCTGTAAGCATACTTGCCAGTAAAGCAAAATATAAACTTTGAAGCAATTGAAAAGCAAATAAAGGCTAAACATTATTTCAATGTATTTATTGTCATAAGGACATATGCATAATGGAAAGAAATATTTTGCAGAACACTTTTTTGACTACACATGGTTTCAATTCCGGAATGTAATTAAGGTATTTTTTAATTCTTTCTAAAAAGAACAAAAACAAAACAAAACAAAACAAACAAACAAACAAACAAAAAACACAAAAAAAACCAAAAAAAACAACCAAACAAACAAACAAAAAAAAACCAACAAAAAAAAACCTCACAAGAACAAAAACCTGAATGAAAAAAACCTGTTTCTAGAGAAAACTGCTGTGTATTGCAGGAAAAAAAATTCTTCCAAAATATTATTTTTGGAAATTCCTTTTTGAATTTAAGGTTTCAATTGCAGATACGTGCATGGATAATTTTTTTTTTCTTTAAGGTCGTAGAAAGCAAGATCAGATGACTCTTCTCAGAAATCATTTGATAATTTGAATATGCTGACTTAGAAAAAGATTACTCAAATCTTTTGCTTGGATATGTAAAATACCACATTATGAATAGTTTTAATCTGATCTGTTTCATGTATGGTGTTGGTAAGTCAATACAGAATATAGAAGACAAATTTGAAAGACTTTGCAGTCTTTGTATTCTAGTTTCCAAAATCTTCCAACATACTAAATCCATAAAGTTAGTTCTGCAATTCCAAGTGACTGAATGGAAGAATCCATCCACATTCAATTCATACTTGAAAAGCAAGACCCAGAAATGTCATGTCCCATGCATCTCCTCAATACAAAATTCCAAATTTTATCTAGGATGAGACCTGTCTTTTCTTTAAGGGGAAAAATACTAGGTTCCACAAATAAAATAAAAGTTTCAGGAAAAGTTTTGTGTCAGTTAAAACTACTCTATGTAGTTTTTTCTAAAGTCAGTCTATGACTATGAACATCAGTGCCCTTATTTAATAAAAATATTGGTAGCAAAGTCATGCTATCTAATATAGAGGTACCATCATGGTGATAATGATTGTATAAAGTCAACTCCACATCAATTGTTCCTAAGAAATTATTAATATATTAATTTTTATGTTTCAAGATTTTAATTATTTGTTCATTAATTCAATTCGGCTTTAATATTTTTTTCTTACTTTGAAAAGCTGGACATCTTACCATATTTCTCTGCCTAAACAAGAGTGCAGATGGTGAGATCCAGAGAGAGATTTTATGCAAATGTTTTTCCACAGTTTATAACATAGAATAGTAGTTTATTTTATAGTTGTTTAAAAAAAAGCATCTTATTGCTTATGTTATTAACTCTAAAGACATGTGCATCATTTAATTACTACAACAGCAATTATGATTTTTATGTGAATATTTCTTATTTCATAAGAGCTGAAGGAAATTTAATGGTATAAATAAATGTATGAATTACTGAAACAGAAGAGACACAAAAATCATGTGCAAATACAATTTATTTTAAATATGGAAATGGTTTTGATCAGAAAGACAGCTGAATAAGTGGCCATTTCAGAAAGATGTTAAAGGCTAGACATATTAAAAGATGACTACTATATTTAATCACTGTTTTTTGAGTCACTTCACCAGAGCTCAGGTGATTGTAGATTTTAGTATTGTTCATTTAAAAATCTCATCAAATAGTTGCAAATAGACCAATCTCTGTCAAACACACTATCAGCCAAAGAGTGGAGATTTATTTCTGAACCTGTTTTGGAGATTTTGATTCTCACAGCAAGAACATCATCTGGAGGAAAGCCTGCTTGGAATAGTGTGCCTAGACAGACCAAAATTATTACTTTTCTGAAATCAGTCTGGCTTTTTGTTTATCCACATGCTCCCAAAGTAGTACAAACCAAATAAAATCTTGGCACATAATTTTGGAAAAAAACAAAGCAACAAAACCAAAAATTTTGTTTTGGCCTACGTTACAGTGGGACTCAGACATGACCCATCAAGCCTGGCCTGATCTCTGCCTGCATGAGTTTACATTTAAACGTTAAACATTTCTCACATGACTTCAGACTCTGCCAAGCAAAAAGTCACACATGCAGAGTTACTCTGGAAACTAAGGGACAGCTTTCATGGGATTACCTGTTACTCTCCAATAGCTTGTGGAATATGAAATCCATTACATTCTTTCTTAATTTCTTATCTGCAGAAATGCAATTAACAATATTTATTTATTTACATTGTGAAAGTTTTGTGTAGATAATGCACTGAAAACTTGCAGAGTGGCCTAGATCAATTCTAAACCAGAATCTGTTACAGAACCTAAGACAGCTAAACTTTTCTTCCATGAAAAATACAGCATTTCATAGAAACATGCAACTGTCATGGTAGACAGATAAAAAAGTTGGTAGCTAAAAATGAGGGAATAGCCTTCTTCAACAAATGTTAATTGTGACACTTACCTAGAGAATGGATGAGCAGTATCAAAACTTGCTGCTTACTACTAGGCTAAAAGTAGTCACCCTCTTAATAAAGGCATAGTCTGTTGGCCTTCTGTTTGCTTTATAATGAAAATAAATTACAAGAATTCTTAATTTTATTCAAGAAAATAAATAAATGTAAAATCTTGAAAGCTTTTCTAACAAGAATTTTTTTTCTTGCTTCGTAAGTAAAAGATTGTCTTCTAAAACCATAATTGGATACTGCACATTACCTTGTAAAAGCAAATATACCT
This sequence comes from Sturnus vulgaris, assembly GCF_052056855.1. Lineage (NCBI taxonomy): Eukaryota > Metazoa > Chordata > Aves > Passeriformes > Sturnidae > Sturnus > Sturnus vulgaris. The sequence continues at coordinate 88,357,367 of NC_142245.1, read as the reverse complement.
TCATGAAGGACCCTCCTTGGGATCAGTTAGTCTGTAACCACTCTTGAATTTAGAATGCTGAGTGATTGAATGACCTGAGTCTGAAAAGCAAAGGAAAAAAACAAAAAGGAGGAAAAAAATGTCCTTTAAAAATGGCATTGATACCAAAATTACGGGAAAAATACTTTTACAAGACAAAAATATATTCAGTACATTTTAGTTAAGTTAAGAGACTATAAAGCTTAATGGAAATAAAGTAAAAGAGTTAAAATATTTAAATAATGAGATTCTTGTAATTCAGTTTCTTAAGAGGAGGTAAGAATAGAGAACATAAATTCCTTTTTATATATACATAAGATACAGAAGTATAGATATTAATACGACTCATGTAGGGAAATTCATGGAGTATATTATCAAGTAAAAGGATAATGGAAGAGTGGAGATGGAACACAATCATTTTTACTTAGGTGATAATTTGAGATAGAATTGATCCAAATCTATAACCATTACAATTTTTTTTTATTTAAAAAACATGTTGTATATTCAATGCAAAAAACCAAAAAAAAACAAAAAAAAACAAACCAAAACTCAAAACCCAAACCCAATGTTTAATTAATGAAAATTTTGTGGCATTTGTAATGAGAGTTTATATAAACAATCTTAACTTCCCAAGGCTCAGATGATCAGAATCCAAATCAAGCAAGCAGGTTTCAAGTAATTTTCTCTTAGTAGCTACATATTTTAAAATATGAAGGTAAAGCCTCAACATCAGTTTTTTTCGAAGGTCTCTACGACAATAGTAAATCCCACTAAATTCTGAAGTACTTCAAACAGGGCATTTTTTTTTTAATGATTTCCAGCTCTTCAAAGAATAAGCCTTTCCTGACCTGAAAGCTCTCAGAAAGCTTTCATATAGTAAACTAGCCAGTTTTTCAGGGAGCCTCTGGCAGCAGAATGTGGTTAAAAGGGGTCACCTTCAAAATATGGAAAAATACAGAATCAGTTTCAGGTGCAACTAAGTTTTCCAAAAAATCCCTTAACTTATTAAATCTGTGAGTAGAAATTCGTCTCCCTTTCACAGTAACCCACTCACCCACTCATGAAATAAGGAATATTTACATGATAATGAGGTAGAAATCGTTTCCCCAAGGCATTCTCAATTATATTCTTTAAGCAGTGTGAATTTTCAGAAAAAAAAATTCTCAGTCAGTATAAGGATTGTCCCATATTTATACAGCTGGCAATTTTTAAAAATAAAACAGTACCTGGAAATGAATGTTGACAATTCATACAGATGGCAAAAGAATAAGCCTAATATAGTTTAAAAGCATAAATAAAAATATACAAATAAATATATATAAATGTAAGTTCTGTTGTCAAGTTAAATGTCTGGGACTTGCACAATAAAGTTTTCAAGTGTACCTCAGTAAGAAAAAGTAAAATAAATTAGCTTTACATTCCTATTACTGAAATTATCTAAATATGCCAGTAAGGGAGTGTATGTGTGTGTATAGAAACCCCAAGTATGAAAGATTTTCCTGGTAAAAGAAAGATTGAGAAAAGGAGCTAAAAAGTAGTAGAAATTCCATTTGCTGGCAAGATTTATGTGCTCCTTATTATTATGTGCTCTTTTTATTTTTTTGTGAGGCAGTCTCTTAGATCAACAATAGAAACAAAACAAAAAAAGACCAGGAACCTTAAACTCTGCTTGATACCAAACATACTTAAGATAAACAGCATCAATTAGTTGAAGAGAGGAGAGACTACTGTTTGAGAGGTGTAATCCCTGCTCTTGGCTATAGAGCAGCTCAGGAGAGAACCCTGCAGAGAAAAAAAGATACCAGATTATTAGTTTGCATTGTTTAAAATCAGGCTAATTTAATTTCTTCTATTATGATTTCTAGCAGTGCATATAAAGGAAGGATTAGGACTTCTGTTGCATGGCAGGAGGATTGGAATTAGATGAACTGTAAGGTACCTTCCAATTTTGACCAGTCTGTGATTTAACGCACATTCCCTCAGCTATATGGAACCTCCTTTTAACTTTACCTATACTTTACCTATAGATACATCTTGTGGCTGGTAGGTAAACAGGCTTATATTGGTGTCATTTATGGGCTGAACCTTGCAAAATTTTGAGTACATAAATGGTATTGAACTTTTTTCACTGATGTAATTAAAATCCTCATATACTGACTTTCAAAGGATTTCTTTGCATAAACTGATCATAAATGTAGAATATGAAAATATAAATTTCCTTTTAAGCAAAAAAATGTTTAAAACATGGAAACGATTTTTGGGTTGTGTTCCTTCTGTCACATGGTATAGTATTCTGTGTACCACTTGCATTGTGCCCTTTTTAAACCTGTGTGGACTTTCTGAAGGATCCTGACTTGATGAGCAGGATATATGGGTATGGCCAGAAGAGAGATTGTGGCTATTTCCTCCCAGAGAAATGAGAGAATAAATTATTTAAAGTGATATTTCTGTTTCTCATTTGTGCGTAGTTTCAGACTTTCTTCTCTTTCTGTTGACAACATTAACGAGGATCCCTGAGAGGGCTTTTCAAATTCAAAAGAACACATTTATGTGAAAAGAAAGTTAGTTTCAGGTTTTTGGTGTTCATTGATTTAGATTTTTTTGCGAAAGCATACATGCATGGATTTCACTTGGAGAGTCTTTTTCTATATGTCAAATGCAGTACCAAAAATCGTGGTAAATCTTCTAAAATGAATAAAACTTTTGTTTTTCCTGATTTTGTGACAAAGTCAAATACTGTGTAGCATGGAGGATCTTAAGATAATGATAAATTACACATGCTGAAGGGAAGAAAAGGGGATAATATCAGGGATGGGTTCTTTGTATAGACCAAATTAAATTATTTCCCAAGAATATTTAAAATACAGATCTATGTGACAGGATCTCCCTGGAATGATACTGGTTTGGCTCCTAATCAATAGAGACTGTTCGTATCTGATTGATTTACTAATCTCATTCATGTGAAATTGGTTTTAATTTGCTAAGGATTTAATTGCATTTATTGTATGATTAATTGTGGCAGGGTACTTGGAGCTCTGGACAGGCTTTTGCAATAATTTACATCTGATTTAAAGAAAAAAAATTAATAATATTTTAGGAACTCAAAACATTTCTTGAAGTCTGGGGAAAAAATTAAATCTCTGCTCTAGGAAGGCTCCTCCATACTAGAGGCATGATGTTCCTAGAGCAGCTCTATTGGAAGGCATCAAAGACGATTAGGGGCCTGGAGCAAATCTTTTATGAGAAAGCTAAGAGATTTGGGCTTGTTCAGTCTTTAGAAGAAACAACTGAGAGAGGACCTCATCACCATCTATAATAAATATCTGAAGGGAGGGTGTCAAGAGGATGTTTCCAGGCTCTTCTCAGTAAGCAATAGAAGAGGCAAAAGGCAGAAACTGATGCACAGGAAGAACTGATGCACCTGAATATGAGGAAGGATTTCTTTACTTTGCAGTGACTGAACACTGGAACAGATCGCCCAGAGAGACTGTGGAGTTTCCCTTAATGGAGGTATTCAAGAACAATCTGCTCATAATCCTGTACCATGTGCTCTAGGATGCCCCTGCTTAAGCAGAGAACCTGTAACAGATGAGCCACTGTGGTCTACTCTGGTCTATTCCACCCTTACCCGTTCTCTGAAACACATTGTTAGAGAAAACATTTTTTTTTTTTTTTTTAATGCAAAAGCAGTAGGAAAGTTTGTGTTGAAATATTTGCTGTAGAAAAACTGTTTCTACTTAGCAATCATTGAATTAGCACAATGTTTTCAGGAGCCTTATGTTTTCTTAAATGTCCTTCTGCGTATTTATTATTCCCCCAGTACTTTAAATTGTCTTTAAGTGGAATGACTCTGCCAAATCAAACATGAATTCACAAATATGCATATGGCATCAGAACTGGCTGGAATGTGGTTAACATTACTCATGGAAGTCCATATAGTGCTGTGCTTTGTACTTGTAGCTGAGATGATGTTGATAACACAGTGGTGTTTCAGCAATTGCTGAGTAGTGCTTGTGCAGCATTTAGGCTGTCACACACCTCTACACAGATACACACACACTCATAGGCAAGTAGATGCTGGGGAAAAGTCTGGGAGACAACATAACTGCGACAGTTGAGCCAAACTGAAATGATATCCCATACTATATGATAAAATTCTCAGCAATAAAAGCTAAGGCAAAGGAGTGAGAGGAGGTCACAGGTCATTTTGTATTAAGGTTTTGGTCTTCTGAAGAAATTGCTACACGTACTGAGTACCTGCTTACCAGAAAATGTTCAATATCTCCTTCTGATGGGAAATATATATTTTTTATTTTTTTTTTTTTTTGCTTCTGTGGCAGCTTTTGTTTTCTTATAGTAAGCTTTAGCTTGATCCACATGTTTTCATCTTATTTTCTCACTTTCTTCTGCTGAGGGCAGGGAGTGAGTGAGTGGCTTTGTGGGCATTTGGCAACCAAGGTTAATCCAACACATTGGTCAAAACCACCCCCCTCCCCCCTCCCCCCCCCCCCCCCCCCCCCAAATCCCAAACTAATATCCACCTTTATTTCCTACATGAAATTCACATATTTAGGATTACCCTTGATATCAAAAATTGAGGCCTTTGCGGATTAGGGGACACAGACTATCCACCTACATTGTTCTGTTCACTAAACACATAATCCTTTAAAGCATCAGAAGCAGCCATTTATGGAATTGGAAATCTGCAGAAAACTGTTCAAGATATGAAAATTAAAAAAGATACTTTAAAATTGCTGCCATTTCCATTGTCTTATGTCCTAGTTTTATCCAGCAAGCAGCAAAACACCACACAGACACTCTCTCATTCTTCCACCCTGCTGTGGGATGGGGCAAAAATTGGAAGGAACAAAAATTAAAACTTACAGTCTGAGATAAAGATGGCTTCACAGGACAGAAAATGAAATTAAAAAATAATTATGGTAAAATGAGTAGAATATACAAAACAAATTATGCACAATGCAATCGCCTACCACCCACCAATTGATGCCCAGCCCATTCCCAAGCAGTGGCTCAGCAGGCCCTGGTTAAGCTTTTGCCCTGATATCATATGATTTTGGCCATTTTGGGTCTGCAACCCTGCCTGTCTCTCCTCCCAGCCACCTGTGTACCCCCAGCCTCCTCAGTGGTGGTGTGGTGTGAAAAGCTGAACAGTCTTTGACTTAATGCAAGTCCTGCTCAGCAACAGCAGAAACAGCACTGCGTTATCAACATCATTCTCATCATAAATATAAAACATAGCAGTTTCCTGTACCAATTACAGGAAGAGGATTAATTCAATCCCAGCTGAAACTAGGCCGTCTGGTTGTACCACAGTTGAAATGTCTTCAGGAAAACCAAATTTGATTGTCAGTCTGTTTCTCACCTCCATTCTTTATCTGTGAACCCATTCTGACAGCCAGATGAGACTGTGTAATCTCTTCCCACCTGTATCACGTGAATTAACCAAACTTTTCAATTAATTAATTTTTTTTGGTCCGGTTAAATCATATTTTGAATTAATATCAAGTCTGCATCAAACCCATAGAAAATATAGTTTAAATATTTTTTTTAATTATCCCTTTACAAAAGTAAATAGTACATACTTAACTTAGCACAAAATATACAGAAAACCCTACATGCATTCATAGAAATTCTGACAAAGAATATAACGTCACGATTATCATACCATATAAAGTCTCTGTACTGTTTGATTTTCAGCCTGGGGCATCTGCAGTTTAATTCCTTGAAGGCTAGAGACAGAATGCACTCAGTACAATAAACATATCCCAAAATTTCTTGTTACGTACACTTGTTCACTCAATTATTCTTCTTGTTGACTTTCCATAATTTTTGACTCACGTTTCTTTTTTCATTTTTAGTGAAAAATACTCTGTGACACAATGTAAGGCTACAATTTTGCCCAGTCTTCCTTTTGTTTGTAGGAGTAGTTTGACATGTCCCTCCTACAAATCTCTTTGATGTGTGTAGAAGATTGCACCTGCTACAGAAATAATTTTTCCAGTGTTCTATCCTGATGCTATAATATGTATGGACATCACATGTAGAGTTAAAATAAGAGGGTAACAAAGACACTTCACTTTGGTGACATTTCCCTCAAACTCCTCTAAAACAATCCATACTTGAAAAGTCAAAACCACAACCAATAAAAAAACAGATCCCACAAAAAAATATCAAAAACACAGAACTAAAAAGGCTCTACAGAAATGATGAAGAAATTAATACAATAGTAAGTAAAGAATTCAGATGGGCTTTTTTTTTCCAATACACACTATCTTCTATGTATCTAATTTTAGAATCAGTTTATTATAACTTTCTTTGTTCTAGTAACTTTTTACGTTGTGAGTTTTTTCTTCAGCCAGACTTTATCCTAAAAATCTTACTGCTTTTTAAAATGGTCCTTTTGCACAACATTTTCATAAGTCTTTAACAGGGTATTAATTCATGCTTAGTCTCTTCCCTAGTCTCTCACAGTCAACTTGTTTAAAGTTAGGTAGATTATTTTGTATAATGACCCAATGACATCTTTTCTATGGGTCCATCTCATGGGTAACCTTGTGAATCATTTCTTCTCTTGATCATCTAAAATATTGTTACCACTTACCTTCATAAAATGCAACGTTGCCTTTCTGATAGCCAGCCAAAAACCTAATACAAAGCATTTTTCTTAGTCTGCCACTTGAATTTTATAACCCTTCCTCCACACTGTCCTACTGGCTGTTTTCCTGACCGATGAAAAGAAATCATCCTAGTCGAGGGTCTTACAGATGGTATCAGCTCCCAATTGCTACCCAATATCAAGGATGGTTCTTCTCTTTGACTAGTGGTTTAGTCTAGCTTCCTGAATTTAGGGGGGAAAAAAAGCAACAATGGTAATTATTATGAGAGAGAAGCTACAAGAGTTCCAAAAGGAGGTGGGAAATTACTCTAACCTACTTTGCTGATGTTTTAACAAATGATTCCCATGAGCACCTGCCAACACATCTCATAGACTAACACAGTAATGGGTTTGACTTTCCTTCTGACTAATTCAGTTTTCATGAAATGGGAATTAAGCCATAAGAAATATGCAAGCTCTTTGATAAGTAAAAATAGTTTAATCTTCACCTACTTTTAAATCAACTGGCAGCACATGACCTATAAGAAAATGTTTGATGAAAAAATGCTTTGTTTTTATAAATATATTCTGTGAAATGGAAACTCTTCCTTTCTACTGCCATGTTAGAGAAAAAAGAACTCCTGGAGGGAATGCTCTAGTTCTTTTTCCTATCCATTATATATTTTTTATTAATATTATAATTTTAATTACTTTTTAAAATAAGTTATTTTTCTTTCTTCCCCCTTTACAGAGATAATAGACTAGCATAAAGTACTAATGCCCTTTATCTACACAGGCAATGTGCTAGTTATTGACCATGATCATGTACTAGAAAATACTTAGGTACTGAAAATATTTTCCCCATGAGATTTAAACGGTTAAAAAACTATATCATCTGTGTACCAAAAAGAAAAAAAACACACCACCTAAACTTACACCCCCTAAACTAGCCTGAAATCTTAAGAAAACTCTTGCACCAAATTTACTAAAAACACAGAATATATACTTTTATATCTATATATAGAGAGAGAGACAATTTTTCATCCCGATGACTGCAAAAATAAGTTAATTATAACAGAAGCAATTTAACAAAGAGCTACTGTTAGTGTAGGGGAAATAGTAATGATATTTCAATGTTGAAAGGCAATGGAGGAAAATACCATTCTTACTGATTTTTCTTAAACAGAAAGGCAAAACCCTCTGCATTTTTTTCTTTATTTTGGAAATCATGTAATCCTAGAACCACAGGATATCTCAAACTAGAAGAGATCCATAAGGATGGTCAAGTTAACTGTCTGTTCCTTGCAGGACACCTAAAACTAATTGTACAACTAAGACTGTTGTCCAGACATTCCTTGAACTCTAACAGACTTATTGCTATAACCACATTCCTGGGGAGCCTGTTCCAGTGACTGACCACCATCTATATCAGTGAAGAACCTTTCCTAAATGCCTGAATGTGGATAGAGTAGCTGATATCCTACTTGTGTTAATCTGCATTAAATATTCTTAGATTTTTTTTTTCTTAACGGGGTATTAACTAATGAAGATAGGTTTTATAGCACACAGAATGCTTTTCAAACTACTCTATTTAATTTTTAAAGGTTATCACACCAGTAGCTCTTCCACATCTCATAATTGACAAGTAAGCATCTGACCTATTTGCAGGAGAAAAATATTATTTTCATAACTTCTGGAAAAATACAACTTTGTTTTTCAAAGTTTTTTTTTTTATTAATTACATGTGAATTATTATAAATAATATGGATTTTAATGTTTTGCTGTAACTGGAACACATTTTTCTTAAAATTGAAAAATCCCTTGGAAATGAATACAAATTTCTAGTGATGAAGTGTGATAATAAAGGAGGAATAAAGGGGTGTGTGATGGAATTGTCTTTTTCTCAATCATTAATATTTAAAATACTCATAACAATTCAATGTCCTATATTTATCAAGGGAATAATTATAGAATGAAAATTGCATATTTACTTTAAAGTGAATTCAGAAATTTTAATCAACCTCAACTTTCAGATAATTTGAGCATCAAGTGTTTAAAGTTCATAGTTTGTTACACTAATTATTTTCAATAATTATATTCCTTCTACAGTGCCAGAAAGGTATCTAGAGGGAGCTTTTATAACAGAAAAAGACAATGAGCATAATCCAGTACTGGAGAAAGTGCTGTTCCACATTTATAATCACTCTATGAAAATAACTGTGAATGACTACATTGTTTCTATGTGTACGAAGTGGTATCTGAAGGTTTCTGAAGTGCCAGAATTTTAATTCAGCTCTTCCATACTACCTAGATATTTTCCATAATCTTAGCTATTAAAAGGGGACAATATTTTGTTTTGTTTGTTTGTTTTGTTTTATTGTTGGGTTTTTTGTTTGTTTTTTTTTGTTTAATGTAATAAGCTAATAAGCAGTCATTAGCCCATTAGGGCTCTCTTGTACTGTAAAAAATATGTTTTGTATTACATCTTGGGTATGTTGTAGCACTGAGACTAAACTTTTTAAGGAAGTGTCATAAACTTTGGCATGAGCATTAGGTTCACTCACAGCATGTGCACACCGTAGAGCTCTAAAGTCCAGGGAGGTAACTGGAACTTTAAAGTTCTGTTTCTCATTTGTTAAGTCATCAAAATCTTTTTGAAACATCATATTCTTCTGACTCCTAATGAGTAAGTCACTGTGTTTTATCTGAGTGAAGGGTTGTCACAGTTAAATACCAGCCAGCAGCCAAACCCCCCATGGCCGTTCACTCACTCCCTCACCGGGGGGCCCAGGGAGAGGAGCAGAAGGGTAGCAGCTGGAAAACTTGTGGGTTGAGATAAAGGAAATTTGATAGAGAAAGGAAAAGCTGTGTACATATGCGAAGTAAAACAAGGAATAATTTTCCATTTTCCCATGGGCAGGCAGGTATTCAGCCATCCTGACTATAGCAGGGCTCCATCACATATAAAGGTTACTTGAGCAGAAAAATGTCATCACTACAAACATTTTCCTTCTCCCTCCTCAGTGTATATACAAAGCATGATGTCATATGTTACAGAATACCCCTTTGGTCACTTGGGGTCAGGTGTCCTGGCAGTGTTTGCTCCCTGCTTCCCATGCACCCTCAACTTTCTTGGCAGCATGACAGTATGGAAAGCAGAAAAGGCCTTGGCTCTGTGTAAACTCTGCTGAGAAATTACAAAAATATCTCTATGTTATCAACCCTGTGTTTATCAACCCTGTGTTCAGCACAAATTTAAAACACAGCCCCATACTAGCCACTGTAAAGAAAATTAACTTTACCCCAGTGAGAATCAGCACACGGATTCACTTGACATCATCTTATACTACAGCTTCATGAAATGACAGGTGATACTTAAACATTTACTTCGAGGTGGGGTGGGGGAAAGTAATCACATAGTACCTAGTTTCATGAGATAATAATTTCCAGGATTAAGCTTGATGTGAGGTTTCTCTACAGTTATTATAGAATCACAGAATATTCTGAGTTGGAAAGGATCCATGAAGATCATAAAATGTTTTCCAAACACTACTTTAACACTGGCAGCCTTAAGGGCATTACCACTTACGTGAGGAGCTTGTTCTAGTGTTTGAGTAACTTCTCAGTTAAGAGCTGTTTCCTAATATACTATCTGAATTTGTCCCAATGCAGCTTTGAGCCATTCCCTCACCTTCTATCACATGACATCTATTCACTTCCCCATGACAAATTTGTATACATCAGTCTTCACCTCTAAGTCTCCTTTTCTCCAAAATGAAAAAACTAAATATTTCCCAGTCCCTCTCCATAATTCATGCCTTCTAATCCTAGTATGAGTAAAAAAAAAAAAAAAAAAAAAAAAAAAAAAAAAAAAAAAAGCAGGAAAAGCCAATTACAGTCACTCTTTCAAACACTCCATCTTTGGTCTCTCTATCCTGTTCTTCAAAGGGGAACTAAAATCTGAAAGACCAGACTAAATGCAGAATTATTTTAAATGAGAAAGGATTCAATATATATCATGGCCTGTCATATGCTTTCATGATCTCACTCCCTGCTGTCAAAGATTTTTTTTTTTTGCCCTAGGTTTTCTGCAGCAGAGTCCCAGACACAAGATGCCAGGCAAAAATAATTTAATAAATGAGTGGTACAGCAATAGGACAGCTCAAGCTGTGTGCCTCCAGAAAATCATGGAACTGTAGAACAGTTTGAGTTGGAAGGAACATTAAATACCATCTAGATCCAATCCCCCTGCCATGGGCCAGGACACCTTTCACTAGACTAGATTGCTTCAAGCCCCATCCAGCCTGGCCTTGAACATTTCCAGAAATGGGACATCCCCAGCCTTCCTGGGCGACTTGTTCCACTGTCTCACTACCCTCACAACAAAAAAATTCTTCCTAATGTCTAACCTACATCTGCTAAATCTGCCCTCTTGCAGTTTTAAGTCACTCTCCTGGTCCTGTCACTAAATGACCTTGCAAAGAGTCCCTCTCCATCTTAATTGTAGACTCCCTACAGGTACTGGAAGGCTGTAATTGGGTCACCTCAAAGCCTTTTCCAGGCTGAATAATCCCAATTCTTTTAGCCATTTCTCATATGAGAGGTGCCCCATCTTCCAAAGAGGTATCCAGAACAAAGTCCACATCTTGAATGCACCCTGCACACACCTGTGTGATTGGTGATTTTTGATCTGGGTCTTCTAACACACTGTTGGATTCTTTCTCCATGTCCATGTAGGCAGGTCATTAGCTGTTCTTTTCCTCTGCAGTTATGGCTTCTAGTGATAACTTCTTTATCTTCTGGTTTGCTCTTCTTTCCACTAACATAGTTGGCAGCACATGGAAAACTGAAAAGTCCTTGGTGTAGAATAAACACTATGTAGCAACAGCTAGAACATCGGTATGCGATCAGTGTTATTCTCACACTAAATTTAAAACATGGCACTGAATTAGCTACCAGGAAAGCTACTAAGGAAATGAACTCTATTCTATCCAAAAGCAACACTAGGTGAAAGTTCACAGCTTCCAGCCTAAAGCCTCAGTAAATCTAGTTATTGATGACAAGCAAGTAAATCTAAGATCACAGCATATAATATTATAATTCTAAGTAATTTATTTTTATTTTAAATTATTTAGTAATCCAAACATCTAATATTTCTTAACACTTGCCAAACTCTCAGTGTTACTCCATAAAGATGTACATTATACCATAAACTTAATTATTGTCATCACTGCCATGTCATCTTTTGATTTACAAAGGGGTGTGAAACCCCCTTTGTCTTTTGTTGTCTAATCAATTGACATTAATGATATTAATAAAGTTTATTGAGCTATATTCAGAATGTGTTATGTATCCTTAAAATATGAGTTGTGGCTTAAATATAGGATTGCAATACATATATGAAGATACTGCAATATATGTCAAGATCTAGAATACTCTGTGTGATTACTTCAGGTAATTTCTACAACATTCTGGAGTGAAAAGTGAGCTGCTTTAGAGAAGGAGAGGAAATCATTACATATTTCTCAAAAGTGATCTATGTATAACAGAAGGAATCGTGAGGGATTAATTTATTGTAGAAATAGGCTGAAGATTAAAAGAGGAATTAAAGGCAGCAATAACAAAAATAACAAAAGGAGAAATACAGAAGGAGCTTGTTACAAACCTGGCCCATCTTGTCAAATTCAAAACTTAATCAATTAATGTAGGTTAAAAAAACCGTGTAGGAGAAAAAAAAAAACCAAAACACACAAGATACTGTAAGATGCAGGGATATTGCCAATAATCACATTAGATTACAAAAGAAATGTCTGGCCAATGTGCTGCACAAATTGGAGTGTGCGAGATCATTACCAGAATCTGAGAGACAAATAAGAGAATTGTATCAACCTTGAGCATTATCAATATCTATAAGCAAAGAGCTTCCTGATGCTGCAGAAATTATAAAATTTAAATTTTCAATTCTAAAAAGGGCCTGCTGCACTAAGCACAGCAGAATCTGTTCACATCCACCACTTTCTTTTTATTGCATTTTCTGCATTTACTTCTGCTTTCTTTGACTTGATTGATGTCAGTTCTGTTATGATGAGATTTACATTAGCCAAGGAGTTGGACCTGCACATTTTACAGCTGGCATACAGCCAGAAGAGGTTAATATCATAAGACGTAGAAATATATACTGTTTTCATTAAATAGCAAAACTGTCACTGTTTTCAACAGATCCAGGGCTTTGGTCACAGATAAGTTTTCCTTATCAACATTATTTCTGTGTATAAAAATCACCAGAATGTGACATAACAATACCTGTTTACAATCAGTGATACATTACATTGAATGATTAAAGAATGACCCTTTTTTTCTCTTCTTTCTCATATTGCATTCCCAATCAAAAATAAGCATCTTTGAATTTCATCGTTTGTTGGGAAAATTATCTCATTTTTTGAAAGTTGTTTTTACTATCTATTCTAGAAGTTTCCCTTAGAAACCACAAAGTAAATGTCTGCTGTTCCATTAAGAAATTTACACTTGTATTCTGCAGGCATCAGTTTTGTTTTACTCTCAAATTCCTAATGGAGTTTAAAATTAAAATTAATGTTTCTGTTTACTTTCCAGTATATTCAAAATCCTAATCAATGATGTCAACACATCTCAGTAATAGTGTTTTTCTATTAATGTCTGATAAAGGCAATAAAGGAAGCATGGGGCACTGTTCAGTAGGCCAATCACTGGAGGATATTTTTTATGTTGTCAGCTGTGAACCAACTGAGCTGTAATAAATAGTACAATTAGTGGAAATAAAATAGCACACTGACAAGAGTGAAATGATATTGAGCAGGACTTTGCAAATGCAAAATCTTTTACCCAAGATGATTAGAATACAAATAGAAAGAGGAAAACAACAGCCTACCCAGAAATTAAAGACATTCCCATTCTCTAAATCCCATTTTACTTTGTCTTCTAAAGTTCTTTATCTCAGTAACAGTGCAGTGTTCTACATTCCACGAGTGCCTTTCAACTCATATTTTCCTGAATGCCAGCTTTTGATACATTGCAGCATTCCCAAATGTTGATCAGTTATCACTTAAATATTTTCTTTAGATAATCTTTCATATGTACTTCTCCTCCTGAAACTGCCTTACCATCATTTAATCTTGGAAGCATTATATATGGACCATTATGTCTCCCCCATTGATATTCCTATGCAGAAGCTCTTTTACATGAGTCTCTTTTGTTCTCACGGTCTTTTTTTGTCATTAGCACAGCTGTCTTAGTTGTACATTGCCTTTGTTGATTTCAGTTTAGTGAGTCTGTTTAATTCAGTTGATAATTTGGATTTAAACCCTTATGAACAACATAAGACAAATATTTTCAAGGGAAAAAACAAATAACAGACACATAAAAATAAGCCTTCCTTTTAAAATACAACTTTAATTATATTTTATCGATGAATTTAATTTGGAAAAGAGAAAAAAAGAAAAAAAATCTTCTCCCTCTTTTCTTCTACACAGCACGTTTAAATTATGAATCGCTAGAGAATTTGACTGTGTTGTGTTATATGTACATAAGAAACATTGTAAGTTAGATTTTACTTCATCAATTTGTGAGTTAAACACTTACATTCCCACCATCTGTAAGTTCTACAACTGTACCTGTGAATTCAAACAGATTATTCTGTTAGTTTTAGGAGTTGTGTTTTTATTCCCATTAATCTTAAGTTAAGAGATCTTTTCATTTACTGATACAAGTCTTATAGAAATTCTGCATGAATTTATACTGTAGCTCAGATTCAGTTTGTGGTATCATTTCCTGAGACGTATGAATACTGTGCAACATTCTCAGGACATTAACAGAATTTACAAGGTCAGAATACTATTAAGCTGTCATGATGGTTAAGGAAAACAACCTTCATCGATGTACCCTTTGAAAGTAGTTAAGAGCCAAACAGAGAATTGAATTAATGCAGCATGCTCTTGACCAATATGCCTGCTGGCCATACAGCCTTAAACACTGCCACCAGTACATTCATTTTCAACCCTATTAGGGATGTCTTACAAAAATTTTCTTAAACTTTACTTCAGTGGATTGCAAAACGAAATCCAAAACCAATATAAAATGTAGTAGATTATTATTTGTCTTAATGTGGAAGTATATTGATACTCTAATTAAATTTAATCCATAATGTGATCTCACTTAAAACGCAGAACAACAGCACAAAGAAATTAATTATTTCTATACAATAATTAATTGATGAACATTTACATTTTATAGTAAGAAATATTTATAAAAGTGTATATGAAGTTTAAAATACATTCAACGTATATTAAACTAGTATTAAACTGATATCTACTAGGATATTTATTCTGAAAGAACATACTACAGAGCAATGCAAAACAAATCACTAATACGTTTTGTCAAGGTATTCAATATAACTGGGTTCTCAGCATATCTCTTATTTGTCAGACTGACAGAAGAAAATACCATAGATCTCAAATCTCAAAAAAGAAAGCTATGAAGTGTAATGTTAATAGGAAAATACACACAGCACTATTGATACTTAGTGAAATTTTAAATATTAAATATTTCCATTTTTAATTTTCAAAATAGACCTCTCCTAATTTCAGGCAGAACTAAAACCATTAGAGGAGGAGAAGATCAAGATTAAGTTGATCCTATGAGTCCTTATTGCAGGTCCAATTTCCATCCATATTCTTTTACCATCAAGGTCACTTGTTAGATACCAATTCTAAAATTACTTTGGTAACAATTATTAAATCTGGTCTTGTCTTACTTGACTATTGCACAGAATAAGTTCAAGGGCTTTCAATAAACTGAACTATTCCCTTGATTAACATGCAGTACCTGTGATTTGTGACATATTTTACTTGGCAGGCATATAAGCAGAATTAAACATAACAGTCTTGATGATTGCACAAAGACATCCTTCCTTGTTCTGATTTTTTTTTTTACTATTTTCTATTACTTTTGTATTTCAATTAAATCTCTTTCATCTGATCACCAAAAACCCTATTCTTATTAGAACAATTTTGCATCTTATCAAAACAAGAATGTAACCAAGAGAGAAAAAATTTGTCTCCGAGAGATAAACCAATACATTGATTAGCTGTGAGACTAGCAGTCAGCTAGCAGCAGTCAGCAGTGATTAGTTGCATAATTGCGATTTAGGTGCCCCAGATTAACTCTAGGATTACTTTGCTTACTGTATAAAAACCATTTCTTCATGAGGAAGAGGGTATCTCTCAATACTCTCTTTAGATATTGCACATGAATTCAATAACCCTGAGGTCTGCTCATTCCTTTGGGCAACAACACGTGCAACTCAGAGATGCTGGGAGCTCAGCACCTTTCCTCATTTTATTTAGGTCAAACTGAAGCAATCTGTATCTTGTGATCAAAAAGAAGACTGCAGTGGAAGGGTTTGTATTTTACAAATTATTAAAATCACAGCCAACTTCATGGATCATTGATTGAAAAAACTTTAATTAGATAACAGACTTGCAATCCTATAGAGACAAGCCAGGGACTCATCCGATAGCAGAAGCCAAAAGGGAAACACCAGAGAAATATCCCAAAAGAGTTAAGGGTTGCTCCTCTAGGAGGGGGACAGGCAAGAGCCCAGCTTGGGTGCCTTTATACCAATTCAAACAGCATGGGCAGAAACAGAAAGAATTGGAAGCTACCACCATGCTACGAGAAACCTATAACCTTGTTACCATTACTGAAACTTTGATGGAATGAATTCCTTGCCTGGAGTGTGACTATCGAAAGCTACAGGCTATTTAGAAGAGGCAGGGGAGGAAGGAGAGGTGGAAGAGTTGTCCTCTGCATCAAGAGGTGGATTGAGTGTGAAGAGTTGTCTTTGAAGAACATCCACGAGCAGGTCAAAAAGCCTGCGGGTAAGAATCAGAGACTCAGGCAACAAAGGAAACTTTGTGAGGCCGCTGGTAAATGGGATCTTTCTGACAAAACCTTCTTGCTGCAGTTATAGGAGGCATCATGCTCACAGGTTCTTATCCTCTTGGGGGCTTCAACCATCCAGACATCTGCTGGGAAAGTTACACAATGAGCTATAGGCAATCCAGGAGACTCCTGGAAACACAGATCACTTTCTGACTCAGGTAATAGACAGCCCTGCCAGAGAGAATGTGATACAGGATCTTATGGTCACCAGTGTAAGAGAGCCAGCTGGGGACATCAAGATTGGAGGCAGCCTGGGCTGCAGTCATTGTGCATTGGTGGGGTTTGCAGTCCTGAGGGAGTCTACAAGTAAAAAGAGAGATTATTTACAAGAGCATTTAGTGATAGAACAAAGGGAAATGGCTTCAGACTGAAAGACACTAGGTTTACATTAGATATTCTCTATTGCAGAAGTGGTGAGGCAGTGGAACAGGTTGCCCAGGGAAGCTGTGGATGCCCTATATCTGGAAATGTTCAAGACAAGCTTGGATGGGAGTCTGAGCAACCTATCCAGTGAAGAGTGTCCTTGCCCACGCATGAGGGGTCAGAACTAGATGATATTTAAGGTCCCTTCCATACAAACCATTCTATAGTTCTATGTTAATGCCAGAAGGTCAGATCCACTTAGGCTTACATGTTTATTTTTATCTTCCAACTCTTGCTGTTAAGGCAGTAACTCTAAGAAATAGCCTTGGAAAAACCTCTTGTCTTGTGCAAACAGTGCTGTTGATTTACAGTAGCAATAAGTTTTGATCTTAAAAAACCCAGGAAGTTTATGCTATTAGCACTAAGTTTTCAGGAGGGATAATAAACACTTGCTTTTAAATGCTAGTGATTTAAAAATCTCAACACGATAAAACACAAAATACTATGTTAAGCTATTTATTAAAATCTTTATTGAGGGAAGACTGAAAACCCACTTCCCATATATGCATGCTCGGCAGAGATTTGGGTCTGAGCCAGTGGAAATCTCTTCTAAATCCTGATGGAGATAAAGCTGTCTATAAGGATTTGTCTTTTTTTTGTTTGAGTTTGAAATAACAGGGCAGTGGTCTCCACTGAATATCAGAAAGATAAATTGGTCTTATAATGAAAAAAACCACTTCTGGATGTCTACATAGATAAATGAATCATGTAAATTCCAGATTGCTTTAAATTCTGATGTAATCAATTACTGTTTACATATCAACTTAATTCTGCAATCCTAATTCTACTCTTCACCTATCTTTATGCTTGATATTTTAGAATGATTACTGTTACAAGATTTTTAGAATAGCTCACTAGTGGCAAGCTAAGAAAATTATTCATTTTGCACTTGAGAATCGTTGCATAAATGTAGGATAAGGATAAGTAGCAGTTTCATATAATTAATATGACGAAATAATCAAGCTACATTAAGTCAAACGTTTATTTGCCCCCATAGAAAGACAATCCATGCATTGACAGATAATTTTGAAAAAAGTAGTAAGTGTCTACAATGTATGTAAAGGGAATCTTCTTCTCTACCCTACATTGCTGGGGTCTATACTGGGAAACTGCATTCAGATCTGGACTCTGCATCCCAGAAGAGCTCAGTTCATGGATCCAAATGAGACTAATATAAATTAGCAGTTGTACAGAAATGAAATGTATGATAATAGGTTTAGAAAGGAAAGTATTTAATTTCTAAAACTTAAAGATTGAGTACAGAAATGTTGATGCTCTCCCAATTCATCAAAGTCTATTGCTAAGCAGCAATAGTGAAACACTGGAATAGCTTGATGTAAGCAGACTGTGGTCCCCTTTAAACAAAGGTTAAGTAAACACCTACAGGTAGGTTCATAGCTAGAGCTAATAATATTGCCTCAGATCTTGAAGGTTAACTAGGTGACATACCAATCCTCTGTCATTCTGTGCAAGCCATACAGAAACCTACATAGAAGAACAAAAGTTTGCCTAAGTGTATTTAAGACAAATGGGGTGAGGGGAGAGGGGGGTGAACCAAAACCAACCTAGAAGATCTTTTAATATATTCTAGCTATCACAACTCACATTTCATTATCAGATTGTTACACTTCTGCCAGTGGAAACTTTTAGTATTGGTGACTTTTTAAAAAATGCAAGAATATTTATATTTATATAATAGGCACATAATGATAAAATAAGAAAAATAGGTAGGGGTAGGAGCTACAGCAAAATAAACCAGCTTCCATTGGCAAAAGGATTAATGGTTAGATACTTAATTTTTGGTAGGTGTTGTTGTGTTCACATAATTTTTAAAAGCACTTTTTTCCATCTAGATATGAAAGTCTTTATTTTTCCATAGAAATGTATTAGACAAATGCATTCTCCTTTTGCTTTATGCCTTTGAGGATTTGGCCCAATCTGCATATCTAAACCTTTCCTACACAATGGTTAATACAGCCAAAGCACAAATCAGGGCCCATGCAACAGTAACTTTCAGATGTTTTTGAAATGCTTCAACACTGAGGTAGAGTTTATTTCAGATATAAAATAGATAGAACAGGTGCTATCAAACAGTTTTATTTCCTTTGTGACATAAAGCCTCAATCCCATGAATGACAGCCTAGGTCTTTCCAAATAGTAAACTTGCTGAGAAACGGATTGAAGAGGTTTTCAGCGATAACCTCAAGGCATAGAGGAGAGAGTACTATGGAGAGAAATATCGAAAAATCTAGCCAAACTTAATGTGGAAACAAAATGGCAAAACTCTGTATTTTAGCTGGGCTTTAGGGAAGAGAAATTTCCCTATCATACATTTTTTCCTTATAATCGAAATTTTAAGAACAATAAAGCAAATTTCATAGTGAAAAATATTTACTTTAAAATAAAAACAAAACCCCAATCACTCCAAATGTTATAATTCAAAACATTTAGAGCAAGGAAAATATTTTTTCTTCAGGTAATTCTGCTTTACTATTTGCTTTGATACACGTTAACAGAAATGTATAGAATAAGTAATTAATTCTTACTGTTATTCTTGGTCCTGTCCCTGAGGAGGAAGGAGCAGCAGAGATAATGTGTGATGAACTGACTGTAGCTCCCATTCCTTGTCCCCCTGCTAGGTGGCAGGAGGAAAATCAGGAGTAGCATTAGGCCCTGGAAGAGGGGAAGGGTGGGGGAAAGGTACTTCGGTACCTTTCTTTTTTCTATTTCTAATTAACCTACTCTGATTTATTGGCAATAAATTCAATTAATTTCCCTAGTTGAATCTGTTTTGCCTGTGATAGTAACTGCAGTGATACAGGAGCTTTGGTGGGCACCTGTCATCCAGCCAAGTTAAACTCACCATACTAAGATAAGGTATCTTTACTTTTGGTGAGGTGCATTTTGGTTACACTCAAGAATTTATCCAACTTAAGCGAAATCAGCAAGTGTCATTGTGTCACACCTTCAAACCTATTTAATTGTATACAATATTTATTAAACAGCTGGATTTTTATTTTAAAAATACCCAAACCAACCAAACAAAAATGAACAAAAGTAACAAATGAACAAAAAAAAAAAAAAAAAAAGTGGGGGCTTTTTTAAGTTATAAACACTTATTTCAATAACAAAATCTAAAAGCTGACAAATCCAGAAAACGATTGTCTTTAAAAACAAGAAAAGCACTTTCTTTCTCACCAAATAAAGATTTTAATGCTGTATTAGATTAAATAGGAAAAAGAAAATCAGGTAAGACTCAAATCTAGAACAACAACAAAAACCCCCAAAAACAACAACAACAGACCACCTGAAGAAATATAATCTAGCTTCTTGCTTCCAGCCAAACAATTGAAATAGTTAAGTAGTGCAAGACAGGCAAGATAGTGAAAATGAACACAGAGATCCATATCCATCCTATCTAATTTTGAGTGCATAAATAGTGTACAAACTTAAGAACTTTTATTCCTAAGGTTCTGTACAAAATCCATGTAGAAAAATAGACTCCTGTACTTGGTGCTTTACTTAATTCCAAATCTTGAAATACTTCATGAAAATCACATCTCTTGCAACCTATAGGGTACAACTGGGACAACCAGTGTTATCTAAGCAAAATGAAAAAAAGGCCTGCATTCAAATCAGTGAGAGCTAAAGCAAAAGGCTAGGAATAAAGTATTTAGAACATCTTTATCAACAGGGAGGAACATAACTGATTCCCAAAGAAGGGGAAAAAAAATAATTAAGCTTTACTGAGATGAACAGATGCCTGTATGTGAGTTTCAACCGTAAAGGTATACAAGCCCTAAGAATGCAGATTTACAGAGATATGGCCTTACTGGTTGAGGAAAATTAGTCTTTAAGTAATTAATTTGAGTATTCAAACCTTTTTGGAGTTTAGAATTTTTCACACCTCGATTTATGAAGTTCGAAATTGTGGGAGAAACACGATCCCAAATAATACGGAAAGCATTTGTCAGTATTTTGCACTCTAAATTTTTTATAATAAAAAACTTATCAATTTCTACTCTTTTGAAAAAATACAAAACCAGAAATGTGGCTATAAAACCCAAAATTTAATCTCCATCTGTTAACTTTTTTTCATGTAATTGTTTTGTTGGGGGTGTTTTTATTCTCCACATTTATACTTGATAGCAGTACTGGATCTGCTCTTTGATCCTCTTCAGTTTACAACAGGACCACCAGAGTAATTGGACTGTTCAGTAGATAGCTAGAGCTCCATAACTTCTTCCCTTTATTCTAGTTCTGGCAAGGAATGAATATTTTGAAGACTGTCATCTACCGTCAGAACTTCACAAAAGTCTTCATTGCACATCCTTCTTCCCCTAAAATAATTTCATTTTGAAATGTGAAGAATTTCTCCAAGTGGAAGAATCTTCATCTCCATTTCCTTTGTCCTTCTAGCATATAAATAATAAAGAAAACTTTTATTGTTCCTATACTGGGGTTGCATAACCAGGTTCTGCAGGGGGAAGAGGGATGCTAAAGGAGGTGCTTCTGAAAGAAGCTGCAGAGACAGCCAGCCCCAGACAAGACTCCCAAGCTCTCCCACCCCTGGGCCAAACCATTACAGAGAAATGTGAGAGCCCTTGGCTAACCCTTTTGTTCCTCAATCAGTTTGAAAACAGGCCCCTCTTCACTCGTCCATCATGCAACAAATGAGATGAAATTTACTTGAGAAATCTAGCCCATAACAGCATATTAAACATGTTTTTCACAATTATTTTTTAACTGTTTTCATAAAGAAGGCAATAAGACTATTACCAAGTAAATAAAATTATGATAAATCATATCTTACCAGAGAATTTGATTAAGAAATTAGTTTTCTGTTTGCAGTGATTTCCCCTTTTTAAAAAAATATACATTCTGTTCTGATTTAATTTTACACTGATGTGTTTGAAGCATTTTCTACCCATACTGACAACTTGACCACTGACTTTTTAAGTGGGTGTGACTTAACTTACATGGCTCCCAATACAGTACCATTTTTAAAAGTATGACAAGAACTTTTGAAAAATACCCTTACTTTTAATGAAGACATAACTCAGTACTTTATGTACACATACAATATTTCAAACCATACTTCATATTAGAAATAGTTAATATTGGTGAATTTTTGACAGGTAAGAAAAAAAGGGATTTTAGGGGAGTATGTAGTAAATGCAGTAAGCACAAGCAAAAGAAGAAATGCACTGCTTTGTCTTGATCATACTGTATTTCTGTATATGAAAAAAGAGAAACACAACAAAACAAGCTAAACTTTCTTTGATGGCATTGAATTTGATGGCACTTTGAATATAAGAGACAGTGAACTAAACATTATTTCTTACGTGAGTACAACTGTCACCAAAGTCAATAAGAATCCTGTTCTGTGTGGATATTTGGCCCTTAGTGGCTGTGAGCAAAGTATTGTGTGGCAGCGATGCTCAGCAAGCATGTAAATGACAGCTGGAAGATGAATATTAAAATAGATTGGAAGTGACAATGAGTCTGAATATATGTACAACCTTTTTTGTAGAAATGAGCTAAAAGTAACATCTCAAGTTCTGTCACTTTTCTTGCTACTAGCAGCTATTTTTATGAATCCAAAATAATCAAAGTGGTCTCTTGGTCAAATGTTTCTATGGAGAATAAAAATGGAATTATTTCCTGAAGCTGAATATCATATCCAATTTACAGTACCAATAACAAAACCATCTGATTTTAATGCAGAATCTTGGGCAGTAAGATTCTCAAGGAATAATACTAACACTATCCATCATTTCTTGCTAGCTGTGAGCAGACTCCTGATTTCCATTTGGGAGAAGAATAAGGAAATACTCTGTGTGTGTATATATATATGTGTGTCTGTATCTACATAAGCAATGGAAGAGAATCAGAATTTAAGTAGCTTTAGACTCTGTCATTCACAGCATTCTCTCTGGAAGTAGAAATGTTTCTACCATTTGTTGTTCCTGAACATGTCTGAGGGAAAGTTATTTCGAGTACTTTAGATATCTTTGTTACGTTGTAATTCTGGAGTTGTATAAGCTTAAATTAGAACTTCAAACAATTTCTAAATAGCTTTGGTCCTTTTTTGGATCCACTGTATTGATAGTCAAATTAATTTTCATTTAAATTTCACAAGGTGTTTTTTGGGGGGTTGCATTTGTTGGAGTTTTTTTGTGAAAAGAACCTGAAAATTTTGGAAAAAGGACTTCCTGTTTAGAAGTATACATTTTCCTCTTAGGTATACAGAGTATACACATAAGTAACCTAAGATACCTAATATTGTTGAGCATCTGTACCCTTCATACAAGTTTTACTGCATTTTGCAACTAAGCAAAACAACTTATTGTGAAGAGAATCAGCAATATACATTTGGATGGGAATAAAAATCTTAAACATTTAGTTTCTAGGTCTCACACCTCTAAGGAGACTTATTAAATTAATATTTACCTGGGGCATTTTGAACTCTAGTCAAATCTTAAAAAGAAGAGACATTGCCTACTTCATGAATAACAAGGGAAGTCTTCTACGGGAAGGCTCATAGTTCAGAGAGGACCTTTGAGAATGAGCAATTTTTATTTTTTTTTCTAATTCTTGAGGAGTCAATTCCCCCTTGTAAGTATATTGAAAGTTTAGGATAGATAAAAAGCAAAGCTCAGGCAATGTGGAACTTGAATTTCTTGAGGAGAAGGTAGGAAATAGGACTTCTTACTTAAAGAACAGATCCTTAAAGTCCTTTTTAAGACTGATCATAAGGCTGACGATCAACACTTTTAAAAACTTTTTTTTTCTGCATTTAGCATAATCGCAAGAAAATAAAAGGATACGTTCAAAAAAGTGTGATAGTAGTTTCAATAATACAAACGAAATTACATAATAGTCATACAGAATTAATGTAGGTACCTGAAAAAGTGAATAGAATTTAGACTGTTAACATCCATTATTAAAGCATGAGAAAGGAGGCAAAAACAAATCAAAACCCCCAAAACAACCAACAAAACAAATAAAATACAGCAAAAAGCATCAACAAAACAAAACTAGACACTGAGTGTCCAAAGGGTTTTTAAGGAAATTATCTCGGTCATAAAATAATTTCCTACATTGATTTTGAATGCTGTCTCTCTTTGCTTTTTTAATAAACATTAAAGACTTCTTCTATTTCTTCAGCTCTTTCCTAAAATACTGCAATGTGTGCTTTTTAATAAAAGAGCTTTGCAATAATATTCCAGTTGGCAAATTTAATAAAACTCTAGGGTGCATTCTGAAATCCTTTCTCCAGTATGCAAATAAATGCAAGCTGTTCATAAAATGCTAAAAACACAAACCTGGAATGACACTGGATTTGAATGGCTGCTGCTGAAAATACTATTTTACTTCAAAAATATAATTCAATTTGTACAATAGAGAACATTATAGTTACTTATTATCTAGCAAATTATAATTTTTCTTTATAAGTATACCAGCTCAGAAGATATATCTACTTCATTGGCACAGGTTCCACAAATTCGTAAAAATAACAGTGTTTTTAGATAATAGGTAAAATCATGATATTACAAATTTGACCCAAAAATACAATAATTTTGTGGATAATTTGCAAGAATTGTACAATCATTAAGGTTGGAAAAGACGACCTAGATCATTGATTCCAACATCTGACTAAACATCATGACATTTACAAGATCATAGCACTAAGTTCCATGTGTACAGACTGGTATATTGAAAACCTCCAGGAATGTTGATCCCCACCACCTCATGGGTCTAATGCTTAACAGAACTCTCTGTGAGAATCTTCTTGATGTTCAACCTGAACCTCCCCTGTTGTAGCTTAAGGCTATGTCCTCTTAAGACTTCTTCCAATCACTGGTTGCCTGGGAGAAGCAGCTAATCCCCACATTGCTAAAACCTCCTTTCAGGGCATTGTAGAGATTGCTAAGGTCATCCCTGAGCCTCCTTTTCTCCAGGCTAAAAGATCCCAGCCACTCCTAATAGGATTTACCCTCTAGCCCCATCTCCAGATTTGTTGCCCTTCTCTAGACACACTTCAGCACCTTAAAGTCATCCTTGGGGCCCAGAACTGGAAAGAGGACTTAGGGTGCAGGCTTGCCAGTGCTGAGGACAGGGAGCAGTCCCTGCCATGGTCCTGCTGGCCACCCTAATTTTGATACAGGCCAGGATGTCACTGGCTTTCTTAGCCACCTGGGCACACTGCTGTATCATGTCTATTGGGATGCTGAAAAACACCCCAGGTTCCTTTCCACCAGGCAGCTTTCCAGCCACTCCTTCCCTGCCCCATACAGCACAAAACTCTGCATGAGGATGTTGTAACCCTGTTGCAGTAGACTTCTCGTTAGGGGTAGAAATGAGGCAGGACACAGACTCTCATTCAACGACATGAAAAGGGTCCCAGTTTATTCTTCTTTACAGCTTTGCCATCCTGACTGACTACAGCAAGCTCCCACTGCGGGGTCCAACTGCAGGCTCTGACTGCTGGCTATTTCCTGCTGGACTGTGACTGCAAGCATTGGTTTGCAGACTGAACAGAGGCTTTCACCCAGCTCAGCTATGACTGCAGGCTCCAACAGCAGCCTCTGACTCCATCCGGCCCAGACAGGCTCCTCAACCTCCTGAGGACTCTGCTCCCAAGACCCCCCCCCCCTAACCAGCCAACCCACCCCTTTTAGCACATTTATCTTTATTAGTTATAGCTGCAACCCATTAAGGGCAAGGCTGTTCCTCTTTGGTAATTAGTACAACTGTGCCTTATCAGAGGTCGTCTGTAGTCTCTTCTTCTACACCTACAGTAACCCAAGTGCAGGTCCTGGCACTTTGTCTTACTGAGTCCCAGAAGATTAGCCTGGGCCCATCAACCCAATCTGTCCAGATCCCTCCCCAGAATTTTCCTACCCTCGAGCAGATTAAGAATCCCACCCAACCTGTTGTTATCTGCAAACTGACAGGGTGCTCTGAATGCCCTCATGCTGATCATCAGTACAGATATTAAACAGGGCTGGATGTGACCCCATTCCTATGTCCTGCCATCCAGCCAGCTGTAACCCAGTGAAGGGTGCACCTGTCCAACCTTTGGGCTGCCAGCATCAAAGGTTTTACTGAAGTCTAGGTAAACTCATAAGTCTATGGGGCCAGATGGGATTCACCTAAGGTACTGAGGCTCTGGAGCTGTTTATGGTTGCTTTAGCAATGCCCTCACCATGTCAGCCTTTCTCCCTGCTGGGTCTTTATGTTCTCTCTCAGCTTGCCCTGACTCCAGGAACCCACTGCCTAACTCATGTCAGGTGTTTTACCCCAGAATTTACCATAGTCACTGCTGTTGCTACTGCTCTCACCATGTACCTTGTCAACTTTCAATGAATTTATGCATTTAATGGGTGCACTATGATGTATTAAATGCATCCTAACTTTAAAATTATTGAATTTGTAACCTTTACAGCATTTTGATCCTTTTCTATTTATAAATATTTAATAATTTTTAAAATATGTTAAAAGCGTGGAAATTTTCAATTGAACGATATTTTTAATTATTAATTGCAATTACATTAATTTTCCTTCCTTTCTGTAACATTGCCTCTTTAGTTCATCTTTGGAAGTTATTGTTTATAAGACAAAAAAAATAAAGATATACTTTAAAAAAAAAAAATTAAAATAATCCAACTCCAAAGGAAAATTAATTTAAATCAGTACAACAAAATCTATAGGCCATTTTACTCATCTTATGAGTATTAAAATAGGTGATTTTAAAAATGCTTGTGTCACAGAAGTTTTAAAAGGAAAAACTCCTATCTTTTAGAAACTTGTATCGGTCCCTATGACAGATTGCCACTTGAAAACATAATGTCAGATAAAGAGAAACTTAATATAGATGTCTGCAACTATTCTACTCACTCAAGACTTCCTTTTAATTTAGATATAAAGATGCATTTCAAGGATGCAGTTTGTCTAACTTCTTTTAGACATCTGTTTAGTTTGAAATTAATGACATCATAAAATTGCCTAATTTGCACTATGACTATAAAGTCAGTCTGTATGTATAAATTCCAGACATAGAGTCTGAAACAGAGGTTAGTGTTTTTATGAACATCTACCCTTTAGCAAAGTTAGTTCCCTGACTTTTGCCTCAGAAAACTTATTTTATGGTTTCTGAATTGAAAGTTAAAATCTCTTTTTTTTTTTTTTTGGTCAGGCAGCAAATTATATATTTAACACAATGTTAATAAGACTATGTCTATCAGAGAACAGAATTAAGTGCTTCTAACTTTATGAAGTAGAGAGGAGCAGAATAGCACTTTAATTACATTCAAAATGGACAGTCTATGTACTAATAAAATCTGTCATTAACAGCCAGGAAAAAACAAGGATTTCTTCGGAAAGACATTAGAGTCAAAATGCCACTGCTAGAAGTTACTAACAGAATGAGAACTCAATCACACCATCGCTTTGGAGACAACAGTTCAATACTGCTACACCTCAGTTGTTCAGTGGCAGAAGCTGTAGAACGCATAGAAAGAATGTATTTTAGACAAAGACAGCCAGGTTGCCATGAGCCATCTCGTGTTAGGACTACTCTAACACAAAATGATTTGAGGTTACACTTAAATGGGTTAGGAATGCTCAGAGGGTTTCTCTGTTGGCTTTACTGTGGCAGTAGCAAATTCCAGGTAAGTGATGGTCATCAATAGCTGTCAAGAGTACTGTGTTCCATTACACCTGCAGCATTCATAAGAAGATATGTCCCTTTTGCTGAAAAATCCTGACAAGTTACAGGATTATTTATTTTCTACTTTTGTTAAAAAGCTTAGTATAAGTTGCTACTTGGTATTTCAGTAAAGAAAGGATATGTCATTCTGTGCTGAAACTTAAGATGATTTGACAGAGTATTTAGCTCTGTGTTAAATAGAAATACTTTTCATCAATGCTCTGTGAATGGCACTTCTGGCAATAGCACATGACACCCTGAAAAAATGTAGCTTTTAGATAAAACTTAATGTATGAAACACTTAATTGTTATTGCAAAATGAAAAAAAGAGTAGCACCTAACTAGCCATAATTGCTAAGCACATTCTTTGACGTTGAGCACCTGAAGAAAAACAAACGGAAACTTTTAATAGCTCTAGTAGAGCAATTTAAACAGTAGTGATTAAACCTGATTTTGCAACGAAACTGAAAGAGCTTCAAGTTACAAACAGAGGTAATTATCATGGGAAAGTAAAGTAGAAACTATCAAATTATACAGTGTTAGTCTTTCTGTTTCCAAGTCTTTTTGTTCTTATCGTCATTTTTTGTAATGCTTCATAACTTGGAACAACCACTTCCAAATGTGTAATAATAAAATGTGTTATAAATTCCACTGTCTGTACTTCCTCTTGTATTTTTATGGATTTGTGAGTTTTGGTGAGTAGGCCAGGAGTGAAAATTGTTCTACTAACACATACCACATACTTGTTTGGTGAAATATTAAGAATTGTCAGAACTTCATAAGCTTTTATGCATATATGTATTATTTGGTACATATGTCCAATATCTAGACACGGCTGTGATGAGAAATTTCAGACATAAAAAATAAAATTTTCTAAAATTATTTATTAACATATTATGCAACTGGCTTATTCTTTTCATAATAATATTCTTATAATATTAATCATTATCACTGCATTTCAAAAACTTTGTCTTTAGCACTTGTATCATAAATAAGCTCTTACAATACTGTGGAACCAAAGCTGTTTAGTTATCATTGATATCTAGTCCTTGGTGACTGTTTGTTGCTGAGGCCCAGGAGATTGGTCTAGGGAGCTCATTGCAGAAAGATGTTCGAACTGAAGTGAGACTGTCTTCTTCTCTCATTTTCCTGATTTATACCTGACACTTCTGTATTGTTTTGCCCCTCACAATGAGTCTATGAGGAAGTTTTATCTGCTCCTGATACTGCTTTTATCAATTTTGAATGGAGCAGTATTTTTGAATGCATCTTTATTATATATTTGAATACAAAATATATGCAGAATGCCTTGCCTATTTGTAATCTCTTCTTTTGCTTATCTCATGCTTTTACTAATATTTATTACTTGAATTTGTTGCCTCTTTGATGGTCACACAGATCGTATACTTATGCAAAATATTCCTACATTGTCTTTAGCTTTGCCATAACTGTTTAACAGAATATATACTTATTATATACTTATATACTATATATACTTATATATATAGTATATAGTATAGTATATAGTATATACTTATATATATATATATATAGTATATACTTATATACTATATACTATTGCTGTTTTCTCTACTTTATACTACTTTATTGTGCTCCTGTTCACCTATATCCTGGCTAATGTAGTTACAATTTACAGACCTTTATTTTGTCTATTAACTTTCTCACCTAAAGAAAATCATAGTAATAATAAAAATGACATAGACTGAAGCTGTTTCATATTTACTTTTCACTAGCAAAAAATTGTGCCACCTTTCTAATTATTTTGTAAGTACCATTACCCCTTCCTTCATTTTAGAAGCCTGATTCATGAGTTCATTAATGTTAGTCAATTTTTAAGCAGTTTTTAACAGTAAGTACATTTTACAAGTTAGTGAGACTCGTTATAAAGTTAAACCTTTGCTTAGGTGCTTTGATGAGATGAATTTTGAGGCCACATCTACCTTCTGAAATAGTGCACAGTAGAGATATCCTTACACTTCTTTGATTTGTCAGCCTCCAGGATGAAAATTCACATATTCTCATGAATGTGGTATTTTTTTCTGGTTCAGAATGAAAGCTCTCTAGTCAGTGTGAAAAATGACATCAATGGTTACACTGAGTTCAAGAGCGTGACTTCCATCCCTGTATAGATTTGAAATGGTTAAATGTGCTGTCTGGTGGCTCAGAACTGAGGTAGAGTATATTCATTCTATTGAATTAGAGAAATAATTTGAAATAGTTTTATCTATCTGCTTTATATTGTTTTCAGTGGAAAAGTATTATTTTTATAATATTATAAAAGTAAGTTTCACTAAAAATGTAAAGCTGCTCTCCAGCACAACAAAATCTTTGGCTATGCCAGGGCAATAGGTCTTTTCCTGGCCAAGCAGAGCAATAAGAGCTTCAACAAGCAACTGTGGTAAAATGGAACATCAGGTCAGACATCTCAAAAACCTCTCTGAACTATCTGTATTTTGGTCACTTATGATTCAGTCTTTTTTTCCCCTCAGTTTCAAGATTATTAGTTAGTTCTAATACTGTGGACATTAAAAGGAAAAAGTCTAAAAAAGATAAAGACAAACGATAGACACTTATTTTATGCTATAACATCTATTCAGAGTATGGAAGATGGTAACTTTACCTAGGAAACCGTCATGATTTCACTACAATTATTCTTGTTAATTACATCGATATAAGATGTAATCTTGTGATCTGCATATCAAGTACTTATAGGCTGCCAGAAAGTTTACTTGAAAGAATTGAGATTGCTCATCCATGTTAGTTTTCTACTTGTTCATTGCACGGATTATCAATCATCATTAACAACAAGAGAATCAATGAAGTATGAGAATCTCACTGATGTATCTGAAACATATAGAATAGTCATAGCTTACTATTAAAATTTTTCTGCCTCTTTGGCAATAATTTAAGTCTTACAAAGCACTAAAATAAACTACAAAAATCTCATCCTTTTTTGTTTGTGCATTAAGGTTAATTGTTTAGTAAAGCTGTATGTTTACTCAGTTGAAAGACTAGATGCTTAGAAATTGTTTTTACACTGTAACAATAAAGATTTGAGTATGTCTTTTCACATGTAGTTTTGGTGTGGGCTAAGGTCCTAAGAAAAATGAAGAATGTGTTTGTCTGTGAAATTGTAATCTATATGAAAACCATGTTTATCACAACATCTGTTTTCTTAGCATTTTACTCCTACAGCATTATCAGTGAAAACTTGAGAACTCAATAAGAAACATTCCTTTCTTCGCTTGTTTATTTCCAGCAGATAATAAACTGAGAATGCTATGGTAAAGGTTGTGCTGATATGTTTTGAAGGCAGTTATATCTTGCTATGCAATTTTATCAATTCTAGTTTGAATGTTTCGATTTCTCAGAACTGAAGTCTTGATAAAGTTATAAAAGCTGGAGCAACGGATTGAATATCTGCAAGGACAGAATTTAAAAGAAGTGTTACTAGATATGTAATAGAAAGCAGACTGTACTTCCAGGTATACATATCTCTAAGGGACTGAAGAGTACAAGAATATGAGTTTGAGTAACACTGTCAAATTTTAGTATAACAATGATTACAGTTTTAATACATCAGAAATAACTGTAAACTGATAGAGTTCCATGGAATGTCTGAGATTCTACATTAAACAGCTATTTTAAATTACATTTTTTTCTGCTGAAGGATATGTTATGTCCTTTTTCTCCTAACTTCTGTTTAGTGTCCAGTTAAGCCTGCAATTCCTTGTTGTTGTTGTTATTTCAATGACCTCTTTGTTAGCTCTTCATTAATATTGTCATATACCATTAATGTTACAGATTTATTATTCCTAAGACTTATTAAGTTGAGTTTATTATTTTCTTTTAGCACAGAAACATCTCAAGTATCTGTGCAGCATTATGACTTTGTGATAAAAAAGATTAAATTAAAGAATTGTACAGAAATAAATTAAATGTTCTTCAACCTAGAACTAGTCTACAAGGGATAGTCAAAAGGGATAACAACACTTATACAGAATGAGCTTTTGAAAGTGCGCAAAATTTATGTCTATACCTTGTTTTGCATGATAAAATTTTTATTGAGTATATAAAACCACACCGAGCATAAAAATATATTAAAGTATGACCACATTTTTTAATAGTCCAAGGTAGTGAGGAGAAGCAACAAGAATGAAAGTAATCATAGAAGAGAAGAGAGAGATAATGGAAAAATGAGAAAATATACAGTAGTATTGTAATGATGCAGAGGAGAAATAAAAAAAAAGGCAAAACAGAAACCATTAGAAAGTTGAATCCTGAATTATTCAGAGATATATATTTATCTGTACCTTATTATTGTGATAGCTATGAATACAGGAAGTCTGGAATGTATCTGCAAATGGCTGTGATTCTAATAAACTGGAATATTTGGTCACTGCATCACCTAATTCATTTACCTCATGCCTAGAGTGATTACAGAAACCACAAATCTGATAAAGAATCAACAGTGAGAAAATATAACTTAGAATAAAAACTGGAGATTTATTTTGATTTATTTGTTTTTGTTACATCATACATCTGCTGACTGTAAGATGAGCTTATTACTGAAGATACAGGTTTCAGTTCATGCTTAGAAAAGCCTTTATCCTCTTGGAACACCTTTGGTCCTCAAATGAGTATTTTTATTCTTAAGTTCATATGATTTTAAAATTGAAGGATGTAATTTCAGTAAGAAAAAAAAAAAAAAAAAAAGGAAAAACAAGAATACTCAACATCTCCAGCATTGTAAGTAAAGTATACAGCATTATGTGGGAAAAAAACTAAATACCTAGACATGCCCAACGATTTCAAAGGATTGCTTAATAGTTTCTAGCAACTTTTGCTCTACAATATAAAAAATAATAAAAACTAAGCTTTCTTCCTCTGACATTACTCCATCATTCCATGAAGGAACAGAACAAACCTCTGCCCGGACATGCTTGGGATTTTTGTCTAGTCTCTAATACAAGCCCATGGGATCCTCACTGTATCCACAAGTAGTTGAAAGATGGACACAGACTGTATGTGTCCTGCACTTTTAAGTCTCCTTACTTCAAACTACTTGACTGTGACACGCCAGTGTGCCTTTCTGAATGCCTGCTTTCTGTTGACTGGTTGTCCTGGGGTACAATGCAAAAATGTGTATTCTATCACCATCTGTTAAAATGTGGGAGGGGTGGTGATCCTTATCTCTGTGGGAGATATCCTCTGCTGATGTGCCATCTGATAAGATCGGGAGATGATCATCGTTATCTATTCACAACCCATCCCTCCTCCAGAAGATATATTCTGTTAATGGGCCATTAAGTCCTATTGTGTGACTGATAAGATTACATCACCCCATTGGGAGATGCCCCAACCAGGGGCAGGAGCCAAGCCTTTCCTACCTAGATAAAAAACTGGGGTTTGGGACCCGAGGGCAAACCTTTCCACTGGATCCCAGAGGAAAGTCGGACCTTTTTTCCACATCATTGCTGGATCTTCGGAGGAAAACTGCACCTTCTACAGGAGCACTGCTTCAACAGAACCACATCTGTCATCCAGGAGGACTGCAGCCACCGTTTATAGGGACTGCTACCAACACCCTGACTGACAGGGTGTCAGGTTGTATTTCTGACTGTGTTGGTGGTTGTTTCTTTTATATTATTGCATGTATTTTATTTTTTTTTCTCTTTTCTCCTATTAAATTGTATTACTGACTTGGAGTCTCGCACTGGTTTTACTTTCAAAACAACACACTGGTTCACCCAGTGCTGATGTGCACTAGCCAGAGGGCATAAAAATTGATGTTATTTGCACCTTAATGTAACTTATTTTTGAGAAAGAGTGAGTATGGTGAGAGAGATGTCATGTTCAAAAAATCATCTGAGGTGTATGTAAATTACCAGAATAGCAATTTGTGTAAAATCATGGCATCTAAATTTTTCATTTATAGGAAGAAAAAAAGCAGCAGTAAATATGGTCTCCAAGTTTCTGTCTTCTGTACCATTCTCCCCTTTTTCAAATCACCACCACTCTCCATCAACCCAGAGCACCCTCTGCCCATTCCTGATTCGGTCCTTCCTGTTGCCTTCTTGTGTTTTCTGTGCAAGGTTATTGACAAGTACAAAATAAGAGGGAGAGGTCTTTACATTCTGTGTTTGATGAGAGGTAAAAAATGAGGTGTGTGTGAGAGCGCTTTGTTTTATTCAAGGTCATAGACAGCTCTCAGAGATCATGTACACAAAGCATATTTGCGGATGTCAGAGTCAAATCATGGGGCTCTGGAGGAGATTTGCATCTCAGAATGTATCTGCCATTTGCCTGGAGTTACTTTCTTCATCAGAAGACATTCCAAGTGGGGCCTAAGAAGAAAATGTTTCTGTATGAGGTGTTCCACAAACACACACACACACAAACCCCAAACAAACATCCAAAAACCCCAAACAAAACAAAAAAACCCACCCAAACAAACAAAAACAAAATAAATAAAAACAAAAACAAACAAACAAAAAACAATCAATCAAACAAAAAACCAAACCAAAAAACAAAAAAAAGAGAAACAAAACAAAACAAACAAAAAAACAGAAAAGAAAAAAAAAAAAAAAAAAAAAAGAGGGCTCTTCTAAGTGAGCATTCAGCGTCTTCCTCAGCAGCATCCTATGATGAATGGACCAGAAAGTGAATGAGATGTATAGCATATGGGACAGCCTGCAAACAGCCTCAAAAGAAAGAACCGTGCCTGCCTTCATGTTCTTAAACACATGCACATGCTTCATTTTGTTTAAATTGAAAAATATTCAGGATTCAGAGGTTGGTCATTAATGTGAAGTGACATCACTATCTCAGAAAGGTGTACTTAAATCTGTGACTCAGGGTAGAGGAAATGACAAAAACTAGCCACAAGTTTCAATATTTTAGTCTGAAAAAACTTTGTTCTTTTGATAAAGTGAGAGGATAGATATGAATGAACAATAAGCTAGGTTTAGAATTTCTGCACATAGTAGCACTAGACTTCATCCAAAACAAGCATGTAAAATAACCTCATAGAAGCTGGAGTCTATCGTGAATAACAGCTGCAAATATAATATTGCTTACCATAAAAAATATGTTTAGGGAGATTAATAGGTAGGAAAACATACATCAGAAGCACTTTCATCTTGGACTACCATAGCCATGAAAATTATGGCTATGCAACAAATACATTATAATTTATGCAGTGGTAAATACTCTTATGCCTGAAACTTTAAAACCTGCCAGGTTTCAGATAAACATTTCTACCTGAAGGCATCTGCTAAATATGTATGTTTCTTCTTCCAATGAATGCAATCTACAGCACAGTAAACTGAATACTGCAATTGAACTATATTTAGTTTCGCCTAGTTTTATTAATTTTCCTACGTCAAGAAGACTTACCAGATAGCAATTTACCTTTTAAAGAGGCATTGACAGAAGTAAGCCATGTGCCACCACTAGAACAAGAAAGAAATGTATTATATCACACATTTACATAGTCACTTCTGTATTAACTTGACAGGGATATAAACTATGCAGACTGCAATAGTCTAATAAAGCTTTCAAACATTAGAAATAAAGTTCTGAAGGTCATTTGTTGAAAGACTACCTAATCAAATTAAATTCCTGTGAAACTCTCTGACGTTACTCAACTATATGTGTTCTGGTAACTTTTAAAGGATGTATTTATCTTTTCGTTGGTGATGTTTTTTGTTGATTTAAATTTATTTAACTTCCAATGTAGTTTATCAGTTCCTGCAATGAAGACACTGAAATTATTGTGGAATGTGGTGAAGAAAATACAGAAATATTAGTTGCTGGAAGAGTAACCTGATTAAGCTGAGAAATTCTCCAGTTTTAGCATGAGATAATAAACAAAAAAAAATTAATTAATAACCCCTCACCCCCACCCCTTAAAAAGAAGTATATTCAAAATAGAGATAGCTGGATCTTGATAATAACAGATAATAACATACTCATTGACATAATTAGTCTACTACCATGCATTCCTCTTGAAAAATAAGTAGTTCTGTCATTACACAATAGTTTCCATGAATCCAGATGGCATTAGATGATAAGACAAGTCTAAACATTCTAGCTACAAATAACTTTAGATGGAAGCAAATCCTCAGAAATTAGCTCCTGACTTTTCTGGGACTTCATTTTCAACAGCTATTAAAAAAAAAAAGTTCATTTTGCAAGTTACTATCACACAGTCAGAAAATAATTATTTTCTCAGTTTGCTTAGTTTTGTTGGTTTTGCTGCACAGAGAGACTTCATATGTAGATATTGACACTGATGAATGAAAACAGAAATTCACAAACACAATTTTGTGGTTAAATTTATTTGAAATGCCTGCCTTTGATAGCAATCAAGCTCATTATTGTTGGGACATATATTTTCTAACAGTAACATTCATGATGGGCTTGTACTATACCATCATTGTGCTATTACAAAACAGGTAAGAAGAATGATTCTTTAGTGTTCATGACTTTTCCTAGACAGATAAAGTACATCAAAATAAACTTTAAGGAAACATCCCCTGTATAGTACATGTACACAAAAAATCTGTCATCTTTTCAGTCTTTGTAGAAATCATTGTTTAGTGGCAGTGCTAAAAATATTTATTTCAATGGAAGAAAAACACATTAATATATTAACTCTCTTTATGATTATTAATTGAAAGCCATTACAAACCTGTCTAATAGAAGTTGGAAACATTGGCTTTATTTGACTTTTAAGAGGTAAAATGAAAAAAAATTTAGCAGTGCAGATTTCAAACAATGTATTTTTTTATTAATTTGGTCACGTCTTACTTTTTATAAGTGTACTTCCATGCCCTGATTATGTACAAATACCTTTAAACCATGTCTCACAAATACTCTATTTCAGCATTACTCCCTAATAATTAAGCCTAATAAATATGGCAGCTTCAATTTTTAAATTATTCTGTAATTTGACATGTTATTAGCTATTTAGCATCAAATGTTTCATACTAGACTACCAGACTAATTCTAAAACAAAGCTACTGAAATTTCCCCAGTAATTAGGATAGTAAATTTTTAAATACTATCTAATTTTGAAACATCTGTGAAAAGATGTGTGCAAAAAGACTTCTTCCTTCAGGCTTTAGAATTAGGCCTATTGCAAAATATTCTGTCTTATAAAGTAATAGTTCTAATAATTTATTTATTGAAGGAATCAAAGCTGCAGCTGGATTACAGCAAATTACTACGGCTGTTGAATCTTCCTTCAGTGAAACAGAAAATATAATATTTCACTGTGTTTCAGTAGTAATGTTTTTGATGAAAAAAAAGCTTTTCTGAAATAGTGGAAAATTGCTTGAGTATTTGTGGTATTGGTGTGGGAAGTTTCTTCTCTCAGCATTGTTTGTTGCAGGGCCAAATTTAAATACTCATATTATACTTTATTAAAGTTGGTTTGCAATGGCCTTTACAGCCAGCAAGTAGACAGCCATTTCCAAATTTCAGGAGCAATCTCCTTGTGTCCCGAAGTCATGACAAAGGTCTAACTGCAGAGGAATGAGTATCTCATCCAGTGTATATATTTCAGGCCATTCTGCTATATTGGAAACATCCTGAATTTACAATACCAGAATATCAAATCATTTGGAGTGCAATGTGACACACAGAAAATGGGTAAATCTGGAGCATTTCATTCAATGACAAAGCAATGCTGACTTTCAGTGATGTTATTTATTCATTGCTTGTCATATTATCATGCTTTCATCTCCTCTGTGTAATAGTTTCCAGTTAATAAACAGCTAAACAAAAATCACTCAAGTGTTTGACTATTCATTACACTATGCCATTAAAAGCAATTTTTGTCCAGAAAATGTAAGATAAATGAAACCATTGATTAAGTAGTCTAAGTGATGAGTCTTAAGTAGTGTCTCTGTTACTTAAAACTAATTTCAGGAAGTCCAAGTGACCACAGACAAACATCAAGCTCACAGAAATGCTAATTTTCCACTAAATTAAAAGCACGGGGTAATACCAATCTTGCAGTTTGGAAAAGGACATCTTAAGAGCTGCCTTCCTATGCTCTATTTGCATCACCCATGTAGCAACTGATGGCACCTGCTCACAGCACCTGCTTTCAGTTGCTTTCTTCAGATGGTGGTTGGGAAGGTGTCAGTTGTAACTGAATCTTTGGCCAGAAATGCTGCATTTTGAGAATGTTCTCTTTTTTTCTTTCTCCTAAAATTGAAAATTCCCTGTTTGCATTGTGAAATGTAAACTACCGATGTTTATTAAGAGTGATTTAATAATGATGAGTGATATTCCTGCCCACAGCGAGAGTTGGACTAGATGATCTTTAAAGGCCCCTTCTGACCAAAATCATTCTATGACTCTAGGACTTTAACACATTTTGGATATTTAGGACTCTTCCTAATACTTGCATATTTTCCCCAGGTATATTAATATTAATTTAACACTTTCTTAAAACACTTAGGTTCATCTTCAAAGGCAGAGGTTTTCTCCTCAGTGAGCTCAGCTCAATGATTTTACACATTCTTTCTTTTCTTCCTTATGCCACTTCAGTGTTACAGTATCCTCAGTGAAAAAGAAAAACTTATTGATGAACTGTCCCTGTACTAGAGACAGAGATATGACATCAAAAAGACCCTGAAAACAGTAGTGCAACAAAGCAGTTCTATGGTACTTATGAAGAGCAATTTACCCTGTACCAGTCTGATTGTAATCTCTTGATAGTGTTTGGAAAATGCAGAAAACCCTACTTCTCAGTAGGTAGTATGCCCAATCAAGTGGAGTAAATGCATTCCTAAAATTACCCACTTTATTGTTGGATTTAATGCCTTATTGATTGAAGCACTGTATTTTGACAAACTCTCATGATGGCTTATTTAAAGCAAAGATCTACCAACGGCTACACACATTTATTTTAGGGCCAACACAATGCAGTTTATTTTAACGTCCATTGCTATTGCTGCTGAAGTGGGAGAGAAAAATTATTCAAGTACTCTGGGCTCTTTCTAAAGATCATATGGAGACTGAGGCACTTGCATAGGACAGGCACAGTAAAATGCAAGTGGAACCAAATCCACTTCATTATTCTGCAGAGATGTGCTATGATTACCATAGGTTCTGAGCACCACAAAAGGAAACATGCATCTGACCTCATGTCCATCTCCGACAGAGCATGCAAGGAAGGTTCAGATACTATGTGATAAAAGCAGATGGCCGAAAATAATTGTTCTTTTGGATGAAGTGATTACCAAACTACTAATTGGATTAAGCTGCAGAAGGAACTAAATATGGCTCTTCAAGTCAAGAGGTCAAAAAAATCCACACTGTGACTTCAGAAGTCATTTAACCTTTCTGAGTTTCTGATTTTCCAATTCCTTCCATTTGTTCAGTACAATTAATATAACAGCAAGGATGATAATAGTTCAATGAGTACATCAGACTTTTAAATAATTAGTATTATCAAAATTTTGAACTCATTGAGGATGAAATAGGTCAATCAATCATGATCATATAGGTTGATATTCCCATATAGGTTGATATTGTGAAACCTTGTTTGTTTTTTCTGGGTTTTTTGTTTTCAGAGATGTTAATGAATAGCAACTTTTTATTGGGAAAGTATATTATTTTTAGGGGACCCTGCTGGAAATGCTTCCTATGCATGCCCCCAGGCTTTAAATGTACAGCTGAAAGTTTTACATTGAAATAATTGCAATTTTTTTTTCACAGCATCAGCAACACTACTTTCATTGAAGTGATAAAAAGAAAAGTTAGTCTACATATATGATTTGTGCTTTCTTTTACTGAAATATTGTGTTATATGCAAAACAAACAAACAAACAAACAAACACACCCTGTAAATAGCAAGAGGGACATTATAAAAGAAAGAATAAAACACTTTGGTAAGTGTATTCATTTATAGGATTTGAAAAATTATCTCTCTGAATTTTGTGTATAGAACTTCCTATTATGTGCCCTATGCTTCCTCAGTTTCAACACTCAGATAGTAAGTTTATGATTTCATATCTCCTTCAAACATAATTTTCCAAGGAAAATATTTGTGTCAGTTGTGTGGCTTTTTTTTTTTTACTAAGAGTGTAAATACAAAAAATATTGAATGATCCTTGATGATAAATTCTGATGGCTTTTCCAGATGATTTTGAATAAATTTCAGATTTCAAGAGAAAAGAAACAGGAAAAAAAAATAGGTAAAGTTAGCAAAGGAAATGTGAAGACAGCTAACAGCTAACCTATTTTAATGAAATTTTTAGATTATCTTAACTTTTTATAAGGTCTTCTCACCATATTCTATGAAGAAAATATTAAACAAAATGGAAGGAAAATAGGAATATAGAAGGGGGAAAAAAGGGAGAAAAAGATAAATTTACCTTTTTTTGCCATTTTCTTTTTATGTAATTATTTCTGATTCTTCTTTATTTTGCCCCTAACAGCCATGTAATTTTCAACTTTTCAACTAAAACAGAAAATCTCAATAACATAATTATAGTAAGACTGTTTCAGTAAGCAGCTTATAATATCCCTAATGAAGTTAACATTCAGCAAACACCTATATCCTAAAATCCTAGATTATTATATAACAACTCATTCAAAAGAAAGAAAAAAAACCCCAAACCATGTAACATTGAGGGTGGGGTTGTTTTGTTTTATCTGGAAATTAAATCAATGTAAATCAGGATGGTGTGCAACTAAATGCAGCAGCTCAAGGTTAACTCTTATGAACATTTATTGTGTTATTTTGGAATGGATATGGATGTTCCCATTGTTAAGTCAGATATATTTATGTAGAAAATAATCCTTGAAGTTATAAAAGTAATCAGACACATCTGCTGTGAGAACAGGAATTATTCCTCTCTGCATTTGAATGAGCATGTATATTAAAACAATTGTAATAATTGTAACGATTGAAGAGCTCATACATTATAGACTGAAATTTCTGACACACATATATTCCCATCAAACTGAATTTTATGGGACTCTTAAGGTCAAAAGGAAAATATTTATGCCAAGAGCAATCAGTCAAAAAATTTTAAAAATTGTTTTCTCAGTGTCCATCTGGGGCCTGATGTAAGGTAAACGAAAAACACTTCTGGATATCAATATTTCCTTAAAGCAACTAACATATCAATTTACACTAGTTCCATCAACTTTGCATTGGCATTTTTGGAAAAAAACAAAACAAAATAAAAACAAAACAAACAAATAAACAAACAAAAATCCTCAGTAAAAGCAAACAAACACCACAGTTTATACTACATAGCATAAAGTTATACTACATAGTTAGAAAACCACTGATGTTACTCAGCCAGGGAAACTGTCTATAAAATACAAGAAAATTAATTTACTAGAATTGAACAATTTCTCTAAAAATTAAAGAAACTGGAATAGTTGACATATAGTCGTTAACCTCAACAGTTTTTTTCACATTAGGAATAGAAAAGGAAAAACATTTGTATATATCCGCCTAAACTTCTGTGTATGTGACTCTCAATGGATCTTTCCAACAGTTTTGTGTCTGGAAAAAAACCCACTTGTGTGGAAAAGACCTTTGGCAGAACGATTAGGGCAGACAAGGGGTAGCATTGGCTTTCCCTCTCCCCAGCTGGGCAGAAGGCAGCAATGTCTCTCATCTGCTTGAAAACAAGTCATAAACAGGCAACTGCAGGAAGATTTCTTAGATCCCCTTTTGCACCATAGACTGTGGAGGTCTTGCTGCAAATTTCAGTTTATTAGTAATCCTAATTCTGATTATATGGTGTGAAATGGGGTAGTTGAGGGACCTCAGGTGCTCATTAACAGCCAAAGTAGGATTATACAACCCAGGCTGAATGTTTCAAATTGCTTTTGATGCTTTAAAATAAAGCCACTAATTACTTTGTTGTTATTGTATTTACTGTACCTAACTTATGGTAGTGTAGTTGGTAATTTGCAAACAATTATTATCTTCTATCAAAGGATATTAATTCTGAATCGGTGAATAATTTTTAAGTAAAACGCTTAGCATGGGAGCTGATCAAGCCTAAAAATTCCAAAACAAGTAATCATCTTTCCTATTCTGTTTGAAAATGTGCTTTTTAAATGTGATATCATGCCTTACCATCCTGTAAGTCCCTTAGAAGTTCATTATCTTTAGAATGGACAAAAGCAACTGCAAAGTGGTTGATAAACAAGACCATTAACCCAATTTTTCCATTTACTTTGAGGATTCAGAAGCAGGTGCTGCAACACAAACCCTCATTAAACAGCTGTTTGTTTCATTTCCAGTAACAGTATACACCACACTCCTTCATCTGAAAATTCTGTCACTGTTATGCAATTTAGTATAATTTAGGGAATAAATGACCGTCTCCTTTCAAAATCTTCAATCTGAACGGGAACACACATTCAATGAGAACATAGCAACTAAGAGCCTAGTCAGATTCTAATGGCTTTGCACAGTGAGTTGTTTACAAATTCCAAGTGGTATCTA
Source organism: Sturnus vulgaris (assembly GCF_052056855.1). NCBI lineage: Eukaryota > Metazoa > Chordata > Aves > Passeriformes > Sturnidae > Sturnus > Sturnus vulgaris. The sequence continues at coordinate 88,315,103 of NC_142245.1, read as the reverse complement.
GTTATATCAATGAGATTGCTTCATCTCTTTTGTGGAAAGATAAAACTGAAATATAATTTTCCTTTTTTTGTACAATTTTTTATTTTCTCTAAGGTATTCTACAATATGTAAAGGAGATGTCCCAAGAAATCCAGACTATAGTATGTTAATGAAAGATATTCTATGAGAATTAGTAGTCTGTGTCAGCTCTTACTAAAATAGATAATGTTCCATATCTAAAGGCCTCCTGCCTTGGTAGACAACACCATGTTATATTTGCAGATGTTGACTGGATACAATGCTTTTTGCTGTCTAAATGCTGAAAGGGGGGAAGAAAGCGATAAAATCCTCAGGCAGAAAGAAAAAAATATAATTTATCTATATACAAAATCTTAATATGAAGCCCATATTGGATTAAATATTTGATCAGACCACAAATAAATATTATACTAGTTAGATTATTGACAATTTGCACTCCAACATTAATCTCCTGCTAGCCCACAACCTCTGGATATCTTTGCTATTATAAAAAAATTTGACCTAACCATGAAGTTTCTTATTTTCTGCAAATATATGCTGACAATAGATAAAATGATACCAACAGCATAATAATGGCCAAATGTTATTTTTTTCTTTCATAGTTTTCAGTTTTATTGGATGTATCACACTCAGAAGCTTGCTATGTGTAAAGCAGAGCAAATAATACATATGAATCTAGGAATTTTTTGTTAGTACAATTAATGTTTTAATAGTTACATTAAAATATAATGAATGGATATTGCTGCTCCACTTAGTGACACTAACAGTCACAGTCCAAACTACTGCTCCAAGTCTCAAGAATATAAAGATTAAAAATGTTACACCAAAACCAAACCAAACCAAAAAAATATCTTCCTAGCAGCTACCCATTTCCTGAGATGTGTCAGCCCCCAGTCTTGCCCAGCCTTCGACAGACAGGACTATGGTTTGTCAGACAGTGACTGCAGTGGGTGGGGCTGTCATCCTTCCCTTTTCCCCAGGAATTAAGCTGGAGCAGGGCTGGCAGCAGTGCTGTGTCAAATCAGTGACACCCAGGTCACATCAGGCTGACCCTGCACTGCTGGGTCAGCACACAGCCAGGGGCCTCCCAGCAGCAAAATCATACTTGTAAAAAACATCACGGCAATGTTTTCTATAAAATACTAAATGTGGAAAATAGATAAACACTCTTCTACAATAAAACAGTACCTCTAATTACTGATAAATTGCAATTTTCTCCTAGTCTTGCTTCCAGCCAAAGTTTTGATCATTCAGTGATACACTATCTGCCTATTGGTACATTGGTCTTTAAATTTACTTATAACCCAGACATAAAAGTAACATGATTAACTACCTTTTACTAATTTAATTAATCTGATAACTATCTGGTGACAATTTGTGAGCTTTTGTTCATCATTTTCTCTAGCTCCAGTTAAAGATACATTGGAAAAGATGTGAACTTGTTTTTAAAAACACCTGCCATATTCCCATGAGGTTGCTAGGAAAGATTTTCATACAAATTTCTTTCCAGGTTTCCAGGTTCCCTGTTGGGGACTGGACACATAGGACATAACGAAAATCTAGAGAAAGCTGTTCTATCCACTCAGTGTTGTGCACAGATCAGGGCTCACTTAGCCAGAAAGGAAGGCTGTGGAGGAGCAGCCATAAGATGTGACCTGATTGTTAGACACCCCAGAGGAGACTGTTGGTGTAAAATGTGCCTCAGTCATCCTTGCACAGTTGTGACAGTCAGCAGAGGATGTGTGCTGCCTACTCCCCCCATGCTCCTCAGAGCACCAATAGCTTGTGTGAGATCTGTGGGACCATCTGCATTAAACACCATACAGGTCATGGCATCCAGCTTATTGATGATTACTGTGTTTTATGATGCAGGTTTTACTGTAGTGAAAGTGAGTGCTAGTTAACTCTACGTTGTTACTGGATTTGGTGTATAGACATAAAGAGATAGTAAAAAAAAACCTCACTCCTTGTGTAGTAAAGGCCACACCTCTTTTTTAGAAGTCAACCTATGGCTTCTTTTTTTTTTTTTTTTTGCCTAATCTACAAAAGGAAACAATTAAAAATAATTTTAACTCCATTCTGATATTCCCATTAAGTAAAACTATTTTTATGCGATCAATAGCCTAAGGGTTTTGAACCATGTGTATTTTAGTTTATTACATCATTCCTATAGATGATACTAAACAATTAATCTCTATAATTCATTAGTCTAACTGCCTGAAAATGAGATGTATATTCAAACACTGTGTATGTGTTAGTGTCTATTCGACTGGCATCCCAAAAGCCAATGGACTCAGATGTCTTCAGTAGCTATGACTCAATGAAGCTGCTTTTCATAATGTCTCTTTCCTATGATGGTATGCTGAATGCTGGTAAGAAATTGCTTTCTGCATTCACTGACAAGAGGCTAACAGTCTTCTGTACTGCAGCTCACAATTATTAGCAACAGCAAACTCGTTCTGCCTAATAACAAGTGTCTCTCATTTATTCCCACATGGCTGGCAATGGTAGTTGACATACAGAGAAATTGCCTCTACTTTAAATGTCAACTGAATGGGGCCTTAGAAGAGCATAGATATCCATTACTGTACTAAGAATATTTGCAAAAAAAATGTATCTGATACTGCAATAAAAGGCTAATTTTAATTAGTGCCTCATGAAAGCAATTAGAATGCCTACTGGGGGAAATGTAGAAAAGCTCCGTTTTGTTGTTTCATTTTTTTCATGTATTTACTCTTTGTAGAATGATTTATGCAAAACATCTGCTGCATTGTGAAACACAAGAAACAAAAAGAAAGTATGAGAGAAGGAAATATGAAACATTTCCGTTTTTATATTTTTAGGTACAACTTAATTTTTAAACTACTTTCAAAAAGCTCCATTCTCCTAATACTTTCACCAATGATCTCTTAATTTGCAAATTATAGCCACCAGCAAAAAGTATTGATGCAAATTTAATGAATTAAATTTCTTAGCCTACAAATCAAAGGAGAGGAAAAAAAAAAAAAAACAACCTTCATCCCCTTTTCCCTGGGACATAGTATTCCCTTAATACCTTTGACTCAGGATTCAGTATGATAGCTAACACTGTGGGACAAATGTCTTTTAGGTATAGATCACCACTAGATAAAGACTATTTCTGTAGTGTTTGGTTGGGCAAGAGGTCTATTGTATTGACATGTTCAGTTCATCTCTGTAAAACCGGACTTGTTTAAAAAAGGCTATTCAATTTGCCGTGTAAAAATGCTTGTAAGCCCTTGGAAATAAATCCAAAGGAAAAAATACAGCTTTTCATGGATTTTTAATTGCTTGTGAAACTGCAGCATTAAACTGTAAGCTTTACATGATAGGAACTTTTGGCCTGATTTTCTAATTAGTGCACATCTGAACATTTTAAAGAAGGGAAAACTAAACAGAAAATACTACTGTATTTATTTTGGCAGTCTTTTGCCTTTACATCGAGCCTATGGAAATGCCTTTGTAAAATGAAGGAAATAATAGTGAATCAAGACTTCTATTTCCTGTGTTCACAATGTCTAAACCAATTTTTCTTTGGAGGGGATGGGTTGAGAACTTCCTGTGCTTTTATGAAGAAATTGTCAAGGAGCAGACAATTTATCTCAACACCATAGGTGTCACTTGCAGTTCACATACCTCGGATACACTCTTTCAAACTTTTGCCAAATTTAATAGAGTTAATGGAGGACTTTAAAATACAAAACCTGCAGCATTCAGAAAAAAAAAAAAAAAAAAAGTGAAAATGGAAGCTCTGGGTTCTACCTATTAAATGCAAAAGATATAGAAGACATAAAACAATATAATGTCAAGTATTTTTATGTGTATATGAAATAATTCTTGGGAAAACTTATTAAGAGAACTGTTAAGATGAGTTTACATAATGAGGATGTTAAAGAGTAAAGAAAGAAAAAAATCCAAACTAAAAATAGTATTATGAAACACAGATTTTAGCTCTAAATGTCTGGGCTCCTTTCTAGTATCCTTTTATGCTATTTTATCCAAGAGATTCATAAAGCAACATTGATTTTTTTGAGGGTAAATATTTGCAGAATCATCTAAAACAGGTGGTTTGTCTGGAAATAACCATTGAAAAACATGGCGTTTCAGATTTTACTTTGGCAGTTCTGACATTTCTGATGAATCAATGTATTCAAATTAATTACAAAATCTTTTCTTTAGAAAACTTTTTTTTCGAAGATTCTAGCTGAACATTCATCTAAACGATAACAACACAAAAAAGTAGCCAGACAACATGATGTTTTCATCCATTTTCACAAAAAAATTACCCCAAAATGCAATTATACCTTTCTGAAAAAATAAAGTAAAATAATCTTACAGAAAGACGAAAATCATAGTTTAGAATAATCATACTGAATTAATTAGAAAATTATATTTAAATATTTACCATCTGAAATATATATTTTTTAAAATTACTATTACTGTTATTTACCAACACATTGTATGCTTGGCAATGGTATAAGAGTTTCTGGTCAGCTGCATGTTTTATTTTTGATATAATTTATCTTGCAACAACTGTCTACTGCGTCTGTTCCAACATCATTTCCAGGTCAGACAGACAAATGATTTTCCCGTTTTATTAGAAAAAATTGTCATTAGAGGAAGAAGCTTGTTAACAACAACAGTTAATGTGAACATATATCCATATATAATCTTGGTAAGCAGATGAAGATACCTTACATATGGAAAAAATGGGCTTGTAAAAGCAAAATTATCTTCAGGCATTTGGTATAAAAAATTTTGCACTAAACCCTTGGTTTCTAGCCATTTCAATTAAAGCTGAACAAATAAATGGAGAAAAAAATAATATTAATAGGGTTGGAGAGGATCTCAGGAAGTCTCTACTTCAACCTCCTGCTCAAAGCAGGGTCAGATATGAAGTCAGATCTGATTGCTCAAGGCTTTATGATATCAGGTCTTGAAAACCAGGAATGGAGAGTGAACAACCTGCTCTAGTGCTGGGTTGACTTCATAGGGGAAAAGCTTTTCTTTACAAGCCAATCTGAACCTCTCTCCTTTCAATTTGTCACCATTGTCTGTCATCTTCCTGTCAGAGTCTGGTTCTCTTTTTTTGATATCATCAAAATATCTCTTTTCCCATTTAAATGAATTTGCCATCTAAACTGAACTTCAGCAGAGTGTCTATAAAAAAATATACACTTAATTAATTTTCCATACACATATGGCATATGTATAGGCATAGGTCCAGGTCTATATACCTCTCGTCTCCTAAAATAAAGCTTTATTTTCTCAGTTAACAAACAAGCAACAAATCGAATATAGACATCCTTCCAATAATATATGAATGTTGCTGAAAAAAAAGCACAAAAAAACCTCAAAGAAAACTACCTAAATATAAAAGTGAAAGGAATCTTAGCGCTGTTCACTGAAGGATAAAAGACATATCTGATGGCTTTTAAAATGAGAGTCCATCTCTTTTTAGCAACAGTATGTCTGCTTCACAGCTCTGTGAAGGAATTATGGTACACATGTGACAGGATTCATCTGTTCTTTCCTAGTGTCGCACCTTTGATGTCTAGAGCAAGTATTTCTGTGTACTGTTTAAAAAGAAATACATACCTCTAAGGCATAATTCATTCAAGCTGTCTTAGAGATCTACCTTATAGAGGTCAGGTGAATCCTAGTTGGGGAGTATATAACATATATAGGTGGTCTGCACACGTACCATCTACGTGCATAAATAGGAGCCTATGACATGATGTATGCAATCAGAGGCAAATTTTAAGATGAAATATAAAGTGTACCACATTATTTTATATTTACTAGCATGAATATGATTCCATTAAATATGACAGTGGGCAGTATACAGTGCATCTTTCCATTCTTAAAAATTACCTTCAAAAAGGAAAACAATCCGATTTAGTTTTGAATGAAAATTATCTAGAGATCTGGAATGGGTATCATGCAACAAAGTCAGGAGCATTTATTTAATCTCATTTTCTCCTGAAATGTAATTCTGTGTAACTGTTAAATCTTAGAATATATATTAGTAAGACAGCAAATATAATTATGTAGTACATAAAAACCCAACAGGACTTCTATAAGTTAGTAGTGATTTATATTTCCTTTCTTTTTTTTGTATTGGAACCTAACACATATAATTCACAAGACTGGTGTTGCATGCTCTTTAGTTCTAGAGAAAACATGTTTTCCATACATATGTGGATATATAAAAATATATTTTATTAAAAAGTACCGTGCTTATTTATGTAAGATTGGGACCACCTGGTTTTCTAGTACAGAAGCTGAACCACAGAGTAAACACTGAACCTGAATCCAAATGAAAATAACTTCTTTTTCTGAACGAAATAACCTACCAAAATATTTTGCTATAACTCGGTTTTAGTTTCAGAAGAATGTGATGTATTATACACATATCTTAATATGCCACACACTGCATTAATTTTTCCCAATCTGAGTCTACTTTGTCTGTTATGGTAACTGGCACATGATCTCCCTGTTTTTATCTTGGCTCATGAGCTTTTCCATCTTATGCTCTCAAGCAGTTCTGCTGAGAAGGGCAAGTGAATGAGTTGCTGGTAGGGGTCTTGCATGCAACCAGGCGTGACTACCACACCTCCCCAAAGGGACCAAGGCAGGCCCCTTTCTGCAGCCTGGCAGTGGCTCACAGGTGCCCCCAGCCCCATGCACACAGAGCCATGCTTTGTCAGGCAGTGATGGAGGGAGTGTCACCCCCTCCCCAGTGGGGCCACCCCAGAGCTGAACTGGAGCAGAGCAGGCAGCAGCCACTGGCCCCAGCACAGGGGTTAAACCAGAGACCTGATCAGCCCATGGCAAGGTTGAGCCTTTGCACTGCTGCATCAGGGCACAGCTGGGGCATCCCTCAACTAAGAGCAGAAACTCTATTGACTGGGTCACATTCTATTTTGTCACATAGACATCGTTTCTTTTTTCATAATCATTGTATTTTCCTCTTAAGCTCTTCTATTTCTATTATATCCTTTCTGAAAGGCCATAACAAACGATACTTCATTCAAAAGATGTGGACTACCACAGAATCAAACCACCCAGTGATATAATGACACACTAAATTGTAATTCTTATTCGTTTTACAGTAATTTCTGAAATTCTGCTTGTTTTTCTTGGACTATTTGTTACTTTTGACTCCAAGAGACCTATTTATAATGGATCCAGGAAATTATGTAGGATTGTTACTAAGATATTTAGCATATTTTCAGTTGGAATTGTTTTTTTCCTCATATAAATGACTTTATGATGATTCTAAATAGAAACCAACAACTCTTCAGAGCTACCTTTAGTCTTACTACACTGAACAGTTTTGTAAGAGTTGCAAACTTTGCATTTTCTACATAATTTTCAAATAATTCATGGGAGAATTATTTTTTCATCACCGCACAACAATTTATCTATTCAGTCCTTTGTATTCCTATTTAACCAACTAAGAACCTATTCAATAATCTTTCCTTATTGTTATGAATCCTCTTTAATGAGATGATTTTGTTTCCTTTCCACTTTAATTATTAAATATTTGTTGATCAATATTATCATTTACTTCTTCAAGAACATTGATAAGCTTGACTTTCCTTCACCAAAACTGTATGAATCTTCTCATTAAATTATGTTTATCCATGCATCTACTGATGCATGCTCTTTATTATGGTATCCATTATCTTGCTTGCAGTAGAGTCAGATTTATTCATCTACATTTCCTAAATCATTGCTAGAGGCCTTTCTTAAAACTAATGTCAGTTTAAATTTTCAGCTTACATTCCTTTGGTGCTGACACTGATTTAGCCAGAGAGTTACAAACCATAGTCAATCTTTCAGCAATTTCATACGTGAGTTTCTCTGCAAGTCCTAGATGAATATCATGTGTCTCTACTGATTTATTATTGCCATAACAATTTTTCCTAGTATTTCTTATCTTGACAGTTCAACTTGAGATGACTCCGCAATTTACCCACTCAATCTGAGCTCACTTCAGCACCTCAATGTCTTTCTTTCTTGAAGTGAGGGCCCCAAGACTGGACATAGGATAGGTCACACCTGACATGTGCTGAGCACCGAGGGAAAATCACTGCCCTGGCCCTGCTGGCCACGCTATTTTTGATACAATCCAGGATGTCACTGACCTTGTAGTCACACTGGCTTATGTTCATCAGGCCATTGACTCGGACTCTCAGATCCTCTTCTGCTGGACCCCTTTCCAGCCCCATGTCCCCAAGCTTTACTGCTGCCTGAGGTGGTTGTGATCCTAGTAAAGGATCCAGCACTTCATCATGAACCTCATATTTTTGACTTCTGTTTATTGATCCAGTCTGTCCAGATCCACAAACTTACTGACGGTGCATTTGATCTCCTCACCCAGATCATGAATAAAGACATTAAACAGGAGTGGCTCCAGTACTGAGCCCTGTGGAACCCCACTGGTGACTGGCTGCCAGCTGGATGCAGCACCTTTCACCATCACACTCTGGGCACTGACATCCAGCCAGTTCTTAAGCCCCTGAAAATGTGCATGTGTCCAAGCTGTGGGCTGCCAGCTTCTCCTGGAGAATTCTGTGGGAGACAGTATCAAAGACAGCACACAGACATTCCAAAACAAGCATGGGGACAAAACCAGGAAACTAACTCTGCCAATTACACTAATTATTGTCTAGCAAGAAGCTAAAGGCACCACTTTGTGGAACATCGACTTGGTTCTGGTTAGGTTGGGGAGCTGGTCTGTGCTGGTATGTCAGGAAGACTTGAGCACTGTGTTTGCTAGAGAGCACAGAAATGGACTGACCAGTGAATAAGGGACACGTGGGACAGGTAAGAGGGTCTAGGATCTGGGCAGGAGTGCCGAATGGACATAGATCCTGTGCTCAAGACATCCATCAATGGATGTGCTTGTGACCCAGGCGTGTTTTGTATGCACTTCTGTCTCTGCCAGCCCCAACAGAAGGCAATGTCTGTCTGTGTTTATGTATTTAAGTGTTATTGAAAACAATACCTTTTTTGTGGTAATCTGTGTGACCAGCCATGTCAGTGTCCTCTGTGTGTGTGCCTCTGGGACACATGCACATCTTCACTACTGATTAAATCTGCACACAGGGAAGAAACAACTGCATTCCTCAGCATGCTCAGGTCCCCAGGGCATTGCCCTGGGCTGCGTGGCCAGACAGGAGGGATACCTAGATGAGAGCAGCTATGAAAGACAGCCAATGCTCCTAAATCTCTTAGCATTCTTAAGTGGCATCACTTCTGCTTTGTGAATTTTGGCAGGGTTTTTGTTGGGTTTCTATTTGTTTGGCTGGGATATTTTAGTCTGCTTCTATTGCTTTAGTGTTTTTTGGAAAGGGTGGTTTTTAATTGCAACTGGAAAGCGATGCATTGTATGTGGGCCTCTGGTTTTGTACTTTTTGATGTCCTATTTCACTATCTAGTCAACAAAAAATCAAAATAATGGAAATAACAGTGTAGAACTAGGCATAATTGAAAAAACTAAAGAGAAACTGCAGAGCATTTTCCTTTGCAAAACACTCCAAAGGTAAATGCATTTATTGAAAATGAAAGATCAATACTGGAACTCAGTTTGAGACTAATAGCCACAATTTAGGTGGCTCTTAAAAATGTATTCTTATTTAAATCCCTATTTTTAACAAGCGGATACTGTGGAGGAAAAAAACAAAACCTTACAGTGTCTCAGACCATTTATTTTAGCATAGGCTTTTGGTGTCATACTGATGATTTAATAGGATAACCTTTTACCAAGGCAGGATTCAAATCTACATTAGAGGATGGCAGAAGAGGAAATCTAAATCTTTTTCCAAGCTCTGGAACATTATAATCTCTTAAACTGTTGAATTAAAGGACAAATTATAGTGGATTTAGAGATTAAAGAAAAAACCCCAAACATATGCATGCTAAAACTATATAAGAAATACAACCTAAATTTTTTGTATATTTCAAATACTATATAAATTATTTTTTTTTCAGCAAATAACCTGATTTTCCAAAAGATGCCTCATTCTTATTGATCTTCAGCTGTGGATCAGTAGTTCTGAGTTTTTATATCAACAATTTAAATTTAAAAAGCTTTTTATTTTATTTTTTTTTGTTTTGTTATTATTTCTGCCTTATATCAAAAGATAAATGCTTTTGAATATGATATAGAAGATGACACTGTAATTTTGCAAATTTCGTGTGTTCCAATACGAAGTTTTACACAGTCAGAAACCTTCAATGGGATTATTTTTATCAGACAACTTTTGATATTAGGATTATACTGTCAGTATCTCTACAGCATGATGAATTTAAACTGTATGTGATGTACAGCATGTGGTAAAGAACTTCTTTAGTAGAAGATTACTTTCAGCCCCAAGTACTTACACTACTTAGAGGTTCCCCTAGCCATTATGATAAAAAAACTATACAAAGTGTAGGTTTTTCCAAAGCCAAGAACCATCAAAATGACTTTTTAGCCTGTGGATTAGTTCCTTTTTTAATGATACACTGCATATCTTTGCCAGTAACTTCTCTATTTCACACTTAATTTCTTTCACAACCCTCAAATGAATATTATCGGGTTTTAGTGATTTACTACACTTAATTTTTTTAAGTTGCTCTATAACGTCCTCCTTGGAGGCTGTCATTTTGTTAAAGCTGTAGTATAATTTCCCATGAAAAGTGCCCTTGGAAGAGTGATTTCCCTGTAGCCCTAGATACTAAAGACAGATGCAAAAAAATTAATTTAACTCCTTTGCTATTTTACCATCCTCTCTAATTGCTCCCCTCACTCTTTATTTCAATACATCCAGTCCTGTGTCTTCCAACTTTTTATGTGCAGCATAAACTTTTATTCTTTATATTGCTACACCTACCAGTGTAACACTGTGAAGTGCATGCTATGGAAAAGCATGCAGAGCAATCTTGATGTTACTCAGTAGAAAACCTCTTGTGCCTCCTCAGTGACCTTGCATTTGTATTGACACTTAGATCCTTCCAAGGAGGGTAAAACACTTCAAAATAAAGGTAGCATTTTATAAACTCTGCTGAATGAATGTAAGTAACTGAAAGACAACAGGAGAAACTCTGTTGTTGAACAAAACCCTTGTGGATATAAATGTAGAAAAAATCAAGTATTCTTGTCTGAATGGGAGAAATATGTTTCACAGTTCCTTTTTCCCAAAGTCCTTGCTGACTGACTGCTAAAGGCACCTTCTCTGAAGTGTATTCAGATGGGACATGGTAAAGTTTTCTTAATGCTCTCTTACTGACTTCTTACAACATGCCTCCTCCTTAAAGAGTATGGCAGTGTGGAGGGAAGAGTGAATGCTGATGAAAGGTGAATGCTGATGAAATATGAATGCTGAAGTAATCAATATTCAGTCCCCTCATTCTGTGGTCAGGACTAATCCTGGACTGATGTCTCACAATGCAACATGCAGCCAGAAGAAATCTGCCTCTTCTCTTGCAATGAATCCTGATAAGCAGGACAGATGGTGGCGTCTGTAAATATGTATGTCTGTAAAGACGATGTCTGCCCTTAGCAGGGGGATGGCATGGCTGTGTGTGCCATCAACTCTGAGCTGGATGCCCCTGTTTTAAAGGCTGTGTCAATGCCAGTGACTTCAGCCTCCTCTGCTCCAGCTTCACCTCTGGGGTGGCCCAGCTGGGGAGCTGCTGACATCCCCAGAGTCAGACACTGCCTGCAAACCACAGCCCTTTGTGCCCATGGGGATGGTGGGGATGGAGGCTGAATAGGGAGAGAACCCAGCAATGAAATTATATTTGAGACCTCACTCCACTGGCAAAGGGGATAGAGGATGAAGCAGATATTTTATGCAAAAATTCATCCCATTTTGCTACTGAGTTTTTTTTTCTATGCTAGACAATTAGGACTCTTCAAATAGGAAAATGTTAACAGGTCCAATAAGTATCTGTTATCCTTGCTTATCCAGTGTGGTCCCTTTGGCCTATTAAGTCCCTACCCAAATCAGTTCTGTCTTTTCATCTCTTGAATATGGGTGTGAATTATGGATCTCTGTAGGTTGCAGGATGGGAAGGACAGCCTAGTGATATGTACACTACCAGCTGAAAGGCTAAAATTAGCTCTGGAAAAATATCTCTATGAACAGGATGGCTGCAACATGGATATAAATACCAGTGGTCATTATGTCATGTTTGCTTTATGTAGAGAAACTCTGCCCACTCTTAGGGAACCTGCTTTTAATCCTGAAGCAGTAGATATAGCATATTAATTTCTGCTGGCTTCATAGTTCTCTTCTTATACATCTCATTCTCCAGAAAGGGGATATTAATTACTGAGCATGAAAATAAGGATCAGATAGGCTCATGACACCGTGAAAAATTAATTTCATAGGTTACCATGAAATCTTGTTGAAGATGTGAAGTTAATTGAAGTCTGTTGACAAGTTCAAGCTATAAAGAAATTAGAAATTTTGAAAGAGAAGAAAACTGGGGGAAGATTGAGCCTCATAGGTACAATTGTAACTTTTAAAATTTGAATATGCGAAGAAAAAGGTTTTCAATAAATTCTTTAGCTGCTTGCCTCAAACATAGTTGGACAAAGTCCCAGGCAGATCTGATCTAAGCAGATCCTGCTCTCATTTTGGAGTTGGACCAGATAAGCACTAGTAGTCTCCTCTAGTCCATAGAGTTTTATTGGTTTATGCTATTATTAAAAGACTATTTTTTGTTTCTTTTCATATAAATAATATTTAGAGAAACACATACGGGATGTTACCAGGTGTGGTCTCTCTTGTTATAAATAAATACTGCTTCTGCTTTTACCAACACCCCTCTGAAAAAAAGAAAGGACAGGTAATTCTAGAAAAAGATTTCCCTATTATGCAAGTGCTAAGCAAAACCCCCAATAACAACAAAATAAACAAACAAGCAAACTTGGGAAAATTATAGAGCTGTAAAAATAATCTTGTTAATAGTTTTTTTGGTCAAGGTATTTTGTAATAGATCTATTTAACATTAATTTATGACTGGTGAGCTGAACAGTTTTCTGTAAATGATAATTCTGTAATCTTTATTATCAAACTAAATCACCCACTGGATATCCTCTTCCTGACATATGAGATTTTAACAGATTCTATTGTATTTCTGCAATAATTACTATACTATTAAAACAGATATAATTTAATTACTATTAGAAAACTTACATCATAAAAGTCAGTCTGGTCCTACTAAAGACAGTAGGAAGAGGACTGGATTGTAAATCAGTCGTATACACTGTATTTTTTGATTATCATTAATAAGTTCATAAGTGGAATTGAAAAAGTGTTCTTGGCATTCAGTATTATGAATGTTAAGCACAGAATCAATTGTGTCCAATGGTCTTAATCTTTTCTTTAATGGCCACTGTTAACCATAGAGCAATATATGATATAATTTATTGTCAATTCAATGCCATAGAGATAACAGGATAGCATCCTCTGAATGACTAAAGAACCAAAGCCTTATGTCATGACAAATGTTGGCCCACAGAGAAGAAAAGTCAAAAGACAATGCAAGGCTTTCAACAATAACTGCTTTCCTCCTAGTTTAATGCATGTACATTTATTAAAATGAAAATAAATCCAAAATAGATGATAAGATAAATCAGGCATCTTAATAACATAGAACAACTTCAATGTAGATATTCCAGCAAAATGAGCAACATATTTCAGGTTTCTCCTGGATGGGAGGCAATTGTAGTGTGTCAAAAACGACTTGGAGAAATAGATAAAAATATTTGAGATGGAAGGAAAGCCCATAACCCACTTCTCCTGAACCCAAACTTTAAATATTTCTTAGGGCTTTTTATAATACAATTATCAACTTAAAAGAACAACAACTGCAGAATAGTAGACAAAATTTGATATTTCTAAGCTCTACACTGAAAAATACTATTTCTCTGTATCAGTTCTCAGTAGAGTTGATTATATGTATTACATATATATTCCAAATTTAATATTTGTTCAAGATTTCTGAAGAAAAAGAGACCTTACAGAAAGTATCCAACTCCAAGAGACATTTGCCAGTAACTCTGCCATTTGCAGCTGTATGGACACATAGGAAATTTCGCTTTGGCAACAAGGAAGAGAAAGTGCTACAAGAAATGCAACACTATAAAAAAAGATAGCTATTTTTGTGTCATTTGGATAATTGCAATAGCAGTAGTAGTCAGTATTCACTGTCTTACTAGCACTGATGTAAGGAAATGCAGGAAAGTTGGCCCTGCTGGGTGAGTCCAAGGGTGTAGTGGAAAAGCATAAGTGCTGCATTAAACAAGATTCAGCAATGGTGCTTCCACAATCAAAAGGGGTTCTTCTTCAACATTGGTGGGTAATCCACTGAAGAGGGACAGAAAAGTCTACTTAGATTTAAATCCATCTAAAAAGACAAAAAAAATCAAAAGGGTAGGTTCTCTTGTATTAGAGCTTTCAACATCATGTAACTGAGCATTGTGCATACACGGGCTTGTGCACGTGAGAAGACAAAAGCACTGAGTATAATATTGGCTCATTACCATCCTTTCCAGCATTTACCTTTAGGTCTTGTCCAGGCATTTTCAGAGCACAGCAAAATGCTATGTCTGAATTATTGCAGATCCAGTTTATATATACATTCTAGAAACTCTTATTCATAGTAGTGCTTGTGAGGCTGTCTTAACACATACTTTAAAACGAAGTTTAAATATCCCTTTGGGTAAAATGAAAGACATAGATTACAACAAAATTATTGATCTAATTTCCTTTACCTTATCCTTTTTTTGTATAAAAGGATACAAAAAAAGGATACAAAAGAGGAATTTAAAGGTCTGTATCAAATGTAAATGTGAAAACCCCCACATTTTAAAACATTAGCCTACTAAATTTAAGCTGCTAATGTCTAACTTTTCTAATCACAGTTTAATCAAGTCAGTTATCTCTGGATAAGACAAAAGGCCATTCAGTTTCTCTCTTACATCATCTTCTCCAGTCTGTAATTTCAAGAGTTACAGAATTTAGATAGATTACAGCATTTATTGGTATGTCTGATATATTTTCTCCAAATTAATTATATATAAATGTTTATTAGCATCTATTCTACTCAGTGCCCACTGGAATACTGGTACTTATTAAGATCACAAGAAACTGTGACTATGGAGCATGATATTTTTTTTAATAATATGATTATAAAGTAAACAAATGCTAGAAGAACTACTTTTCTTTATTTTTTTAATATTATAAGCAATAATATTGTTCTTTATACCTTAATCAGTTTTAAAAAGCAAATAAATTCAGGTTTTATGAAATATCAGTGGTTATTTTCCATTTCATGTCCTTTCATAGTCTTCAGTTGGTGGTGGTACTGCTGGGGCAAAGTAGATCCCGGTAGAATTTATTCTACCAAAATCACAGTGTGCACAATGCAGAGCAATGCACTGTCACTTCAGTGATGGTAGCATAGGCATGAAAACACCTTTACAT
Organism: Sturnus vulgaris; assembly: GCF_052056855.1. Classification (NCBI taxonomy): domain Eukaryota; kingdom Metazoa; phylum Chordata; class Aves; order Passeriformes; family Sturnidae; genus Sturnus; species Sturnus vulgaris. The sequence continues at coordinate 88,299,576 of NC_142245.1, read as the reverse complement.
TCACAGAGTTCTGTAGAGTTTAAGCAGATAATGCATCTGCTTAGTGTCCTGAATTGCATAGGAAATGAAGCTCATTAAAACTATTCACAAATAATATTAGGGGATTATTTTCTGTCAATCATTGAATATGTTATTTTAAAAATATATTTTCCTCATTAACTGAGTACTTCTGAGATTAAAATATTTGATGCTTTTGCCGATTCATTGTGGCATTCAGAATTCTCTGGTAAACACATTCTGTGAGAAACTATTTCAACCCCTTTTTAATGTTTGTGGGGTTTTTTGCACTAAGTTGTAATCTTCTCTGAGTTGCTTATTTAATTACAATTCATAGAGAGAAAGTAAAATTTGATTCTACACTTCAGAATTATGTATTTTAATTATTTGGAAAATTAATACCATTCTTCATAGTGCAAAAATAGAAAGGAAGAAACATTCCATATGAAAAACAGATTATTTGTTTTAAATTTGATTAATACAGCTAGATTTTTTTTACATACAGATTTCATCTAATTACTTTTGAGTAAGACTTTGAGTAAGACTTAAGTAAGGTTTTATTGTAATAAACCTACAATAGCATGGATTTTTATAAACTCGGTAAAACACAAGTTATTTGGCTTTTTGTGGCGTGATCTACATGAAATGAATATTTGCTCTTTCATTCTCTGCTATGCATTGTTTGATACCAAGAAGTAGTTCTGCAAGTAAATATGAGCACATTCATATCCTTTTTCTTATTCAGTAGGACAAAGAGAAAGCTTTGTTTTAAACAATAATTTATGTCTGCTAAAAAGGGGGAATCTGTTGGTTTCTGTGCTTTTGTTGTTGGTTTTTTTCCTGTTGACTTTGTTAGTTTGTTTTATTTTTTTAATTCTTTAATTAAAATTTAATGGTTTTGTATTGTTTGTATATGGTTGGTTTTGGTTTTGTTTTGCTTCAGTTTGGGGTTTAAGATATTAGTCTAATAGCTGAGTCCAAAAGCTTTATATGTTCTAACTCTTATATATACAATGTCTTCTCCAGGTATTGATTAGACTTCCTTTTAATCCCTTCCATACACTGAAGGGCTATGGCTGGCCTAATTGTGTCTGTTTTGGCCAAATTATTTAAGCAGACAACTCATGAGAAAAGTCAGTAGTAATAGAGAAATCAGGAAAAAACCACATCTATGCACCACTGTTTAAATCAAGTGATAGACCCGGCCAGCTCCTTGTTCTAAATTACTGCTCGTTTTTATCTCAATTTGAACTTCACTTGGTGAAGACCTATATTACAATGAAAATTGCAATCTTCTAAATGCCTTTCATCAATCACTCTGTAGACAACTATTCAGAATAATGTATGTGCTCTGATGTTTGTGCTTTTGGTACTGACAACAATTTAGAAGTCATAATGTTTTTTCCTTGATTCTCTAAGTGAAAAATTATGTTGTAGTTCTTTTCTCTAATGTAATATTGCCATTGTCAGCTGAAGCAAACACAATTTTGAATTTCATATCGATAATAAGGTACTGCTGAATGAATAACCACAGCTGGAAATTCTGTAATGACCTCTCACCAGATGTCCACGACATTTCCATTTGAGATAGTCTTCTTGCATTCCTAAACTTGGTTCTTAATCTCTTTCACATATACTCCTATCTCTACAATCTTGCTGGTTGTTCCATATTGTCATTATCTTACCTCAGAGATAGATGTGGTATGCCCCTGGCTTTTGAGGATTATATTGCAGTCTGAATCCTACCCAGTTTATCCAAAAAATAATTCCTCCTGGCTAAGGTTTTCACTCTTCTTGACTATTATAAATAAATCAGATATTATTTTGGTCTTTATACTTACTATCATTTAAACTTCAATTGTCATATAAAGTCCCTAAATAAACACATCAGCCAGTAAAACTAGTCTCTTCTCCTGAATCCCCACTTACTTTGGTGGAGCTCTGCCTAGACTAAAGCATTGGTTAATGACAAGTTGCTTGCTAGACTGCCTACAACTCACGCATAACAAAAATTTGGTTAGACAACACATGAATTACATTGAATGGTAAACACCGAAAATTTGAAGTATCAGCTTTAAAAACATAATTAAGGAACCTGAAATGAAACTTAGAAATTAAAACTCTTACCCCGTTTCTCAAACGTTATTAGAAGTGTCTAAATGGCTACGATGCCTCATTTCCCACCAGCAACTACTCCAAATAGATAAAATTTGTTTTTGAACAAAGCTTCCTATTATTGTTAGTATAGAAAATTTAGCAGTGCTTTGGAATCAAGGCATTTTTTACGGAGGGAAAATATATCCTTACATTTTTAGGAGGATATCAAATGATGGAAGACAAATTAGTTGGCAACACTTAAAAAATAAAGTAGAAACTTGTAGTGCTTACTTTACTGTTTAAGATTAAATGATGTAAGAAATTGATGAATGTGGCTGAAATCCCATGTGGGAAAGATTAAAATGTCCTTAAATACTTTAGTTACAAATGGATATGCTAGATTGGAAACTTTAAGAATATAATTAGTAGACTTCCTCTTGAAACGACTTTAACTGTCAAAAATGGAAACTACATGTTTGATGAGACAGCAAAAATATAAATATAAATGTCTAATCTGGGGAGGAGTGCACCTGAATGAGGGTGATGTGTAAACACGTCTCCACAGGCTGTTCAGTGTGAGGCACATAGAGTGGAAAAACACCAAATAATAAACACCTTGGACTGCTCGGGTACACTATGGCATGTGATATCTGGGAATTCGAGCCCCATCACACTGCAAAGACAGTTGAAATTCCATTTCACATCAGGGGTGAATGTACTAAATGCAAAAATGTTCAGCATACTGGATCAGAAGAGGAGGTTGATCCTTCTGCTTTGTTTCAAAATATACAATTTCCATTTGATGTGCTTAAAAAAAGTTGTTTAACTTTAGGAAGAATTTAAAACTAGTAATCTAAATTGGGAGGAGATAAAATGCTTTCAGATATTGACACATTGGCTGTCCCTTAGAGTTGAAAATTTTTAGAATATTTGTACAATAGTCATAATCACAAAGCATATCTAATAGTCATTTCCTTTTTGTGGGTAATGATTGAACTGCCATTTTTATTATTGAGTATTTGGCTCTAGATTATGGTTAAGTAATAAGTAAAATATTTTTTGTATATTTGTGAAGTATTTAATTTTCTTTTGCCACTTTTTGGTCCTCAGACATATAAATTTTATGTATATAATTTAATGACGATATTAAAAAATACAGTAAATAGTTTCATTTATTAGTGGCACAAAAATCTGAAGTAATCTATCATACAAAGAAAATGCTGTGACTTAGACCTTTAGCTTTGAATCAATGAGTTTAATTCTGTGAAGTTTTATTCAGTATCCATTCATTTAATATAATAGAATTTCATGAGAAATAAATGAGAATGGCACTTCACTCATTATATTTGTACAAATTTCAGCAAGGTTAGTTCTTTAGTGTTTGGGATATTACTAATTTTCAAAGCAACGTTTTTTCTCTTAGAAAAATCACAGCAGAAATACCTCTTTTTGATAGCCAAATTCTTCATTTATAGCTTTGGTCAAAAGAAATAAGACACTAAAAAGGATGTAAACTAGGGTCAATTTTTTATTCCATTGATTCAGCAAGCATTCTAAATGTCAATTCATATATTTTGAACCCGAGAATGTTACCAGCTCTCTCTGTTGAGGACATAGTCTCAAAGATGTCAGCTGACTGTCAGAGATGTAAGTTCCCTAACATGTTACCCATAAATGTTATATCCCTGGGTGCTGCTATATTGGATTAATCTGTTTTCTAGGATGGAATAGGCATGCTTCCTCCCCAGAGAGTCCAGCACACTAAGAACCATAAAAGTTATGCCTCCTGTAATGCTTTGTTCTTTACTGACACAATGTCTCACCAGAGCACAAAGGGAAGCAGTCCTGTGAGAGTTCTGTAACTAGGAGTGAGTATCTAATGTGGCTCTTACAGATTTCACTCACAATCCGGTGCTTTCTACATGACAGACAATTTTCAAAAAGCTGAGGAGTGACAGGATGCTGCATTCAACATATACTCAGCTTTTAAACAGCGTCATAAAAGTGTTCTACAACCCTTGATAAAAATCTCTTTCTGAATTCTGAGAGTAGTGCTAGGAGCCGAGTATACAATAGGAATTGTTATTGTTATCTTCAGAATACAGGTGAAACACAGGCGTAAGAAATCAGTCGTGAAGTGGCAGCACATACCAATTGACAAATCAAGTTGAAATGTGTAAATTAATTTTCTCACTTGCCAAAGGAGAGGTCATTTCACTTTTTAAATCCTAGTCTAACAAAACACAGTAGCCTTGGAGAATTAATAAGATTGTATAAGGACTACATTGATAAATATTTGAAATCTTTACCCAGGGGATTTTAAGCTTTCTAAATTACAATTTCAAGAACTATAGAGAGGTATTTTACATATAAAATACTTTTCACACAGGTATAATTTTTGAATGAGCATCCTGTAGTTAAAAATATTTTTCTGTAGTGATAACGTGACATAATCTATTTTTATCTATTGGAGGAAAGTTTGTTTTTCTTTTAGATTTTTAATTGCAGGACTAAACCATATTCCTGGTGAAGGAATAGAGTGAGGTAAATATTAAGAACTTTAAATTCAAAATAGGAATTGTTGTTAAGCATTCCTAAATGTTTAGTGCCCATAAAAATAGTGTATTTTCTAACAAAATTAAATACTAGTAAAATTTAACAGTCTGAAAATGGTTAAGTTTTCCATATAAAAACTTACTGAAATGTGAGATTATAGAGTTAGGAAAATTTTCGCATGCATTCTTTAAAGAATTTGGTTTAAAATTCTTTCTATAAAGGGAGCTCCATCAAGAAAGTTTTTTGTGTTAAAAATGAGAAAGAGATAATGAGTTATGCAAAAAAAATTAAGAGTTATAATTTAGAATTAAACATGCAAACCTGTAGATCACTTGTGATTCTTGGATGTTTAAAAATTTTATAGATAAATATGTAGTTTTCCTAAACTTAATACATGCATTACCATTTATTCTTTAAATGTACATCTTCATATTAGTTTAATTGTTTATTAATCATCCTGGCACCCTTTTACAAAGAGAACAAAGTTGAAAAACCTTACCAAAAACATGACTATTTTTGAAAAACAACATATAAGAAATATTTTCATCTTTTCACATCATTAAAAACTATTCAGGCAGCAAAATGCAGGCTATGACTTGTATTAAATATACATTAAAATGTCTAACACGTTTGAAATGTTTTGAATACTGAAGTATGTCATCCACTGCTAACAAAAAAAGGGAATGTAAATTAATTTAAATTGGGGTGATGTTGAAGATTTAAAAAAAAAAAAATCTTGTTTATTAGTTTCTTCCAGCAACTAAACATGCAAAAAGAGAAACCACAAAAAATCCCCAGACAGAACAACTGAGGATTACTTCTCAAACAGAAGTGTAATCACTAAAATTCTGATGCTAAGAACATATCCATCATGCAAGCTAGTATGTGAAGTGCCTGGACTTTGAAAAGATTCTAAGTTCTAAACGTCTGAAGAACTTAAATAAAAGCAACCAGCCAATCAAACAAGCAAACAAAATTAGATCTCATAAATTTCTCTGGGACTTTACAACTCAATTGATATTTCCTGGAGAATATTTTTTTATGTTACATGACCTTTCTGCATACAATACCAACCAACTTTTTTGTTTTATCTAGTCATTAAATAATTGAAGCTAAAATTTCTTTTCATTAAGCAAATTAACATAAATTTCTTCATTAAATAGATATTTTTTAATATTAAATATTTAAATATCAATTTGGGCCCATAAAAATATCTTGATAAGCTTTTATAGAGGTGCTTACAGAGACCTAATTATATCATAATTCATACACAAAAGTATTTAAGGTTTAATTACAAAATTTTATAGCCTACTTTTTATCTTACATTCTTTGTACTTTGATCATGTTTTCAGATATATACTTGTGAGAGAAGCTTTGAACAAGCCAATATTGCTTTGATTTTTCTTTATATGCAAGTAATTCTAGATCCTAAAGAAAAGCCAGGCTACTTTATAAAACATAAAAAAGTTGTTAGAGTTTGGTTAATAAATGATTTTTATTTCTAAACTTCTAAAGAAATCATTACTCTTTATGTCATCAAATTCTTAGAATAGACTGAAGGCTGCTTTCTTTTTTTTCTTTCCTGTAAAGGAATTCCAAAGAATAATGTTGAATTGCAAAAGTATGGGATTCCTACTACTCTAGACCTTCTGAAATATGCATAAAATACTCATATGGCAACACAACACAAAAAACTGCTATGTATCAAAGATACTCTTGCTAGATGTGTGTGTACTTCTAAACAGAAAGCCTCCCTTACATGATCTAACAACACTTATGGGTCAAGAGTTACAAATTGAGCCTTAGATGAATTAGATTAATATTTGAGTTAGAATGATTAGATATAGTATCTCCTTTATAAGAAGGTCAATATCTGTTTCACATATCTCCTTCCACCTCAATCTGCAAAACAATGTGTATTTTTTTAAGGTAATTATAAAATTCTATCTTACAATAAAATTTACATTGTAGAGAATATAGAAGAAATAGGAGTCAATAAAGAGAATCTTCGTCTTTAAGTTCTGTCCCTAATTTTATGATCAAAGCACTTCATTTTACCCAGTAATTGCTGCTATTTGTAGTCAATATTTAATATTCCTTCCCTTGTAAAATCAGCCATCTTAGATCTAAAAAGCAGAGGAACACAAAATCCATTTGTTGCTAATGGGAATGAAGCTCTTTTCTACTGTTACCTTTGATAAATAACAAATTTTACCAAAAGGAATTGTAATTGTATTGATTCATCCATAGTGGATTTGCAGTAAATAGTAATATAGATATGACTTCTAGCCCAGTTTGGCACATAATCGTAGTGTGATTTTGCTTTTGAATTTTTATTTTATAGACTTTTGATTTGGACAGAAGAAAAAAAAGTCAAGAAAAGCGATCATCACTGTCATTAACAAGATTCGATATTATTGCCCTAGGATGCATTAAGAAAACCCTAACCTCCTCAGATAAGTAAGCATGAATAGGATTTATCATTAGGTCTGTATAAAACACGTAAAAGTTCTTATTCATAATTCTACTTAATAGTTGATTGGTTGTGTTACAAACATATTAAGCTGGTTTTAAAATTTAGGTGTTTTGTTGGTTTTTGGTTTTTTTTTTCTCTTAAAACAAGAGTAAACTAAATTTAGCTGATTATAAAAATTCATTTTTTACACAAAAGTAAGAAGAGATTTCCCTCTGAAATTTCTGAAGTTTTACCCGGAATGAGTATATGAAAAAAAAAAATCAATTTTTTTTTTCCTGGGGAGCAAATCTCTGTTTAAATACAAATCCTGATGCACCCATATTTGAGTGAAGCATATGTTATTGCTTCCATCTCTTCTTCCATATTAAATCATGCTGGTATATTCTCTTTCTTATCATTAGCCTGGCTTCATTTTGCCCTTAAGCCTGAAGATAAGAAGCATCTTTATTCTATAATCAGGCAGTAGTAGTGATCAAAAATAATACATCTATATATGTAACAAATATACATGCTGCACTATATTTTAATGGGAAATGTCATAGAGTAAATTTCATACTAGTTCTTGCTTGCAGTATAATTTCTTTTTTCATTTAACATTCTTCCCTACAAATATTTTAAAACATGTTCAGATGATCACGTTCTTTTACAACAATGTATTTACATTTTATAATATTTTTATTCTAAATGTTTTTGTGTGGTTTGAAACAAAATACTTAATCACAGTTTCTTGTTCTCGCTATATGGAAGTAAATAATTCTTTTGGTTTTGGTTTTTTTGAGTATTTTGGTAGAGGTTTTGTTGTTGTTTTTACCCTATGCACATAGCTCACTGTTCAAATCTTTTGTTTGGTTTCTCAGGGCCTTAGAATAGATCACCTACAAGGTCTATAGGTGGAACTATATATCCTGGTGTTAATAACAGGGAACACACACAATAACGCAAGCAGATAGTTATACTTGCCATTAATATTCTCCCAAAGATCAATGAATCTATAATTCAGGCACTGTTTTAAACGAAGGTGTTCTTCTGAGAGATAATACCACTCTCTACCGAGAATAACTCACTTGGTCATGTCATCTCCATATTTCTTGGGGCCTACAATAACATTACTGTAGAAACTGTGCCGTTTCAGATCAAACTTAACTGTGACGGAATATGTGACAGAACATTTGCACAGACACAGAAATTATACTTGCTGCATTTCTTTCTTAAGATAATAGCAGTATGGAGTTGCTTGAAAAGATTAGGGAATGTCTAAGTGCCTAATAGAGCTGATCATTATCTAATAAAGGAAAACAAAAATGTCTCTGATGACACAGATGATATGGAAATGTATATACTTTGTGGGCTTAGTTTTTCCAGGCTCAGCTCAGCAAGACGATGCACAGATACAAGTCATGTGCAAACAATTTAGAATCTAGTCAGAGCTCAGGATTATCTTTATGTTCTTGTATAGAAACCTTTTCTAATTGCACAGGTCCTTCAGATACATGCAATATTTTGTTCTTTCTTGAATATCTCATGCATTCATTGTAAATATAAAATTTAGATTTTGTAAATATATTTGCACATTTAATTTTAACAGCACTTTTAAAAGATGTATCTTTTCACAACAACTGATCTTTTTATAAAAAAATGTTAAAACAACAACAAAAAATATAACTTTCCCTATGTTTAGTGTTTAAAAATACTCCTCAAAAGGAAAACAGGTTATAAGAACTAGAGGACGAAGATAATGTCTTTCATGTGTCAAACTTCCAAATTTTTATCAGTATTTTGGACAGGTGAAATGTGGGTAACAGAAATTGCTCTTGGATGTTGACACTGGAGAAGAGAGTTTAAAAGAATGTAAAAAATCTTGAAAAATATATATTTGTCTTTACAAATTATGCCTTTGTACTGGACCAGTTCTTAAGCTGATAGAAATATCTTCTTAATATTATTCAATTTGGGTTAATTTTAGCAATTTTCACAAGTATTTTCTAGGGGTGGGTGATATAGCATGGCTGAGGATTTGGGATCAAGGACATGATATGATTCTTCTCTGTCACTCAGGTATTAAACATGAATTATAGAAGGTGATTACATCCATCACCCTTGCCTGAAGCAATGATATCAAGGTTTTACAGAGTTATCAATAACCTGCTGTGTCAGAGATTAGCATGATTTCAAATTATTTTCAAGCATGGGAGGATAATAGTGTGATTCAAACCATATTTAAAAAAAAAGGGAAATATAAAGAAACTTCCATGTTGTCAAAGTTCTACTTACATGGAAGTTCTTACGAAAAAGGTGGGGTTATTTTCATTGCTTCTTTTATGCATATAAAATAGAGGGGTTTTGCTGGTATGGAAAATGAGAATTTTCATCAGAATGGTGCAAAAAAACCCTAAAATTAAATAAGAATGTTGTATATGATAATCTGTAAATGAGACAGTAGTACAACTGGACATCTGTTCACTGAAGCAGTATAATATCTTTCCACATGTAATGACACACAGACATTGTTATTATCAGAGCATCTTTGTGACCTTTTCATGAGCAATCTGGAAAGAAGCAGGTAGATAAAACGGAAGTAACTATGATAACACAGCAACATATTTTTTCTTCTTTCTATTGATAAAATAGAGCAGCACCTAGGGTTAAAATATATCTATGGGCTAGCTCCTCTTTTCCACCTGTCCTGGGTAACCCAACAAATGTCTACTGTATTCCATATTTTTTTCTCTGCCAATCTGTCCAAGACTGGTACAGTCACTATAAGACACACAGGACAGAAGCAGAACCAGATTTTCTTGCCCTGGGTTTGTGCAGGTGGAGGGTGCCAGGTTTCTTTAAAAGTCCCTTTAAGAATTATATAACCCCTCCTTTTATGCCCACATTTTCTGAGGGCAGCCCCCTCCCTGGAGCTGGGCAGAACATTCCCTTTGGACTTTTTTTTTTCACTGCAACCATTCAAGACAACCACGCCAGGAAAAGAGGGGCTCCTGTACCTCACAGTCCACCAATTCCAGCTGCTGACCTACTTCCAGGTGTCACTGTCGATGGACATGCCACCACTGGGAGACACCCTGAGCAAATGGCTCAGCAGCGTTTGACTTGTTTTGGACAGAAATAGCTCTTCAGGGGTTTTTTGGGGGGGGCGGGGGGGGTTGGTTTTTTTGTTGTTGCTGTGGGGTTTTTTTGTTTGTTTTTTTTTGTTTGCTTGTTTGTTTTGTTTTGTTTGGTTGGTTTTTGTTTGTTTGTTTTTATTTTGGTGGGGGTTTTTGTTTGTTTGTTTGTTTAGGGTTTTTTTTCCGCCTTGTTTCCCATTGGTTGTTGCATGGGGAAGAGGGAGTTTTGTTATCATGGAAGTTCAGTTGCTTTGGGTTGTTTTTTTCATTCATTCTCTCTCTCCACCACATGGCCAGGAGAAGGAGGTTTCTCTGCCACATTATCTTTGTCCCCTGGACAGTGCAGTCAGTTATGGGGGTCACCACACTGCAGGAGGAGGAGCTTCCCCACATCTTGTTTCCTTTTTCCCCAGGGACTCCACGGGGCTTAGCACATTTATATCTAATAGTTATTACTGGTTTTTTTGGTTGTAGCTGGTTTGTATTTTTATTTCTTTGTTTTTGTTTTGTTTTGCTTTGCTTTGTTTTAGTAAACTGGTATTTTTTCAAATATCTTTTTGCATTTGTCTCTTCTTATTGGTGAAAGAGGTGTGGTTAAAACTAAAAGGGGAGCAACTCCTTTTGGAGTGTCTGCCCTATATAAATTGTTTTAAACCAAGATATTTTCATAAAGGTGAAAGCAGCTAAAAATACTCAAAAGCTTTTCAGAAATTGGTTGTCTTTAATTTTTAAGTGTCTTAGTAGATCAGAGTAACCATTCTTATTTTACAGACTGGAAAGAGAACGTGATTCTTTTCAGTTAAATGCACCTACTTGAAAGTTAGGTTCTGAGACTAGGTTAGTTCCATAATCTTCTTCTTTTGCATTACTCCGCATGGGAAAGACAGAGGACAGAAAAGAAGAAAGTCGTGTTTTCTGTGTAAAAGAGGAAAGACGTGCTGGTTTGAAGCACAATGAGAAAATTATACCCGCTTGAACTTTCCCCTTTGCCCCACTGTGACGCCCCTTCAATTCAAAGACAATTAAAAGGGCTTACAGTTTTTCATGTAATCTGAGCTAGACTCATGGGAGAAATACCAATAAGATAATCTCAAGAGGTCAAAACAACAAAAAAAATTACCAGAAACTTTAGAAAATCAGAGAACCTTGGCAAAAGTTTTAGAGCAGCATTCAATCAACATAAAACATTCCACAAAGCATTAACTTAGCCCCATCAATTATGTGGGTGGTATGGAATTAAACAGTGCTAGAAACTCCACTGCTTTCCTCTATAACTTTGACATAAGCACATAGCTGTTAGATATATAAAATAGGACAAGTCTGTTGAATGGCATAGGTCAAGATCAGAAGAATCACCATCAACAGAGACCTTGTGGTAGTGATCTGCTATGTCTCTACAGACCACACAGTAAGGAAGGATTGATGGGCAAAACCTTCCTCAATTCAAAAAAAGCCTTAGGTCTGCACACTTGGGTTCCCTGACTGAAGGATTTCAGTTAAACTGTTATTATACTTTCGTTTGATGGGAAAACAATACAGTGGCACATAAGCTATTCAGGAGATCTCAGAAGTGTATCAAGGACAACTTCCTTACTCAGTTGTTGAACATGTCAGTTAGGAGTGGTGGTCTTCTGGACCAAAATATAAAGAAGAGTTGTTTCAAATCATGACCATCAATGGCAGTCTTGGTTGCACTGACTATGAGATCACAGAGTTTTAAGATCTGAAAGACCATGAGGAAAATAAGATGACTAAAGACCTGGACATCAGAATGAGAGAACTTCTTCAGAGAGTGACCCCTGGGAATCTGTCGTGAAGAGCAAACAAGATAAGGAATACTGGGAGAATTTCAGAAATATCTTTCTAAAAGGATCAGTCCACCCACTCAGCCAGAGAAGGAAGAAAAATTACATAAAGACCAGCTTGGTTAGAGATAGTAAAAGAATTTAAAAACCAAACCAAATAAGCAAACAGCAACAACAAAAGAAAAGCAAAACCAAATCAACCAAAAAACTCAAACCAAACCAAACCAAACCATAAAAACAAAGCAAATGCAAACCCTAACAAAATAAAACAAAACAAAACAAAAAGAAGAAATAAGTATGCAAAGGCTCTAAAAGAGATATATAGAAATAGTGACTGAGCATTTACAGGTGACATTAAGAGGCCAAAATCTCAGCTGGAGTTCAAACTTGTAAGAGAACTGAAAAACTTAAAAAAAGTTCTCTACTTATGAAATGGGACAACACATGTGCAAGGATTATGTAGGCCCACTTCTGAATGGGACTAGCAAATCACTCACAATTAGCATTAAAAAGTTGAGGTACTTAATGTCCTCTGCCTCAGTCTTCATAGTTAAGGTCAGTTCCAAATTCTCTTTACCAAGAGCAATGATGAGGCAAAGAGCAAAGAATGATCAAGAGAACATCTGAACAATTTGGACATATACACACCTGCAGGGCCTGACAGGATGTGCCAGGGTGCTAAGAGAATTGTACAACATCCTTGAAAAATCACTTTCTGTCATTTCTGAATTGGTTATAGGGTCCAAGGGGAATCCTGAATTATTCTGTAAAGGAAAAGAAAACATCCATCTATACACAAGGTAAAAAGAAAGATCCAGGAAACTGCAGGCCAGTTAGCATCACATCAGTCACTATGAAAATTAATGAATAGGTCCTCACGGAAGAAAATTCCCAGTATATGAAAGACAAAGCAAAAAGTAAAAAATTATGAGGAAAGACAATAGAGATTTACCAAAGGTAACTTGTATTTGACCAATCACATTGTCTTCTGTGATGTTTGGTGGATGAAGGCAGGGCAGTGGATGTTGAGTATCTTTATTTAAGCAAAACATTTGACATGGTCTCCCATAACATTCTTGCTGGCCAGCTGGTCAAGGTACAGATTGGAAAGGAAGACCACAGAACAGATAGAAAACACCTAAATTACCAGGCTGAAAGGGTCACATTTAATATTCCAAACAATAAGTTGTTCATGAGTTGAGATTGATACTGCATCTGTTAGTATTCAGTGTCTTTATATATGGTTGGGATAATGAGATTGAGTACACCCTCTAAGAGGGACTCTTCCAATACCTGAAAACAAATTAGAGAGGAGGTGGGGAAAGATACATGGTGACAGGTAAGAGGAAAAATGCATAAGCCTACTCAGGGAAAATTCTGTCTGAATGTAAGAAGAAATTCTTTATCATGAAAACTATTATAAATAGGATTAGGTCACTCAGAGAACTAGTGAAATCTTTCCTCCAGGAATTATTCCAGAATTGGCTTGACACTGCATGACCTAATTCAAGGCTATCCTTTCAAACAAAGGTTGGACCAGAAGATTTTCTAGACATGACTTCCAGAATAGACTTTTCTATGATTCTTGTGATATCTGCAAGAAATATCTCTTACAGCTAAAGATGGCAAGAAGGTAAAAGAATGTGACTGACAGGGGTGAGGACCCGTGGCTATAAATCCATTCAATATTCAGGATATATTTGCTCAGATTTGGTAACACATTGGCTAACTTCTCATGTAATTGCATGTCTGGTTCAAAGGTAAGTAAAGTTGATGTTTTGGGTTTTTTTATATTCTTGTAAATCACTATGGTAACACTACTACATAAAGCACTTTTGTGGTGGCAAGAGGGAAAATAATCTCTCTCTCTCTTCAGCTTTCAAAATGTAGGCATCTAATCTAAACTAGCCATCCAGGATCTCATCATAATCAGTATGGAAGAGACAAATGTCTCCAGTAGAAAAGATCATGGCCAACTCAGGCAAGCCAGATACCTATCAATTAGCCATGGTTAAAATTAAGTGAGATTAATTGCTTTTTAAGTGACATGCCCAAGTGTTGCGATCCAATTTAAACCAAGAAAGGCAAAGAAGACAATGTCTCTGTGTATAAAGAACTTAGAAGGTTCAAAATATACTCAAGATTAGATGTTGGTGCCAAAAATTGATGTATTTTATGTAATAGTTAAAGAGGCAGAAGGAGAGGAAGGGAAGGGAAGGGAAGGGAAGGGAAGGGAAGGGAAGGGAAGGGAAGGGAAGGGAAGGGAAGGGAAGGGAAGGGAAGGGAAGGGAAGGGAAGGGAAGGGAAGGGAAGGGAAGGGAAGGGAAGGGAAGGGAAGGGAAGGGAAGGGAAGGGACATCACCCATCCCAGGGTCCCAGTGGTGTCTCATTGCTCCCCTCCATCTTCTCTTCTTGAGGGTGAGGGTCCCCCGTTGCAGCCTCGCAGCCCCACGCCACACCACACCCTGCCGTGTGTATAGAATTCCATGGATTAATGCACACTTTGGGCAGGTGGGAACGCCCAGGTGCCTCCCTTGCAGGGAGCCTGTTTGACACTGTCCCTTGCAACACTGAGGATTTGTCACATCATCTGCAGTGCTGTGGTGCAGGGTCTGGGGATCCCTTTGGGGGGCATTTGGTGGGCTATGACACCTTCTCTGCTGTGGATAAGCTTTTCCCGGGGTGAAGGGCCTGCTGTAATTGGCAAAAGTCTTTCATGAAAATGTTTAAATCTTAAACTATAATATTTCAGTCTCTGACACCAAGGAAAAGTAATTATGTCTTACAAAGTAATTAATTCTGATTTTTTTTCTGAAAGGAAATAGGGATGAATCTAAAACGGATGCACCATGTACAGATTCATGTTCTGGCTCTGAGAGAACAAATGAGTTCAGATATTTAGGCAGTGTTTTTTATTGGGCGTTCAACATAACGTTACTAAGACCATTATGGGCCTGCATAGAATCTACTAGTAATGGAAAAAGAATCTTATCAGAGACAGAAAGATAGTAAATTTAAGTCTTTGACAAGACAAATATGTTGGGACTAGGAAAAGAAACCCAAAACTGTTTTGTGTGAATACTGTGCATAGGTTTAATTCCTGCTATTCCAGGCCTTTATGTCTTTTTTTAAATTTGATTTTTTATACCTAATATAGTAGAATTTATCTCTGGTTTATAGTATAATAATTTTTATTAGTTCTAAGGGAATATTCAATTTTTATGTGTTTAAAAATAGAATAAACAATTTAACACAGAATATTCCTTGCCTTGAGAACTACTTGATTTATTCCTTGCCAGCAGTTCTGCACCTAAGGTCTTATTTAAAATATGTTGTCCACTCTATCTCCCTTTAGTCCTTCAGTTTATTTCAAGGAGAGCCAGAATTGTTTGCCTTGGGCTTTCCACATGATTGTGGTCTTTAGCTTTTCAGATCAGTTTCTGAGGCAAGACATATAACCACTGCAAATCTTTAGAAACAATACCTTATTGGCTCCAGAATGATCTGCTTTACTTTCAGGAATAAGTATAAGGCAGAACCTATAGAATCTGTCACTGCACAGATCAGTTGGGTTTAAAAGACCATTATTTCTTCTTATTATTTTTAGAAGAGGTTTGGAACCTGGACAAATTGACAAAATGAGATCTGTATGTACTGGGCAATTATGTAAATCATTTGCATCCCAGTTACCTAAATGGTAATTCTAAGAATTATTTTTAAATTATACCTAGTTGATGGATTCTGAACTCTTAAAAACACAATTCTGTTATATGTGATCCACATGCAAAACAATATCTAAAATTACATCTGTTCTGTAATTCTCTTAGATACATGGATATTCTCATCCTTTCTTTTCAAAATCATCAAATCATATTAAGCAAAAGAAATGGTAACTGTAAATATGAGAGAAAAAAAAAGTACATTTAGATTGTTCAGCTTCTTAGCCTTTCTTAGCTTACTTTTTAGCCAAATTGAAGACTGTATTATGATTTCTTTTTACATGCACGATAATTTTTTGCAATAGCTGAGGCCCTTACTTCTACTGTCATCTGAGCTGAGCAGATTAGTAAACATGTTCTTAATTAATTTATTCTTATAAAAATCTTACTAAAAAGTACAAAAAGGCGGCAGAATGTAGTAATAATATCAAGAACAAAACTTTTCAGTTATTGTGGTGTGGTGTGGTGTGTTGACTTAATTAACCTCCAAGTACCCACCAATCCACTCTGTCATTGCCGCTTCTCAACAGGAGAGGAGGAGAAAATATGATGAAAAGCTTGTGCATCAAGATAAGGACGAAGAACATATACTAATTACTTTCACAAGAAAATATGACTCAGCTCAGGGAAATTAATTCAATTT
The DNA here is from genome assembly GCF_052056855.1 of Sturnus vulgaris. NCBI lineage: Eukaryota > Metazoa > Chordata > Aves > Passeriformes > Sturnidae > Sturnus > Sturnus vulgaris. Next base: position 88,283,170 of record NC_142245.1, on the reverse strand, counting down.
ATTTCCAATTTATCCAAATAGGATAATGAAGAATTAATCCCAAATATTAAAAACACCTTTCTCCCTCCCCTTCCTTCTTCCCATGCTCAATTTCCCTTCTGATTTCTCCACCTACTCCCATCTGAGTGACACGTGGAGATGAGGAGTGGAGGATTGTGGTCAGCTCATAGCATATTCTCTCTGCTACTTCTTTCTCCTCACACTCTTCTAATAAATTGTGGTGTTTCACCCATGGGATACAGTCATTCATGAACTTCTCTAGTATCAGTTCCTGACACAGGTTGTGGTTCCTCATGAACTACTCCAGCTTGGTCTCCTCTCCATAGTGCCACATGTTCTGCTTCTTTGCAGACTCTTCACAAGACTGAACCTTCCTTTGGGAGCATCCTTCTGCTCCAGTATGAGCTCCTCCCTGGGCTGCAGGTGGCTATTGGCTCCTCCATGGACCTCCATGAGCTGCAGAGGGACAACCTTCCTCAGTTTTCTGTGTCTTCTCATGGAAGTGACCTGCACCGCACCCCCTACTATCAAACTTTGCTGCATAAACATATGGACACAGTGTAAAGACTGTGAGAAGTCTTTAGACTGCAAAAAAATATAATCCTAAATCTGTAGACTAAAGCTGACGTGTCAGATATAAATCTGTGTACTATGTCTTCAGACAATGTCATATCTGCTTTGGTTTTGCAGCAATATGAAATAAATCAAAGCGGTTTTACAAAGCAGCACTTCTCAGTTAAAAATCTCCATTATTAAATAACCAATCTGCAAGGAACAAGATATATGGGCTGCATGTGTCTCAGAGCCCTGTATCACCTCATTTCTTTACTATCACATCATCTTCACAGAAAATGACTTCCACTTAGAGTGATCAATGCTTGACAGAGTAAAAGGCTATTCTATAATAGGGATTAGTATTCCAGTGCAACTGTAGAATAGCTTTCTACTTTGTTTTCCATATTTTTTTTACATATATTATGTTCAATACTTTTCTGAAAGTTTCATGGTGTTTTTTTATTATGAAGTCAAAATACCATTCATTATAAAAAAACAAAACTGAAAAGCAGAAAGCGTTCTTCTGGTTTGCATATATTAAAGAGTAAACTCAGAAGCACAAATGTGGACTCTTGCTAGCAACAAATCACAGTATTTTTATGGACAAATCTAAATCTAATGCTCAGCCTAAATATGATTATGTTTGTTTTCTCTGTTGGTTGCATCTGGTACTTGCAAGGATTTTATTCTCAAGTGTTAATTTACATCAACAGAATAATTCAAAATTGTTATTGTGAGTTATTTGATAATATATATCATTGTGTTTTGAGTTTGAAACAACCACACAGTCCTGGATGAAACTAAATATCTTGCATCTGTGATCCCAATTTATGCAAATTGTATAGGCTGCTAAAATTAGCAGTTTCTAGGCCACTTTATGTGACGACATGTGTTGCCTTCCTCCTATGTGTGTGTGTGTGTGTGTTTGCAGAAGTTAGTGACAATGCATCTTTGCTTTTCCTTTCTGACACACACTGGAAAATAGACGCCTCATTTTTGCTGTTCTTGTTCTCTCCCTCATCCCACGGGAGTGGCATAACCAATGGCAGGATGGAAGCTTAGCTACCAACTGGGGTCGACCCACCAGAAGCATATAATTGTCCTGGCTACAGAAAATAATTTAGTATTGAGCTACAATGAGTGTAAAGCCACAAAGTCTGCACAAGTAATATATGAGTCTAGAGAAATTTGTGGAGAAATAATTAGATGGCATCACTAGCAAGAGATGAGGTCTCTTAGTGAGAAGTGATATATTTATACTAGATTTTATAAGGAAAAGCTTTTATGGACTTGTGCATATTGGCAGAGCCTTGAGATCTTTTCGTAATGATTCACATTCTTGTTTTACTTATGAAGTGGAAAATACTTATTTTTCAAGACAATTTGCTTCCTGGGTTTTTTTAACATGTTAGCTTGTGATCTATAGGCAGGATATAATTTTTCAAAGAGATGAATTAGAATACATTTTGCCTTCTTCTCCTAATCCAAGGAACATATCACTATTTGTTTATATGCCTTTGTAATTAATACACCCACCCCTTGAAGGCAGGGTAACTGAGGTTCTTTTTAATAGAGACCCTTGGGGCAGACTAGAGTGAAACAACAGTGAATGGCCAGTGCATATACACATATCTATCAAAGAAAGAAAGAGAAAGATAAGACAGACATAGACAGTGCAGAGATAAAATGAAAAGTGACAGGAATGCTTACTGCCTCAAACAGATTTGACTTCTGGGAGCTGACTTTGTTTCCTTGACTTTAAACAGGTCTCTCTCATCCTACATTACTTAGACTGACTACTGACTGCTGTTCATCTTTGTAGTGCAGTTATGCTGACCTTAATGAGGCCAAATTGATCATCACTGAAAGGATGCTTACTTAGGAAAAGTGTGTTTGTTGAAAACTTAAAACCTTTATGAATAATATAAAGAGAGACAGATGATATAGATATAGATATACACTTTATATGAATAATATTTTCTGTGATATTGCAGATGATAAAGTGATAAAGGGAAAGCTAAAGATTTTAAACCATGACTAAAAAAAAGGAAAATTGGTATTGATTTATTCAGAGACAGTATGTTCACATGGGTTTCTTAGCTTTCTAAATATAGTCTTAGCAATTGTCCAGGTTCTATATCTTTCTGTCCACAGTTAAACTCAGGAGCACTATTGACCTAATTTTTCTGGATTCAGTTTGCACACATTCTGCCTTACTAGAGAGATCTGTATCCCTACCACATCCATGCTATTCGCACAAATCTTCATATAAAAGGAATGCTGTGTAGAGATGAGAAAGAGTATGCTAATCAGGAAGTAGAATAGAATCATAGCAACAGAATATGCTGCATTGGAAGGTACCCATCAGAATCACTGAGTCCAGCTCCTGGCCCTGCACAGGTCCATCACCAAGAATCACACCATGATGCCTGAGAGTGTTTTCCAGGTGCTTCTTGAACTCAGACAGGCTTGGTGCTGTGATCACTTCTCTGGGGAGCTTGTTCTAGTGCTCAGTCATCCTCTGGGGGAAATACTTTTTCCTGATCTCCAGCCTAAACCTCCCCTCTCAGCTCCAGGCTGTTTCCTTGAGTCTTGTCACGGTCATGGAAATGAGGAGATTGGTACCTGCCCCTCTGCTTAAGAATCAAAGACATGACTACACATGGATATAAAATGAAATTCAGGTTAATTTTGCCTAATCCAGCATTCAATTCCCTGACTACTGGAGGTACAGTTTCATCAGTGCCCTACTATCAGGGTCTCTGCCTGAACACTTCTTCCTATACAAGATAAAAATGAAAAGTATTGCTATTTAAAGCTCTTCCAAAACACGCAGCTTAATAATTTGTTGAAAGAGGTTTCCTTTTTATTTTGGTGTCTGCATGATAAATAGAAAGGACAGAAGGAGTGGTAATGGGGTTCTTAAAATTTATAGGCTTATATGAATGGTTTTGAACTGTTTCACTTAATTTGTACGTGCTTCTTGTTAGGTGCTATTTCTAAATAATCTATTAATACCCTTCAAAATTGTTTTTTACTGACTGGGCCTGAGAACACTTTAAAGAGATTGTTTGTGAGTGAGTAGATAAGTTTTAATTTTCATGCAGTAATGCGGCCACTTGTTTGTTTTATCTAACTAGTGCTAGAATACATATTTCCAAAGAATCTTCAATGATTTCTGCATGCAAAACTCTAATACAGAACCTGAATAGCATTAATGTGATGCAGTATACTTTTGCCCATCAAAAACGCAGATAGCCATTCCTACCAAAAAATCTGGAATGTGGTTCAATTTATTGCATGACAGGTAAGTTACTATTTACTTTTATTTCATGGTGGCTGGCAGGTAAATTGACTGTCATATCTGGGTCTGATTCCAAAACAAAAAGAAGAAAGGGAAAATCTGTATATTTTCATCTCAAAGAATTAAAGGAAGGAAGAAAGGTATAATTCATTATATCAGTTGCTGGTCTTTTAAAAAACTAATGTATTTTTCACTCTTTAGAATGAGAGTCTCTGATACAAATGCTAGCATATTTTTGGTTCATGAGATATTTGACAAATACATTTTATTTGCTTGTCCTAGTAGTCCTTGAGAGCTAGATCCCAAAATAAAGAAATCATTATTCATAAGAAAACAGCCTATCTACGTCTTCTTCTACATATTCTTAATTTCCTTTTCCCCCATATTCACCCAACTAATATGAAGACATGAATAAATGTCTCTATATGTTTTTTCTGACCCCTATAATTTTGTCAAATTGATATATTAGTTCATAAATTGAAGGCAAAATTTAAAGACTAAGTGGCTATTTTGGCTCCCAATGAACAGTAGCTAAGCAAAAGAAATTGTTATGCCCTTTTTTCTACAACAAAGGAAAAATAGCATTTACTGGCCACGTGGTCAGTATGCTTGGCTACGCTACAGTCCAGATGGTGTATTATGGTACAATATTAGAAAAGGTTAGATGACTTTGTTTCCTCAAGATCCCAAATTTAGTACTTTAGAGTAAACAGTAAAAAATATCATAAGAGCTTTGAATGAAATTCACTGGAAGAGTTTTTATTCAGTGCCTAACCAGGTAAGTATTACTTCAAGGTGTTCAGAGGGAGTTCTCAGGCAAATGGTGTTCCAAATATTCAAAAACATTTTCTCTTTCTTTCTTACTTGCTTTCTTTCTTGCTTGCTTGCTTGTTTTTTCTCTCTCTCCCTTTCTTTCTCTCTTTCTCTCTTTCTTTCTCTAAACTGTATTCTGTAGCAGCAAACAATATTTGGTATGCTTTGTGCATTTTCTCCAGACTCATTTCTTTTTTATTTCTCATTGTAGCACATAGAGGTGTAATTCAGAGACAATACATAGTAAGGTGCCATACCACCAAATAAATTAGATATCTGAAAAAGATGTCATGCTGAACTATACTTTAACACAAAGTTGTACCTTGAAGGAATGTCCAAGTCTTTAAAAATCTTTTCTGTTAGCTTCAGTGAGAGTACATCTGAAGGCAAAGCCTGCTCTCAGCTGGTGTTTGGCACCTTGCAGGATGGCATTTTACTGAATATTTCATCAAAGATATGAGCTTTTTTTCATATGGTATGAGATTTAATACCTGTTTCTAACAATCTCTCAGTCCATCTGTCTGACCATAGCATTTCTGCAGTTGTGACTCTGGACTGTGATTACTTCTTTTTATGGTCATCATATATCTTACCATAAGCCACAGTGTGCCAATTAAATTGTTTTTCCAGAAGGTTTTCTTGGCATCAGATTTTTAATATATCACTTTTGGTCAATCAATAACCACATCTTCTAGTATTTTGTTTAAAAGATAGAAAATATTTTAACTCCCACATTTTTACTTCATCAAGAAAAAGTTACATGAATAAATATGGATTCTCAATCGTGTCATTATCAAAGGAGTAGGAATGCTGACAGAAGGAAATTAAGGCAAGGAGTATTGTTGCCTTGAAAGATTGCATATAAGTGGTGCTTATTTCTACTTTTAGGGCATTTAAAGAATCCAGGGTTCAATATGATCAATTCAAACTGTGGTGCTGAAAATAGCAAAAGACACCTCACAGTCAGTCAGAAATATTGACTATTAGAGTTTGCTGAATAGTGGCTCAAACTTTGTCTGCTTGAAAGCCCTGTTCATTCTGTTAAGCTCTCCTGGTATGATAATATTCCTTATAGAAAAATGATCTTTAAACTATATAATGCCTTTAAAATTATGTGCAGAACTCTCATTGACTTGAAAGGAGTTCTTAGTGCAGTTGAATGTAACTCACAAATCTAGCAGGAGACACACAGCTGGGGCTTCTTAGTGAATTTTCCCTCATAACCATTTGGGGATAAGAGAATAAGATAACCCTTTGGGGATTTATATGGAGATGCAGAGATTGATGACAACAAAACTTATTCAAATAATTTTTTGTTTGGTTTGTATTTTTTAAATGAAAAATAGTATCTAAAAAACTACTGCTCAAAATAAGAATATTATCATACTTTTTATAGGATGTAATTAACCATTTTTACCCTTGCTGAGCTTCTTTGTGACCGATACAAATGGAATAGTCACAGAATGTCATGGTTTTATTGCAATTGAAAATAACTAATGATTGTACAATCAAGATTACAAACTTTGTTTATCTGAATTTGACAAAAAAAAAATGCAGCACGATCGCCCTAAAATATCAATTTGTGAACCCAAAAAATACATCTCCCTAGATATATGCTGTGCATTTTATTGTATTTGCCTTATTTATTCCTTTTCAACATCTTTTTGCCTTATTAGGACAAGATTAATTTCAAACATTAAGATAAATTCTTAATATAAGTAAGATTCTTGCCTATAATTCTTATATATATGTCTTTGTGATTTCAAATTCACATCAGAAGGGATTGAGTAACATGAGTGATAGCATTACAACAGTTTGATTTTCTATTTTCTTATGAAATGAAAATATTTGTAGAAAAGTGTCCTAAGGGGAAAAAAAAACAAACAAAAAAACCAACCAAACAAAAAACAAACAAAAAACCAAAACAAAAACAAACAAACAAAACCCTCAAAAATACAAAAAATAAACAAAAACAAAACACACAAACCCTCCAATCTTTATTTTCCTTTTTAATTGGCAAACAAGGTCATTGCATTTCTAAAGAAAAAATACCCTCTATATATCAGCATACCAGCAATACAATTCTTTTACCTCAGACTTAAAACTTCAAAACTTTACTTTCATATCTTTGATGTGAAAGTAACTTGACAGTTATTTGTGAAACACCAAACTCTTTAATGGGGGAGCAGAAAAAGTAACAGAGAAGGCCTTGAGAGTTATTGTATGGTGATTAATTGATTCCTGGTACAGTCACAAACCCTGTTATATTCAGTGAAAGCTTTACTTTAATATAAGAAATCCTATCATACACTACCATGCTTGTAGAAATTTGGGCAAAAAATACTAAGTACCCAAAAAATTTGATATCCAGATAACATATTTTTGTCTTATACTATTGTTTAAGTTCCTTGTAAAATGAGGATAATATTTTATGTGATTTGCAGTTTATGATAATAAATGAAGCACTTGAACTATAAGGATGAATGGCCCAGGAGAAACAGCATAAAGAGACTAAATCTGTGGATATGCCAGTCTTTCTTCCTTAGACACCAGGTTTTCCTAAAATTTTAGAAGCCAAGTGAAATAGTTCTCCTCAATTAAGTGTTTTTATTCCTTATAATATTGGTGGAGGGAACTTGACCGCACAGGAGAGGGCTAGGATAATACCAGTTTTTTATTTTCTGCCTCATTTTTAGTTATTTTGTTGGTTCTTTTTAATATATTATATGGCTTTTCATGGTATGCAGTATCACAGTTTAACAAAACGCATATTAATTAAATGTGCCTCTGTCTTCAATTTTACTACTTCATTTTATTACAGAGGCACAGCTGGAGTTTGAATGACTGAAATTGTGAAGGATTTTAATGTAATTCATTGTTCTGTACAATAATTTAATTTACCAAACATGCCTTACTTGTTTTTTAATTTAGCCTTTCTCTAAAGAACGTCTTCTTTAGAGAAATACAAAGCCAATTATACTGTGTTATCATTCATAAATCATACTTTCTTTTCATGCCTAATTAAATATGAAGTGCCGCTAAAATACTGTAAAAAGCTTATTTCTTACTACTTATAAATTTTCTTCCTTTCAGATATTTTTTTTTCAAGGCAATGACTTAATGTAAGTCTTGCAACATAATCTGATTATTGCAAGTTTTTTTTCTTGTTGCTATTTGTATATTGAGTCACAATTTTCCAGTTTGGAGATTGGAAATCAGCTCTTTAACGTTCCTGATTTATGTTTCCTTCGTTTTTTAAAGATTTTTTTCTCCTTTTCTCAAACGAAGTATCAATATTGTTGCTTGACATTTTTGAAACAAACCTGTAGGCTCATTAAAAACATCACGTTTCAACAGGCTTTGGAGATCCTTTCCATCCCTTAGCATAACCTGTTTTCTCTCATCCATGTGGCCATGAATAATATTGCCAGGGGAGACTCAGAGAATATCAGCAGGAAGCACAGAATCCAGGGGGCCAGTGTGAAAGGCAGGGGAGCACAAGTTGTGGGATGATAGTTTGCAAGAATAGTGCAGAAGGCAATATTTCTCACTGAATTACAGCTGTACTGATTGCTGAGGAGTGGAAACAGCCTTGCCTGCCCAATGAGGCTGGGTGCTATAAAAGAGTGGGCTAGCTGGCCCTAGGCTACAGCTGCAGCTTGGATTAGACCCAGAGTCTGCTGGGTTTGGGGTGGAGGCTGCTGGTTGTGCTGTGAGCAGGAAGGGATGTGTGATTGTGCAAGGGACAGACAAGGTAAGAAGATGCTCTGTGAGGGACAGACAGGGTTAGGTGGCCGGTTTGGGGTTTAGCCAGCCATGCAGAAGGAAGAGGGAAACTTGCAGAGAGGAGAGAAGGAGTCAGTGGTGTTTGGAGCTGCCTATGAGGGAAGGCATCAGAGTTATGTGAATGAAGTCCGCTGAGGGGAGACATGGAAAGTTTTTAATAAAAGACTGATGTTGGTGTCAATCATGTCTGTTTTGACCTAATTATGACACCAAGTGATGGTGACTTTGACCCCAGTGAAATGGATGAAAGGGAAATGGGTGAAATGGAAAAGCTTGAACGATGCTGGATGCATCTTTTGAGTGAGTGCCTGGCTACCCAGACACTGCTGCTGGAGGGACTGTGGATTAACAATCACAACACCCTTGCTGAGTAGGAAGAACATCTAAAGAGCAATAGGATCTAGATGACAAGCAGGCACAAAGCCCAGTTAATTAGTCAAAAACTTAGGAGAGCTTTTTAATAGGTTTTGGGGGAAATGGTGAATAAATACTGAAGTGTAGCAAATATACCAGGCACAGTGAGAAAATAATCAGGAAATGGTATTATGTAGGTAGCTGTCACATTTCTAAGAAATTAGTGTAAATGAACACTTATCCTTCAAGCCTCCCTGCAAGTGTGCAGTATGGGGAAAAAAAGGCTGAATTAGAGCTCTGTATTTGTTCAGAGCATTTCTCGCTTTGGGAACAGAGAGGCATGACATATTTACCCAAAAGGAGTCAGGTTATAGAGGAAGACAACCATTGTCTGGTTTCAACCAGACACCCTGTGAAAAAGTAGGAAACAAACATTTTTAAAATTACATAGGATAAAATAAGCACACTTACAGGTGATTAGAATGCAGAAATTTAAATTTTCTTTACGCCATAATTTTTTAATGGCAGTTTTTCAGTGAATGAAAAAAATTAATTCTGATGAAACCAACTGTAAGAGTCTTTTAAATAGACCTTCTTAAACAAGTATTGACATTTGACTATATGTCCTTTCATCAGAAATTCTATCAGATCTAGAAATCCAAACAAACTTTTTTTCTCAACCTAACAAGGGGTTAGACTAATGTAATGCATATTACAATTATTTTTAGGCCATTTACAATGAGAGTCATCATGGACATGTAGTCACATATGCTCTCAGTAAAAAACAATTGTCATCAAATAACAGCTGTATTGCTTCACTGGAGGGAGGAAGACCTGAGTTGTGATTCTTTTCACATCTTACAACACCAAGGAGGATGCTATTTGGTGTTGGTGGTTTAATGATGGAGACACCTGTTGGCTTTCAGCTGCTGTGGATAGATAAAGCCCTATAGCTCATCCTTCATGAGCAGTAACACAGAACATCTATCAGATGGTAATGACTTTCAATCACAACTAACATGGAATTAATTTAAGTCGGAAACCTAGTGGTATAATGATGTACATTATCAATCAGGAAGCCCATTAAACTAAGCTAAGGTTATATAAGAAGAGAGTGGCAGATTCAAGCACTGAGGTTCCTCTAAAAATTGGATTATATTGATTAACATTGAAAAAAGGGTTAGAAAACCAGCATATATATCTTGCTTTTGAATAGTAAAAAAAGTAAAAACTTTACATTTCAGTGTCCTTAATTTGGTGAAGTTAGGAATGATATATTAATGTTTTATAAAGGAGTGACATAAATTACTTTTTTAGGAAACAAGACAACTTTTTTTTTTTTTTTTTTAGTCATAACTATGTGGGCTATAGATACTAATTTTCTGACAGAAAACAAAACCGAAGATAAATCAGGGTGCAGACAACTTCCTGTAACTCTATAACATCATCTACATTGAGAAATTGATTAAAGTGCTTAAAGGCTGTGAATTGTAGGATAAAATTTGAAATGTTAGGTTTTTGAAAAATGGAGGCTATCTTCAGTTGATGGAGCAGTCTTTAATTTTCCTGTCAACGCTGCAGTCACATCCACAGAGGGAAGTTCAAACCTCTATGAATGACATTTTAAAGTCTTATTAAAGCAGTAACAAAGGTTGAAAAGTTAAGGAAGTAAATTGAAATATTTCTGACCTGAGTATTACTACTCAGAAATAACGAAAGAAAATATTAGAGACTCATATGGGTAATTAAGAAAATAATAAAGGCTATCAGGATGGGGGGAAAGCATCAAATTGCATAAAATGAAATATAACGACTACTGAGAAGATTATGAAGTAAAGCCAAGCAATTTATAAAACCTAAAAGTGGCATGAGAGGATTGCCGGAAAAGAAACAAATAGTAAAAGATTTTTCACATATAATGTGTTTGATAGGGAAATACAGTCAGCATGCAAATCATGAGAATCCTACTCGGGATACCTGGAGAGCTCTCAAAATCCTTTCCAATACAGACATTTATCCCCATAGGGGGGTCCATTCTGTGATAGAGAACTCTTCTGTACTTTTGACTTCCTTTCCCCATTACATTAAATATCTCTTGGAATTCTTATTTCTTATTTTGTTCTTCACAGACAAGTACATAACAATATCTTCAATGCACAAGGAAATTATTAAACAGGAACAAGTCATTATTTCTTAAAGTAAGAATAAAATAAATCTTCTGTGTCTAGAGCATCCTTCCATAATAGATTCAAGATGAAGATAGCAGTACATTTTCAAAAGATCAGACAAATTGATATAGTAAATGTGATAATAAATATAATATTGAGAACATAAGTAGGATACTCCTCCAGTAATTGAGTTTAGAGCTCCAATGAACAACCAAGGGCTGTTATAGTAATCAAAATATAGGCATACTACAATTATTTAATTATTATGATTTTTTTTATTCGTCTCCATACAGATTTAGGGCATATAAGTTTATTTCCTCTGTTATTATTTTGAATTTTCAATTTAGATAATCAAAATAATATCCTATTTGGATATTTGTAATAATAATATTGAATCCCTGTCCAATCAAAAAGTACCAATAAAAATCACAGGCTATATAAGAGAAAGGAAGCACAAAAGTAAATCATGTGGAAATATTTATTCTCGCACTTATCTAGATATTATGAAATTTTCAATTATGAAACTAGGGGGGTTGATACAGAGACATGAAGCAACTTCAGGGACCAGTTTAGGAAAGTTATTTCATGAAGAAAGAAAGTTCTTGTAGAAGATATGATAATGATAGTGGATGATGAAGACGGGCAAGAAGGGAGTCACGTAGAGCTTTGCTAGCACAGCAGGGCTGGAGTGGGGTAATGTAAAAGCTCCTTTGCATCAAGGCTTCTTTATTTAAACCTGAAGTAGACAGGTGACTTCTTCAGAACAAGTTCATTAACACAGTTGTTTTGCTGCAGAGTGTGTACATGAGAGTATTTGTCTTAGTTAACAACTTCCTTTGGCATGGCACAAAGATATACTGCAGCAGAAAAAGAGGTCACAAGGATTTGTTGAAGAACTTAGATTTTATAGCCATTGTTCCAGATTGGAAGCATTTACCAGTATAAAAGACTGATACATATGATTAGTTGAATTGGATTTCATAACTAAAATAAAACTAAATTCTATTAGCAAGTCTGGGTACATAGTCAGGATGAAGAGAACAATATATTTTGTACTCCTATAACTATCTGGGAATTCTAGTTGTTTAAAAATGTTCGTTATTAGTCCTAAATCTGTGAACTAATTCCTCTCCTGTGACCTATCATGAAGATTATTTAATCCATTAGTGTACTGTCAGAACCTATTGTAGTTTCTCTTATTCTGTAGTGTATAAGATATCTATAAAAATAGTGAAATAGTACATTTGATGGCAAAAGAACCTTGGGCTATTATGCTTTATTATTGTACACTCAATATATAAGTTCTTTTTCTTCCTTTTTTTAAAAACTTTTTTTTTTTTTTTTTTGGTCTGTGTGATCTAATCATTTTTAGAGATATAACACTTTTATCTCTTGTTCTGGTGGGTGATATAAAGTATGTAAGACAACTGAAAGTGAGTAATGAGTTGATGTTTTGTTCTTTTTAAGCAATTTCAGCATTTAGCACTAAACACCTCTAAAGCACTACTAGAAGGAAATATTGTAGGGAGAGCTTTGGGTTTTTAAATATATATATATTGCTTTCCCTTTCATTATAAGAACAGCACAGTGTCTTACATTTCCTTAACTGGAATTTTTCCATATTGTTTTTTATCCACATACATTGAAATGAAATTGGCCTTACAGAAAAAAAAAACGAAAAACAAATAATAAAACAAGTCAGTTCAACAGATACCTACAATTGACAGAATATCTAGGGCTTTACTGGATTAATTGCTCTTTCTAAAGTCTGTGAACAGCTAGTTTACAATTTTCCTACCATAGCCTCTGCACAATTAAGCAATTTATCTGAGAACCCTTGCAAGGTGAGAAACACTAAGTGGAACAATAAAATCCTCTCAAATCCTGCTTGTAGATTTTCATGACTCAAGACCTGCTTATCTCTTCTACATGTGAAGTCACATTAAGGAAGGAACTTGCTGTTTCATTTACTTGGACAAAATTGGAATTTAGATAATAAGAAGACAAAAGTTAATGTTGAAAAGAACATGTATGCATCCCTGCATAGTAGCATTATGCATGACAGTAAGATTAATGTGAACTGACCTTGGTAAGATGGAAGATTAAGGGAAGCTTAATTCAGAGGGAGGACTGGAAGAGGTCTCCATAAATATCCCATTTTTTCCTGCTAGACTTCACAAAGGCTATAGGAAAACAAATGACCTCTTATTTACAGTATCAAAATTTGCAGATACATAAACAGCCTCATTGCTCTATTTTCTGCTGCTGCAGAAAGTTTAGACGTATATTCTCCACCAGTGCCCCATTATTTCTTATTTTTGAAGGAAAAAAATGTATATTACTTCCTAATTCACTCCTTAGCAGAGATAACTAACTCAGAACCCTGAGCAAGACTCAGGTGTGGTTCATAAATTGGATATGGGGATGCTGTTGCTTTGGATTAGGAAGTAAATAATTTATAATAATGAATTTGAAAGCTGCTGACAGCCAATTTCAATATCGTTGGATTTGTTTTTCTAAAGTAATTTACAAATCATATTCATCTTCTGTTGCTTGTTTGGAAGTAGTTGATTAAAAACTTTCAATATTTGGATTTTGAATTCAGTTCATAATTTATTGTTAAATAGATAGGCAACAATATTTCTATGTGCTCACAGATAGGGGAAAAGAGTTTGGAAGCAATAGTGAATGAAGGCAGTGCTGGAGCTGTAAAGAGTATAAGATTATTGAGGAAAACATCACAGAGGCAAAAACTCAGCAAAAGGCCCAAGTGAAAAGTGCTTTCCTATCACTGCTCTTTCCTGATTAAAATTTCTCTTAAAGATTCATTGTTCACTGTTTCTGTGATAGACACAAAATTAGATTTCTATATTTATGACACAAGAAACCTGTGGGATTTAGGGCATATTGTCTGCATCTTCTGCATCTACTAATTATTTTGCAAGCTCTTTAAAAAAAAATTGTCTGTCTGTTGCAAGATAATCAGAAATAGAAACAAAATTTTTGATATACACAGTATGATAGTCAAGATTTCCTTCCAGTTATAATCAACTGTATAAAGTGAAAGGTACCAGGGAACTACAGTTAGTTCACATACTGTAGTTCATATTATTCAACTGTATTTCTTGACAGTGTAGTTAATGGCTGAGAATTAATAATAAGTTGCCATCAAGGAAATAGATAGGTAGCTAAAAAAGGATTTCACAACCCTGTTGGCTGCCTCAGTTAGAGTTGAAAATTAAAAGGAGTAGATTAGGCATATGTTCTACTCCTTTTCATTCTCAAGCATCCAAATACAGGCCAACTGGAAATTTCTTCCTCCTCTCAGGTGTAAGACACCTCAACTATAAGGCAGATAAAATGAGTGTGCAAGCCTTTTTAATGTCCCAGATTAGTTTTAATTGAAGAGATTTTGACAAGTGCCTAAGAATGTAATCAAGTATGTGTCCATGTACTCAACTGAGTTTGTATGAGGCTCAGTCATAGCATGGTCTTATAAGCTGTAGACAGCATAGTAAAAGTGAAATATCTTCTAGGAGCACCCTGGGCAAGGGCTTTAAATAACAATGCCAGACGAAAAATTGTCTACACCTGGTGAACTAGCAAAATGCTTATTCTTCAAAGCCCACTGACCCATGGAACTGCACAATGCCCGTTGTGGAATAAGAATGGGAAGGCAACCAGCCCCAGTTTTCTGCCAGCTTTATGAGGTCAGAGTCAGTCAGCTATAACTTCTGTGTCCCCAACAACTAGGGACCACCAAAGAGACCCCCAGGACAGATGAATGAATGCATAAAAGGGAAGAAAAATATGTTAATGATTTTGGGGAAATAGTTATCATATGTATGTTTATTCTGAGAAAATCAATAAGTATGTTTGTAAAACACAGTATGTAAACAGAAACTTTCCTGTACTCAGCATGCACAATTTTCAGAGGAGATATCCCCTCAAAAATCTGCCCAAATACAAAGTACCTGCTTCTTAGTAATATGTTGGTGTTAAAATGTGGGGGGGTTTTGTTTGGTTTTGGGGTTTTTTACGAAATTTTTGTAACAATACTTTAGGGATGGATATGACTCGATCCATCTCCATCATAACTAAAGATAAGAGGGGAAAACATTGCTGTATTGTTTTCATTCTTGCAATGATTATAAGAAAGAGCTTTAAACCACATGGCATCAGTGGTTAGACTACAATCGCCTCCTTTGAAATATCATTTTAGTTAGGAAAGTATATAATGGCTCAGAACCACAGTAAATTATTCTTTGAAAGAACTATATGTTGTTTTCCTCTTATTTTCTTCAGCCATTGGAACAAGATTCTCAGGAAAGTGGTCAGACACCATCACATATTTAACAGACATATAAATGTGACACAGAAGGACATGATTTAGCAGTGGACTTGACAGTGCTGGGTTAATGGTTGGATTTAAAGGTCTTTTCTGACCTAAACAGTTATAATATTCTATTCTTCTTTAGATATTTCTTCTTTATACATTCTTAAGACTGACTATCATTGTTTATAGAAAATGGAAGATACATACATAGATGAAACACAATGACATGTTCGCCTGCATTCAGATCATTATATTTCCTGCAATTGCTGTTTTAGGTTTTTACAGTCCAGGATCACAGATTTTGATGTATAGACCCTTCACATGAATACAATAAACATTTCACTATTACAACAGAAAAAAATCATTGCTCAAGGCTGCATTTCCAATGGTCTGAGTCATCTATTTGCAAGCTAGCATATGTTTCACTTCCATGCTTTTGAAAACAAAAGGGAGAGTATTTCTAATTCTTCAATCTGCATTATTTAGAAACATTATCCTAATTAATCTACATATATTAAAAATATGAGTACCTTTGTACCATAGTCTTTGGCCTTATCTCTTCTTTCTCTGCTACTGTTGTAACTACTTTTTCCACTACATAAATCACAACTAATTATCGCTTTTAGGCAGATTTGGATTATCTTCATTTATTTGGTCCTTTTGATGGATAAATTCAGCTGTACTATAATACCTGAATGCAACATTGTCCTCCTACCACATAGACACCAGGCATGGCATATTTGTGTATGAGGGGGAAAAAATCAAACATACTTTGGCCTTAATAGCCACACAAAAAAATGGGGTTTAAAATAAAACTGTCTATGACATCTACTTATAATGGTAGTAATCACTTACTGTTTTTTCTAATAATAATGTTTGAAATAACTTTTGATTCTATATTTCTAGTATAGAAAATACTTTTGTGTTTTAAAATAGATATTCATATTTTCTCATTTTGCAGTCTGTGTGAAAACAAGATTTCCAATTATAGTTACACATTAATGTATTCTCTTATTTTTAATCTTCACTGGTACTGAAGGCAGAAGAAGTATACATTAGGCAGAAGAGAGAGGGATTAGGATCACATGTTTTGCAGTAATGAGGACTTAGATCGGCTTATATTTGACTTGAAGTGGTATTTCTTTAGTCTGCCTTTATTCTACCCACAGACTTTATATCACTTGCAGATGTATGTAGTATTATAACCTTTTCTTTCTTTCTAATTTATAGACCTCTAAAATTCTGCCATTAAGATATGGAATATATTTTATCCTAAGACAATTGAAAAGAAATTTATTTGGTCTGAAATTGTATGTAAGTCTTTCTTTTCCAACTTACTCTAATTTACTTGTGAGTGTAGCTGATCAAAGACCCAGAAGTATCTCTCTGATTCATCTGAGGAAATGTAAATAAGTACTTCTGTTGAAGTCATCTGAAAGGTAAGTTCTAACAACAAGAGCTTATATATGCAAAGAAAGAAGTTGAACATAAATTTAGGTTCAAAACAAGATTGTGTATGCACAGCTGGCATTGGAATTTGATGAGACAGAATAAACTGCAATATTTCTCATATTTTTAAGCTGATTCATTTCTAAAAACCTTAACTTACTGGAGATGATATTTGTTAGCAAGCAATTTCTATTTTTACTTTAGTTTGATTGTGAGATATATCTTTTCCCACCCACATTCTCCAGGACAGTATAACTAAAACCTGGCAAAATAAATTTTTAAGTTGTTTTCAGAATTAAATTCGGATTGCACCAAAATGACCATAAGTTCAAAGATGTCCTCAATTAGTAATTATCAAGTAATTTGCAATAAAATAATGTCTTTTGCTGTGTTCAGTATAGGATAAAATAGTTGTAAAGTTTAAGTTGTAAAATTTTGAAAATATTTTGGGGAGTGAATTTAAAAAGTAATTGAATCTATGTTTGGTAGTTTGTTTTACTTTTCACTTTATTAGCAGATTGATTGTGATTTTTAAAATTATTACTTAGGTTGTCACTATCTTTCATGAACAGGATTTGAAAATATTTCCTGCGTCCTCACTGGCTTCCTTTATTATTTATTAGTGAATGTCCTTTTTGATTCTTAAGTTGGTCTCTGGTGTATGAAATTTGACAGTGGTGGGCAGGGTATGAAAACTCAAGACACATGGTCTCTCATGCCACCATGTGTCTTGAGAAATGTCAAAATTTGTTTTCTGTGTAAGTTTTTCATTATATTTGAGTAAGAAGATTGAGAATTCAAGACACTTCTACCCAGCTTACTTCTCCTGCCAATGAATGTTAGACAAAATGTTTCTTGCATGGTACTCTATAGTTTTCAGAAGAGATTCTTACATCTTCTCTCAACAGTTAAATAAATGTTTAAAAATCAAGAAGCATTTAAAGAGAAATATTAAAATCATCTTTATACAAGTGTATATAATGCTCTGTTTGCTACAGTTGTAACATGGCCATTGTAAGCACAATCAAAAACAGCACAACACATCTTTTTAAACTGCTCGGAGTTGCCTCTATCTTAGTATGTTGAAGAAGCTTCTCAAATTCCCTTTGTGCCCTTCCAACACTCCTTTTCATCATGATGCTGTTGATATAACTATTTGATGAAGTGCTTTGAATTCCAAATGAGCAGATGTTAGCTCTATGGAAGACGTGTTATCCTCCTTGGTGGTTGGACACATAACTTCTAAAGGGAGGGATTGTTCAATAAATAATTAATAACAAGAAGCTTTCCTAGGTAGATGAGAGACAGATCCTGTTTAAAATGATTTTGTCTCAGTGGTTCATCTGTCTAACTCCAGGGTTATTTTATCTCAATCTTGTATTAGTTCTGCTTCAATTAGCATTTTAGTCCCCAATGGGGTACTGCTGATTAATTAGTCATTGTTCAGTAACTTCATCTTCTGGCCCTGACTCCAGCCACTCAGTCTGGTGTTCATTGATCAGCCTCTGGATCTGTGGCATGTTCTTTTTAAGGCTGCTAAGTGACTGATTGGTCTGAGTGAACCAGATATTGACCTTGATTTCAAGTATTTAAGCACATACCTTTGTCTAAGAAGGAGAATTATGCAACACATTCAACTAAACCATTTCTTTCTGCCTAAAGTTAGGCAGACACTTCAGTGCTGCATTGCAGTTGGAGTTCTAGATGATTATTGTTAGAGAAGTGTCCTAGCTGGTTTGAAGAGTAAAAACACTGAAAGTTGGACAATTTTTATCCATCTTAAACTCTGAGTCATCTCAGATACCTCCTATGTACAGAAGGATGTACAAAAATCTTTGCCATGGACAAATCACTCATAGGAGTTTGTTCTTCCTAAAAACTTGACATCTAATGCTTTATGAAGGCCTCAACACAAAATGTTTTCAAAAAAATACTTGTAGTCATTTCTCCTAATTAGTGGAAAGAGTGGTTGAAACTACAAGGGAAGGAAACTCGTTTTACAGTGTCTACCTTTTAAATTTTCTTAAACCAATACACTAAGAAACAAAGTTTTGATCCCAGGAAGATTAGACCTCATGTGATTTGTTTTTATGAACTACCTGGGGCCATCCAATCCAACTGTGGAAATATGACTGAGAATCTCAATTAGGAATCAATGGTTCTGATTCTTTATATAAACAATGCATTTATACAATAAAATTAATAAGTGCTCTGAAAGGGTGGCAGAATTTCAGGGGAATATATTGTCTATAAGTGTATCTTCCTCCATTCATTGTCGTTAACACCATGAATGTGCTTTGTGTAAGTGGCATTTCCATAGCTTTGGAGAGAGAAATTATTGCCAATGCCCAGAAAACTAAAGTGAGGAAAACTGTGTGCTGAGAAAGCAGTGTCTGAAAGTTTCCATGGGATTTGTAAGTTCAGAAGAGCTGCTGATTCTGCAGGAATGGATTGTCCTGGGGATAAAGAGGCTTCCTCCACCCAGTGCTTGCATGGTTGTGGAACTTCAGCTGTGTCTAAGATGTCAGCGACTGCTTGAATGCAGATGAAGGCTGTAGGGTTATAAATATGCATGGTGAAACAGACCCCTGAAAGCCTTTATAAACACCTGTATAGAAGACACAGGTGTGCCAGTAACTCTTTGTCCTTGTGTCTACTGTTCAAAATGGGGTCCAAACTGATACCTGGGCAGACAACCCTGTGAATGCCTGTGTAACTGAACTTTGTATGGATAAATAAGTGTATGCGTGATTTTTGCATGTGTATGTGTTTCGTTAGCAATCATGTTATTAATAATCTTATTGCTAATAACAACTTAGTGTTTAAAAGCTTTCATAAGAAATACCATGATCTGTACCTGTCCTCTGACTCAAAGGAGAGAAGATGTACATTATGGGAGTTTTCCCATAGCTACATATTAGTTACTAACCACGGTTACATATAGTTACCTACATCTAAGTAGATTGACTTTAGGACAATTTTTGATCCCCATTTTTCTGATCTTTATAGCCTCTATTAATTTAAGAAAATACCTTGCACCTTGAAGAGTTAATGGAATAATAAAAAAAAATTTAAAGTGTAATATTTTCATAATTGGGTTAGTGATGAATACTGGACATCTGTGATATCTATCTAAAAGTCCATTTTAGCCTGAGTATTCCTTAGCAGAATGTGATACTTTTAAAAGAAATCAAATTAAATCATGCACTTCAAAGAAATTTTGATTATATGTTTATAAAAACAACTTTTTCATGCCCAAGAATATTTAGGAATGGAACCTAAAGAGAGTAATTCATGTGCTAAGTTGCTTTTTTTACCCATTAAGTGGAAAATCTAGCAAGTATCATAGAAAATTGGAAAGCACATATCATTTTATTAACCTGTGAAAAATGTCCTAAACATTTGAATTACTGTTCTTTTTGGGATTGCCTTCACTGATTTTTAAAAAGTCTTGAATTACAGAAGAGGAAGAGATGTCCAGATGCAGTCCAATTCCTGTCTAAATTTTAATGAGTCCTTCAACACAATGACTTTCTGAAGAGATGGATTCAGAACCAGTCCTATACTAGCATTTGACCATTCTCCAATCTAATTTCTCCATCCTACCTTTTGTTTGCACATTCCATGTCAATTTTTGCTGCTGAAAACACAAAAAAAAGTCCTCCCCTCACCTTTCATATGATCTTCTACGAGAAAATAGTTATTAAAATCCAAGAATTCTCTCAAATCTTAAAATAAAAAGACTTGAAAACATCCTAAGGTCTAGTTAGAAGGCTATGTAAGCAGACATAATGTTTGCTTTAAGCAATTAAATCTTTCCATCCATAAAAAAATTTTGGAGAGCAATTCAAATAATTTTGTTTTGCATACATTTGATTTGATTTTCTCATTTTCAATATAGAATAAATTATATCAGGAATACACAAAGCATATTTAAAAACCCCTAACTTAGGTTGTGAGAGAACATTTGGTTTCACAGTTTAAGTTATAATACTGTACTGCAATAGGATAGTTTTCCATATTACAGAAACTGCTAAATGCTGTAGGTCTTTTTCATGTTATTATGTTGGGCTTTTTTTTCTATTATGTAATCATAGTTGAAAACCTGACTAGCAATAAAGAGTTTCAAGTGAATGTTGCTGTGAGGAAAGCCAAGAAACAGCATGATAAATAAAAATTGTGTTCATTTAAATCAATGACACTTAACCTGAAACTGCTGCAAGGCACTCTGGCATAAAACAGAACCACCCAAGAACAACAATATATGTTTTACTAGTGTACTATACAAAAAAATACATGTAAAAATTTATTATAAAATAAAGGTTAAAACATCCATTGAATTACATATAATTTTGTTGTACTGACAAGATTATTTATGATAGGCTCAAGTGGTTTCTTACATTGTAAATCAGAGGTGGAACTCTGCAGTGCTGTTAGATGAGGGTTGTTAGTTCTATGGCTGGGCAATTGTCTGATATCTTCAGTCTACAGAGTGCCCGCAAGCAGAAATACTAAAATGGGCATTTGGAAATTTCCTTATACTGAGAAGCAAATTTCTGCTGTCTTGATGGTCAGATTCTTTAATGTTATAAACTGCATTTTGGTGGGAACTGTCTACTGAAAAAGCTATGGCATGTCTTGTAGGTCTTATCATTAGCATAGTGCACACTGCTATGTTTTTTAATAGTTGTTACATTGTTCTGCGATGTTATTACATTCTGGAGAACAACAAGACCCAGAAAATCTCCCTTAAACCTCATGAATTCTTGAGACCATGTTGACTTAGAATCTCACTAAAGTGTTACCAAGGAAATGACATTTCTGACCACCTTTTCTTATTATTGATAAATAAAAGCCTATTGGATTGAAAAAAGAATTCAGTAGAGTTATCCAAGTTTCCTCTTCCATTTTAAAAGAGTCATATATGTTCATGAACCTCCCAGCAGCTGTAATTGCTCTGCTAAAACAATGGACATAGGGTTTTTGGCTTTAGTTGTTCTCCCATTCATCAAAAACTAATTACATCACTATTATGTCAGCACATACTAATGCTGAAGGAAACACTAAAGAGAAATTATCCCTATCATAATCAATATCCTGAATTAATAACAGCATAAATGGCAAGCAAAAAAAATCTCAGCTGGCTATACTCTCCCCACTTATGAATCTTACATACAAGATGAACTCACTCTGTACTTCTGCTCCCATCCCACTGCTACACGTGTTCCTCACTGTAAGGAGAGATCGATAAAGGACAATCACTCCAGCAAATAACGTCAAGAATTCTTTTCGTTTCCACAGGTTAATGTCATCCCTGTGTTTATGTAAAGTCTTCTAGATTTTTGATTTAAGTTGCAATTCCTGCACTTTGTTCAATCTTGGGGTGTTTTTTTCTGGAATTACGAATGTTCATAGAGAAAATAAAAAGAAGTGAATAATCAAAATGACCACAACTACTGCAAAATTTAATTTGGGCTATTTTCTTTTCTTAATTTTAGTACCTATTGTTAAAATATTGAGTGCCCCATGCTTCATTTTCTTGCCCTTCAGCAGAGTACTGTTTGTATAAAATGAGTATGTTTCAAATTTAGGAATAGAGTTTAAATTATTTGAATGTTAACATGGTATGAAATGAAGCAGTGTCTGCACATCCAATTTATCTCATGTATTATTTGGTGAATTTTCTTTTATTGAACAATGCATGTTATGGTTCTGGTAATGCTTTAGGAAATGCACATACCCATAAATATTGTAACGTAGCCCTGAGAAGTAATGTTTTTATGTCTTCATATCAGAGAATCAGTTTTAAAATTATTTTTTAAATTTGCTATGAAGAAAGAAGGTGCATCTGACTTACCAAATACCTTTGTAAATTAATTTTAAAAATCAATATGCCTGATAGAAACTAATGTTAAACATTTTGCTAAAATTAGCTATGTATCGTTTTGCCGTTTGAGTATTAAACTATATAGTTATTACTTCTTTTGCAGATTTTTCTCTCACAGATATGAGACAAAACAATGTATGATTTTATGCACAACCTTTATGGTTAAGGCAACCTTTTATGAGGACTGAAATATTTATTAATTTTATTCTTGATGTTTATTATGTAAAATTCAACTGCAATGCCTGAAGCAATAAGAGACACTCAAAATTCTTCCTTCCTAAGTGTATGTTCTTACTTCAGTCATGTTCAATTGCTTCAACCATGTTCTCTCCCCTTCATGTAATTTTTCTTCTTTTCTAAAGAGAATAGTCATAATGGGTACATTAGAGATGAAGGTGCCTTGTATTTTGAAGCACGTAGTCTGCAGTTGTTTTGGGGAGACAGAAGAATTTGCATCAGTGTCAAAAAAGAGCAAGAGATTCTTGATCTTTGTGATTGACTATATTCCAAGTTTGGGTGACCACAAGACGACAAGTCCCTTGAGAATGCAAGCCCTTTCAGATGTCTGGACTTAATTTCACTGATATCCAGAAAACTGTGTTTCCTCTCAGTATGTTAATTATTGATTACAGTAATGAATAAATTATTATTTTTTGGTTCATACACTTTTTCAAGGAAGTCCAAGACAAATTTTTTAAACTAAACATGCTAAATTTTTCACTCCATCTATGGGGTGAAGTCTAAGAAGCCAAGGTTTTTTTTCTTTTCTATTTTGAAGTAATCCAAAAGTTAAAACGTTATTCTTAAGGACAATCAATGTGTATAGGACCCAGTGAAACAAACAGACTGCATTTAATTCTGAGTAAAACAGCATGAGGTGTCAGTGTTCCAGAATATCACTATCATAAAGATGGGTACAGATGGAATAGGCAAGCATAGATGCAATCAGTATTAACATATCTTATTCATGAAGGTTAATGCAGTGCTTTACTGAAGGGTGCACAGCTCTTGACACAAGAGGAAAAGATTCAAGCAAATGCAAATTATACCTCGGGCTACCTCATTTCGCCTACAGACTTTACAAACCATGAAAATGCACTTTAATGAAAGTAGACAGGTACTGAGTTTTTTGTCGTAAGGTAAGGGAATCTGAACTTTTAGTATGTGCATTATTTACACTTGTACTTGTTTCCTTTCTGATGGATGTAATATTCTTGAGGTTATAAAAATTTCTGAATTACAAGTATGGTCTGCATAGAAAAAATAAAATCCATTAACATGTCAACTATTTAACAGTACACTGTGGTGTATATGTGACTTCAAATGTTGATTGAATTCAGTGGATGTTGGTCCAATGATTTCATTTCACAGCCAAGTTAGGTGACTTAAATGCATTTTCTGACACTTCCTTTGTTAAGTTATCTTTAAAATTTTAATATCTCTTAGAGACAAACACGTATTTCACAGAGGTGGTGTGAAGGAGAGAATTATTTCTTAAAACTTAAGCTAAAAATCTCTAATTAAAAAAAAATATTTCTTGCTGAATTGTTCAAAGAAGCAGAGCTGAAAGATGCTACAAATAAACTTCTGCACTAAATCCAGTAAGATTATTTTTCTAAACTAGAAAGAATGTGTGTGCATCATACCTGTACAGATAGGTAAGGGAGATAACAAAGACAAAAGTTATATAATGTAAAAAAGAAATTAAAATTTTATTGAACTATATTGTTCTTAAAAACCAAAACCTGAAGAAAACAAGAAAACCTTTTGTCTGTATGTCATCAAGCTGGCAGAAAATTCCTTCTGTCTCTTTAGTAATGCCAGTCAGTGACTGTATATCAATATAAGAGAATTTGTTACTCTAAACTGAAATTGATTAAAATTGAATATGCAATGTGTTGGTAAAATCAGATGACGATTCCTGGTTTTGAACAAGGTGTTTAGATGAGATATTTCTATAAAATCAAGCTGCCTGAAAAAATGTTCTGGAGATGCAATTCAGCTGCACTGTTGGGCAACATACAGGAAAGTAGACTGTTGTTTGTTTTGAGAACCTTGGTGCTTGTGAAATACATCTGACTCCTTCAATAATGATTTGTTCTACTTCCTATATTGCTGATGATGTGAATTACTCCCTCCCATATTGTAAATGGCATCTAAAACATTTTAAGTACCATTTTAAAACATTTTAAGCACCAGAAAGCAAAAGGCTCCAAGGTCAGAGCTCGGCTGAACTCTTGTTTAACCACTTTGAGACAAATGAATGCACATGAGTTATTGCACCCAAATGTACCATGTATAACAAAGCAAATATGTCCTCAGATAGCTTTTTTTTCAATCAAGTTCCATTGAATTTTACTATGCAGTATCCAATGATAACCTATCCACATGTTCTGGGCCGTTGGTGTTCTCTAATGGATGTTGTGATTTATCCATTTCTAAGTCCATGTACATCTAAATGAGAATGACCTATAGAGTCATTTTAATTAAAACTCTCATTGCCCACTTGTTGGCCTCTATGATTCATGCATCTTTACTAGTTCTTTGACAAGATAAGGTAGATACATGCGTGATTGCAATTTTTACAATTTAAATATCAGTGAGAGAAGACTTGAAAGCAAGAATGTCTTTAATATATTCACACCATTTCCAGTCCTAGAAAATCTCTTGATTTACTAAAAATAGGAGATTTTCAGCACTGATTATTTTACTGTTCCTTTGAAGATACGTTTCTTCCTTAGGTTTTTTTTTTTTAATTTTCATAAATAGAATACTTTAGTCAATCCTTTCATCCTGACTCATTAAAAAAATCAGTCCATTTTAATTATCAACTTCCTTATTCCAAATTTTTTCAAAGCAGTAAGATTGAAGTAGAATTAGTACCATCTGTTTTAAAAGTACTTCTCTGTGTAGGAACAAGAAGCAGATAATAAGCCCATTCAAAAACTCTTTCAGAGAAACTCCTTTAGATAAATTATGTATCTTTACCTGAGTAAAGAAAATTCAGAGTATATGAAGAAAGTAAAAGGATTTCAACTAGAAGCTCAGGTACATAAAAAAGAGACTTCTAACAGTTATTGAGGTAGTAGTAGTTTTTATAATAGCTGAAGTGCTTTCTAGCAGAATATCATCTACAATGTAAAACTGTTGTGCATAACTCTTGTTGATACTTTAAAATGGAATAAACATCCATATGAAGATAAATTAGAGGAGAATTATAATTCAGTACCCACAAACAGACAGTTGATGTTCTTCCTTATTTAGGAAAAAATTGTGTAATTAGCCTTGTCCAGAAATGCAGAATAGATCTCTTGGTGCATATGTTAATAAACCAAGCCCACTGATTAAGACGATGCTTTAGAAATAAAAGTACATATAAAGAATGTCAAACATGACATTATAGATTACACACAGACCAGCCCCAGCAGAGCAGGAGGACTGGCCAAGCTGACCTCCAGAAAGTCCCTTCCAATCTCACCTTTCCGTAATTCTGAGATTCTGTAAGGGTTGAGGATTTTACTTTAATGATTATAGGGTAAAAAAACCTAGTAAAACCTGCGAGGTCTTTCTCAAAGTCTGCTTTTGTGTGATATTGAAGGAAATAAAAATCTTGAGTGTTCTATTTGCTTCCAAAATAAACCATAGTCAAATCAAAGGGCTGGACCGAGTGGAAAAATTTCTTGTGGGCTGGCAAACTAGAATTAGACCTCTTGTATTCTACTTCAAACATTGAGAAAGAAATATTGTACATAGCACCAAGAAACTAATCTTGTGCTGGGCAAGATCACCAAGAGTATCCAACTGTTTCTTTTTCTACATGTAGTCATATTTATATTGACATAGAGTGAGTTTTTCTTCTACCAAAACTCATTAAAGAATGCAAATTAATCCTTAAAGTCTACAAAATTTTGATAGTAATCTTTCATAGATAATACATATGACTTTAGTGACACTCCTAACTTATCTGAAAATTCAGATTCTGTTTATCTTTTACTGGAATTAAACTAGTTTATATGCTTCAGTATTAAAGAAAAATTCATGTTCATAGAACCGCTTACTCTGAGTGCTACAAAACACTCTCTTAGTAATATTTGATAATAAGTTGGAGAGCTTTCAATATTACTGAAAATGTTTACATTACTTGAAAGGAACAGCAAACACTGTTCCACACCAGAATGCAAAGCATTTTCATATCACTTTCTGGTAACAAGACTTCTCAATTTTTTCTCGTGTAGCTTGATTCTTAATCTAAGGCATTGATAGCTGTGATTCAGTATTGTCAGTGAAGAAGAAGAGGCTTTAAAGATTTAATCTGATTCACTTTTCACAAGTGAAGTATCTCACTGAAGACATGTTTAGAACAGCACAGATGGGAATTGTCTGTGTGGGAAGGCAAGACTCTTAGAGTAACCATTTTCAAAAAATCTAATAATGTTATGCTACCATTGAGAAGATTTTTCTAGAAACATAGCTTCTAGATAGGATTACAAACGAAATCATTTTAAAATTTTGCTTTTAGTGGAGATGAAAAGGAACAAATTGCAGAAGAACCTGAATTACTGGATATATGGATCTTTATAATCTTGTGTTTTTGTTCTCTGAAATTCCTTGTATTTTAAGTCTTCACTTTCACTCCACACTGTCTTGCATGTCCCTTCACTTCAGTCATTTTCATGGTAATATCAAAATATAATTTTATTTTGAGGATGTTCCCTCAGTTTTCTCCCATTTTCTACTTAAATTTCAAATTTGTTGCATACAGATAGCAAGGAAAAAACCCTTCTCCCTTTTGCATATAAGAGTTAGTATTATCTAAAAAGAACTAATAATGCCAAATATTCCTTTAGATTTATCTTCAATTAGAAGTTTGATCAACCTAGAGCTCTAAAAAAAATTTCCTGCACACAGGATTTCCATATGTTGTTCCAGAATATTGAGTGTCACACAAAGTTTTAACAATAGTTCAAAGGTTCAAATGTTGCTCCTGCAATTGTGAAGTACTATTTCTACTAAAGCATGTTTTTGGGGTTAGGTTGTTTTTGAAGTTTGTTTCTTTTTCTTTTTTTTTTAATTTGTTTGTTTGCTTTTGTTTTATTTTGGGTTTTGTTTGGGTTTTTGTTTATTTTTTGTTGTTTGGTTTTGGGTTTTTTTGCAATAATGATTAAGAATGTTTTAAGAATAAAACTTGGTTTAGGCAGTTAGTGAAGCCTTTACATTTAAATAATCTCATCTGAAATGAAAAGCATGTTCTATCCTCTTCATATCCTGCAAAAGGAAAGTAGTGAAATAAAATTTTAATTTTTTTTTTGACCATACATTTTCTTCCCAGTATGTTTGACAGGAAATAGAGACCCAAGACAATTAAGTAAAAAATCAAACCTCCAACGACCATGCCTTTCACCTGTTCAAACCCCAACAGTACATGGACACTGATGTATTGATACAATTCTTAAAGAAATTATTATTTTCTTTTCTGTACAATATAAGCCATTATTTTCATTTACTGAACATTTTTTTTTTTCACTCCTACTCAAGTCAGATTATTGTAGACCTCCCTTTGGAAAAGGTAATTGTGTACAACCACAAAAATATTTTGCTTAATCATTAATCAAATTAGGGATTTTACAAGCCCTGCTCAAGAGATATAGTCTTCTAAGTTGAGAGAGTGACAAGAAATAATTGGTCCTGGAAAATACCAGGAAAAAATCAAAAGAAAGGGTGAAGTACAGGCTTATTAAGTGGTAGGTATGGTTATGTAAATGATAGAGATGGAGCATAAACACTTAAGTGAAGAGGCTAATGTAAAATAATATGCTGTGAAAGGATAGAAATTCCTTCCCTATTAGATCTCTAATGTGTTAGTGCTGTAATCTGCACACAATAAAATTGTCCTTGTCAGAGCCTACAGTCATTCCTTGTGGAAGAACTGGAATCTTCGGACAGCAAATTTACTGGACCAGAAACAATCTGTGATCCAACACTGACAGAAGGAACAGCAAAACCCTAGAGAAACAATGGACATTAACAGAGTACACAAGACTAGTCCAAGGAGTACAAGTCACAAATAAGCATTACAGTTGCTGTTCTTAAAACAAACAAACAAACAAACAAACAAACAAACAAACAAACAAACAAACAACAAAACCCATCAGGTCAGAGTGCCCTAACGTTGCAATAAAACAATTTCTTTCAGTCTAAGGAAGCTACTCTTAAGTACAATAAAGAAAGATGCCTTTTTACTGTGCATGCAGAAATATAGATGGATGGTCTTCACAGAATGTTTCTACTTTTATCCCTGAGGATAAATACAATGTTTACTTGGTCAGAAGATGAATCACTAGAAAGTCGTTTTCTTACAATAAACAAAGGTGAAAAAACCACCAAAATTTTTCTAAGCTTTTTAGATCTGCTTCTCTATTTGTCCACAATTTGTATAGTTCACATCTGAACAGAGACAATGAAAAGTGTGTATAATAAACCACCAAAATTAGACTTTTCATATTCCTTTGCCAGAATGACAGAGTAAACAATAAAGCAAGCCTGAATGCAATTTATAATTTTAAATATTCTAGCTCTGGTTCTAGTGAATTATAAATGTGTGAATCTAAATCTCAGTTCAAGCTTTCGAGAATTGTAGAGTTTGTTTGTTTGTTTGTTTGTTTGTTTGTTTGTTTACCTAGGAAATAACCTAGGAAGAAAAATTAATCCTTTTTTTCCCCTTCCCTCTGCTTTCTGACAATGCTTTGATTAGAGTATTAACTGATTCAGGGTAAAGTCCAATATTTCAACACTGTTTGCAGCAAATTCTGTTTAAGAAGCTGCCCTGTTCCTCTTGCAGACCTCTGCCTCTTTCAGTTGAGCCTGTGAAATTTACTGGAAGACTCATGTTGGCCTATGAGTCTAATCCAGATCAGTGAAATGATAACTTAAAACAACATGTCCACATAGAGAGTTTCCTTCCCTCCCCCCACCCCTCCTATAAAAATAGTATTTGGACCAATTCTGGCTTGGTTCTTTACACAGTAATCAAAGTTCACAAGTTACACTCATGGGAACTTTCTTACATTTTATTTTTATATACAAGGAGAGCGGTTCACTCTAACAGGACACTAGGATGTATGGAGTTGAAGGTGTAAGGAAGTGTGCAAGATTGGAAATTTTTATTCAAACTCACTAGGATTTAATCTGAAATGCTAATGTAGTAGCATCCACAAAGAGTGCAGAGTGCATGTAAGAGCTTTAAGTAGAGTTTAAATCCCAGGAACTGATTCTTCTCTTTTCTGGACAGAAAAGTTCTTCTGATTAAGGATGTTAATGCTTATTTCATTGCATTTTCTTTCTTTAGTCTCAGTTATCGCACTTTGAAGATTCACAATTTGCTTCCTACTAAACTCCATTTCATTGACTCACTGTAAGGAATATCTGCACTTCCTTTCTGGGGAAGCTACAAGAGACGGAGAGGTATTTTTACCAGAGCATGTAGTGATAGGACAAAGGGGTAAGATCTTTGAACTGAAAGAGGGTTGGTTTAGACATTAGGAAGAAATTCTTTACTGTGAGCATGGCGAGGCACTGGAATAGGTTCCCAGGGAAGTTGTGGATGCCCTGATGGTTGGTTAGGTCCCTAGGAAACCTGGAAGGTGTCCCTGTCCAGAGCAGGGAGTTTGGAATTAGAAGATCTTCTAGGTCTCTCCCACTCAAACCTCACTATTATTCTCTGATTAACAATAATAGAGCATTCTATATCTTTAAAGTATTCAGAGAGTTGCTAGTTAAGTCTCATAAGACTTCAGTGAATTTTTTTCTGCATTTTAATACTATTATACAAGTTTTCTTATTAAAACCTAATGACTAGAATTGTAAGAAAAGTTTAGGTACCAAAAATCTCTTCAGGCACTAAAATTAGTCAGTATGGCTATTCAATCTTTACCTTACCCTTTGAAATTTAATAGTTGATCTTAACTACCAACACTCAATTTAATTCTTGTTGTAACTTAACACAAGGAACACACTTAAGGAACAAATAAAATTTATACAAGTTTAATCAGCTTGAGAACAAGTGCTTAATAGACTTTTGTATTTGGGCATAATTGCCTGAATCTTGAAGAGTGTAAAAATTCTATATTTTTGCTAACAAGACCTAGTTTCACTCTTTTAGGTGCTAGATAAATATTCTAACAACAGAATACAGCAGCAACTAAGATCTTAGATTTAAATTATCTTCTGTTTCACAGTTAAGAGATAAATTAAAGAAGAACAAGAACACTCTTGTCTATCAATACCCTAACTACTGGAGGAGATGATTATTTTAGCAGTCAACAACACACTTCTCCATTGAATATTTATTTATTTCAGGACGTCCTTATCTTCTACTTTCTTAAAGCTTCTGAAAACCTGGTGTCACAACATATGAGTCTTGCAAAATCTACAGTAATCTCTGAACCTAGATAAAATATAGAGATATTATTTCTTACTAAAATTACTTTTTCTTCACATAAACACTATTTACACTTATCTGCATGATTCTACATTACATTTTCATGAGAGAAATTTAATGTTACATACAATCAAGCTTGAAGGACAATAGCTTTCCATAATGGAGGTTTTTTGCCTTCAGCACAAGTGTGTACTTCATGTACACTTTAAAAAACATAAGGTCTTTACTTTAGGTTGCATTTGAATTGGGCACTGGGGTAGCAAATTACTGTGGAAAAATAAGGCAAATATATAAGTTGTATGGTTAAGCATTTTAGGTCTTGATGACTTGTCATGTTTCTCTCAATCTGTCAGTTAATGATAGACAAGTCAGTGACAGTCTCCAACTTGTCAATTTATTTTCTATAGCCTGTAATTCTTCGTCTTCCCATATAGAAAGAGATAGTGAATGTTTTTGTCATATTCAGACTCATATTTGGCCATTCAACTCATCTAAAGTTAACAGTTCAATTTTTTAAATTATCTACTATAGTAAAAAAACCTAGTATTTTTTTTATTATAATAGAATAAAATTTTAAATACCATAATAGAGACAAGTAGTCGAGCAAATAATGTGTATTTGATATAGACTTTTGAGAAGAAATAAATGTGTAGTATACATCAATTCTTAAAGCATTTATTTTGTTGATTTTCCCCTTTAAGCCTTCATTCATGGTCAGGGAAGAAATAATAGAGATAATAAACCAGTATGGTGATAAATTATCCACGACATTTTTCACTAAACTATTTAAAATCGTAAGTCTGTACAGAAGAAATTCTGTTTACATCCTTTTGTTGAGCACATGTAAATAATTATGTTTAGATTTTTATTTCACAATATCAACCTCATGCAATAATAAATTATCCAGAACAAAACTACCCATTATATACAATCTAAAATTCACATTCGCATACAAGTATATAAAATTTTCCAACTGTTTTTTTGATTATATAATGATTTCTGTCATCTCTTCCATGTATTTCATATTTTTCAATAGTTTTGTAGTCCTGTTACTGTCATGAAATCCTACCATTATTTTCACTAAAATATTGATCAAATCTCTGTTATAATCATATTTATTTATTCATCTCTTTCTGAAGCAAGTCTAGGACAGTACAGCTTAATCTTTATTTTCACTAGTAACTTCCTGTCTGTGTTTATTTATAATTTTTCTGATTCTGTAGATTTTCAGAACCTTTTTAGCTGTTATTTTCTCCACTTGACCTCTCCTATTTCTTTCCTTATGTCATCACTCAGTAACCTGTATCTTGAAGATCTTTTGCTTCCTTCCTTATTTTTAAGAAAATTCTCAGTCTCAGAATATTTTGGAAATAAACAATGATTTTTTTACCCCCAAAACTATTTTGGGGATTTTTTTGTGTTTGTTTGGGTTTTGTTTGTTTAGTTGGGCTTTTTTGGTTTTGTTTCTGGTAATATCCCCTGGATTATTTGAGACATAGCACATCCAAAAAGTGGGAGAAATTCTGGATAAAAAGATATTGATGTGTTGGTAGAACACCAGTATTCCTTATGTTGGAAAAATCTTACTTCTCTTTTGGAATAGAAAATTAAGACTAATTTCCTTTGGTGTTTATGTGGATAAGAACCCAAGAAGATGAGTTTCTGATGCAGCAGATAAGCTAGGCAGTTAAATGCTTAACTTTCTAGCACCACTTATTTGTCAAAAATGGCAACACTGAGGACAAGGGATTTGTATCTTTAGCTTAATCTAAACATGAATAATATGATTTTATTAAAAGTTATTGAGAAAAATAGAAAAAAGTATAAGTGAATTAGTACATATGCCTTTCTTATTTTTTAATGAAATTAAATGTAATTGAAATGAATGGCTGAAAGTTTCTTGGCATAGGTCTTGATATTTGTTTATACTCTGGAGTCTGTTTTTCCTTTCCCATAGTTATATCTTACTCATCACCTTTAGTTCAACTGAAGATCAAAATATTTTTTATCTCATATGCATGTCAATTATTTACTTCAGAAAACTCATTTAATATTATCCAGCAAGAGATCCATTATACAATCTATCCATGTTTTGCTTTTACTGAAAAAAAAATGAAAATCAGTTATTGGAAGATTTAAATTGTTAATGTCTTTTGGGTTATGTTCCTGAATAATTCATAGATTGAACTAAATTTTGAAATACAAAGTCCTTTCTGAGCACCACGGACATGAAAACATGACATAAGAACAAAGATGTATACATGGATCTGCAAAGAAAGCAGCCCTTTTTCCATTCTGGAAAGAGTTCAGCATTCACTAGAGGAATGCTCTTTTTTTCTGTACTTTGCTGTAATGTCTTGTAGTTGGGGATAGATGAGGGACTGTGAAGCCTCAATAAGCAGACTAACAGCAATGGTGATGGGGCTGCATCTGGGGTTACTCTGCATCTGCTACACTGAGACACCACTGTGAAAAGCTGACTGAGATGTCAGACAAGTCCCAAAAACGACAACAAAATAAAATTCTCTACAGCTGGGTCACTGTAAACTATTATGTCATGTAGAGAGAACAATTATAGATATCTAAAGGCAAAAACCTTATAAAAACATCAACAGTTCTATGAATGAAAAAATATCTGCCTTCATTGCTGTCTTCCTTTGGAGAAATAAAAAGAAATTATAAAGATTTCATACATTTAACATTTCAGAATTATAATAAATACTGTCTCTAAAAGTGCCTGCCATCTTTATCGCTGTTTGCATTCTCATGACTCCTTTTTTCCTGTTCTTTTATTCTGGTGGTTGGTTGGTTGGTTGGTTGGTTGGTTGGTTGGTTGGTTGGTTGGTTGGTTGGTTGGTTGGTTGATTTGGGGGTTTTTTGTTCCTGTGGTTTGATTGGGTTTTTTGTTAATTTGTCCCTAATTGTGAATGGTCTGGGTTTAAGTGTGAGTCAAATTCATACCCTTATAGTTCTTAAAAACTGTAACACTCTGTATCTTTCAGATTTAAATATACTACAAGAGCTCACATGTTCTACTCTGCAGTTGCTAAAAGATTATAAAAAAGGCGCCACTTGGCACTGCAAAATTGTCTTTAACTTTTGCTTTGTTGTCCCTTGATCTTTCTAATTTCAAAACAAACTGTGCAGTGGTTAATGAAGAACTGCTCTTTACACAACCCACGAGGATATCATACCCATAGTTTGAGTCTCCTTTCCTAGTTCATAGATAATCAGTTGTATGATTGGTAATCAGTTGTTCCTCATATTCCCTTATTCCAGCAGTATCCTTCACATGATTAGTGTGAGTGTTTTTTAACTGAGGCTGCTTTTCCCTAATGAAATCCATGAATTCTTAGTCTGGGGAGTATGAAATTCGCGGGATGTGTGCCTTCTTCTATTGTCAACACAACAGAATTGCAAATAAGATGTTCATAACTACTGAGATATTACTTGTATTCTAAGTGCATTAGCATGCTAGCAAGTAGAGATTGTGCTGTCTAAATAATCAAAGGAGTTTATAATTAGCAATTTCATTTTTTAATGATAAACATCTTCAAGAGGATCCTGGTGAAAAGCACACTCTTTGTGCTTTATATCCAGTAGAGAAGAATTATTCTGCTTGAAGTATTCTGCTAACTACACAGTCGAGTGGGAAGGACTATATAATATAAACTACAGCACGTAAATATGCTATGACATCTCTTCTTCAAACAAGATTGCTTTTAAACATTTCCTGAATTTATCTTTGCAATTTATTTTGAATATCTGACTAGGAAATAGAGAGATAATGCAATGTGACTATACTATTAAAATTATATAATGAAACCAAGCTATCCCACCAGCTTAAATAACCCTTTTTTTTTTTTGAGGGGGAGGGGGAAGTGATTTTGTTCACGTGCATTACAGTTATTTGAAGAAGCCCAAACCAAACACTTTAGCAGTATGATAGAATTTTATTTTTTTAATTTTTTTTTTCTGAATTGGAAATTGTAATGCAAATGCTAGAGATTAAACTGTTGAACTTGCCAGTTCTGAAGCACACTGCCAAGAGGAAAATTGTGCTCTAAGCAGAGAAAAATATCTCATGGGAAGGAGGTACTGTATGCCTTGCCTCAATTTCTAAAACATGCGTTTTTTATATGCTGCTGAAGGGAAAAATATGTCTCCCAGCAGAACATGACATGATTCTGCCCACTTTATTTTATGCTTCCAATCTACTGCTTCATAGACTGTTAAGAGTGAAGCCATGTTGAAATTTATGGTTTCACTCACCTGTAATTTTAATAAAGTAGCTGGTTGAAGAAATTCATCCAAGCATGAATAAATGAAATACAGAAAAATCTTTGTAAGAAATAAATGATGTAAACATATATTTATTGCCTTTATAATATTATGGGAATATATGTGTAATATATATATTGAGCATTCTATAAAGGCATCATAATATCATAATTTTTCTGTTATGATAATTTGGCATGTTTTGGGGTTTTTTTAATAAACCAAATTAAAAATAAATAAAATTGCTCGTAGTGCAGTGCTGTATTTTTATCTCCAAGTTAAGAGGTCATTAATAAAGCATCCAGTGTAAATTAATATTTCTCTATGGAATAACTAACAAGGATAAATGCTAAGAACAAAACACCTTAATGTTTCCAGACCTCTGATTAGTGAAACATAATCATACCAGCTTCACAGAATCCTGATTAAAACAAAGCATTATGTGAAAAAAGGCTATTTAATTCAAGGTATTCATGGTGTCTTTAGTGACTCTTGTTTTAATACGAGAGAAAATGCACACAGTTAAAATTGAATTGCACATAAACAGCTTGATAAACCAATAAGATTGTAAGGCTGTCATGTACCTGTGTCAAGGTAAAGGCAGCACAGGAATAACACTTACTTCTAAACTAGCAGTATCTTGGTGAATGTTAGTGAATCATCTTGGTCAGACGACATTTATTTATCATATCTATTAATAGCTAAATCAATTAAGGGTTCCTGCAACCAGATCTGGGAACATACTTGCATGTGGTGATATCCACTGTCCATATTGTCAATATTTATGCATTTTCTATGGAAACCATTGGTAGAATTAAGGATTGTGTTCCAGTGGCCAAGTTCTTAATGGTGAAGTATTAATTTTTATTACAGTAGCTAACATAGTTACAAAACCAGAGTGGTTTCTCTTTATATAATCCCTTGGTGCAACAGGTTTGAAAGAGAAATGGACGACTTCAAAATGAACCATAAGTTAAGAGCAATTGTTCTAAGTTTAACCAGATGGAATAATCTATCTGCCAAATGAGAGAAGAAAACTTAATTCATATGGCAGGAGTAAATGTGGATTCATAGCAAAGTTATTATTGACATTCTCCAAAATGTTAGTGTACCCAAAATTTAGTGTACCCAGCTTGGATCCTGCTTTAATCTATGAAGAGACCAAACAAGTTGTTACACTTCTTCCAGGACTCAAAATTTGCTGGAGATAACTCTCTGAACATTGTGTTAACATAATCCGAATCTTAATAACATTCTGGCACCAATTAATTTATTTTGGATTTGCCTTGGGACCAAAATATTTTCTCATGTTAAAAACTTCCCTTAAAGGTGGTCCCCGTGAGACAGAATTTTGGCTTTAGTGCCCTGATTTATATTCAACATTTTATGTAATGCTTGAAATGTCAGATATTGTTGGAGGTAAGATATTTGTGTTGAATAAAGAAAGTAAAGATCTCATGTCAACAAAGCCTTTTCCTGGTACACTACAGCAGCAAGAATTTCTAAGTAGATATTTTGCTTTGACTGATAGAGAAGGTTTCCATAAAATATTCTAGTCACTTCTGTTCTTAAAATGCATTGAAATGACTTCTCAATTATAAAGTTTAGGAAAACATGAATTCGTCTTATGTTTTATGTATTACAAAAGTATATCTATTTTATTTCTTAATAATATTTTATTTCTTAATTTCTTTTTAAAATGAAATATGTAAAGGAGTTCTTTTCTGAAATTACATGTATTAATCAATGATCTGGAAAGAATCAGAAGATCAGGTGACCGGTTTATGTTCATTACATTTCTTAAGAAGTAGAGGAGATTGATGGTGATTCAGATTAATGAGGAATAGCTAACAGCCATAAGTAAATAGATAAAGTGATAAAATGTTCTGTTATTCTACAATTTCTCAGTCACTGTTAAAAGTACCTTGGTAGTAGGGAAGCAACCTGTTTCCTAAAAAATTATCTCTGGTATAACTAGAAAAAAATAAAAATCACACTGGAGCATCTTCAGAATATTTGTATTGAAGGTGTTTATGAACTAAGTATTTAGGTGTTCTATGAAATTTAAATCTTACCCAATTCTTAGAAAAAGGGACAAATCACTTCAGTATTGAAATAGAAAGGAAATACAGCTATAAACTGATATTTTTGTCAGTTTGAAAGCAGTAAACATATTAGCTTAAGAAAAAGAAGACAACACAGAAAACCTAACATAGTTAATGCAAAAAGAATGCGCTTGTGTCTGTAAAATGCAATAGATGGCCCAAGACTTGTTCTCTTGGTGAAAATACAACTCTTTTATTGTTGGAATGGTCATTGTTAGTGTGAAACAAGCAGCTCCATAGAGGTCGGTTGAATAAATTAGGCCTTTCCTCTCCTTGTACAAGTTTTATATTGGACTTTTAAGGAAATATTTGTTGTATATAAAAATTTCAGTGTGAACAATCTGAGTCCTGTACGACCATGACACCTGTTTGGTTCTGATGCTGCCTGAGTCTGTGATTGTGGTAGGATACCAAATGTCAGCTAACTTGGCTAAGAGGCCTTGGCCTAGGAATGAGCATCTTTAGAAACACAAACCTGAAATCTACTGTGAAGTTACTGTTTTGATACTGAAGCAACAGTGTACTGTAAAGAGAAGGTTTTCAGTTCATGAGTTTAATATTAGCTTGTATTCAATCTTTATTGGACCATGCTGCCTACAAAAATTATGAAGATTTGCCTCATTTTATAAACTTGTTGAACAATAGGATTTATATATCATGTTGGATTAATTAAATCATTAGAAGGGATATATTATATCTTGCTCTTGAATGAGTTTGTGAGAAATATGAATGCAAAAGAACATCTCCTCTACACAGCCTCCATCATTGCAACAATCAAGTGCAGGTTATGTCCAAGGAGCACAAAGACAAGGATTAATTCAGCAATTCTTAGATTACTGTTCTGTTCCCTTGAGCAGCCCTATTTATTGAGCTACAAATCCTATTTTTTTTTTTTTTTTAATACAGAATAGTATTTTTGTGACTTTATTCCAAGCCTGGAAGAAGCCATAAGAAGTAATCAATAGCCATTCATTCTAGTACCTAGTAATGTATATTTTTAAGACACACAGGTTTTGCCGACTCTAGTAAATGAGAGGCTTCAGGCACTAAATATGAGACCACCTGGCACATATTAGATTGTGTTTTCACAGCTAAACTCTCCTCCCAACTAAAAGAGGGTGACTGTATCCAAACTGCTTTTGGAAATTAAATCTGTCCTGTCCTGAGCCCATCTGGACATTTGCTAAGAGACTGCAAAAGAGCCTGGGCTAAAATACTGCAGAGAGCTTGATCACCGTTTGCTAGTCTTCATGTCAGGAATCTGGATCTGTAGTCATATCATGAAATGATCCTAACTCTGTTTCCAATAGTTCTGCCTCCATCTGAGAGTCTGCTCCTTACACAAAGAATTAAGGACTAATGAGTTACTTCTGTCATGAAAAAAATAAAAATCTTCTTCTTAAAGAACAGTTTTATAAAAACAGGTCTGAAAACAGAAACATTATTAGATCTTTGTATGGAGCAGAGCAGGATTCTGCAATGTGGTAGAAGAGTCCATGAGAATTTGCTGTTTAAACTTCCTTACTGATTCAGGGATTCGTTGTACTAAGGTTATTGCTTGTTTGAGAACTGTAGGGATGTTAAGTGTATCTTTTCAAACTCAAATTCAACAGAACTTAGGTCCCTTCACTGAATATGAAACCTACTGAGAGAAAGGGATTTAAATGTTGGCACTACTTTTTCATATGAACACTATAATTAAATTAGTGAGGCAGTAGGAAAAATTACATATGCAAAGCAAGGTTTATATTAATTTATACATTTACACATTTATGCATTTGCATAAATTCTGAAATAGATACTCTTTATCATGAGTAACTGTGAAAAAGAGCTATATATAATTAATTTTAGACTCAGAGCCAAAGGGGAAACTGTTTGTCACAATGGAGTTGCCCTGCTTGCAGCACAAGTGTATGAACACTGTTTACACAGAAGTGGACAATGGCCACACAAATTGGGGAAAGACAGAGAAAAGTACTTAAG
Source organism: Sturnus vulgaris (assembly GCF_052056855.1). Taxonomy (NCBI): domain Eukaryota; kingdom Metazoa; phylum Chordata; class Aves; order Passeriformes; family Sturnidae; genus Sturnus; species Sturnus vulgaris. The sequence goes on along the minus strand of NC_142245.1, from coordinate 88,243,715 downwards.
TCAGCAGAGAGAGAGTGAACAGCCATGTGGGTGACTTGAAAATATTTGACATCCTTGAAAAATATGTTCTTAATCCTGAGATTTAGAAATTTGTAGATCAGAACTGTTTCTAGATGATCACGTTTCCTTCTAAAACAATTTATGCCACTACTGTATTCCATAAGAAAATGATAAGGTCATTCTCACTATAAATCTTTTTGCATAGAAGAAGAAGGATTTTATACAGATTTATAGAGTTGATGCTCATTCATGAGCACCCAACCCTGTCTTGACATGCCATCTGTGGGGCTTTATCTTCCTTTTCAGAATGGTACAAGTCTTTCATCCATTGTCAGCAGTATGTGGATGTCTTGAATACCCTTACTGTTTCAGAAAATCAACTAAGCTTGGGTAGCTAATGCATATGATTAAATGTTTTTCACAGTGGATGGTGAAGCAAGAACAATCTGTGTTTTTTATAACCTACAGAAGTATCTTCCAATTTTACAGATTCTCCATGTTCTTTGGTCTGCTACCTGCAGGAGCCATTTGAATAACTAACTAGAGTTGTAACCCATCCTTCATGGCTGAGCATGTGTACCAAGATTTAGAACCAGTAGGTATGATCCATAGACTTTTACTGGAAAATGCAACTGTCTTGTTAAATATTATACAGAGTCTGACAGAGAAGTAATTTATGATGATACAGATTGTTCTTTTTCTTTTCAAACTGTAACTGAAAATATTGCTAATGTGCTGTCATACCTTTTAGCACAGGTGAATCACATTAATTCCTTTGGTATTTTCCAGTGGGCACTCAGCCACCCATGACTCAATGGAAAAAAGTCTTGAGTTTTCAGAGAATATTAAATGTACAGGACCCCATTCATGGTAGAGCTTCTGTTGTTCCATATGCCAGCTTTTCTGATCTTTGTTAAGCAATCTCTGTCTGACCAACATACCCACAAGCTGCATAAATGCCATAGGGAGCAGTTAGAAATGTAAGAATATTAATTTCACAAGAAAAAGACAGAGAAATGCCTTTAAATAGGCAGTAGTCTGCTGAACTTTACCTCCTGGCAAGCCGTTGTACTCAGTTACAAAGTCTGTATTTAATACCAGATCTGCCCGAATAAGCAATACTTTCTGGTCTGCAGGGTGCCTTTCACTATAATACAGAGGGACATGGCCTACTTTACAAAGCAGATATCCTGTAATCAGGAAAGATAAAATAACATTTGTAAACTGAAAATCCATAAGAACCTAGGTCTGGGAAATATCTCTGTTCAAGGATTTTGAAGCAATTTGTCTATCTAAAATTAACTCTGTATACAGTAGTCAACGTGCTGCACACAGATAAGAGTTGCTGCTGCCTAATAATTTTAATCTGAATTTTTCTTTACATTATTTTTTTTCAGGCCCTAATCTGAAAATTAAGATTGAAAAGAAGAAAAAAAGTTGAATTTTTGAATTAAATATCCAGACTTAAGAGGACATCAGTGAAAAGGGAAAAAATATTCTCTGCAATTGAGAGAGTGAAAAATAAAATATCACTGAACACATGTCCTGGGAAAAATTTTCTTAGAGTATTAATTTCCAGATGAGAAAAATATGCTGAAATAATGAATCAAAATTTCTGGTGGGCAAAGTAGATTTGTCCAAAGAAAATGTGATTAGTTGGACAACTGTTTGAAAATGTATTATGGGACTTTGAACAAATCTTAGAATTATTTTTAACATTTTGTTAAATATATAACACCATACAATTTCACCTTTTATGTTATTATAACAGTAAATTCTTTCCCTTATTTTCTCTCAGTGGTGGAATGCAATTAAATAGCATTCACCGAGACAGAACCTTTACCCATTTCATCTACAACTTTTTTTCATTTGCCAGCAGCAATACTGCTGCCTTTGGGTGATGTTTAAGTTTACCTAAAATAGGGAGTCATCATGCACAATTTATAAATACATTGTGCTGAACTGAATAATGGCTTATTCATGATTCCGAGGCTACATTCATACACTGAAAACTTTTGTACTTCTAAAAGTGAAAATATTGCTAAAATACAGGACCATTTTCTACAATGACCTGTGGGAACATCAAGAAAAAAATGTCCAAAGAGACTCACATCTATTAAATCTCCAGCTGCATGAAAATCAGAAAAAAAATCTGAGTCATTTTGTTTTGCTATTTAGTATTTTTTTTTGAGTAAGGGATTGGTTTTAGAGTCTTCTTCCTGTCTTCAGGAAATTAGTTCCAAAATATTTCTTCAGCATTTATATAAAATTTTTAAGATGCTGCATAACAACGTTTTGAAAATATTATCTTCCCTATAACTTCAGTACATATTGAGAAGTTATATTGAGAACTAATAGAACATTCAGTGCACTTCTAGCTTCTCATATGCTCTTCACTGAATATGATCATCAAGTGTCTAATATTTATATGAGCAGAACCCTGCTAAGTATTCTGTTAACTTTTCTTGTCTGAGTGAATAGAAAGTTGACCAGTGGAATTCAGTGTTAAAAATTTATGGAGAAAATATTATATTTTTCTCATGTAGAAGGCTTCCGTTAAAACATTAATGGAAGCTCTATCTACTAATTCAACTTACTGCCCTTCAGAGAGTATCACATCAGGTTTTTTTAAATTTTTTTATACTCCATTTCTTGTGTTCCTCTATTAGAGTTACACCTGCTTAACAGTTTTCCCAGAATTTTCCACAACACATTAGTTGCCAGGGTCTAGAGAGAGTCATATCCTGGCAGCCTGCACATTTAATAGAGACTGCAGAAACTTCTGCAAATTTTTGTGATCACTGTTTACTTTATTTTAAATGTAAAAATAATGTCAATGCAATATATCTGTTTTAAGATAACTTGGGCTGCTTGTTAATCATGTTGCGTAAAGGGGAAGTGAATTCATTTTGAGACAGCTACAGATGACAAATACTTCCTGACCGATAGAACTAAGAACATGTTTTGTGATACAGAGTTCACCTTCCTTTAATTTCTTTCTAAGATATTTATAAGAAATAAGACTTTTTACTCTGTGAAGGAGTAGACATGCATGAAAATAGAAATATTTGAATGATGCCCAGTACTTAGAAAAATTAAACTAGCTTTTCTGTAGAATTTATTCTTTACTTCAGTGCTTATTAAATATTCATAGCTGTATTGTGTATGAAGAGTTTTATAACATAATATTACTTCTTTTATTATTGTGTAAAGACCCCTGAGGGACTACTTCTGTGGAAGGCCATTTTTAACATATAATGAGCAACATATCAGCTAATACTGATTGAGAATTAATTCTCTCTCTCTCTTTTTTTAGCAAGCTCTTTTTCATGTATATGGTCTTGGAAATTCATCATATGCATCAGTAAAACAGTCTTGTGCTGATCACATCAAGCCAGGCTTTCTAGTACTTTTATATTTTACTATCCAATCATAAGATATTTTTTATATTCTTTTCTAATATTTTTTCAGTGTCTTTTTTTTCCTTTTAGCAGCTGATTTCCTCCAGTTCATGCATTAAGACACTTGCAGTGACATCAGTCAGACTGTCTCCCATTCTCTATTTCTGAACACTTTAGCCTATTGCATCCTAATTATAGTGTCTTTCAAAATTCCCTGGCTGGGGCATTAGTTCAGTACTAACTTACAGAGAAAAGTGTCTCCCAGTGAGTCAGTAGCACTAAAAAACTTGCTACAGCATTGAAATGTTCCTTAGAGGTCTCCCACTCTTCCATTAATTCAACCTGAATGTGCTTAGCTTGTTAGGTCTGACAGGATTACAATCCATGGTGGTACAACTGCCTGAAGTCACAGAAGACTGTGGAAGATTTGACAGTGGTTTTTCAAGAGAATATCTTTCCAGTATAAGATTGGTCATTCCAACACGGATTGACTAAAAATCCGAAATGTAAATAAATTACTTTATAAAAAAGTTCACAATAATAATTTATTTTTAACTTGTGGAATTTATTAAAAATCTTCTTTAAAATATATTTAATTTTCGAATAATAATGTAATTGAAGCTTCATAATAAAAAGAATTTATTAATTTCTTGCACATTGTATACCTCAATATATAGATTTTAGATGAAAAGGAGTGAAGAAAACATCTTGGAAAATAGCAGATTCATACTACCTCTTAAACCTCAGAAGTCCTCTACATTCTTTTAAGTATGTCTTAATATTTACTGATACATCTGAATTGAATAGTCACTCTGAAGAATGGTAAGAATTGGTACAAATTAGGTCTGAATAATCCTGATAATCTATCGCTAAGCAATTTTGTCTAAAAGGTATTTTCCCTGTCACTTTACTAAATTGAGTCATTAATGCACTCTCTAAGAGCATGGATAATCTTAGTGATTTCTATATATCTAAAGACCATTGAAAAAATGGTGTAGAAAACCTAAATGGTTTTTGAGGAAACCTTAAAGATTATTGAGCATTGTAGTGTATGAAGCAAAATGAAAAATGGTAGCAGCAGTAGTACTGACTAACACTGACTGGGTTAGCTCTTGCTGGAACAAAAAAGTAAATGGTATCCTATGACCTAAGCTGTGCTAATTGTATTTGTTAATGGTTATAACAGGTCCATAATTGCACTAACAGCAAAGGCCCACATTTCTGGAGAAGGACTCATTCTCTGTTAAAAGTGCCAAGCATAACAGAAGCAGAATTTATCATTATTTTGCAGAACTCATACCCCGAACTCAGCTTCTGGGATATTTTGAGGTTTATGATAACTTTTCTCAAGTACATGACAAAAATACTTGAATTACCTTCAGAGCTTCAGTTGTCATTTATAACCTGACATATGAGTTCATGTACCTTACAAAACCTTGAAATCCAGTCATTCTTCTCATCTGTAGTGGTAAAGTTACAATGCTTACATCTTATAACAGCACTTTTTATCAGAATGTCTCATAGTGTATAACAGAGGAAGCCAGCTTTAGTTCTTTAAATAATTTTCGTACAAAACATATTCTTGAATTTATGAGCAAATGAAAGCTGCCTTTTTCTCCCACAGAAGTGGTACTCATTATGGCTTACAACATTGACACGTTGGTTACATGTTCTGTAGAGTCTTTTTCTGTTGGTTTTTATCTACATGAGTTTGACTAACTATCAAGAAACTCCAGTTAATGCCACTCATTTAACGAAGCCAGTCTTTTAATAGCTTCTCTGACTGCAGCTGCTTTCCAGAAATGGCATACTGTAAACCTTAATTTATTTGACATTATGGCAGCCTCATACTACTTGATTTCACAGTAATGAAAAAGGGTACTATATCTCCAGGGTCATCAAGTCATTATTTCTGATGTAGAAGAGAGTATGTATTATCCCACTCTATTTCTATTTTCTGCTTAGTTAATACGTTAAAGATTTAAGAACCAAAAGTACTCTGTAGAACAAACAAGCACTATAAAGTGGCCCTTCTTCTATATAGAGCTAAACCCCAAGATTTTTAGCACTTTATGCTCAGTTTTCTTTGTTCTAATAATAAATTCCATTTCTTTAAAGAAAAAAAATGAATTGCTATGCATGTCTAAAAAATGTACTGGTCAAAAGATTTTACTCAATGTTTGCTCACGTTTCGCATTACATATTTTTCTTTAGGTAAAATTTTAAAAATATTTTGGGAGGTGTCATAGTCTAACCCCATCCAGCTACTGAATACCACACAGCTGCTTCACTCATTCCTTTTCCAGTGGGATGGGGGACAGAATCACAAGGGCAAAAGCTGGAAATCTTATAGATTGGGATAAAGACTGTTTAATAAGGAAAGCAAAACCTCACATGCAAATTATTCACTGCTTCCCAAGGGCAGGCAGGTGTTCAGCCATCTCCAAAAGAGCAGGGACCTATCACATGTAACAGTGACTTGGGAATACAAACTCCATCACTCCAAACATTTCCCCTTCCTCCTTCTTCCCCCATTTTTAATACTGAGCATGATGTCCTATAGTATGGAATACCCTTTTGGTCAGTTTGGGTCACCTGTCCCGGCTCTGTCTCCTCCCAGCCTCTCATGTATTCCCAGCCCCCCTGACAGTGTGGCAGTAGGAAAAGCAGAAAAGGCTTTGCATCTGTGTAAGTCTGGCTTAGCAATAAAAAAAACGCTCTATATTATCCACCCTGCACTCAGCACAAATCCAAAGCACAATCCCCTACCAGCTATGGTGAGGAAACCTAACTCTACCCCAGCCAAAACCAGCATAAATGTTTTTACCTTTTTCTTATTTCTGCTTTTTAAAATGTTTTGTGGTATAACAGCATAAACAAAGTTTGTATTGCTAAAGGAAGATAAGAGCAATGACATTGATTTTGAAGTTTTGTACATATGTACATGTCTGTTGTCTTGTAGGAAGGTTGTTATTGCTATGGTAATATTCTAGAAGGTCGCCTTAAATAAAAAGGAGCTGGGTTTTTTTTCTGTATCTATATATATATATTTTTTTTCCTGTATCTGTATATATTTTTTCTGTTTTTCAACTGTTTTTCAGTTGGAGAGAGAATTGTCAAAAATTTCATGTTTTAGAAAGAGATGTAAAATAAAGTTGTCAAAACATGCACAATAATACATTTAACAAGAACCTCAGAGTTAGGAAGTTGCATGTTTGTATAGCAATTATCATGTTAAATTATGAATACACAGATTATGCAAAAAAAGGATTACTTATTATATAAAAAATGTTTTTATGAAAACTAACTTCCAATGTATCACTGTCTGTCATAAATTGTCATTGCAAGCCAATGATCAGCCTACACATATTTTTCCCAATAGCCTTCAGCAAAAGGTCAGATCTATTTTGTTGTATAATGTTGAACTCCTACTTCTCTAGCATAAATGTATGGAGTTTTCATCAGGGAGAATAATATTCCTCTGGTGCTACAGATATGAATAATTGTCTAAATAACGTGTTTCCATACTATATATAGTAGAAGCAGTTGTGTTAGAGGATAAACTATTATTTTATTTGCATTAAGCTAAAGTCAAGCAGCAGAAGATAGAAGACATGTTTTTCTAAGCCTGAACATTCAAAGTGAAGTTTCATGCTCTCCTTAATCTGACATCCATTTTTGAGGGTAGATTTAAGGTAATTTGCATGTTAATTAACTGTGGGTGTTGCTAAAGATTTACATATCTACATTCTTAGCTAAGGCAGCAAATACCTGCCAGCTATTTGGAACTGCATTGCAAGAAACTGGTGGGACCATTGCTTGAAAAAATATGGTGCTTTGAGCAAAGTCCAATGATACTAGCATGAATAAATTCATTAAAATATTAGAAGGGCATAAGTAAACACTGGTTATCTAAAACGAATAAGGTTTTAGAATCTAGCAGAACAGGAGCCAGTATCCCTACAGGCCTCTTCTTCTGTATGTCCACATGAGTCCTTAATAGGACGTAAGACTGACTCCAGTCTGACCTCAAGCTCTAAAGCAAGGGCAAAAATCATTATTGATCTTATTGGGTTTTTTAAATTTATTTATTTATTTTGTTTAAATTATCATCTCCAGCATGAATACCAAAGATCACACAAGGTTGCTAGGAGCTGTCCATGGTAGAAATTCTAGCCTGAAATGAGCGTTTCCATATAACCATATAATAAGGCATGGAGAATGAAGCTTTCCAGTACAGGATTACAACAATGATGAGCAAATAATGTTTAAAGCTGTTCATTTGCCAGACCAGTAGTCCTGACTTAAAAACCTGTGCTATGGGTTGCTTTGCAAACTAACTCTTCAGTAAGAGGATGCCACTATTTAAGACTTGTAACGGCTACAGTTGTTTTGAATTAAGCATTGTTACCAATAGATAGTGAAATTTGTTGTAAATTTTAAAACATTTTTCCCAGAAGAGGATTTTTTTCTTCTCTTTTTATAGAATTATATACTTTTAATAGAGATGTGAGAAGGGAAAAGTCTTATAAACAAAAATTCTTATATGCTTATAAATTTCCAAATATCTTTTGCTCATTAATAAATGTTCATTGGAAAACCCCATTCTGTCTGCAGTTCACCGTGCCAACCTCTAGCACTGGAATCACAAACTAGTGCAATCCCAGTAGGTGGATTTTAATGAAAAAATATGCATTAGATCAGTATGCAAACACATTTTTATTCTTAGTTCTTTTTCCTTTGACGTTAAATTTTACTGAGAAACTAGGTCTTTGTCTCCTAAAAGAGTTCATTTAGTATTATCAAAAAATCCTTCAGAAAAAATATTTTCTTTAAATACAAATCTGTGTCTATGATTAAAGAAAGCTGGATTCTAGGGATATGTTTTAAGTGTCTGTATTGGAATTCATGGCATGTGTTTTTCCCTTTTTTAAATTGTTTTGCTCAGTATGTTGTTTTGGGGGTTTTGCACTATTTTTAGGTACCTCTTTCAGCAAATATTTTTTTTCTTTCTCTCCTCCTTACAGAAGATTTTTTAAGTTTTGAGATTTTTAACATTTTTATTACAATGGAGATGTTTTGTAGGGATTAAAAGTGTAAAAAAAGAAGCAAAATGAAGCGGCAAGTATATAATAGGAGCATGCATTAGCTGCGTGCATATGTGACAGGATGTAAAAAATGGTGTGATGTTGTTACATAGATATTGATAATGATGGTATATTATGCCTGTCTTTCTGACAGCAACAGTATGGTCAAACTGAAATTTATCAGTACTCACAGGGGCAAACTGTCAGTCACAGCAAACAGGTGTCAAAGGAGGAGAGAACACTGGACACCAAGACAAGATGGTCTCTCTGTGGCACATCAAGGCAAATGCAGGCATGGTTTCCGTGGAGTGCTGTGAGAATACATGAAATACTGCCATGGGATAAAACTCTGAGTGTGTATGAACTGTTGCAGCAAAATTGGAGGAAGGCCAATAAAAACTGGATTAAAATATGTGGTGGGTATGGGTACATACCATAAATGCTGCAGATAACGTGGCTTCCCATCTTCCACTAGGTTAATTCCATACACTGTCTCCTACCTGGGATTTGTGTGCAAATGGTGCTTCCAATTTTTGTATTTGTACATTTTATGAACTTCCCCACTGTAGAGTTTGGGCAACATTTTTTTTTTTATTAAAAACATTAAGAATATATTTATATTTTGTTAGTTGTAACATAATTTCAGTGACACTTCCAGTCAGTAAATACCCGTGACTCTTCAAAAATTGTTTTCATCTTTGATGTTGCCAAAGTGTTTTAGGATATTTGCCAGAACATGACCTCTGCAGCACAGATTCTTTAAACTGTGTCAGAACCCAAGTACAATGAAATCCATGTCATTGCAAACTTGTTATGCTGTGATTTACTATAGATGTAATTTAAAGCAGGTGATATACCCTGAGCTATTGCAATGGTCATCATGATATTAACTCTTTATTAGAATTAGTTTAACAGTCAAAACCAAATCCTAGCTCCTGATTTCACTTTTGGTGTTCAAAACATTAGATTATACTGAAGGAGTTTTTTTAAAAAATAGATGTCCTACAATGTCTATTTTTGCTACAAGAGAATAATTTTCTATAGAAAGTCTTCGCCATCTTCCACATAATATTGAGGATACTGAAGAAAATGTAAATATTTGTTATGGAGCCTGAAGAAGCCAGGTTCAACTTTGTATTCACATTTCTCACTGTCAGAAGACATTCTATACTAGTAGGTTTTGTTTTAATATTGCATATTTTTACTGGGATTTTGATTTAACAATTCAGCAGTTCACTGAAATTTAAAAAAAAAACAAAAACAAAAAAACAAAATACCCAAAACAAACAAAAACAAACAAAAAAACCCCCAAAAAACAAAAACCACCAAGCACAGCAGAGTCATTTCAATACATGATTGGATCACAATACAAACTTGATTCTCATTACTGGTCTCTATTTGTTTGTGGTCATGGGTTGTTCAGTTTTATACTCTGTTTGCTGAACCAGGTCCCTCATGCTGGTCTGGCTCACTCAGGAAGCTTTAACACTCCGATTAAGCCAGGGAAGGCTTTGTACTCAGCCAGCTGATCCCAGTCAACTCATTCAGCCCTTTATCTAAAGCAGAGATGACCTTCTGCTCCTCTGGTCAATTTTAAGCACATTAATAATAAGTTGACAAACTTGTTTAAACTCTACACAGACAAATAACAATTTTATAATTAATGTATGTCGCTTTTTTCCCTTTTTGTCCGTAATAAGATTTGAGTGTAACAGACTACTGTACACTTTTATCATTTGATGTATTGGTCATTACTGTGTTAATGGGTAGGACAGTACATTTAGTGTTATAGTAGTCACAAAAATTAAAATTCTATGCTTGTTTTAATATTAAAAATTAAATGAAGCAAAGCGATCTGAATACTAAATTTTCACACAGCCTCTCCATCTAAAATGTATGTCTGAGGAAGTGAAACATACATTTTTTCTAAATGAAATCTCATCTGAAACAAATTCATAGTAGTTCTGAAAACAATTTCTTTGCCATCTAGTGAAGTAGTATATTATTAACCATTGATCAGGTAAAATATAATCTTAATCTTGATTATTTTGCATCAAGACAAGGATCTGAGCCCCATTTTAATAAGTTGTCTCTGCGCATTCATAGTACATATTTATTTAATGCACGTATCAATGAAAGAAATTAGTTAGTTAGAAAAGTAACAGAAGTGAATTAGAAAAATAAAGATTAGAGCCATTTGACCTCAAAGGATACTCTAAAAGTGTATTTTCTAACTCAAAAACTTAAGCATATGCAGACAATTATAAAGCAATTGTAAAACTGTTAAGAGCAGGCAATTACGTTAGCATCACAGGAATAAGGACCCCCTTTTCTCCAAGGATCAGTATTAATATTTCTAAACTGTGTTAGATGAAAGTAAAAGAAATTCCCTACACAACATGTATTTTGGCTTTATTTCTGTTTATAAATAAGCTTACATAAAGTAAATACTGGAAATAATTTGGAAGTGTTTTGTATATCAGCATGGTATAGTAGCACTGTGTGCAATTTGTTTCATCACAGCTCTCCTGAAACTGAAGTTATTTTGTACTACCTCCTATTATATGATTTATTAGCTATGTTTTGCTTGATTGGAAGAAAAAAGATTTAATGTATGCTCCTGAATCCAACCTTTAGCATGATGCCATAAGAAGGTAGTGTAGTCAGCAAGAATCCTGAACTTCTAACCCATCTCTTTGCTTTTTTCCATCAGCCTAACTGTATCCAATAACTCAATCTGTCAGAAACTGCAGAACAGCATATATCTGTGTCCTGTGTGACTAGTAAGTTAAGTTGTCATCTTTCTCTGTAATAATTTATTAATTAGTTGGAAAAACAAGTAGATGAAAATAAATGTACTCAAGTTTCCTGCAACGAAAAGCAGATGGTAATTTAACTCTGCTTCCCTCATTTTAGAATCAATATTTTAGAAAAGTGAAGAGAAAAATAAGGGAAAATCTTCACATTCTGTGTAGCTATTATACAGCAACCAATAAAGACTTTACTAGCCTCTGAAGCAGGAGAGTGTAAGGATTTCTGGTTGAGTATCAGCCATGATAGGTTTGACAATTACTGCCTGCTACCTTGGACTTGATGATTTATTTATACACTGCTTCAATTTTTGAAACTTCAAATTAATATAGGGAAGGAAGATAATAAAAGTACATTTCTAATAAGTTTAAAGAAAACATACAGAAATATTTGGGATCCTAAAAATGCACCAAGGATTTTTCAGATACTTTTGAGAGTTAGGTAAATAAAGATTATATCACTTTGCAACAATATATGGGTCATGAAACAAAAAACCTTAAAAATTTTTACTCTATTAATCTGATCCTAGTCAACAAATTTAACAGAAGTAAAGCTTTTACTGCTGATTACAATGTGTTTTTGAATGCATTTGGCATCTATTTCAAATTATGACATTATTTAAGAAACAGTTCCATCAGTCCACACAACGTCACACTATTTTCATTAAATCAAATTTAATTTGGCCAGTCTTGTGTAGAAGTAACAATTTTCTATTCAGAATCTGCTTAAGAAGACTAACGACTGAGAATACAAGCATCATTTTTTAAATCATACATAACTTCTTCCAAAGCCATCAGAAATGTGTAATCAGAATAAAATTATCTTTTGTATTATTTTTGAAAAATCAAATGTTGTGACTACATGTAATCTTAAACAAAACACATTGATTGCTATGGTTTATATAATGGAAAAATAGTTGGCGTAAGAGAAAGGGTTAAAGTAGTTGATATTCAGGAACAAGGACCTTGTCAATGCTAATGGGTTGCTGTGACATTTACTTAGTGCAGAAATAAGACAAAGAAGTATTTGCTTTTCTCAGTAGCCCAGCTACCAAGTAGGATACGAAGTGAGAACATCTGTGATGCTGAAAGTGATATGCTTTCCTGATTTATTCTACTTTCTTCACGCTGAATAGTTGGCTCTGGCTCAATAAGCCTTCATGAATACATGTCACTGTGAGCAAGGATAAGAAAATAACCCCTCACACAGAAATAAATATTAGTATGCTATTAATGACTGCTCCAATAAAATGACAATTGTTCTCACACCATCATGTGTTTGCTTCCACATCCACAATACAATAGATTTCACAAGCCATAACCTCCTAATTTCACTGATTTGGAGGTCTTGGAAAATGAAAGTGGAAAAAAAAAATCAAAAAACTATTAAGTATTAGGAGGAATAGGAAATATGTTTTTGAAATCAGAAGAATTAGAGAATACAATAAGGAGAGAGAAGGCATTGTGTGCATTGGGACCCAAACCCCCTCTCAAAGGTTGAATTACAGATAAAGTCCTTCTCATACCTATCAGCTTTTTCTGTCATGAGGATGTTCATTTTCATTAGCTAAAATATGTTCCAGAATGTAGAAGGCAAAGGAGGAAATCTGACACTGGCATTTCATCTTGCAACTTCTCACTTTCTACTTTTAACAAAATAAAATACAGTAAGGAAATCAAACCATTCATCTGAAAACAAGCAGAGACTTGCTCTACCTTCCTGAAGCTAGGTAGAAGTAGTTTCTTTCCCATTCCATGGATCTAGACTGCAGAATAAGAAACTGGAATTAAAAATGGTAGTAATAATGCAAGAGTTCTACTTGAACAACTTCTGACCCATATATTTTTGTAGACATTTGGAGACAATATGTGATGTATATATTCCCTCAAGAAACCAAAGAGAAAAAAAAATACAAAGAAATAATTAAATAATCTGTGGAAAGTAACCTTGTGATACACATAGAATCTGGATTTAATAAGAAAATAAACTTTCAGGAAATCCAGAAAAAAAAAAAAAAAAAAGACTGAGAAATTCCTTTACATAGTGGTGAATTTATTAAAAATTACATTTATTGATGGGACAGGGAAATTTTTAGTCAGACACTCTCTGACCGGATTCTTTTATATATTCCACATGTGGAAGGTTTAATATTTATTATCAAATTTGCTTATACGAAGATAATTGGTATTGCATGAGATTTCTGATTTATCAGAGTGATTAAAAATATGCTGCATAAACTAATGCAAATATAAGTTAAATTTAACAAAATAAAGCAATATGAAGAGACAGCTGAATCACAGCACCAACATGTTCCCCATTATTGGTATCTATAATACTCTCACTGTCAGGATGCTGGGAGTCCCCAGCTGATGGCAAGGAAAATGTGGGTTGAAGTCATCTCAAACTTACTGCTGTCTTTTGAATTCTTTTGACACTTGTCTTGTTTTATACTCTATATTTAGCTGAGCCACATATTCACTACCCCCATGCTAATCTGGCTAGCTCAGGGAAACAGTCACACTTTCAGTGAACTTGAGAGAAACATTTATGGAGCCAGCAGATCCAAGTAACTGTTGATAGGTGCTCATCTAAAATAAAGGCCACCCTTTGGTTCCCTTTGTGATGAGAAAAAGTCAGCTTCTTTGCAACATCTGTGATCAGTCCCACCCTGCATAACTTTCTGGTCTTCATGGACACATGGCCCTTGTTTACCTCCTCTGAGTCTTTTTCCATTTTAGGGGTTTACTTCTCAGTCACAGAAATAGAATGTGACAAACCTCTAAAAGAGAATGAATATGCTGTATCAACGACATCTAGAATCTGATAAATTGTTAAGATCCAACATAATAGTCATCATGAAAATAACAAAGACTAAATTGCAAAATATTTATTTCAGATTTTCTAATCTAAATTGGGAATATTGTTAATCTTTAGCATATTTTTAGGAAATTAATAATCCTAAAATTTTCAACTGGCAGTGATTGAACCTTCTTCAAGTGAGCAGAGTAAAATGTCTTAAAGGGAACATTCTGCATTATAGGCAGTTGATGGCTATATAGCACTTTCCATACCTTAATTACCATAGTCATTAGATTTTTTTTGGCTTTTTGCTGCATGATATCAAACAAAAACTCCAGGAGTTCCTTTTAAATGTGAGATTGCATGTTCATACATAGTGATCATGAAATATTTGCAATGTAATATTCGTAGAAAGCAGAGAGAAGTCCAACAGTTAGTAAGGATCTCATGTCAGCTGATGAAGGTATTCACATGGGATGAGAAAGGTCTAGGTTGCTTCAAGACATACTTACACGTTACCCAGTGTCTATCTCATGTTAAATATATAGTCTTTGGAATACAGAACAGAATCCAAGTCTCTTTTCTCAAGTGATATTTTGAACCAGTAGGCTACTGAGTTGTCATTATGCTTGCTCTTTTTCAGATCCTATAAATTTTAATTATTTTCTGCACAGTGAAACAGCTTCAAAAAGAAGAGAGAAAAATATTCTTAACGTATGTATAGCCTACATCCCAGATATCAAATTAAGAAGCTTGGATGTGATGTTGAACCTATTCCTTACTGATTATATCTCTGCTAGTATGTGTAAATGGGAACATATTTTGGGTAAGCACACATGATTTTTCTCTCAGTTGTGCTCCAGAAAGGGAAGAGATGATTTTTGACCTCTATATATGAGCAGGATATCGAACAATTATGGAAAGCATTTGGAGAAATTACCAAGTCTTACATTCTCATTGTACTTATGTATTTCATGAGTTCTGAAACTTTCTAAGGATCAGGATATGTGTGTATACACAAAAAACATAATGAGAAAATACATGGGAAAATAATTGTCAGAACTTGAAACATATAAGAGTTTCACATTACGACTAACAAGCTGCATTATATCCACAGTTTACATTAATCTTTTGTACATCTCAGGTGAAACCCTTAACTTTCTGAGTGATTTGCTTAGAATTGAGCTTTATCTGTTGGAGTTTTGTTTTTTTTCTCTTTTTAGGAGAAAAATTGGTTTAGCTTCTTTTCAACCAATAGAGTTTTTGATTTTTGAATAACCCTATTGCTAACCCATAGATGCATACTAGGTGAGTACTTAAAATTTTTAATGATATCACTTTCAGATACTGTGAGAGTGAATGAAGTGCATGAAATTTTATTCATGTTATTTTACCAAATTTCTTCTAATTTATATGGACATGTGTGTATCTGTCCTTATGAACTAGATATTGTATGATCATATCCATTGTTATAAAGAAATATACAATTAAAAATATAAAAACTACCTTTTAAAATAATCAAGGTATTTTGCAAATTCAAACTGACAGGAAAAAAACTAAAATATTAGTTATTAATTGATTTGCTGAGAATAAATACTAAGAATTTAAAGTAATGAAATTACATAGAATTACCTGGGCACTGGAGTCTTCTAACTTTATAACTACAATTGTAATCTCCATATTCTAAAGTCTAATGAAGTTAAAACTGTAGTTTAGTAATTTTTAGTAACTTTAGTTCACTTTTAATTATTTTTAGTAACTTTAGTAATTTTTTTGCCTTGTTTATTGTTCTCGTTGTTGTTTTAATACTATGCATTTTTAATTTGTCTCCTTACCAGGGCATTTGTTTCATTGCTTGGGCAAAGATGAAAATGAAGTCAGAACCCTCTGAAGAGAAAATGGTTAAGTGTGCCTGCTTTAGAATTCCTTGATTACTTACTGCCAAGTTTACATGAAGCCACTTCTTGTTGTCATTCATGAGGATGAGGAGCAGAGATTCTCAGACCAAAGGCTCTCAGTCCTGCTTTACTGATAACAGTGCAGTGGACCCAATGGAATATTGAGTAAATGAACAGCTTTTAGATGACACCAGTCTGTTGCAAAAATTGGCACTGAAAAAATAAGGCCACTTCTGCAGGCGAGTTTGAAACTCAAAAATTGACCAGTGGGCCTGTTATACACTACAAATAATAGAATAATTCAGATTGGAAGGGACCTCAAGGTGTAAACCAATCTCCTGTTTAAAACAATGTCACTACAGGTTCAGATCAGGTAGCTCAGAATTTTGTCCAGGTGCATTTTGAAAATCCTTAAGGACAGAGGTGTCATAACCTCTCTAGGAAACTTGCTCAGCTGTTAGAAAAAGTGTTTATTACTTATGTCTAGTTTTATATTGGATCCAATCATGCAATCATTGGCCATTTCAGCAAACAGCCAAACAAAAGAAAATCCAGAAGTTAATTTTATCTGTATTAAAATTGCAGGACCAGGTTTATCAATGCTTTTGCTTAGTTGGGCCATTTTCTTATTTGGCAGGCATTTGATTTCAGTAAATATCACAGAACTGTAAAGAAAACACACCATGCTTTCTGAATGCTATGCATTGTGTATTTTATTCTGGGAAATTATCCACATGACACCATACCCTTTATGTTAAGCTGCTTGATTAAGTTGAAAAGGCAGAATGTGTTATTCAGC
Source organism: Sturnus vulgaris (assembly GCF_052056855.1). NCBI lineage: Eukaryota > Metazoa > Chordata > Aves > Passeriformes > Sturnidae > Sturnus > Sturnus vulgaris. Next base: position 88,226,920 of record NC_142245.1, on the reverse strand, counting down.
TAATTATCATTTTACATCTCTTCATTTGGATATCTGCTTGCAGCTGATGTCCCTAATGTCACTTAGTTCTGGTTTTCATTTATTCTTCTATGATTCTATTTGTTAAATAGAAGTGACAAGAGTTAGGTGCAAAAGTAAAGGTGATATAGTAGAGAATGAACTCGTGGAGTGAGACAGATTTGCAAAAGTAACAGCAGTGTAATTGTCACTTCTTTGTGCTTGTTGTTTCATGCAACTACTGAGGAGATCAAAATGTAACAGTTGAGATGATCTTCTGAAGCAGAAATTTGAATTCAAAATTTAAAAAATTCCTTGATTTGAAAAATTCCTTGATACCTATTTTAATGTATCTTGCATATGGTATAGCTTTAATTCATTTTCTCATCCACCAAAAGAAACAAATTATAACTCTGTAATCCACTCTGTCCTTGGGATTTTAAAGATTGGAAATTTTGAGGTCTTTTTAAAAATTTATGTCTATATGGAAGAGCGGAATACTGCTAACATGTCAGCCAGCAAGTTCACATTTGTTTCCAACAGAAAGAATTCATAACTCCCCTGCTGATTTTGCCTAAAGCCTTTTTTATTCTTTTGACTTTTTACCTATATAAGTTGATAATTAGAAAAGAAGATAGCAACATTTTTAAATTACAAAAAGTCTTAAAATACTTAGATAAAGAAAAAGAAACTGTTGTCTCTTTCTTTTCTGTCTTAATACGCATGATTTCAGATATTCTATGATTTTGTAATTATTCCTGTGAGGTACAGTGTACAAGCTGTTTATATGAGATGAATGGAAGCATGAAAGGTAAATGCTCCATTACACTCATAGTGTATTGCTTCTTAATTTATATCTTGCTTTGGGCAATGCAGGGGATTATTTTGGCAATTTCTGTACGGCTGTTTCAAATTCTGTAGATTTATCTCCCAAGGCTGCTTTTATTCTGATTTGAAAAGCTTTTGGTAGACAGAAATTTCACCATGCGTTTATCAGATAAATTTCCTACTTATCCTATTTTGCTTATGGCAACATAGTGGTTTAAGGAGAGAGAGAAGCATAATGACCATGACTTTCTTTAATGGGACAGGAAAATGTAGAGCTTGAAGACAATGAATATAATTACATTTTTATGAGCAATCATATAAATATATTGTTAAATTTTTTCTCTTAAGCAACATACTCAAAATGAGAATACAAGTTACTAAAATCAGCCTGAATAGGTTTTCTGTATATTTCCCAGAGTATTCCTTCTGCCTTATCTAAACCCAGTACCATTGTAAACCATTAGTTAAATGAACCTTAATCACGATAGGCAAATACTTTTGTATACAAAGCTGTTTTCTCAGTATGAGTCACTGTTACATATGAAAAACCACTTTGATAAGAAATAACAGCCTGACAAAGAAAAGTGAGCTTTTCTTAAGATTCAGTTTCTCCATTTGAAGCAGAATATGTTGTGTATCTCTAGCATTCGTAGAAGTAATTTTTGTTCAGAGGAATTGCTCTTTCCTCAATGGATTGAAAGATCTGGTTGAAATAGAAAGGACCACCACTCCATGCCAGGCAGAACAATACAATTGCTGCTTGTGTTGGTTTGGGGTCGTGTAGAGTAAAATTTCTTCATAGTAGTTATCTTTTGTATGGGGTTATCTTTTGTATATGTGATTAAAACATTGTTAATAACAGACCAATGTTTCATCTGAGCACAAGCAGTGCTCAAATAACATTAAGGTTTTCTCTCCTTCTCACACCACCCTGTCAGTGAGAAGGCTGGGGATGAACAAGAAGCTGGGAGGGGACACAGACAGGAGAGCTGACCCCATGTGACCAAAGGAATATTCCATACTATATATCATCATGCTCAATGATAAAAGCTCCAGGAAGGAGGGAAGAAGGAGGGACATTTGGAGATACATCATTTGTCTTCCCAAGTCTAAGTGTCTGCCTGCCAATGAGAAGCAGTAAATTAAATCCTTGATTTCCTTTGCTTTTGCTCTGTCTTTTAAACTGTCTTTATCTTAATGTGTGAGTTTTCTCACTTTTACCCTTACAATTCTCTTCCCCACACCAATAGGAGTTTGTCAGCAAAAGGCTGTGTGTGGTTTTAAGTGTTATCTGGGGTTAAATCATGAATTCTATATGACTGTGAAAAAATGAAGAAAAGAAATATTAGAAAGCCACAATTGCAATATGAAGACAAGTCTTACAATTTGGCTACCATGCAAGCACAGTTCTCTTTTCAAATAATTTACATAAACAAAGATAACTGACACAGATCTTCAAGTTACAAATATGGTGTTTTGGTGCTGATCTATTTCAGCTGACTTAAGATCTCCAAACAAAATGACTAAGTTAGGAGCTCAACTAAACCTGAATTAATTTCTGAAAAGCCTGTCATATTCCATCAACCAAGTAAGGCAATGACAAGGGTCTAAACTACACAGTTATTTGTATAATGTCAGATGGGATGGAAACTGGCCCGTTTTTTAACTCCACAGCATTAGTGAAGCTGAAATAGATGTACAATTTTTTTTTTTTAAAAGTTCAATTTTAGAGCTAATTTTTTAAAAATATATGTTTTTGCAGTGATTCACTGTATTTCTACATATGCATCTCACAACATTCAAGAAGTTTCATATTTCAGAAAACCAACTTTAATATTTATCTGTTTTATCTTCATATTTTCCAAGTGTCTGTCCCAATGAGGCAAAAAGGAAAATTTTATGATTATAAAAAATAAGCTTAAAAGACGAACACTGGATTCAGAATTGAGAAATAAAGGCTTAAAATTCAGGCAACCTTCTGTGCTGAAACTTTTAAAACAAATTTGGACAAACTCTAAAATATTTAATATTAAATACTACTTTGAACTTGGATTCACAGATCCTTTAAACAATTTATTTTTACTATTCTCTCACTGTCTCATGTGACATCTTAGCTCCTGCATGGATATATATACATTTTGTCCTCCCACCTGAGGAAGAAAAATACACTCAACATATTGCATTGTGCTGTAAGGTGAAGCTGCCCAATATGTGGCCCTTAAGCCACATGAAGTTGATAAAGACCTTAGTGTACTCCCATGCTGGAAAAACTCCTACGCTGGACCTGGGACTTTAATTGATCTCTTGACTGTATGGGACTAAGATCAGGAGGCAAATCTGAAAGAGTAGAAATGTCAGCGTCCACAGGAGCCTCTGAGTTGAGGTGCCTGCCTAGCCCACTTCTTAATGGAAACAAGGGTTGGAGAGAAACTCTCACATTTGTTTAAAAGCAAGTTTTTAAGAGCTTCTCCACACTGCAACTGTACAAAGCATGGGAAATATATTTAGTGGCTTTCAAGGTTATAGGATCTGGTTTGGAAACTCAGAAAAATTCATATAGATAAAATAGCCACTGACATTTTTTAATAACCGTTGAAAACACCATGGACATAATAAGATTTATATTATTTACATTATTGTAGGAAATATTAACAGCCAGAAAGTAACCATTTATTTTTTTATGTACATATTTGTATAGAATGGGTAACATATAATATGTCCACGTCTGGATTCTCTGCCAGATGGAGGCAGACATGAACAGAGTTTTTCAGAATTATGGAAAGGTTTATGTTTATTTAAATATAAAGATACCTTAAAGCTGGAGCTGTGAACATGAATAAAAGCTACGATATTTTAAACAACTATTTGCTAGTAACATTTATTTTAATAACCCTGAAGGTTTTATGATTTTTTTTTTCAAATGTGTTAACTACTTTCACCATAACTCATACTGATAAAAGAGGATAAGCCTTGAACATGTCAATGGATAGTCTTCTTTTATGCAGTAGATTACTGACCAGATTTCTTATAGTCATACAGAGAGGTTTAAAAAACTATTTACGGCTAACTTAATATCAAACCATAGTCAAACTGACTTAGGTACTCTGTCCTTACAAGATCTTTCAGTCTTTCAGACTGTCTTATCATTTCATATCTATCAGAATACACATAAAAACTAGAACTTTCATAATGGAAACCTAGAGAAGTAGATGCAGTGCTCAGCAGTTATGATGTTACAAGTTAGGACTGATTCAAATACCGTGTCAAATCAGAATAAAAGGTTCAATGAGTACGAGTTTCTAACATTATATATGAATGCTTCAGCTACCACTCATTTTGATGTAAATCTCTCCAGCACTAGATGTAAGGCTATATATAACAGAGAGAAAATCCATTTTAAAGGCAAAACCCAAGAGAACTAGATGTTGTCAGCATCATTCTGCCCTCATGCTCTATTACATTGAGATAATTGAGATACTTTGGACATGACACATAAGTTATGTATATTTATATGTATGCATGTGACCATATAGCCTGGTAATTCAAATAAAAAATGAGGTCAAATTTTATCCCAAGGTAAAAGGAATATGATGACATTAGGTATGGTCTTGTGCTGTACATTGCTGGACATTTGAACTGTACAGCATCATTGGAAAGACACACATATATATAAATAAATGTACTTCTTAAAATAAATTTTTAATTATACAGTTTTGGTGCATTTTTGTTAATACTACACATTTGAACTGAGTAGCTTGATAGACATAGATTGAATTTTTCTATTTTTAAAATTTTTTTGCTATGAGAAAATAAAGCAATGATATGCCATTTTAAACAGCAACATTTTCCTAGAATATTTAAGTATGAAGTTACAATAAGCTCAAACCACTCAGGAAAACACATTGCTACTGACACTGAAAATGCCTGTGTCTATTTCTAGGCAAGTATGGCTTTTCATTCATTTTTCTTCCAGGGCAGAAATCAGGAGGAAGATGTAAACTCATTGAAGATGGGATTATTGTTTAAGTTTTGTATTACTCAAGTACTTAAGGGACATTTTTAATTTAAACTTTAATATATCAGCTATTATTTTTCTTTCAAATTTACCTTTTTTCTGAAGGCAGAGGAATTAGAATCAGTCTTATGTTATGGCTTAGAAGCTGCCTGATTTGCTAAGTATGGCATAAAAGTAACTCTCAACTTAGCTCCTCATTTATAATTTAATCCTGAAAGGGCTATTTTGTGTTCGAATATATTTCTTACATTTCTCTAAAGCTTATAGTAGGATATAATATTCAGAAAAAAATAATTTGAGCAATAGTGTTTGGAATTTCTAATGTAAGATCATGAGGAAAATAATTTTATTAAATCAAGTCTTGAATTGTGTTTTAAGCGATTGACACACATGCCAGTTTCAACTGAAATTGTACCAATGGCACATGTAGTTGATACAATTTGGAAAGAGGACAGTCTTTCACTTCATTTTCAGAACACTGTATATACTACGGCGCTGAACACATTGAAAATGTGTTTTATTGAAGAAACATAATATATCTGGGCCTCTGGAGTACCACACAACAGAAGCAGAAAGATATAGAAACCTCAGGACTACATGTGATAGCAGGCTGGGTCTCATGAGAGCCTAGAGAATCCCTTCCCTCGACGAGTTGGCCACACTTCTTTTGATGCAGTCCAGGATACTGAGCTGCAAATACATTTTGCTGGCTCATTCTCTATTTTGTCATCCACCAGTACCACAGGTAAAGAATTTGAAGAATTTGCAGCCCATTTGTAGTTTCCAATGTTCAAAGAGTAGCACAAAATTTATGGTCAAATTGATGTGTACTCCTAACTTCTTCACTGATAGTGAACTCGTCAAGTAGCGCGAAAAAAAAAAAATATTCCTAGCATTTCCATCTGGCTAGAAAATTTTGGCATATGATGAGCTAGCCTTGGCCTTTTTTACTCACATATTCATCAATCTCTTGGCCAGATTACAGAAATGTGATATACCTGGGCAAAAAGCCTGGAGTGTTTAGGAAATTCAAACTAAATACAGAAGTACAGACCACCAAAAACACATCAAAGCAGTGCGGTACTTTCTGTAGTAGCTTCCATAAAATTATGTTCATGACACATTGTGGCTTCATTCCAAGGTATCTGAAAGATCTCCAGAAGTCCTAAAAGTTCAAAGATAAAGATTTAGTTTGGCTCTTCTAACACAATAGAAAACATCTTTTAAGAGATAGATTTTCTTAGGAATTTCTAGTCTATAGAATCTCTTACAGAAATGAGATTATCACTGATTATTAGTTGAGCACCACTATCATATTTTGAGATGTTTTATAGATTACTGATAGCATTTTAACCCAGGGTAATGTTTAACTATTTGTAGCAGTAGAAAAATTTTCTATTAAAATGTTGAAATTCCCTTCTGTTGTTTCAGCCATTAATCTTCTAGCACCACTAACTGCAATTTTATAGATATATGTGTATATTAGAAGTCTTTTGTGTTACCTCTTTTTCCTCTTCTCTAGTCTCTTCTCTATTCTCTTGCTTCCATCCCCTTTCCTTACTTCACTTTCAACCTTTTCTAGCAGATTGTATTCTTCCAATCATTCTTTGCTTTGCTTGTTCACAATTTTGTCCTTTGTTTGTTCACAATTTATTCACATCTTTCTTAAGTTGTGATGCCTAAAGCCAAGCAGTGCAACCCTTTTCTCTGTAGTCCCTGCTGTAATTTCTGCCACAAAGGATTTAGCTGTCATTTTACAGGGGTCCAGCTTTGATACATTCCAGCTGTGGAACCTTAACTCAGACTGCTGAGACAGAGCCATGACTTCATCTCTATGGTGATAAGAAAAGTCAAAATTACAGAGGACTACTGATCTGCGATCATTATTAGATCAAGAATTCAAAAAAGGAAAAGAATTCACCTGCAGGGAAAGATAAAATCTTTAGAAAAACAGTGCAGAGAGGGCTGACTAATCCAGGATAGTCAGGATCTGCTGTGCTGGGTTCAAACTGTCAGGGCTGTCACTGCTGATGGAGCTGCACAAAGGTGACAGCCCTTGATGATGGCTCCCAGGAGCCATGACCACTGACCCTTCCCTCCTCACCAAGCTGGCTGGTGAGGGCTCTCCAAATGCTGTACTATCACTCTTAACTTCATAGTTTGCTAAATAGCATCTGATTTTTATGTACATTATCCACTACGTAATTGATTTAGACTTATGAGTTGCACATATTCTGCATGAAACATCTTTGTGCCCAGCAAATGATGCCTGAACAAAGCAATCTTAAATTACTTTAACAACAATGTCCACAAAATAGAGACCTTACAGGTCTTCGCTGGTGTGGCTAATTGCAAAACACATCATCTTTCAACTATCTCTGACCTTTTCTCCATAGATCTAAATATTTTAAAACAAAAATAAATTGAACTACATATACAATATTCACAATATAATCCACACTATTTTAAAAACATAGGCCCTAATAATGGCAAAAAGACCATGATAAATGTCAATCATGCTGTTCAATGAACTCCTGAAAGAAAAGCTTGTTGAAACGTTAAACATTAGACAAAATAAATTTTGATTATTTTAAAGGAAGAGATAGATTTGGTTGTATAAGGAAGCAAATAGTAAGAATGTACACAAATGATACTGTGTTAGTTGTGAAATGAATAGCCAACTTTGGATCCTCATCAACAGTTATTATTAAAACAGGCTGCTTTTTGGGTCTCAGAATTAAATTCTACTCATTTTTCATTTTTCTTTTTATTGTGAGGTGTCAGGGAAATTCCAAAGCACTAGAGAAGTGCCTCTCTTCTGTAAGGGCAGTTTCTCTTACTCCTATTAACAGTGATGGAAGGTTTTGGCCAGTTTGATAAAGGGCATTTATAAAAGCAACTGACAGTTTTCGTAACCTCTCTGCCTTGAGAACAATAGACATTTTGAGAAGAGTGTCCTTGAGGGAATTAATTTTATCTTACTCCCCTGCTGTTAAAGAAAACAGAATACTTGTAAAGATACTTGCAGAGCTCAATATTCACTGAAGAAATACTGACTGAAAAGTCTTTGTTGTTATACAGATATTTTTTACTATATTAGGATTTTAGGTATCTATAGAGGTTAATTGCATTTGAAATTAAAATAACAAATTAAGATAACAATTTATTTCAATCAGGTGGGGCCTTTTTCTATTAATATATTCTCAAGGTTTTTAATAATTAGTTTGCTTATGACACTTCAGGCAATTCTTCCCAAAGATTAAATGCAGTATTCATCATATTTTGTATTCTTTTAGTCATTATGTCAAAATTTAGGGACCTCTCATCAGTCTTTAAGGCATCAGCAGTCCTTGAATACCTTGTTTAAACTGTCAAAATCATGTTGTGGCATATATATGTGCACTTAACAAAAACAGTACATTTATACAAGGTCATTTTGGGATGATCCATGATCTACTCTAACATGACTCCAGACTAATTTCAAACTCTTTTGTTTTTCGAGATTTGTTTGGGGAAAACTCCGACTAGCTGAATATCTTTCTGATCCTTTAGCAGTGTTTGAGCAAGTTTGTCTTCATTCTTAAACAATGAAACGCAGGGTTTCTATTATTTTTGTGTTGTCATAGCAAATAGCCCATGTTCTTGATTGTTAATTTTACCATTCAAAATCAATAACAACACCCTGTTCTTAAAAAATTAAAAGCTTATAATTTTTTTCTGTTTTCTCTATTTTCCTGTGTGTAGTGACAGCTTAGACAAATGTTATATTAATCTTGTGTATTTTTATTCCCCTTTTAAATAACATTTCAAAAGTAATCATGAAAGGATCTTTTTACTGTCAGCATATACTAGGGCAAAATTAACATTCTGAAAAACTACACCGAATATTAAATGATACTCTCATGGAAAGAATTTATAGGCTAAAAATCTGTTTGCAAGCACCCCATAAAACATGTCACTTCAGTCAGCTGCTTTGGATTGTCTTACATGTAAAATATTGATTCCAATGGTGCTAATTTCTGTTACTGGGTATCAAACTGATGGCAGATCAAGTAAAAAATACAAATTTGCCCTAAATCTCATATTTTAAGTAAACCCTAAGTGTGCAATATCAAATTTTTTATCTAATAAAGAGTGATTTCATTTCAGGTATTTGCTCAAGACTTGGTAGAACCACATGAACTTCTTTTTTTAACCTGAGTATTTCGTTCAGAACTCTTCCTAGGTCTAGTTTCCAGCTTGGTCACATGTTCAGAACTCTGCAAATCTGATATCTTGTACTGCAGTGGCAACTGCCCAAACCCATGTTTTATTGAGTCAGATCCAAAGTCTAGGAAAGACCAGCCTTTCTATGTCTATTAGAAAGATGATTCCTTTTTCCATAGGACATATAAATACCAAAATGTAAGGAATTAAACAACACAGTGCTTTCACCTTTCTTTTAAACAAAGGAGATACTTATTTAAGGCTAAAGTTCCTTAAAAAATGAAGTCTCTCAGACATTAAATAGCTGCTTCTGTCATCCTTTTTTTTTTTTTTCTTTTCAGATAGTTACGGTTACAGCTTTTGTGCTTCCCTGCAAAAATGCTCACATTTTATTTACTCTCTGGCTCATATCTTTGAAAATGGTCCATTGAAAATAGCCACCAGATGCAACACTATGTTCAGTTAAGTCCTGTATTTGAACAAAAATGTTCTTCCCAACAGCAGGAAATTCAGGGCTTTATTGTTATTCTCAGTGTTCTGTAATTTTGGATGTTTCTGCCAATGTGTATTCTGCTATTTTTCTTCACTCCAGTGATATATTGTGTTATTTTTCCTTTACCTTTAGGTAACTATTAGAACCCTTATAGATTCAGCTCTATATACTAGCATTTTCACATGGAAAAATATTTTAAAAAGGAAAAGTAGGAATTTGCCAAAAGTCTGTTATCATTCCTATTACAGAGAGTTGAACAATTGAGGCAGACTGTGCTAATTTTGTACTATCTGCCTATATGCAGCTTCTAAATTCTTTTAGATGTTTGTGATGATAGGAGACCACACCTAGAATTCCTTATCAAGGTGGCAACTGGAATTCTGATAATATTCCAGAAAATGCCAAAGTGAATAGAACTGATCTTTTACTAAACAACTTTGTTGAGAGCTAGTAGTTGTTCCTTAACTCCAAATATTTATAGCCTTAGAGAACAAAGGAAAATGGCTAAGTCCTAGAAGGATGATTTTGTTTGTCAACTCTGTATGAATACACCTTACATTTGGAACCAAGCATTGCTAGGAAATGTACTGACTTGAACAGTAGAAGTAAAATGGCTTGTGTATCTGGAAAATAAGAACAGTTTAGCCATAATGTTTATCATAGAAAGTGAAACCTGCTTGTTTGAGAGTCAACCTAGAACAGCTAGAACACGTTGAGCAAGCAAAGTCAGAATCTGGAAGTGCTGAAGGAATATGACCTAAAGGCAGAGCATATTTTAAGAGGATGATAAGAACAATGAAGACAAAATGACTCAGGGTTTCTTACTTTATGATTGTTCTGTTTCCTAAGTAAGAAAAAATTTATTTTAGACTCATGGGAAGCCTGCATGTATTATATATCACAACTGTTATATATCTTTGAGGAGCTAAATAATACACTTAAAAGCAGGTTTCAAGGCAGGACCCAGCACAGGGTTTAAGAGATCTTCATTGTAGAAATATTGGCACTCAGATTTGTAGGTCTCAGTTCTTTGCTGTGTGTCTAGGGGATATGGTAAAGTAGACAAGGAAAGACATTTCAAGGCAATTTAAAAGAATACAAGTCCAATACTTATATGTACCCTGCAATGAGAATAAAAAGCAGGTGTAATAGCTACTTTCGTAAACCAATGATCTTGATTTTCAGATGAAAAACATCAATTCAAAAGATGCAATCAGTATGCTGTGAGTGTAATTTGTGAAGAAAAGGCAATTGAATAATATGCCAACCCAGTAAGAACCACAATATATATATTTTCTGCTATAGACTTTCATGTCTTCTCTTTGATCCTCACATTCTATAGCTTTCACATGTGAGTAGGTATTATCTTTTACTGTTTGGTACTATTTATCTTTTACTCTATTATATGGATTTATCTTGCTGAAGTTCTCAAAAGTAAGAAATAGTGAAGACATATAGCTGTATGCTACACCAATGCAAGAGACTTCAGAATGCTTACCTTATTAATTATGTGATTTCTTTCACTTGGATATGTCTCTGAGGTGGAGTAAATAAGGTTCCTGTTAATAAATCCCTTGGGATCGCCTGGAATCAGAGTGAAATGACACTGAATGATTGGTGCATACATATAAGGCAGGATTATTTTAAAATAATTTAATTAAAGCATAAAGGTGGTGTTTCGGTTCTTTACTACAAAAATATAAAATTATAAATATAAGGAAAAGAAAGAAAGAGAAGAAAAGTATAGATAGTTGAGAGGAAAGATAGCACCTGTGGATCCAGCAATGAGTCTTTAGAGGTAACTTGTTGACTTAAATGTAGTTTTGATGTCTGTGAGCAAAATAGTGGTTGCAGTCTCGATCTATTTGTCAGTTTACATACATTCAAGATGGCATGGGAATGCATATATCCCTGCCCAGGGAGATGATTCTTCGTATAGTGTAACACCAGGGGGCATGCACAGCCTTCTGATGGAGAATTCTCAAAAAGATTTGAGAGGAGTTTTTGGGTCCTTGGTGGTCCATAGCCTCCTTTAGGGATATGACTGCTCTTTGACACCACCTCTGGTGACAGTGCTGTGTGTCTTATGATGAAAAGGGGGAAGTTGAATTCGAAAAAGCATTACCCCACCTCCAGTCTTCTTAGCAGCTGGTCCCCTTGGTTGGAAAGAGTGTGGTTAAGACATCAGCACCCCAATTGTCCTGGATATTATCAACAACAGAGAAACGTAGACAGTGGTTAGGTTGTTACAGAAAGGAAATCATGTGTGCACACAGGTATGTACATGTGTATGTGTATCTATGTATATAATATTGAGTGTAAGGTGTTCAGCAGACTTCAAGTAACTGAAAATAATTTATTTGCATATTTTCTTAAAATGGTGATAAAAATACTAGGAAAACTGGGATACTGTCAGTTGCTCTAGTTTGGAATTTTCTTTGTACTTTGTGCCTCTGATTCCCTTTGGTTTATTTTGAGAGCAGAATATCAAGAAGATGTGGGTGCCTCTTGGCTTGTTTTCCCTGATTTAATCTTGAGATTATGGCAAGATGCACTGTCCTGCACAAACTACTAGTGTAATCTTACACTATTTAGAGACTCCTTCACGTGACTTGATGTCAAAGCTGACCTTGCTTTGAGCTGGAGATTTGACTACCAACCTTCTGCTATCTCTTGCAAATCAAATTTTATGAGCTGTGATGATACATGATTGTGATCTTAATACTTGATTTTTGACATGATGGTTCTGTCAAGGCTTTATGGGCTACTGAATCTGCCACATTGTGAGTACATACCAAAGAAGCAGATACCCTTAAACAAATATGGATGTTTCATATTATCATGCATTATGTAAAGCATATTTTTTTCATTATTTTCCCAATGGGGAATTTTTCTTAAAATGCACGTTGTGGTTCAGCCCATGACTAGGACAGATTTAACTTTTCAGCATACATTCCTTTACATTATAGTGTTGTGCTTCTTGCCATGACTGTCATAATTTATCATTCCTTGAAGAGGTGTAATAAAAAAATGCAGGACTCTATTTTAAGATTATTCTCCTAGCCAAAGTCTAGGGGGAACGTTATAAAATATGTAGTATGAAAATCTCTCTTTTCCTTTGCAAGGTCATTTCTTTTACCATACTGTCCCTAGGAGAAAATTTAGAATTACAAAACTATTATTTTTAAACATTGTTTTTCAGTCTGGTAAGATTTTTTCCTAAGGGTACAAGAGTATGTTTTGGTGACATATGGCAGTAGGGGTTGCTATGGGAATTACTTATTGTTACTGAACTGTAAGGTGATAACTCAAAGCAAATTCCTGTGAACCGCTTTAATTCATGTGCTTCTTTTTCTCTGAGATTAATCAGACTTTTTTTTAAACACGTGGTAAAACCACAAAATCAGAAAAGTACTTTGAAGATAAAAAATGTATCTGTTCACTGAGTAGTTCTGATTGTTTTTCTGTTCATTCACCTTTCATTCATGTTCTGAATTCAGAATTAAAGGACCAAAGGCAGGGGATGTGCTAAATACATTATGGTGCTGGTAAATGACTACACTACAGCTTTGATGAGCTTTGACAACCTGGAAAAGAGTGATCCAGACTAGCACCCAAAAACCACAAAAACACTGTAGGCTCAGAACCATCCTATAGGAAAGTTCTTTTTTTAGTCCAGTGCATACTTCTAATCAGTACTTTTGGAGACTGTGTTACTTAAAGAAGTTCACAGACAATGCAATAGAATTAAAATTATTTTCCTTCCCAAATAGGTATATTAGATACTCATTTTGAAACATTTGCTTTTCTCAAGTGTGAAATTACTTTTCTTTATGACAGACAACTGGTGGGGGAGGGGACAAAGCTTTTTAAAAGTTGTTTCTATTTTAATAAAAGTTTGCCTATTATTATTGTGAAAATGTATGTGTAGCAATGATATGTATCATTTGCATCATGCACCTGGCTCAAGTATTTGTGACAAAATACACAAATTCTCGTATCTCCAGAATCTTAAAATATATATATATATATATATATATATATATATTAATTACATTGTTTTATTTATAATGTATACTGTGGAGAGTTTCTCTTGGATTATGATTATATTGTCCTCCTCAGTGCAGGGTTCTAAAATGCTGTAAATAGGTTGAGGTATGCAAACCTATTATTACAGCTCTGTGGAATAGCATTTTTCTGTGTGCATAACCAATTTTAAAATTTGATCAAGTAGATTGTTCTAGCTTTAGAACTGACACTGATAGCATAAAGAGGAAGGAAGTGAAATGATTATGTAACTTTACAATCAATAAATAATGAATAGTAATTACTTATTGCACAGTAAATCAATGAAAGAAGATTGTGCCCATTTTCATGTTGTCACAAACACAACAGATAACTAGGCATAATCGATTCAAAGCTAATTTCTAGACACAGAAAGAAATGATTGATTTTATGAATATTTATATGCTCAATGTATGAGTGGTATGAACTCCTGAGCAAGTTAAAATTTTTAAATTGTTCATGTTTATTCTTATTTCAGTCACAGTCCCTGCATCATAGGATTAAATATAAATATTTTTAAAATAAATTCTACAACATTTTGCACTTTTTTGTTTACAATTGCAAGGCAAGTAACAGAAAATATGTTATTAATAAATGCTCAGCTTCCAGTAAAACCTACACTTTTACTCTTGTCCATATATTTTTTATGAAGTTTCTATCAATACAAATGTTGGACATTTTAATCAGGTGTCCAACAATTATTTTGGAAAATTTTTATTAATCTGTAAGTAACCGTTTAGATATCAGTAAAAGGAAGTCATAATGCGGTCATGTAAAGAGCACTGAGGAAGTGCACTAAATAATCTTTTAAAGTAGTCAGCAATGATGTTATAAATTATTTTTCCTTTTTTTCCACCTATCACATAAAGAAGGATGTGAAAAGTCAAATAAAACTTACTATTTTTAAAAAAATGCAGTGAGAAAACATATTTTCTCTAATTTTCCTTTTTTTTTTCTTTAATTCGTAGATATATAGAGGGTGTTACACAGCAAGAAATGCAATTGGCAAAGCATTATATGATTGAAAATCACTATACTGTTATGATCCTGCTGGTTTGTATAGATACCACTGTGTATAATTTGCCAGATTACCAACTTTTTAGATCAACTCAACACATTTTCCAGCTGTGATGTAGACAGGTCCACTAATAGCACATATCTTCTGAAGATTAGACACAGAATTTAATCTAATTTCTGGAAGTATAAAATGTGATGGTACTAATTCATGACTTTTGTCTAAAAGAGTTTAATGGGTAATTTCTATTATTTTTTTAATGGCTAATATTCACTTCTGAATAGGTGAATTGTGTATGTGTGATTATACACTTAATTCTGCAAGCTAAAATAATTCATGTACCTGACCCATAAAAGAAGAGAAAGGTCAGCAAGATGGATTACCAGATCATGCTTTGCCTTAATATGATTGAGAAAATAGAGTGCACTATTTCAAACTGGTTAGAGAGATAATATGATTTGTATACCATGCTTATATCACTCTTCCAAATTATTTGAATGTGTTAAGCAATAGGTCATACCTAAATTGTAATGACTCATTTTGCATTTACATCTATCTAGCTTGCTAGCTAGGAGTCATCACCATTATATTTCAAGGGCCCTCAAACACAGTGATTAAGAGGAGAACAGTTTTATGTGCAAGCAGTGATGTAGCTTTGCAATAAAAAAAAGTAGAATGAGAATTATCCATAACAGATTTTCCACTTGCCATAAGTAAAAGCTCCAATCCATCAACAACTTATTGCAGAGATACACTCATGACAAGGCAGAATCATACTGCCAGCATCAGGAACTTGCCTGACTGCAGTTTCTTCAGAAACTGATGTCAAAGGGAATATTCCTCCTCATCAAAGTGCCATAATTAAATTAAATATTTTAGTTTTAGCTGTTAATTTACCTAGATATAATTCTACAGTGAAGTCTGGAGATGTCTGGAACTGCTTCACTCTCTAATGTATGCTAAAAATACACCTTCACTTTTTATGTGCCAGATATACAGCACATTACTGAGGTGTGGTTTCATCAGGATAATGCTAAACAAATTGAATATTTTGTAGCCCTAAAGTGGATGTGATTTGTTGCTCTTATTCCTCCTTATTGAGATGGACGCACAAAGAGAGAATGCAATTTTCATTTAAAAACATTCTAGAAATTTCTTACCTTTTAATTCTGTATCTCAAGTTGAGGTGGTAACCTGGATCTTCATAATTATTTATACTAAAACATTAATAATGATTAATTAAAAATATCTCTTCATTCTTTTTTTCCAGAAAGAAGTATATGGTCCTTAATTGTATTATTTCAGTTGCAATGTCACTCCCAAAGCACTGTGCCCCAAAATAGAAGTAGCAGTGAACAGAAACATGAAGCAACAATGCAGAAAGAAGTAATGGAGACAATTACTTACAACCTGTTGTTTCGTTAATGAAAGTATAAATGTAGTTTGACTGCAAATTGCCAGGGCATTTTAAACATAACTTGATCTCAGTCAGTGGTGGGTACCAGAAAACAAGGTACAAGGTGATGAACCTAGGACTTACAGGGGTTTCTTAGCTCACACATGACTGTCTGCCTCCCAAGCAACATCATGATATTTTTAAAAGTTAAAGAAAATTTAAATTCACAGGAATTAATATAAAAAAATAATAAAAAACCTAACAGAAAAGACAAAAAACAAAAGCATAAAACAAAAAACAAAACAAAAACAACAACAACAAAAAATTTTCTCTGCATAAGGTACAAAAGATATCCAATATACAGACAAAGTTTGAGTTTCCACTGAAAGATGCCCAATCAGTCATATGAGAAAATGAGGCTGCACATTTCAACTGCAGACAGTCCTTCTAAAAAATAGTTAGTTGCACACAAGATTTTATTTTTCTGTATAATGACATTGCTTCTAAATTTTGCTGTTCAACTCCATAACTACTCAAGACATCACAGAGAAACTAAACAAGGGAGATTACACGTAATAATATTTTTGATGTCTTGACAATTTCTGAGGGCTTACAAGATATTCTTCATAAATTTCAGGAAACATATTTCTAAAAGAAGTACACAGTGCAAGTTTAAAGACATATCCAGACCCTGAAAAGCTTACTCAAGAAATTTCTTAGATAAGCTCACCGGTACAATTCAAAGACAATGTTTACAATATACAGTACTGGAACAGTACAGAGTGCCTGAGGCTTCTCTCACAATATCCACTTCATATAACTTTAGTATATTATATTTTTACCTGCAAAAAATGAGAATATAAACACTTGCCTTCGTTCATAAAGATAAAGATTCTTGGAAGCATCTTGTACGGGTAGTATTTTCAGGATTCAGGTATATAAATGATGAGAAAAGAAGATATACTTGTGAGGTCAGTAATTTATTTTTAAGAATTTATCCTAGTTTTCACAGCCAAGTAGTTCTAATTATCTCAATAATAGAAAAAAAAAATTTCAACAATAAATTGTCCTTATATAAATTCAAGATTCATCCTATTTCTGATTCTATTTCCCATCTTGCTGGATATCAAAAGGGAGAAATGAGCAAGTGGCTGCATGGTGCTTAGTTGCTGGCTGGGGTTTAACCAAAATAAAGCAGAACAGATACAGAGAAAGTCTAAACAGTGTCAGAGTTAACACTTTCATAGAAATTTATTAATTTGTGTTGAAAAGAAACTTCAAAGATAATCTAGTTCAACCCCTGCTGCAATGAACAAGGACATTTTCATGTTACATAGTTATTAACAAAAGTCCACAGGTTGTACCATCCAGAAGTCAAAGTGTAACATTGACCTTTTTGAATATGCATCATAATTCAAATGTGAATTTTAAACACATATAGAGCCAGTCATTATCTGACTGAAACTATATCTCTCTTTCTTGTATCAGCAGATTTGTAAACATTTGAAATTTTTTGTTGTTTGTTTTGTTTGTTTGTTTGGGTTTATTTTTTCTAAGCTCAAAGTTAATCATCATATTACCAAGGAATGATGCAAGACGGCATAGGAAATGTAAGGCTATTCTTAAAAACAGAACTGTATTCTTAGACGTTTTCACAGTAGAATTTTATAATTTTTTCCTTTCATTACTGTACCATGTGCCTTCAAAAATATAAAACAAAACACTTGATAACCGTATAACAAGTAAATATGTCCAACATAACTTGATAAAATATAGAATTCCACAAACAAATATTTTCTTGAGTCGAGGAAACAGGCGACTTACAGGAAAACGTCAGTTATCAAATAACTGTGACTTCAGTGTGGCATTTTGAGTCTGCAGTCTGTTTTCACTCTCTGGATTCACTCAAGACTTTTATCCTGGTCTGACTTACTAGGTAATATTTAAAAGTATAAACAGTAACAACATCTGACCTTTACTCTGATAGGTTCTTGTGATGGTTTATCCTTGGCTGGCTGACAAACACACACCAAGCTGTTTCTCTCACTCCCCCTCTGTAGGTAAGCAGTTAAGCACCACACAGCGGCTTGCTCACTCCCAGTGGGATGGTTGAGAAGACAGGACAGGAAAAGAAAATAAGATGGAGAAGCTCATGGGTTGAGATAGAGACATGAAGTTTACTTAGTAGTTATAATCATGGCCAAGACAAACTCAGACTTGGAAACCTTAATATAATTTCTTGCCAAATAAAAATAAAGGAGGATGGTGAAAACCCGTCAAAACTTAAAACGTTCTCCCTGCACTTCCTTTCACCCCAGGCTCAACTTAACTGATCCATTCCTGACTCTTCTACCTCCTCCACCACCAAGAAGCAGTGCAGGTGGATGGGGAAATGAGAGTTATGATCTGTCCACAGTAGTTCCTTCCTGCTGCTCCTTGCTCCTCATACCTTTCCCTTGCTTCACCTTGATCCTGTCCCCAGGAGGCAGGGGAATTTCTGCTCCAGCAGAACTGGAGCATGTAATCCCTCACATTCTTTGTTGCTGTTGACATCTGCATGGCTGTTTCCCACATGTATTTCTCATGTCTTTCTCACAGCTGCTGCACAGCATTTTTATCCTTTCTTTAATATGTTATCACAGGGGCACTGCCAGCATCACAGATGGGCTCAGTTTTGGCATCCATGGGCCCTTTTTGGAGTCAACTGAAACTGTGTTCAACATGGGGATAACTCCTCATCTTTTTTCATGGAGGCCACACCTGAAACATTTTCTTACCTTGCCATGTAAACCAAATACAGTTTTGGCAACTTAATGATTCAGAGATTTATTTTGTGAAACTCAAAGTCCGAATTTGAATTGTTTTGGTATTTTAATGGCAAAACTGTGTTTCCATGGTGAAAGTGCAATCCTTCAAAATGGAAAAGCTGACTGCTAAGAGGCAACTAACTACTGACTGTGAGACTAAGTATAATGATAATAATGAGATAATTACAGATCTAGTAAATAGGATCTAGTAAAAGAGTTGAAAAGACAGGATATTGTAGATCAAATATATGTGAAATATTCTACATTTGCATGCTTTTGCATAAGAGTTCACCAGCATTATCATGATAATTGAAGCAAAGGATTAAAATATGCACAGTACATAATGTTGTGCAATTATCTCTCAGATATTTATATTGTTGTTGCAAACTTTGTTGAATTTGCAACTAATAACATTAAATTATGTTAAGAGAAGAGGTGGGAAGGATCAGGGAGGGTAGGACCCAAAAGCTGGCAACAGGCTGTCTCAGTGAAACATTCAGTGATTATTCATTAAAGAAATTTAGTTTTCCATTACTCGCTTCTTCTGTTGAAGCATGTTTTTTAGCAAACTTGTAAATTATAATAGTAAATGTTCTAATTTTCTATTGAAACAATTGTTGACAAATGTACTTAGTACTTTTGATGCCCAGCATTTTTTATGCCAAAGTTCTTGTTCTGTTAAACCTCCTGCTCTGTGTTATGGAGGAGGTGGAATATGGCATTTGGTTCCCTACCATATGTAAATATTCACAGAACTGTCCACTTATGAAATTGCTTCCAAGAATCATGATGAACACCCTGTGAGGGTTCTTTACTGCTACTAAAATAACTAGAGAGCAATGATATATTTTTCCTTTGCTTGTTTTGAATTACCTCTAACCTTCAAGAGGCAGGAATACATACCTTCATGACAATATTCTTTAATCTGGTGCCTTATATTTCTAAATTAAAAGACTGTGCATCAGAACATTAAAGTTCTACATAATACTTTCATATTCTGCTACAAAGAGACCACAGTGTTTTAGAGGCCTTATTGTTGATAAAATCTTTTTGTATCAGAAAATTAGACAGAAAGAAGAAAAAGCCTGCCTCTCCCTTTACTCTTTTGTGAATTTCCTTCATGTCTGATTGATAGTTCATTTTTCTGATATTAAAAAACAACAAAAACAAAACACCCAGTAATAAGCAGCTGAGAGAGCTGTGTTCAGAGACTAACCAGACCACTGGTGTATATGTGATCATTCAAGCTCTTTTCCCTAATGACACAGTTATTCAGTTTCACTGGCAAGTCTCCTCCACCTAATATTCTCCCTGAAGTATAAAGGTTTCATTAAAACACAGCTAGATGTAAAACTAAAAGTGAACAATTTACATATTGAGGCCACAATTTTTTATAATTTAAATTGTTTTCAAAGCATCCTTCATACATTAGCAGATTTAATTACTTACAACTGATGATACTGGTAAACATTTTTGGAGACAAAGTGGAAAATGACAACCTTAATCTGTATTTTGGGATGCCTGCTACCGTTGTCCAAGATAATTACTCTGCCTTAATTCCCAGATTGTGTCACATAATTCAGTTTACACAGCTGCTGAGGTTCTTGTGAGGTGATATGGTTCAAATAAAAGACCAGACTTATCCCTAATTCAATTCAGCCTGCGATGCTCGAACTCACATAAAATATGTCAAATACTAAATCAAACTAATTCTATAACTACCAGCTAATGGGCATAAATTTTCCCTTACACTGAAAAACATCTTAAAACATATACTACTGCAATTACACTTTCTGCATCTATAACAAATCATTCATCAACAAAGCACATCAACAAACAACAATAGTGGTAGTCTATTGTCATTGTCTGTGAGTTACCACACGTATAATAGTGAGTACCAGGCTCTGCAAATGGAAACAATAATGAGTACACTGGTTTATTTAACTCGGAGTCATCACCACGGATGACCTACACCCTTCAATAAAACCACTTCCATATAGGAAAAGGACAGGTCCTTCCCATAGGAGATTCTCTGCTGAGGGGAAGAGAAAGCCCAACATGCGGACTGGAACTACTTCTTAGGGAAGTTTGCTGCCTCCTTGAGGCCTGGGATAAAGATGGGAAGAAAAAGATTTCTAGCCTGGTATGGCTCTCAATTGTTATCTATTATAGTTTTTCCAAGAAAGCAGTGATGAATTTGGAACAAGAATTTTGAGTGCAATCAAGAGAAACTTCAGGCTCTTGAGAGGACTGATTAAGGGGTCAGTGGGCTCAGTTTCTGTTTTCTTCCAGTTTCAGGAAATTATGATGTCCTAAGATGAAATTTTGAGGAAGGCCAGCTTGACTGAACTTGATTTCAGGGAAAAAAAAAAGATGTACCAACTTTGGAAAAAAGATCAGGTAACTCAGGCAGACTACAGGGATGTTGTGAGATTACACAGGAACAAAATTAGAAGCACCAAAGCCCAGATAGAATTTAATCTAGCCAGTGCTGTAGATGACAAGAGAACATGTCTATAAATGCATTAGCAACAGCAGGAGGGCTGAAGAGAATCTCTGTCATTTATGGGATATGATGAAAACATAGTGATAAAAGCTGAGGCATTTAATGCCTTGTTTTCCTCACTCTTTAATAGTAAGGCCAGTTGTTATCTGGGTATCCAGCCCACTGAGGTGCTGGAGTGAGTCCAAAGGACAACATGATGCTGATGAAAGATCTGGAGCACAAGTCCTGTGAGAAGCGACTGCACAAATTGGGGTCGTTTAGCCGGGAGAAAGGAGGCTTGGGAAGCTTTAATTGCTCTCTACAAGTTCCTGAAAAGAGGGGAGTCAGTGTCTTCTTCCAGGTAGCAAGAGATAAGACTGACTCAAATTGCTCCACAGGAGGTTTGGAACACCCAAAATGTTGTCAAGCACTGGAAGAGGCTGCCCCAAGAAATGGCTGAGTCACCATTCCTGGAGGTATTTAAAAGATGTGTAAATGTAACTTTTAGGGACATGGTTTAGTGGTGGACCTGGCAGCGTTAAGTTTACAGTTGGACTCAATGATCACAAAAGTCTCTCCCAAAATAAATGATTCTATAATTCTATGATGTTATGATTATATTGCAACCTGTGATAGTTTTAAGACATATTTTTTCATTAATTTATTTTGCCTTTTACTTTTGGAAAATCAAACAATATTACATGATTCCAAATTTGTTTTGGCCTATTTTTAATAGCTCCATAGCTTTACAGCCATCACAGACCACTAACTTGATTTTAACAGTGACAGATTAATTTTATTTGTATCACTATTATTGATGAGTGGCACAAATCAGTAGGTCTAGAAATTATTTTATTTCAAATTGTGTAAACAATGACATGAACCAGTAAGCAGTACTTGCTTCAATTAGACAGTATATATAATTTTCAGGTAGGGAGTCCTAAGTTTATGTTGGGAGGAAGAACAAGGGAAATTAAAGGATCCTTGATCAAGAAACTTAAGAGTTCAGCTGGGCTCAAACAGATCATTGTTTGTCTCTTGATTATTCTTGGTAGCCATACTGATGATATTCCCTAGAATATATATTTTTCCCTAGTGTATTTTTGCTTCATAAGTTACTTTTAAAGATAATTTTTGTGCTGCAGTTTTTGCATTATTTTACGATGATGAACCGTTTTTCCAGGAGATATATTTCTTTTAAAAATCCTTTTCTTACTCCTCTCAAGGAGATTAAGATTATTTTTAGTACTCATATCTATAATGATCAATTCAGTTCATTTCTATCATCTGCAATTCCATTAATGTTGTTATTACAGTACATTATAGTATATAATACTATTGTTTATAACTTTTTACATTAGTAAAACTTTTCACTTTTAGCTTCTTATCAGTCATAAGTGAGTATTGTCACAATACTGAACAGGTAAAGCTACTCTTTATTTAGTATGATCTTCAAAGTACCTAAGGTAAAATTTATTTAGAACATTGGACAGTATCCATTGGAAATCTATGACAATCCACACTACTTTAAAATTTAATCTTCATGCATACCTGTTTTCTCTGGAGAGGTTTTTTCCTTATCTGTTTGTCAGATGTTTCATCTATAAACAAACTATTTTGTGAGTAAGATCACAAGACAGCACAATTGTGATTTTCTATGTTGCATCATTCTTTCCATAAGTCTTAAAGTAATTCTGACTTTTTTATTTACTTTATTTTATATACTTGTTTCATCTATTATTTCTTTTCTCATACTTTTTTGTTAACTAATGACAACTTGGTAAAAAAAATAGATTCCACATCATCAGTTCCACCTGCAGAACACCAGGGTTTTTTTGACATTATGTATCATAATCTTAATGTTATAATTTTGAATACTCCAAATTTTTCTCTGCACTCAATTTAATGACTTTCAAAACATGTTATCCTTATACAAAGAAGCAGATACTTCATGACTCCAGTGGAAATTTTATTTCTACTCTTTAATCAAATTTTTCAGCTGTTTAAGAGAACCTGCTTTAATTACATTATGTATATTGACCCATCCTTTTAAGCAGGTATTTATCTTGTTTCCAAATAGCTTCACATAATTGTTAAATATATATATAATATTTCTGAAATTTCCTTCTTTATAAAATATTCAAGGTTTTCATATAACAGTATTTTTTACTACTTCTATATAACTTTTGATATTTACAAAGACAAACATATATACTACAGGTTCAGCTTCCTATACCTATTTCACACATACACACACAGACACACCCATGATTATCTACATACATTCTGGAAGTATCTGATCAACTAAATAGCTGTGGGCTTTTTATACACAATTTGTATTGTTATAGATTATAATAATATATATTGTTATAATTATTTAACAACAACCACATTTTTAATACTGTTCAAGTCAACTGGACTTTAAAAATAGCGAGACCACTATCTCTAGAGCTTATGAAGTTTAGTACCTGGGAGAAATCTGATTCAGAACTTTCAAATATACTTATATGTGCTCCCCCCAAAAAAGTTATATAATTAATTTTAAATATTTTTGGTTTACCTGAATCTTTTAAACTGTATTTCTTTACAGATAATTCACTTCTGCACAATTTTCTATTACATTTTTAATTGTATTAGCAGATATTGCTGCCAGCTTCTGACGTGCCAGCTGAACACATAATTTTTCCAGGCAAAGTATCTGAACTCACAGGCTTAACAAGCTGTTTCTTAAACAGACACTGATTGTAAAGGTTTCCAAAGCCACTTAAATGTGATATTGATGTTAGTAGTGTGCCTTAATTATCTAGTTTCTCCTTGTTTTAATTAAATTCTACAGTTCTGTGATATATTTCCCTTGTATTCACAATCCTTGTGCATTCAAAATCTAAGAATGACTGGATTTATGAGAGTGTAACAACTCCAAGAAAGAGCTTTTGTAATTCTGATGAATTATATAATAATAGGCAGTTAGATATTATATATTATGAGTATTTCAATAATATTTTTAAAAGTCAACGTAAAGCTCAGTAGTGTCTCTGACAAGACTTAGAAACTGTATGGACCAAGGGGAAAATACAGTTATTGCAGGAAATTCATTTAAATATAAAAATATTTCAGATATACTTTCGAGTTTTCTGATTTGTATCTGGTGTCATGTTGGAGAGAATAGTTTGATTTGGTTTGCTTTGCTTTGCTTTTTCAACTCACAGACACAATAGCGTGGAAATGTCAGTTTTACTCGGTCTATTTTATTTACTACAATAATAACTATATTTGTATTTATATACCTCACGTAGATTAGTTGCTACTTAGTCAGTGTAGGAAGCACAACATTATGAAAATTCGCTTCCCATTATTTGTTGTTATTCTTTGCTCAAATTGTTCAAATTTACTCAAATTTACTCAAATCAGACACTGGTCTCCATTCCTTCCTGCTCCTGTTTGTTATTACAAAATTTGTATTTTTATTGCATAAGCACTCAGTTACAGAGATATTACTTTTCTTAAAGCTTTTATTATTGCTGCAAAATTTGTATCTTGTTTATAGACAACTACATCCATAGTTCAAAAAAGTCCAAAACTTTCTCCTAGATCTTACCACTTCAGGTCTATATAAGTTTCTATCAAACTTGATAACTTTCTTTCAAATATATAGTCTGTTCCCATCACCCTTCTTCAGTGTGAGTAGGCTAGCTACTAAATCTGATCAGCAAATGTTACCATACTCTATATTGGGTTTATACAAATTGTTCTCTTCTCTCTCCCATAATGCTTTACATTTTCAAGAGGCTAAAATTTTCCAATAAAAAATAATAATCTAATATCACCTCCTTTTCCTTAAAATGTCTCTTCAAAACTTTTTAGTGAATTTAGGCAGACCACCCAAAAACCAAGAAGTTAGAAACAATTTGGCTACACATATAGCGACAAGGGAGTCTGTCACAAATCATTTTGTCTTTATCAGCTCGTACTAGTTCTTTATTGCTGTAAACTGAAAAACAAAACAAAACAAAACAAAAACAAACCAAACAAAAAAACCCAAAAACAACAACAACCCCTCCCCCCCCCCCCAAAAAAAAAAATCCATGCCGAATTTCTGCTGAATATTTATATGGCAGCAAGGAAAATAATTTAGATACTGTGTACAAACACTACTACTACTAAAAATCACTGATAATTAATAAATGAGAAAATGATTAATTAATAAATGAGAAACGAATCAATTTCAGTGACAGAGGATCTTGTTTCTACACGGCAAAAGTGGAACAACGAAAACTTAGACATTGAGACTGAGCTGAAATCAATGGGACCTGAAGGGCACTAATGGCATTAATGCCTTTGCTTTTAACACCTCTAAGCCTTTAAGACTAAATTAGTTACTCTTGAAAGGATTTTTATTTTGTCCCAAATACATTTTCTTTTGTTTAAATGTCTACTTGTAATTACAGAATGTTAGTTTCAATTAATGCAGTTTCTCAGAACAAATAATATGAAGATATTTTTTATTACTTTTAGAATAAGACTTTACAGTCACTGATATTCAATGTAGGTTTGTAATCCAAAAATCAATTGTGTCACATTCAACATTTCTAACAATGAAACCTTTGTCTGACAGTGTATTTGGGCTATTAAAAAGTAGGATTATGCATTGGAATGACAACTTCTTATGTGAACACTAATGGCAGTACTAAACCAAGGTTTTGTACAGGTGGAAAAAATTCCAAAGATTTAAAAATAATTCTCTCCTACAGTCTTCTGAAACTTCATATGACAAAGATATAGCATGATACAATTAATGCCTAACCATACCCCTGCGTTTCATGAAATTGTGTCAAATCAATGTTTATTCCATTGCACTCTGAAATACTTTCCTTCCTGTTTTGATTTCAGGAGAATTTTGAAAATTGTGGACAGTCAGGGATGGAATTAAGACATGCTTTACAGTTTTATCATACTACAAGTTTCTCTTTTTGACCCAAATCTTTATCATTTATGCCAATTATAGTTTTCTTTTTGTAGATAAAAGACAGGGACAGGGAACGTTACTGTTGATGACTATGAAGAACTATTCAACCAGATACAATCTACAATGGACAGCTGCAGGAAGGACGGAATTCTGTAGATTTAGTCCAACTAGCTCCCTTACATGGAATTCAGTAACTTTAATACTAGTAAAATTCGTACTTAATAACTAAGGCCTGAAATTTTCTCTAGGAAATATTTTTTGATAGAAAGTAAGTATGAAGTTAAATGTACTAAAGTCACAAGTTATGAATTTTTCTATTTTTAAAAGTAAATATCAGGAAAAAAATATGTTTATATTTAAAAATTATAGCTGGTTGTCCTAAAATCAAAATATTTTAACATGTGCTTGCTATCTTTCAGGAAAACTAAAATTACAAGATGATTTTGAGCAACTAGATTCTGCGACATGGACAATTTGCTACTTGGAAGCACGCCTATAATGTATTTTAGGTGTAACATATCTCGACAACAAGGAGGAAGATGATCTATGTTCTCAATGTTGTCATTCATCCAGAAGGCTCAATCAGCACAGGATGAAAACACAGGTCGTCAAACTAGACCTGTGATTAGGTGGGGTAAAGTCTTTTGGTAATTTTAAATATTATTAGCAAATAAACATGCACTTCAATTTAAAAGTATTTTCAAAAACAACAACAAAGATTTTTCTATTGTAAGAATTAATAGAATTCAATGTTAGCAAGCTATGTCTGATGAGATAGTAAGTCTAAAATATATTTAAAAAATTGATGATAGCTATAAAAATGCCTATTGTGCTGTGTCAGAGAAGAATAAATGTATTAAGATAACTTAAAAATATATACATATGTGTTTAGTTTATTTTTTTGGTCAGTTGCACAAAACAGAAATATGTAACACGGTCCTGAAATATATTTGATATATGCAGTGACATTATACCATGTATTAGGGAAAGGTTTAAGAGAAGAATCACTTTGGAAAGGTTAAAGAGAAGAAATACTTTCTGAGGGAGAAACTGCTTTGCTGGTCCATGTCAATCATTCTGCCATTCAGAGTATTATGCTGTACATATCTTCCCTGTGCTGCAGTAGACTGAGTTTCAACTGTGGAGAGAAAGGATTTTCAGCGGGATGCTACAAAGTGTCACTGATTTGTCTTCTTCTTTGCTCTCTTAATTTCTTCATATATATGTGACTGTTTTCCTAACAAAAAACTTACTTAGATATGGCAATGTTGATAAAATCAGTTTATGTTGCTTTGATGCCAAAAAGCTTTGGCACATCTTGAAGAGAGTGACAACCTCGTTTCCTTTTACATCAAGTGAATACTGCTGAGAAGAATATACATATTTCTTACAACTTTTCTCATTGATGACTGAATCTTTGGTTCACAGTTCCAGGAAATTTTTGAGGCATGTAAAGACACCTTTTTGCTTCAGTCACTCACATTTACATAGATGAAATCGGACCAGAAA
Organism: Sturnus vulgaris; assembly: GCF_052056855.1. Classification (NCBI taxonomy): domain Eukaryota; kingdom Metazoa; phylum Chordata; class Aves; order Passeriformes; family Sturnidae; genus Sturnus; species Sturnus vulgaris. The sequence goes on along the minus strand of NC_142245.1, from coordinate 88,199,138 downwards.
TGTTTCCATCTTGAAAAGAAATTATATCACCAGGCAATTAGACTAATTCTAAATAAAAATTAGAGATCTCGGAGGAAACTTGATTTCTTTTTTAAGATAAGTTTTGATTAAGTAATATAAAAATGTTTATTCAATGTGATCAACAGAATTTATAGCAGAAAATTGCATTTAAAATATATTTAAAATATGTTGTCATTAAACTTTATAAATTTGTACTAAATATTACAAAGCATGTAAGTCAAAAGAAGTTAAAGGTAAAAAAAAAAAGAAATATTTATATTTCATGCTATAAATATATAAATATTTATAGAATATAATTGTTTATGTTTTATGATTACTTAAATTAAGTAAGAAAACCAAAGTTCCACAGGTGTTTGTCAGAGATTTGTCTTAAATAAAGTTATTCTTAAAGAAGAAAAACTGTTCAACTTTTTCCTATCAGTTTTGACTGTAGTGTTTTTGTCATTTTGCCGAATGTGCCAGAACATGGAAAACATCTAAAATTTTGGATGACATCACAATTTCAATATACAAAAATCAAATATGTGAGAATAGCTCCATGAAGAAATTGTTTGAAATGTGCTCCTGCCCCGGGGAGTACAGTTGTTGCATGCAAACAATAATGTCAAAAGCAAGAAGAGAAGAAAAAAGAAAGTAGAAGATGACATTAGCCCAAAGGGTTACCTGAAGCAGACAGATGCAAGAATCACACTCACGGGATTCCTTGTTTGCCATGAGTGAATCACTTCAGTCTTTGAAGATAATTATAACTCCCAAAGAAGAATATTTTGTTTTCCTATAAGAATAAAGAATGAGAAGAGGAAAGAGAAAATGAACCTTCTAATGCTGGTTTGTAAAACTGTTAATCTATCACAAATATAGGCCAGTTTTAACAATAAAAGATGCCTCAAGTATCTCTCGTATGTTTTTGTAGATCATCTTCTTGATATAAAGACCAATTTCTGGTACTGGGGGAAGATGGGGAAAAAAAAACCCATACTGGCCTTACTTTTATTAACAGCAGCAATAATCAATTGTCAGCTTTCTAAAGGCCATTAATGATTAGATCTTCCTCTAACATTCTCATTAAAAAAACAATAGGAAACAGGCAGTGTGGATATTCACTGAGTTTTACTGGATTTTAAAATGTTGGAATTCTTTCCTCAAGTTGGATTTTATTTCTCATCACGTAGCTATGAAATCACAAACAAGAAACTGGACAAAGCTCAAGGTCCATCTCTTAAAGGAAGTTGCCTGAATAGTTCAGCTGCCTGATTATTTTATAACCTTTCTTGATGTTTACTTCTTAAAATGGAAATTTATTTGTCCTTGAAATAAGGACATTAGACCATTGTGTTTCCTTCAGTATTTTTAATTGAGATCTTCTACAGCTAGTCAAGAAAACTATTAGGTTGGCCATTTTCTTTTTTTTTTTTTGTAGGGAAGAATTACCAAAACTGACAAAACCCCCATGTTTTCTCCAAATGAATAATTAAAAGTTATTGATTTTACTAATATTTGGCTTTGCTAACAAAATATTTATGATGCTATATTCTATGACATGTAAGGAAGTGTTAAGATTTTGCTATCAGTAATGCTTTTTATGCAATCACATTTATTGCTATCTCAATGAATAATTTTTATCTTGCATCAGAGTTACTTGGATCCCCTTGATTAACTATTTTAGGAAACAAAGTCTGGAAGGTAAAGATGGCGGAGATAACATAAAAAATTTTGCTTATTAAATTAATATCTTTGATTTTCTCTGTTTTACTATAGCACACATTTATGAAAGTAGTGGATATAATAATTTTAACATTAGTGCCTAGAGTAGGAAAAGAAAATTATGGAAATTATATTCCAGCACATCCTCTCGCCTTCCCCCAGAAGGAATGTCTCATCTGTAAAAATGGCCATAATACATAAAGAAGGGTTTATATCTATTGTCTGTGCATATTCACTTTGTATTCTTTGAAGAAACATGATTACACACTTCCCTTTTACTTCACAAAGCATTTACAATGTTTCATTTTGTGTGTCTTTGTTAAGTGGAAGTAGGAAATGCAATTCTACTAAAATGCTATTGCTGCATTAGAGTCACATCATGTTTTCTCTGGCTACTTGCCAAAGCTTGACATATGAGATATCGACCCCATCACTTGGCACGAATTGCTAGACCAGTCATGTGCTTTCATGGTAGGCAACATTTGTATTGCAACGAATCTGAATTTTACATGCTTAGAAGTGGATATGCCCTTTATGTAAAATCTTCATGTATTTTTGAATCAATAGTTTAAAAATAATTAGAAATCTATATGAATAGTTATATTCTATCTTATGTTTCATCTTTATTGCCCAAATGGGGCTCTTAGGATGAACAGGTACTCCATTTGTACTCTATGAGGACATTTTTATTCCTAAATGAACTTTTGACTTATTTCTAAATCAGAGACACCATGTTGTAGTATAATTATTTCAACGACGTACATGTTATGTGTATGTATAATGCCAAATGAAAACATATGCTTACTTTATTGGTAGAAATTAGTCTGTTTCATTTTATTTTTTTATTTCCTTAAAATTTATGAAATACTGGTCTTTATTAAGGGTTGCAGGAAATTTTATCATACATCCTTAAAGAAGATTACTATTTTTTACACATTCCCTGGACCGTTAACTCTTTTTCATTGTTTGAAATCCTTTTTTTTTGACCAAGCTTTATTTTCTTCACAGTATTTGCTAAGGAGTAATTTGTGGTTTCCCAGCAAATACACTGGTTTCAACTTCCAGCTTTAAATGTTCTCTTCTGATCTGTTATTGCCCTCCACAAGGGTTTGACAAGCTTTACTGCTCCAGCCCCAATCCCTTTCCTCATGGCTCCAGCATATCCACTACACTCAAAGCTGCAGGCAGAACAACACTTCAAAACAAAAAAGCTGTGTAATGTTACTATATTTATTTCTAAATCTTACAAAAGACATTTTGAACCCCAGGGTATCTTTGGCCCTGAGTAACCTTCTGACACATAGTGGGAATGACAGAACAAACGTATGTGGCGGGCACTGCTCATTTGCTGCTTGTCATAAAAATATACATTTCATGATTAGTGGAATGACAACTTATTTAGATGAATGCTTCTTTAGACAATCAGAAAGAAAAGTCAGCTATAACTAATTATAATTGATCAGTGTTATAATAGATTCAATGGCAATAAGATAGAATCCAGCTTCAAAACTGTGTTCTGATAAGCACTCAAATACTTGAAAAAAAGCTGGACCATTTACTCTGCTGGATTGACTTTATATGTTCACATAAAAAACCTCACTCTCATTTTGAGTGATATATTACAAGACAGTAAAAAACCACCATTTCTTGTTGAGATGACATATTTGCTCTTAAGTATGATTCAGCTGCCTAAAAAATACCTATTGTCATTTTTTCTGTCTCTCAGTCTCTAACTCATTCTGATGACACAAAGTTGAAAAGAGATGTGTGCCCTTCTGGACTAAGAATTTAGAGCCAGGAGGGATACCCCAGGGCATCTCAGCTATCCCTACCTGACTATCAAATCAGACTGAACTGTGCTGGTAGAACTCTCTTATCCCCATCAACATTTCAGAATGAATACGTCACTTATTTTAATATCTAGTAGTTTAAAATATCCAGATAAAATCCTGATATTGTTAAATTACTGAGAAATTTGCAGTTTTAATGACTAATGTAAAATCCTCTATTCTGATTAGCTGGTTCAGAAATACTAGCTATTTGTGAAAGATTAACAATATAACTGTGGTGCAGCAATATGAATACAAAAGAAGTAACTTCATATGTAAAAGTACCAGCTTAGTGCTTACCTTTATTGCTCAGAAATAAGAACTTGAACAATATAGATAATTAATGAACATATCAAGTTCACTGTTTATCAGCAATTGAAAAAGCACAGAAAATATTGAGGTAGTAACAGAAACAAGTAAACCAGTGAACAAAACAAAGAACATTGTTATTCTGCTGTAGAAAAACATAGTTTTCCTATCTTAAATTATGTTATAGAGTTAGTTGAAATGGAAAAATTTTGTCAAAAAGATAGAGGCATATAATGAATTTACATTAGGAATGGCTAAGTAACCTGTAACTATTTAGTTTAGAAAAAAGGATAAGTGAAAGGAAATGAGACGAAGAACAACAAAAAAACAGCAGGAGTGTTGCGGAGATATGGTAGAGATAATTGTTTGCAGTCTTTTACAATACAGACATTGTATCTTTCAACTCCCCTTCTCCTGGTTACTATTGCTGCAGAATGGTGCTAGCATGGGTGGACCACAGGACAGCCCAAAAGAGATCCTGGGGATTTTTTATATCTAAGTGCCTTGCTTTGTTATTATATTCTTTCTGTATAAGTCATGAAAATGTAAATATTTTCAAATTAATATGGAAAAATCAAAAGTCACGTGCCTCCCAAGAGCATCTTGACATTTTATATTGCTGGTATTTCAGGACAAAGCAAAATGTAATTACTTCTTCACAATATTCACCTAGTTCATTCCTCATTTCTGCTCCTTCTTTTTTAACGTCTCTCTCACAGAGTCATAGAATAATAGAGTAGTTTGTGTTGAAAGAAGTCTTAAATGTCATCTCATTCCTATCCCACTGCCATAGTCAGGGACACTTTCCACTAGATGAAGTGATTCAGAAATCCATTCAGCATGGCCTTGAACACTCCCAGGGATGGGGCATCCAGAATTTCTCTGAGAATCCTGTTCCAGTGCCTCACCAGGACCACAATAAAGAATTTATTCCTATTATCTAATATAAGCCTATTGTCTTTAAGTTAAAAGCTGTCCCCTCCTGTCCTAGCATAGCCTTGTAAAATGTCCCTTCCTAGCTTTCTTGTAGGTTCCTTTTGGATCCTGGAAGGCTACCATAAGTTCTTCCTGCAGCCTTGTTTTCTTTTGGAGTAAAAAGTCCAGCTCTCTAAGCCTGTTGAAGGAAGAAAAGCATGAGAAGCAAAAGCTACATTCTGCTTTTCAGGTTATTGACAGTTTTTTGGAAGAAACATTCAATGACAAAACAAGCAGATGTTTTTCCAATGTATTGTCCAATACAAGCTCTGTATTTCCAATAACATTTTGGTACAGATTCTTTCAAAAAGAATTATTTCCTTTGGAGTCCTTCTTATTTAGCTGGGATTTGGATGTGCTTTAAATTTATTTAAAATTTAAACTCTACTTTGGGACTAAGAAAAGGAAAACTGCATTTTGATTTTTAGGTTTTTTTTTTCCCCATCAGGAAAGTAATATTTCATTTTGAGACCAGTTTATTTGTCTTCCAGAACAGTATTTTACTACTTGCATTTGACAAGTCTTGCAATTTCAACATTGAAAATACTCTAAAGCAACTCTTGCCTGTTTTCTAATCTGGTAAAGAAATAAATAAAAATTTTCAATTTGAAAAATTCTAGCAAAAAAAAATGCTTTCTATATTAATGTATCATGTGTGTAAAAATTGATTGTTTTATCTTCTGTGCTTTCTTGTGTTACTGAAAAAAATTGTCATTAAAGGAAGTGTTTTAACTAAAGAAGATATCACAGTGTTGTGACATTAATAAATATTGAAGGTGCTAAACAGTTATATTACTTTTAGTTTTTCTCATAGAGATGGGCGGAATAATTATGATATAAGTATAAACAGCCATTCTGGCACACCATGACAATGACTTTGTAAGAACTATTACAGGAATAGGGCAGTAATTACATAGAAGTTTTATTGCTTCAAATAATATTGATGCCATATAGAAGAATAGTTCTTAAGGAATACTAAAAGGAAAAAAAAAGCATGCAAATTCTGTAACTTGACACACAGACTACTTCTACAAATAAAAGGAAAGACATCAAACATTTAAAGTGGAGAATTTAACCAATTCGTGTTTTGACAGTTGAGTTGCAAGATCTCTAAGAAAAAAGAGAAGTCTAATCCATATTGTTAAAATTAGCAAAAAGGAGAAAACCTTCAAACCTGCTACCATGTACCCCTTTTGCTCTTTTTAGTGCTTATACTGCCAGTATGCTTTTGAGCCCCAAAGTCAATACCTCTTTAAGGAGAAAATAAGGGATTGTAGTGATGAATTATGTCCAAAGGTCTTCATATTGTGGATGTGATATTCCTGGGAAGTGATTTCTTCTTACTTGGCCTTGGGTCTGCTGTTGCTATTACAGTGTGTCCTCCTCCTTGGCCACCAGCTGCAGGTTGACAATGGCCTCCAAAGAGCTGGGCACCCTCTGTCACATCCCCAGAGCTCAAGGATAACCTGAAGATGATGCTGTCCCTAGGCCCCAGTGCAGGAGTTAAACAAGATTAACCCAGACTGGGTCAAGCTGAGGCTGAAATTCTGCACTGCTGAATCAGCAGAAAGCCTTCACTCATTTCATAGGAGTAGCAAAATTCATCTTTAGAGGGCTATGGCAACTGCATTGTTGTAGTGCAACACTCTGTACATTACTGTGGAAAGACTGAATAATGGAAAATATTTTTAATCATGACAAGCATTCAAAACTTGTAAACACTAATGGAAGTTATGTTTGTAAATGTGCTAGGAATAATGACTAAAATTTTTTAAAGGAAAATGAAAGATAATAACAGGTCTGAGACAAAGAAGAAAAATCTCTTGAAAATACACTGCTTTGGGCATTCAAAACTAAATGTGAGGAAGTACTACCATAATATTAAATACAAAATACTTAGGTATCTGTGAATATACAGGAATATGTGTCCATGTAGGTGCATATGTGATTATTAGAAAAAAAAAAAGATACATTTTTTCATTAGCAAAGAGATAAATTAGGTGACCTATAAGAACCTTTTCAATCTCTGGTTGTGTGATTTTCTTCTTGTCTGCATTTTAATGAACTCTTATTTATCACCCCAGCATTAATTTAGAAGTTGTAAAATAATTACAATGCAATTGATGAAGTAAACAGACAATTGAATTAGAAAAAGCATCATTGAACTGTTAAGAAAGGTCCTTTCTAAATGTATGGCTGTATAGTAAGTAGCATAATCTCATTTCTATCTTTAAAATTTTCCATTTCTTATATGCATCTTTCTTGCTTCTAATATTCATGCTTTCTTGCTATCTTATTTATCAAACGTTTTGTCTCAATTCACTCAACTAAACACATGTAGTACCATCTAAGATCTTATAGGATATTTTAATTTCCAGCTGCAACCAGACCATTATCTCCATTGAAACCACAATATCTGCCAGTCATATGTAAATATCTTGCATACTTTAAGATATCTCAAATGACATTAAACACTTTGATTAGTGTGACTGAATAAACCACTTTATACCTCGCTAGAAAGCGCATATCTAATATAATGTAACTTTTGTAGCAATAAAATATTTTTGCATTGTTATATGTGGCTTTTCCCTTACACAGATAAGTACTGTGAATCTCCTTCTCTAATGGAATTCCTGTTTGTCTACTGACTAGACAGAGACAAATCGTTTGGATGAGATCTGTAGCTTTTAGGTAATTAAATTGAATCTGCTATAATTATGTATTAAACTTTGTAAAGTAGTTGAAACAGCAGGAGAGTGCAAAGGTGCAACACTGTGCTGAAACTGATATATGTTGTCCTTTTTTTGTGTGATACTTGTGCCAAATTTATATGAGGAGAGATATATTCAAATGCTAGATTTATTCTCTTACTCCATGTCTCAGGAGTAGTGCGGCTATAAACCTACCAACCAAAAGTACAATATTTATGGTTTTTGAAATTTCAGGCTGTGAGTGGATAGGCCTGACTTGGAAGAACATAGGTTCTTTTTCACAAAATAGATCCTGAAATATCACAGACTTGTCTAATTGGGCAGATGAGTCTCTGCAAAAGAGAAATGAGGGGGGAAAATTCTTCTATTACTTTTTAAGAATTAAATTAGTAAGGAGAAGGGAAAAGAATCCATGGAGAAATAAGGGTAAAATATAACAGAAGTTTATTATACATATACAGACTATTATAAAGGGTCCACAGAGTAAGAGGCAGTTACTGAAAATTACATTTTAAATACACTGGAAGAATGCATTTTATTTCCAAATAAAGACTTTCTAAAAATACCTTTTAACTGGAAAATATTATGAAGCTGAGAATTATTAAGGAAGTAACAAAAGACGGGAGCTTGAACTATTTCTCCCTATGTAGATTGCAAATATTGAGTTCCCAAGCAGATATAATGAGAGAATTGTAAACCAGGCAAATCTTATTGATCCATGAAAATCATCTACTCTTTTATTTAGATATTTTAAGAAGAAATTGTAAAAATGTTTTGGTTAAACATGAATTCCATGGAATCCAAGTGAAATTTAAGGCTTGCAGGTAAAATAGATATATTACTTTGGTTTCTTCACAGAGACTATTGATTTGTCATGCAATGTCTGTGGTATTTCCTAAAATTTCACTCTGTTGGGGATTTTTTGCTACAGATAACAAAGCAGTGTATTCCCTACTCTTACTTGAATGGCCCTTTACAGTGTCCAGTTAAAATTATTAATTTTTTTCCCCTAGGGGTTATGTATAATAATTTTCTCCAGTATTGGTTGCCAGCTACTGAATTTTTAGAAGATAATACTATTGGTGTTATTAAAATGATTCAAATATTCTTTTTCTCTTTACATATTTAAATATTAGATTAAAACCTAATGAATATTTGTGTCTATTCCATTGTAACCTGAATGTAAAGCTAAATAAATTGTCTTGTAGTATCTTGCTTTTGAAAATATGCCCTATCACCCCTGGTGTATACATTTAGATTTGTCTATATAAAATGTTTAAAGGGAATTTTTTATTTTTTTTTTTTTTTACTGTATAAAAAGGTCATGTGCCCTTAAGAGACATGGGAAGACATCATCACAAAATGTAACCTGTTGATTTTAACTGAAGAAATTCAGATTGATCTTCTTTCTAGTTCATCAAAGACTGGTAAAATGGGACACGAAAGTGGAAAATATTATGAATCTTCACTCTCTTAAGTAGCTCAATAATCCTTAGCTTATTATATGAAAATAGCCACATCTACCAGCTCCATTTTTAAAACAACTCAATGGTTTTGACCTAGTTTGGGATCCTTGAGTACAACTTATCAATGATAGAGTAGAACCGTGCTATAACAATATTTATGTTAATCTATGGTTTCTAAATGGTACGTTTTAGTAGACATAATCTCTAGCTTCAGTAATCAGGGAGACTATTAGGTAAATCAGATCTGCAAATTTTTTAGGTTTCAAGGTCCCTACAAGAGGGACATTGTTCTCCTGGACACAAGCACGTAAATTCTGCCTATCTCTCAATTTAGAAAATTTGAATCTGTGTTTATGACCCTCTTTTGCAAGTCTCTGACTAGAATCTTGTGCTCCTCAAGTTTCTGAATAGCATCCTAAGGAAAGGGCGACAGATGTCATTTATCTGAAATTTTGTAAATCTTTTGACATGGTTTAAGAAACCCTTAAAATAATCGTTTCAACTCCCATAGGTGGGGACACCTTCCACTAGATCAGATTCAGAGCTACCAGGATCCAACTTGGCCTTGAACTCTCCAAGATGAGGACATCCAAAACTTCTCAGGGTCCCCAGTATTATCCTGCTATTTAAATTGGAAAGAGATGGTTGCAATGGGTGGACTGTTCAGTGGGTAAGGAATTGATGGGACAGTCACATCCAGAGGGTAGTGGTTAGTGGCTCAGAGTCCAGATGGACATCAGTAACAACAATGGTGTCCTTCAGGGGTCCTTATTGGGACAAATGCTGTTTAATATCTTCATTAATGACATAGAATAAGGGATGGGGTGTACCCTAATCAAGTTTGTAGATGACACTGAGCTGAGTGGTGTGGTTGACACAGCTGATGGGTGAGATGTCATCCAGAAGGATCTGGACAAACTCAAGAAGTTGAGCCATGGAAATGTCACGAGGTTTAACATGACCACTTGCAAGGTGCCACACATGGGTTGGGGAAAAACTCCAACATCGATAGAGTTTGGGGCATGAACAGATCCAAAGCAGCCCTGCTAAGAAGGACTTGGGTGTGCTGCTGAAGGAGAGGCTTGACATCAGCCAGCAGTGTCCACTTGCAGCCCAAAAACCCAACTGTGTCTCTGGGCTGCATCCAAAGAAGCGTGGTCAGAAGGGTGAGGGACGTGATCCTGCTCCTCCACTCTGCTCTGGTGAGACCCCACCTGCTCTGCTGTATCCAGCTCTGGGGTGCCCACCACAGAAAGGGCATGGACCTGTTGGAGCAAGTACAGAGGAGGACACCAAAGTTGATTAGAGGGATAGAGCACCTCTGCTATGAGCAAAGTCTAAGAGAATTGGGATTTTTAAGCCTAGAGAAGGCTTTGGGATGACCTAATTATGTCTTTCCAGTACCTGAAGGGAGCCTACAAGAAAGATGGAGACTTTTTCAAGGGTGCAGTGATAGGACAAGTGAGAGTAGCTTCAGTCTGAAACAGTAGATTTAGATTAGCTTTTAGGAATAAATTCTTTACAATGAGTTTGGGGAGGCACTATAACATTTTCTCCAGGTCTTATGTCCTACCCCTTGGAGTGTTGAAAGCCAGACTGGATGAAGCTCTGAGTGACCTGATTTAGTTAAAAGTGTCTCTGTCCATTGCAAGGGGATTGGAACTGGATGGCCTTTAAAATTTCTTCCAACCCAAGCCCTTCTATGATTTTCAGAAGACAGGACTTATAAACATTTCCCTACAGTTTGTGGGAACCAATTCATAGCATTGCAATCCACTTTTCTCCCACTCAACAAAACAAATATGTTGAAGAGAATCTCAAAAACTTCAAAAGAAGGTTACTTTTTTATCTCAAAGAATAGAAAACCATAGGAGCTTAAGAGAGAGCCTTGATCTGGGCTTTTTCATGGCATGACCATAACAGTCTATCCTGCTCTGGAGTTAAAGTTAATTTCCAGTGGATTTTAACATATCAGCTAGGATGTAGCTATTCCTGTAGATTAAACAAAATAATTACACTCTGGACCTTCAGATCAGTCTAGATTTCTTTAGATTTTTTCTTAGGATGTACAGCCTTGTTCATAGGTGAAATGTCCAGATGATGAGTATCAACAATAACCAACTAGGAAATACCAACAATTATGAGGCTATTATTACCAATCACATTGTTATTATCTTGACATGGAAGAGATTTATAATTAATAGAGAATCACATTCCTACATCAGATTCCATTAAATGCAGCTAATACATACATCATACACTTATAATGACTTTGACTTTTACTATATAGCTGTAAAAATGGTTTTCCAAAAGAGCTAGAAAATTAGTTCAGCCTCATAAATTTCAAAAACTATCAAAGAATTTATTTATATTATTTATTCTGATGATTTTTAGTCTGTGAAGGAATGTAAGCTGAAACTAGAATTGCATCAGAATATCGGATTTATTTTGTGTTTTATTTTCACATGAATATGCCTTTCAAGTATTCTCAACACTCCTCTTGCTAATCCTTAGTAAATTAATATGGAGCTGGTTACTATCCTTTATCTCCAAACTGAATTAACAAAATTAACAATTAGAGCCACCATTAAATTTCATTGTAAATAAGCATACTTTACAGATAGTAATTTGAAATCAAACTGTCTTTGTCTTACTTAGCATTTACTAATTGTCATTTTATAAAACCAGTATTTGTAAAATAAATAGTTCTACTCAATTTAACTTAATTAATTGTGCACTGCATAATTATTCCCTTTTCCCTTGAAAGAAGGAACAGGTGGAAAGCAGGAGTCAAAAATTTTCTATGTTATGAGAAGAATCAAAAATGAAGCTACCTAATAGCAATGACAACTTAACCATTCACAGATTTTTACAAATATTTCTATTTAAAAATAATCATTTATTTTATTACCATTATGTTTGGCCTACAGCAATTTTCTTCATGAAGACATAATTAGCATTTTGAATCTATCTTTGAAAATATCTTCCAGCAACCAAAAAAAATGTCATTGAAGTGGTTGACTTTGAACTTTCTGGTCACCATGCAAATGCATTTAAATAACTTTTACATTAATTATAAAATATAATCTAATTAAAAACTATTCCATTAATTATTTATAGATATTAATATGTAAAATTGTGAGCATCTTGAAAGATCAATATGAAGATGTTTTTCCTATGAAGGACAGTTAATCCCCTGATGCATACTGCAGTGAAGTCTTCTTTTGAAAAGTGTGTAAATTATGGGGATTATATAATTTAAGTGAAAATCTGTTTAATTAGCCTAGTTCTTGAAATATATACTATTTTTGCAGATGTAAAGGAAAGATATATCACATTCAATAGTTCTATGTACCGCTGTATGATCCTGTTTCTTCATCCTGTCTATATAAAACAGGCTGTGATGGAATTGTAGAATCCCAGAAAATTTAGTTAAATGTTCAGCAAGTGATAAATAAAATAACTTTCTTTCCTGATTTGCCAAAACTTGATACGTGCTTCTAGAAAAAAAAATTAAAAGCCTTATTTGTATATACAGAAAATTATAACTGTTTTCCACTGAAATGTAAATAGCTGTTCATACACTTATATACCTGTCTTCTATGTATGGAGAAGAGGGATGGAGTTCACAAAGGAATACCTGCCAAAGTCATGTGTTCAACAAATTTTTGGGTATTTTCTCTATCCAGACAAATCATCTCCAAAAACAGATATAAAGGACAGAGAAATTATTAGGTAGAAGAATCAATGGGCAAGAGAAAAAAAGTCAAAGATACTTGTGGGCAGCACACGCAATTCTAGAATAAATAGATCAGTTTTTGCCTTCTGAGATTACCTCTATCCAGAGAGCACAGGAGAAAGACCAAATTCCTCAGTCGATGCACTGGTCTTGGTTTACATGACAAAGTTTGGGGAGGTGAGAGCTTTGAGGACATCCTCTATGAGAAGAGGCCTGTGCATCTAAATAGTTGAATTCTTTTGAATTCAGTTTTTATTTATACGTACTTAAGAAGCAATAATTATTTTTTCCCAGTTCAGTCTCTGTCCATGCTTATTGACAAGTTATTTCCTTGTCTTTCTCTTGACCCAGTAGGTTTTTTATCTTACTTTCTCACCTTCCCCTGTAGAGAATGGGGCATGAAGTAGCAGGTGGATTAGCTGTCAAGTCAGTCAAAGTCAACCCTCCATATGCACTTTTAAGTAAAATGTCTGCAGTAGTCACCCTCTTCGTCCTATCACATTAAGTTATATAATCTTATACAGAATAGGCATTGCAATTATCATATATAAATTGATAACTAGACTTTCTGGCACAGACTGTCACACACACACAAAGAGAACTCTCTGGTACTACTCCCACACCCCAAAGCTGGTGATGGACTCACCCTTGGAGCCTCCAAGAGCCTCCTGGAACAGCCTTGTGAGTAATTGGAACAGATTGTCCATTCCTCTCAGTCATTAATCTGCACTCTTACCTGCCTCTGGACTCTTTGCTCCTCTGGGATTGTGGAGATGAGCCTTTGGTGGTCTGGTGCCTCCTGGGATAGGTCTAGGAGGAGCTGAGACAGGCTATTTCATGGATTTTCCACACCATCCATTTTCTCTGTGTGCTCCTTTGTTAGTATCCAGACAGATTGTAATAGAAAATATGAAAATCATACATTAAAAAATTATGTAGATCTGATCTTATTTTCATTAAAGTCAAAGAAAATTTGTTTCTGTATGTTGTAGAGCTGAAACGAAAGCATGTGTAATCGACATTTTAAAACGGACAAACAAAATTTTTGGCATATAAAATTAAGGTTTATCCCTATAATTACTTTGGCACTCAAAGAAAAAATAATCAAACAAAAGCATAAAAGTAAAATTGATTAATTTTAATTTTTGAGGAATAATTTGTTACAAAGCTTGAATGACTTAAGGAACAATTGATTTAATCTCAAAGTAATGTGCTTATTAAAACTTTTAATTGCTGCTTCTATGAAAATTTGTAGAGGGTGCTATGAGAATTTTATGAGCAAAATCTCAGATTTTTCTGATTATCCTCACATCATATAGAAAGGATTTTTCTTCCAAGTAAGAGAAGGCATTAAATGATACATAGAGAAATTTCAGCGATTTGACCCAAACTCAACTGCAGAATATTAGTGACTTCTTTTCTGACTCTCTGGTGGTTCCATATCACACTCTTTTTCTGCATGTTAAAGTATAATCCCAGAATTTAGGAAATTGCAAAGTATGAAAAAAATGTAATATCTAGCTTTGTAAGAGAATAGTGAGAAACACATGTTCTACTCAATCATACGGTTTGTTTATTCTTTGTATGATGCAGTAATTTTCTAGCCCTCAGACACAGGATACAAGTAATTAGTATTGAATTGCTACAGTACTCTGAAATATGAGTAAGAATTAGAGTACAGGGACACTGAATTCTTTGTCTTGACTTCATATTACTGACAGTATCAGTTCTTCTTGCAAGACTTTTTAAAATTCTTTTCTGTCCCTGACTATGCAAGGTATCTGCTAAGATATGTAGCTCATCACCTAACTTATTTTTCTCATTTTATTTTCTGCTTTCTTCTTATAAATGTCATATTCTAAATATATGAGCCATGACAGAATGTATTATATGGTATCACATGATTTTAATCTAATATTGTATCAAGACAGTATGGAGTTTTCATCTACATTAGGCTCACTAAACTGAATAGAAAGCTGACAACTTGCTCTATTCCATTCTTCATTTTCAGATGTTATTTCCTGATTATTTCCAGATTTCCAACATCTACTAGCTAGGCAGAGAGGTGATTTAGAACAGTGCTGCAGAGAAGGACTTGGGGGTCATGGTTGATGTAAAACTTAACATGAACCTGCAGTGTGTGCCCAGAAAGCCACCTCTATCCTGGGATGCATCAAAAAATGTGACCAGTAGGTCAGAGGAAGTGATTCTGCCCGTCTACTCTGCTCCCATGAAACCTCGCCTGGAGTACTGTGTACAGAAGTGTAGAGTACAGTGTACAGTGTTGGTGTTCCCAATGTAAGAAGGACATGGAACAGTTGGAGCTAACCCAGAGGAGTGCCATGAGGTTGATAAGGGGACCTTGTCTGTGAAAGCAGGCTGAGAACGTTGGGGCTGTTCAGCCTGTAGAAGAGAAGGCTGTGTAGAGACCAAATGAGGATGAATGAGTTCAAACTGAAAGATGGAATTTAGGTTAGACATAAGGAAGGAATTCTTTATTGTGAGGGTGATGATACACTTGAATAGGTTGCCCAGAGAAGGTGTGGTTGTCCCATCCCTGGAAGTGTTCAAGACCTGATTAGATGGGACATTGAACAACCTGGTCTGGTGGGAAGTGTCCCTGTTCATGGCAGGGGGTTGGAATTAGGTGATTTTTATGGTCTCTTCCAACCCAAACCATTCTATGATTCCACAATTCAATTACGTCATGACCCCAACTTGTAGTTATTATATATTTTGTTATCAATTAGCAGTCTTAAGATGTTAAATCTTGAACTGAATGAAGTTTATGTTACTATTAACAGGCAGCTAAATAATTACACTTGAACGTGGCTTCAGATTCAACACATTTTGTCTACTGAAACTTTTCAATAAAATCTAGATTCCAAAGTTAATCACTGTAGTTTATAGCGTATCTGGTCCTTTAAGTTCCTGCAGAATCCATATACTGTGATTCCTGTGAAAACTGCAGGAAACAAGATTGTTCCGAGTTTTAGATAAGGCTCAGAAAAATTTAGCTTAAAAATGAAATTTCTTTTATTAATCTATCTTAGCAAATAAGATTGGACCTTGCTTTAAAAACAAGTAGAATAATTTATTCATATTTCATATACTCTTGATGCACTGGGAGATAAAGTAGTAGTAAACCATATTCATTCTTTCCTTAATTGAATAATGTATGTGCACAGAAGCAACATGATATCTATTTGGAAGCAACTATATCTAGTTTGGATGGGGCCTTAAGCAACCCGATGTAGTGGATGGCATCCCTTCCCATGGCCTTGGAGTTGAAATGATATAATCTTGAAGTCCCTTCCAACCCAAGCCTTTCCATGCTTCTATGATATTATCACAATGAAGTGATTCTAACAGAAGATTTGGCCATTACATAGGAAAGAAAAAATTAGAGCATAGGAGTGATGTTGGTACTCTAGGACAGTAATCCACTGAGTTGCAATGCATAAGTAATCATAAATTCTTTGAAAGGTAGTGTCACAACAAATAAAACTTCATGATCTCTGGCAGTTACTAAGGTAGACCTTTTATTAAAAGCTATTTTGAATCATTGGAAAGTACACAATTAGAAGAAGCATTCCAAGATCTCCAGACTTACAGGTTTAAAAATGTTCAGCAAGTTCATCAATCATGTAAATTTACATTTGCCTTCTACAAGTAAATGTGCTAGAAGCCCTGCAGCCTCTCTCTCTAAAGGCTCATTTGCCAGCTAATCAAGTGTCTGATGAACTATATTTGCAGTGTTTTAGATCCCATAATAAGAAATATGAGACAAAATATTCTGTGTAATTCATAACATATTAGGCACTTGCAGTTTTGGATTAGTATATTCTTAAAACTGTTTAACATTCTGGTAGTTTATAACAAAAATTGCTACACCACACTATTTGAATAATACACTCTAACAGTCTGTCTTGAGTATGAGCTGGTGATAATAACTTGGTTTTGTCTACAGTCAGATAATGCAACCTAAATAATTGGGTCTGGATGCAGCAGAGAAGTCCAGCCAGAAAGTTAGGAAGGCAGATTTCAAGAAGGGTCCTGGGACAGTGCCAGAGGCAGGGCTGAACACAGGTGTCTTGTAGCATGGGCTGCCTGAGCAGGGGCTATGATTGAAGGCCATTCAGAGCCCAGTAGTCCTTAGGGTCCTGTAAGAGTTGACATTGTCCTTCCTGCATTTGCAATTCAGAAACATTTGGCCATTGGTCTGTTGCTTCTTGGAACCTCTTTTTTTGGCTAAATATGGGTGAAATACCTGCCCTAAGGAATTTCTTCAGATCACCATTTTTTTCAGACTGGCCCCTGATGAAGACCATGGTGAGGGAGGGCGTCTGCTCACAGTCCACAGAGGTTTATGGTGGAGCAGACATTCATCTGCAGCCCAGGAAGACTGGATCAGGCAGATGCCCAAAGATTGCTCTGATTCCATGGGAAGACCATGTAAGAAGAGCAGGACCTGTGAAGCCATGGAGAGAGGAACCCACACTGGACCATGTTTGCTGGCAGGACCTGTGACCATGCAGGGGACCCACGTGGGAGTAGCTTCTTCCAGAAGGACTGCACCCTGTGGAAGAGACCCGTGCTGGAATGGTTTGTGAATAACTGCAGCCTGTGGAAGGACTCGCACTAGAGAGGTTCATGGAGGACTGTTTCTTTTGTAGAAGGGGAAGAGTGTGAAGAATCATTGGGTAGTTGGTTGGTTGGTTGCTTGCTTAAACTGAAAATGTTGCGTCCAGCCTTTGGAATGTCATTGTTTTCTTGAATGTATCAGGATTTACTGTAGGGCTCAGGGAACTAGGGTAACAATCTGTGATCCATGTGATCTCATCTGTAATCCTGCTAGTGGGATAAGAGGCTCATGTTAGAAGGAAACTTACAGCCTCCCAAAATTGTACCTCTGGCCAGCAGATGGATGTCTTAATCTCCCACAGTCTCCAATTACAATCATACATGGCTTTCTCTTCTTTCTGACACATGGATCAGGTTCAGCCAGCCTAGATACCTTCTCAGAGGGAACTTGTTAATTTCTGCTGACACAACTTCCTGAAGAAAGCCTTCTGTAGATTTCTGTGAGGTCTATAGACATCTACAGACAAACACCAGAGGCTGCCATAAGTTACCATGTTGGGAGTCTTCATTGGCTGTAACCTCTGACTGTCTTCCTGCTCTGAACTCTGGAGTAAATTTCTTGAGGGGAAATAAGGCTTCGTCTCTCTCTCTTTTGCCTTTTGGGGTTGTTCTATATCTAAAGTACTTAAACACAGTCTCTTTAGAGGCTATGGTCCAGAGAAGACAATGAAGGGTAGGAATAGTCTTTCTCTTTTTACACTTTTTTGACCATCCAAATGAATGTAAGAAGTGCTGCTAATTTCAGAGGTAGGTCAAAATCAATGATATCACATCAGAAAGTGATTTTATGCTTTTTTCTTGCAGAGGAGAAAGTTCACAGAAGGAAATTACACTCAGTGCACTACTTATCTCCTTTTTGAGACAATATTCCAGGATCTGGGGAGCCCCTAAACTCATATCTTCTATAATGCTTATCAGTTAAACAACAGATATACTATGCATCACCTTATATATGTCAGCTATGTGCATGTGACACACACTAACTCAAAATATTCTTCTCCCTGAATTGTGACAGCCATTCTTAATGAAGTTCTTATATTTCCTCTAATTCCTCTTTTAACACATCCTATTTTATGGCTATTTAGAGAGAGACACTCAGAGCCCCATATATGTCTAGAGTTACTAGTGGAAAAAAACCCATAACAACAGAGTATATTACTGTCCTGTAAAGATGAATGTGTTACAGATACAGCAGCGTTATCTCACCTCTTAACAATTTCATTCTCACCTGATCACAGAATACAGACAAACCTGTGGTTGTGAAGTTTGTCATATCTCAACCTCTGGATATTTGCAACAACCTACAGCTTAAAGATTCCATTTACTTTTGGGAAGTAAAAATTATCTTTTTGGTCTGTAGTTTTCATGAACTTTTTTCTTTCTCTATTCCATACTAGAAGTCTGTCTGCAATGAAGTATTTGAAAGTAGATCCTGTCTTTCTGGATAAAATTCAGCTGAATCTTTTCTCATTAAATCTGAATTTCAAGTGTACCCATGATGATAAATTTGATACTTTACAAGAAATATTCCAATGTTAATTATCAGCATCTCAGTATTAAAAAAGATTGGGAAGAAAGAGGGAAAAAATAAGCAATTTTTCTAATCATTCTTTACTAGTGAACTTTTGTCTTATGCCCATGCGCATACAGTCAAATATTCAGCTCCCAAGTTTAGTGACATATAGGTTTTCTGTACTTTTTACAGATTTTCTTTCCTTCAGGTGTAAGAGCTTTGTAGTGACTTGGACACTGTAGATTGTACCTAAAAAAAAATTGAATTTAGGAGCAAAAGCAGTATTGCCATTTTTTCTCAAATAGTGGTGTAGATCTTATTTCTGAAAGATCCAAATGCTTCAACTTCCTTTTGAGTATAGCTCAAAATTTAACTCAACTCACTGATCTGTACGTTAACTAATTTTTTTTGTTAAGTGGTTTCATCAATTGTAACAGGTAAGATTTAAAATCATATTTTCTTCTAGAGAAAAGATTAATTTTCTTTAAAAGTTTAGTAACACAATTCATAAAACCCGATGGAACTTTGTGCTAAATACTGTGAATACTTTTGTGACATGATGTATTAAAAGCCCCACAGTTTGAAGGCACAGAGTGATATCCTTTGCCTCATAAAGTACAAGACTAAACTAACTAATTACTGCTATTACAGGAAATCCATATTTATCGGTCTTCTAAGATTAGGTTAATTTTAAAAAATGGTGAATATATATGACCTGCAGTTGTAACTCACTTCTGATGCATTTATTTATTATTTTAAAGGCTTTAAATCTATTTTGAATGTTTTCTCTTTTCATAAAAAAGTAATCTATTATTATTTTATAAAGATTCTCAACTGAAGGATACTGGTCACACCATGAGGAAAAATGCTTCAGCAGCAAGTGTGTATCTCAGCTCTCATGCATCTAATTTACTGAACTTCTCTGTAAGGGCAAGAATTTGGAGAATGGGAGATCATCTTAGTACTATTCTGAGTGTTACAGGGCATCTTTCAAAAATTAAAATGGATTATCTGCCTACTCCCACCAGCACAGGTCAAAATAAAGGTCGCATGGGGACTTGCAGAAGAAAATACATGATTTTTGTATTTTCCAATGAGAAATTTAATATCAGGAGAGCAATACCACTGCCGTCACTAAATCATACCTTTGGGTTGCTTTTTTCACCCATTTGACTAAATTTTTTAAAATATATAAGTGACTTCATATGTATTAGAAAACTTCAATAGCATGTGAATGTCTCATAGAGTACTTTGGAGATACTTTGGTTTAATGTTATGTAGTCTTGAATTTACATTTAATTATTTTGAAAAAGTAGAAGAATATACCCTGAATGCCATTAACTGAGCTTTTACTTATTGGTCTTGAGAGATCTTTCAGATAAATTTCTTCATACCTTTCAATAAAATGCTAAAACTGTATAAATTTCCATTCAGTCAAAACGGAAGTATCTCATGCTATTCTTCCCATGAGTCCTCCACGGAATCATAAAATTATAGCATAATGAAATATCTTCAGTTGAAAGGGGCCCACAAGGATCATCTATGTCCAACTCCTGGACCTGCACAGGACAACCCTAAGAATTGCACCACATGCCTGAGTGCTTTGTCCAAACACTTCTTCAATTCTGCAACACAGCTTGGTGCTGTGACCAGTTCCCTGGGGAGCCTGTTCCAATGCCCAACCACCCTCTGGGTGAAGAACATTTTTATAAAATCCAACCTAAACTTCCCCTGAAAAAACTTCAGGCCATGCCCTCGGGTCCTGTCACTGGCTGCCACAGATGCCAGTGTCTGTCCCTCCTCTTCCCCCCTCAAGAAAATTGTAGACTGCTAAGTTTTCCCTCAAGTCTCGAGGTTGAACAAGCCAAATGACCTCAGCCTCTCCTCATATGGCTTCCCCTCCAGACCTTTTACCATCTTTATTGTGCTCATTTGGATGATATCTAACAGTTTAATGTCATTCTTATATTGTGTCACCCAGAACTGTCCCCAGCACTGGAGGTGAGGCTGCCCCAGCTCAGGGCAGAGCAGGACAATCCCTCCCTTGCCCGGCTGTGATGCTGTGCCTGATGCCACCAGGACAGGGTTGGCTGCCAGGGCACTGCTGGCTCATATTTGACTTGTCATCAACCAGAACCCTCAGATCCCTTTCTGTGGCAGTGTTTTCCAGTATTTCATTCCCCACTCTGTACGTATGTTTAGGGTTGAGCCATCCCAGGTGCAGAATCCAGCGTTCATTTCCCTTGCTTAATTCCTCACGTTTGGTGATTGCCCACCCCTCTCATTGTTCAAGTCTCTCTTGCAGGGATTTTCCACATTTAAGGGAGCCAACAGCTACTCCCAATTTAATATCATTAGCACATTTAGTATACTTTCACGTATTGTTTATGAACAAGTTGAAGAAAACTTGTTCTAAGATGGAGCCTTGAAGAACATAAAGGGCCTTCCTGAACATATAGGGCCTCCTCTTGAAGAAAAATCTATAATTCTCTCTTTATGAAACCTCAGCCCTGAGCCTTTCCTGATCAAATGAGACAAACTAAGACAAATTGTTAGATGTGTTCTGCCTGTGATGTAAATCATGTCCTAAGCACTGAGCAGATATCCCCAAATTAAATTAGGGTCTCACTCAGTAGATAGGTTGGCAAATTGAAAAGGTGGAAGTGTAGTGCTTGAGCAGGCAGGATACCCTGCTTGTGAGAGATCAAAATGTAGGGTTTTTTTCTGTAGCCCATTAACAGTGACAGTAGAAGGTAAAGGGGTGAGAAAAGGACGTAGCAAAACTCCTGACTACAAAATGTTAATCCTCGTTTTCCTTTTGCATGTTTAAAGAATGCATTTTCTTTATTTTGTGATTAAGTAGATGACACCAAACAGAGAATAACAAGTAATTTCATTTAACAGCAAAAATCCAGATTTTTTTGTAGCACAACAGATTGTATTTATCTCTATAGTCTAATTATAAAGTTAAACATTAGCATTTTGTTGCTACCTCAACCACAAAATTATGCAGCTTGAAAAACAATAGTTAAGGGATATCCTAGTGGTTGATATTTCCAAGCGTGACATGAAGCATATGCTCCCAGGATTTCAGTCTCCTTGAGCCATCATTGTCTGCAGTATAAGCACATACAGAAAGATAACTATATTCTGTAATTCTTGATGATCCTTGTGTGCAGTAAATACAGATTTGTCAAAGCTATCTTGACAACTTAGAAAGTTCTGTTCAGTGTGGAGTACTTTTTATTGCTGCCAAGTCCTATATAGGATCTTCAAGTTTCTTCTCTGTTACCATTCTCCTCTAACGAAGACAGCTTTTTCATAATTTTTCCTTTTAATTTTTTCCCTAATTTCTTGACATTTAAATATGAACAGCCACATTGGGATGAAAGAAATTTTACTTTTACAGAGTATATTTTTATGATTAATTTTCAACATGCTGTTTTGATGAGATTTCCTGGACACATAGATCACATCAAATCTTAATTAATTTTACATTCCAAGAACAACATAGTTAAGGGCAACTAAAATGAGCTGTTTTTCAAGGTCAAGGGTGTAGAATGCCTCAGAATTGCCATAACACTTTGCCCAGCTCACCCAATAGCCCAACCAGAATAATCAGAGAGAGATGCAGAAAATTCTGAAACACACAAGGAATGACTTAGCCAATGGAAAAAAATATTTTTCTCTACGTCAGATTGTGGTTAATTTATATCTTAGAGCTTATGGGTTTATATTAATCTAAAAATACTTTATCCTCTACAACATAATTATTATTTTTCTTTCTTTCTGTAGAGTCCCTATGTGTAGCAATACCCTCTAGATGCCAGTATTATTATCTGGCAATGAATTATATTAGTTAATTATGTGTCAAGTAAAATTATATTACTTTTTTCTGTTTTAAATGTCCTACCCTTGACTTTCATTGATTGTTTGGAATCCCAGTCTACCTTTTCAGCAATATTTCTATAC
Organism: Sturnus vulgaris; assembly: GCF_052056855.1. Lineage (NCBI taxonomy): Eukaryota > Metazoa > Chordata > Aves > Passeriformes > Sturnidae > Sturnus > Sturnus vulgaris. Next base: position 88,176,255 of record NC_142245.1, on the reverse strand, counting down.
AATGTGACAAACATATAACAGCCTTTTCCGGGTGTATCATGTTAAAATATAGACCTTGACTCTTGTTTTCTTTTCTGCTTACACTCTAGCAGAGCCTTTGATGAACCACTATTGGTATCAGTGTTGGGGTCCTACTATTAAAAGGCAAAAAAGAAGAAGGTTTTGAAGAATTCTAAAGTACTTACAACTTTGCCAAATATAGTCAAGGGAAATAATACCTGTCTCATTTTTCATTATCAAGTTAGGTGGCAGATAAGTTGTAGAAATGATAAACAAAAGTTTTAAACTTTTTTTTTGCTAGATTTGTCTTGTTTTTTCTTATAAGTCTAACTGAACAAGAATAGCTTCATCTTCAATCAAATAACTTTTCTTTTCTGAGACATTCTGAAATTCAAAGGTCGTATGCTTTGCAGTTCAGTGTCCAAACAAGGTCTACCTTTCAATGAAGGCAGAACATAATAACGAAAGGATTTAAGAGTACAACAGATTTCCTGCAGAAGCTGGTAGCCTAGCTCCAATTCATTCTCTTATCTCTACTTCCTTGCTGTTTAAATAGCATGACAACAATGGAATTAGGGTTTAGATTTATGGAGTAGACGTTTCATATAAGAGATGAATCTAAATTACTTTATGATTGCTATCTGATTTTAGGATGCTTCATATAATTCTTGGAAAAGAGATAAAACTTGAATGCTAACAGTTTTTTGGTTTTTTTGTTTTCTTTTTTAAACAGACAAATGCAATTCTAAATAAACATAGAAAAAAAGGGATTTTTCTAGCAGTATAGTAGAACTTGTGTTGATGACTTCTAGGGTATATTAATTCTTATAATCAATGAAGATCAGTTAACATAGATTTGAATATTCAAACTAGCTGGAATCTATTTACTACTTGATTATTGCTATGGTAACTACTTATTGGTGAAAAGTAAGAAAACTGTGGTCTCTGTCAAAAAAGTAATGGATTACTTAGGATAACAATTTGATTAGAATATACTGTTAAATGTGGGGTTTGAATGAAGGTAAATGATTTTGTTCATATTGTTTCTTAATCTGAAGAAACCAAAAAGCGTCAAAATAGTGAAGCAGATTATAACACTAACTGAATTCATAATTTAATCACAAAATCATTGTTTGTCACCCAAACACATAGATTAATTTCAGAACATCTAATAAAATTATTAAATCTTTCTCCAGAGAGTTAGCAGAAATGTATCGCTGAAAATAAATTTTAAAAAATCTATTTTACTGCATCTGTTCTTTTTTTTTTCATTCCCTTGACTTTGCTTTCTTGTAGTGCAAAACTAATACCTTTAATGGCTTAGTCCATTGGAAGACACAGAATATCAGCATTACAAAGCAAATGTCGCTAAACAATATCAATTGCAACAAAGGTGCATAGCTCTGAATATAAAAGCAGGTTGTATGTAATCATACATAAATTATTACTCATGAAATGCATTTAATAAAGAGTAATAGATTTTAATTTGAACATAGTCTAGTCATACAAAAATCAAAATATTGCAAAGACTGTTATACTTCTTTCTATGGACTGGAACCTAAAATAGCTATTGCTCTTTCTTTTGTATGTAAAATATGCTGCATTTAAAGGCAGAAAGCAATGGTGCAATTATTTTTGCTTCACAGTGCATGTGATGTTCAACACTTGAGCATACTCTCTCTTTCCCTCTCCTATGTTTTTGTTTGGGTTTTTTTGGTTTTTTTTTTTTGTTCTCCTGAGCAGCAAATGATTCTCTCACACATCAGCATAGATTTCTTCAATCTTCCATTCCCGACTGATAGGTTCACTGATAACTTTCTGACAAAACATACTTTCTTGTTAAAAAAAAAATCTCATATTTAAAAGTAATGTCTTGAGAGTAATGATCTCCTAAGTGTAATAATGTATGTCTAAAATAAACAGTAGAGTAATTAAAGAACTCAGGTTTGAAATAAAACTTTAGAATCTGTTCCTTCTTATCTGCTGCTTCTTGTCAAGCCTTTGTGTGTCAGATTGTACACACTTACATATAGTGGCCTGGCTTTCCAGCAGTTGTCATTCCACGAGCACCCTTGGTATCATTGCATCCCTATAGAGGTGTTCTGCTTTACAAAAAAAGAGAAACATTAAACCTTGACTAAATTAATGTCACAGACCTGGAGTGTCTGCTATAGATAATTACCTATGTGAATACCAAATTCATGAAAATTAAAATTATGACTCTCTCCCTCTCGGGCCTTCTAAAACTATGCAAATTGCTGTGAGTACGTTTTTCAGATGTGAAAGCAACACAAATTCCAACAAATTGCTATATAGTAGAAAGACTCATACAGACACATGCTTTTAACCCATTGTGAAAAAGAGCTTGCTTATTCTTTCAGTGAAAGCAAGCAATAAACCTCTAATTTTTCCTATTTGTAGAGGCATGTCATAATTACTATGGAACAGCTGAAACAGTGTAAATTGGCACCCTTAGTCAGTGTGAGTTGCAAATTTTCTATGCCCTGAAACTAAGACTGGGCAGGTGGCTACAAAAATGTCAACACATTAAAGTATTTTATAAATGTTATCTAAATCAGAATACTTCAAAGCTGGGTACTATTATTACTGCAAGATTATATGTTACTAAAACTCAAACATCCTGACCCTTGAATGAGAAATCAAAGGAAATTGCAAAAGTGATACACTGCAAGATATGGTGTTAACTAAAGTAACAATAAAACTGACAGAGCTGCTAATCTGGTGTCCTCAGTAATACACAGTTTCTCTACCAGCTAACAAAACCATGGGGAATACTAAAGAATCTTGAGAGGGTTCCAACTCCATTTTGAAATGTAAAGAAAATGAGAAAGTATTTATTCAGAGACCACGGGCTGTCTGAAAAGAACTGTACAGTCAGTTTTTCTGGAGGTAGTTAGAAATATTGTTGTTATGAGTTTACCTTGTTGATGATTACTGTGACCTAAAAACTTCCAAGAGCTTTGCACCTAGGAAGGCTGTCCTTGAAATGGTAGCATCTTTTCTGGGTAACAAAACAAACAGACTGGATTTTTCTGTTTTATGAATATTTTATTTATATTTTATTTATAAATTAGTGATCCACCCTTGTCTACTGAAATAAATGAGTATTTCTTCATGAAAGTCATCTGACAAGTGTCATCCTGCAATGAGCAATCTTGTTATGGACCACATATCTGAGCAAAGAGACACTGGTATATTCATGATGGGTTACCAAATTCAGAGGCTTAAAGCATCCTAATTATCTTATTTTTAAAATATTGAGAGGGTAAAAGTCTAGGTCTGTGGTAAGGTCATACACCTTTTCTCTTTTCATTACAGTATTAGAAACTAATCTAAAATCTAAAGACAGCCTCCTACTGAGTAGTTCCTGTCTTATTTGCTGAATAACAATTCTGATATATCCTGCCAAGGATTACTTGTCACAAAACAAAGTTTTAAACTACACTTGGGATGGAAATTCACATTTGATACTAGAAATAAGATTTTTCACATACCTTTAAAAGAAAAAAAATAGTGAAATCTTGATTTATCAATATACTTGTATCTTCATTTCAAGAGTTAGAATTATCTGCAAAGTGAGGGGCACAACTACAGTCTATGAGATCAGACTCCCTGCTCTTCAGAAATTTCAGGAACTGTGTTTCTACATCTATTATCTTATGTTGACTCTTAATCTAGAAACTTCCAGTATAAATTGGAAGTTTATATCTGGTGTATATATATTGTATATAACTAGTGTATATATCTTAGTATACTCCGAAGAATCTTGTATTTTTATATGTTGTGACTTTACAGGCAGTGAGGTCAAAAGTGAAATGACCTAGATGACACCAGGACTAGAATTCCCTTTCAAATTCAGTTGAGCTATCCCAAGTTACCTTTCAAATTTAATTGAGAAAAGTTCCTTCATCTCTTTCCCTTATAATTGCTGCCAGAACAAATTGTACACACAACTGAGAAGTATGTGTGGTGCAGAATTGTCTATAGTTACTATATTGAGTAGCATAAATAGAAGAAGTGAGGGTTCCTGTCTTGTGGATCAAGCTTGTGGATGCGTGAGCCAAATTTTGTTCATGATGACACACATTTAAAATCTCACAGGCCCAAGGCTTGAAATGATCTATGGCAAGGCAACGCCAAGAATGCAGAACATTCAACTAACTTGTGTTAGTCAATGTTTTGAGAAAAAAAAAAAAAAAAAAAAAAAAAAACCAAAACATACATTTTTAATAAAGGTAATACCTTTAATTATTTTATATTCAGAAAGAAATGTAACTTCTTTAGCAGAGATAATATTTGCAAAATTTTACAGGCAGAATATTAAGAAAGACTGAAGATTGAGTAATAGATACACAGTTTAAATATACAAAACGGACTGAGATAGGTGTTTCCTGTATAAGAAGAAATGTTGGACTGTCAGGCTATAAAACTCAAATTTTGAAAGGCCCAGGTAAGCAGATAAGATAGAAATAGTCTCCACTAATTTTAGGAATCAATATCTTAGTGTGAATCTGAAGCAGTTGGTTATGTTTAGTTACTTGAACAATTGAAAGCCATTGAACCAACTGATTTTATACATTAAAATTTCATTTCACATTAAAATCTGTCACGTAAATATGATCAAATTTATGCAGAGACACATTTATTCCATAAGTTTCTTTCAGCTGTAGAAGATGCTAAAGAAAACAAAGCAAAAAAACTACTAAAGCAAAAACAAAATCTCTTAGGAAGGCTTGGATTTTACTTGCATCCTACTCATGCAGTACTGATTTTTCTGATTAATACTGATTTTCTTTTAAAAATATTTTACAGATTTTCCTACTTTTAAAGAATCATCTTGCATAATTGGAATTACTGCTTCATAGTTATGTTGGAGGTTTTTATCTTCTCTATAAAGCTCTAAAAAAACAGTATTTGTGATTTGGGATTAGTTAAGCAGTTGCCTGTGGAAAACTAATTGTTCCATGGCATGTGAACTGTTTCCACAAGAGTTGAACTGCATCTATGACACAATTTTTCTGAAATGCACTGTGTTATTTCTTTCCATCTCATTGGAATTATATTTTAAATGCCTTACAAAATTTTCCACGAAGTACACCAGTAGTTTCAGAGTTAGATATTAAAAGTCCACAGATATGCAAGTTTTCTGTATTATCAGTATGGATGAAGGCGAGTTTATCAGCATCCAAGCCTTTCATCTGTCTACACAAGGTAAGCATTGTCAAGGGAAATGGAGAGTGATGTGCCACTTTTGTATTATGGAATAGCTGAACTGGCAACATTTAACAACTCCCAGATGAGATCAAGCTTGCCATTCGTTATAGACAGTGGAGGTACACCAAAACACCAAGAGGCACACAGCTGATGCTATATTCCTTGTTGTGGGATGATTTTCCAAAAAGCAAAAAACCACAAAAGAGTTGTTACTGATTCTCAGAATTTATTTTCCTTACTTTAAGTAAGTACTTAAGAAATTTTTGTCCTGTCTTCCTGTATTACATACTAAGAAAAAGTGCCTATGTTCCAGTTGTAGACTTCAAGGTATTTAATTGTTGTCAGATTCTTTTATTGGCATTTAAGAAGGTTGGAAGTGCAACCTATCTATGCATCAATTTTAGTTTAGGAAATTTTAATATGCATTGTTTGAAACAGTTCTGGTAAGCAGTATAATTCAATCAGAGAATCTGAGACACTTTTTACTTTCATTCCCTCAAAGGTGCCAGGAATAAAATATCTTTTCTCTAGTTGGATCCTTGAAGGTTTTGGCAGGATTTGTCACACCAAATGAGTACATTTACACCTTAAGCATGCAGCTTCCATTTATAATCAGTTGTCACATTAAGAGTGAAATTCGGTATTAGGATGTCCTAAAAATATTCAAATAAATTTTTGGTCAGCATTTTAATTGTCAATTTTGATTGAAATGGGACAAGGTATTCTACAATTATATGGCCCTGCCATAAAAAGGGGTTATAAAAACATAGACATGTTAGCAAAGAAGGCAGCAGTTTCATCTGCTCAGGAATCAGGATTAAAGTAAAAAGACAATTAAAAGTCCTACTCAGTAAATATTATTTTATAATTTTGTGATATTCTGAAAATATATTATATATATGTTCTTTAAATATATATGAAATTTTTGCAAGGTTCAAAAATCTCTGTATTTTGAGTTTTTTTTGTTTTGGTTTTGTTTTGTTTTCCTTTGATAAGAGCTGTATATTATTAGATATCAGGTCTGCACATAAAACTTAGATGGAAATTACATCTTCCATAAAATACAAACTATGCTCACAGAAGGAGAGATTATTCAAAGTATTTTTCTAATATCTTCCCAAATTTTATGTTGGAGCAACTTCAGTGCTGATCCCCCAATTTATTTGGGTGCTGCATAAGTGGACTAGTAATGGTTATTGCATTGCCATTGTGAACATTCCCAACATGAATTAACTAGAGAGAGGTAAAGTGTATATTTTTTTTTTGTGTTAATGTGTTATAAATTCTGTTGCATTTTGTTTTATTGTATCAGAATAGATTTTTAGTAACCTCAGGAACATATATAAAGTGCCTTGCTTTGAGCTTTCAACCTCTTATTAGCCTCTTCCAAGAGTTTTCTTGGTCTAACAATGTATTAAAGCTTCATGCCAATTACAGAGTTCTATTTCCATCTCACATTTAAAACCCTCTACCTGTATAGGTGTTCTGCTAGTTTTGCTGAGCACTATCCTTAGATGAGTTCCTACTAGAAATAAAATATTTGTTTACAGTAATAGGACTTGCCACGGAATTTCTCAATGCAGTGTAATCCTAGTACAGAAAAGCTTAATACCAGGGAATGATCCTGGGAAGATAAGTTGTGCCAGGTTTGTTGATAAATTAGTAGTGTTTAGAATGCTTTCGTCCAGTGCTAGTCAGTAATCCGCCTATTTGTGGCTTTTGCATGGCTGCTGGAATGGTGCTATTTTGAAGAAGCGATTTCAATGCATCTTCTCCACTTTAAATGAGAACGGAGTTTAGTAGCATGATTGCTGCTGTGCTGGTTTTCTGCAGTGTTAGTTGGCTTCAGTGTAAGGACACGATTGAGCACATTTGATTAAGTAACACAGACATATACTGTGCATCTATGCAAGGAGGAAGTTCAAGCCATCTATTTTCCTTTACCTTCTCCTTGTGTCCATACTAGTGGATCATATTTTTCATCAAGTATTGTAGGAAGCAGTCTGAGTTCAGGCTGCTTATTAATTATGGAAAGAGATGCTGTCACACCTGAAAAAGACTTTGTGGAACAAGGCACTACTCTGCTTGACAATGTGCATGCAACTGGTTTTGAACCAATACAATGTTGAAGAAAGGTAAGTAATTATTTCATTTCACTTCTACTGTTGAAATTCTATTGTCAACTCAAAATTTACAGTACCAAGACATGCATCTCAATCTTTCACCCAAGAGGGGGATGCAAAATATATTGGTACGTGGGTAGGTTCACCACAAAATTCTTGAAGAAATAACTTTATAAGAGCAAATTCAGAACCACTACACTGAAGAACTGCCTTTGGCAACCAAATAAGATAAATTGGAATAAAATGTAGAGACATTTAAATATCATCCCTCTGCAAGGTCTTAATATTTAACTCTAGGATTCTTTACTTTACTGACTCAAATTTCTGTCCTGATCTTCTGATAATGAGTTCTCTAGTAGCACTTTCTTTTCAATACACAGCTGTTAAAAATGCAGGAGGCTATGGTCCTTTTTTTTTTTTTAATCACATCTTTTTTATCCAGCAGATCATTAATTTTGATCCTTTTTCTCAATGTGGATATTATGATGCTATTTATTTTACATAATACACTGTGTTTGAAGCAAGGTTTCTATGAAACCAAACAGTGTCAATATATATGTAAGCTCTTCATATAATTTATTACTCTCACATAGAGATACATTTCTATTGAATTAGAAAGTTTGCTTGAAAGGCCCTTTGTTATAATTCCTTCTGCTCTCAACTGTGCTTTCAAATTACTACCCAATAATTTTCTATTGAACTTTTCTATTATATCATGTTTTCAATGCTCAAATATTACCAGACATAGGAATGTTTATTTTATTCAAAGTGTAGTCTCACATAGGAAAACCTAAGTTTTTGTTATCCCAGACAAAGCTATGAAAACAAAATATAATGGCTCTCTCTTCACTTTTCATGGAAAGATTTTTTTTCTACTAGAAAATCCTTGTTCTTGTAACATCCAAGACTTTAATCTTCACGACAAAAATAGTGCAAATTTTTAATTTGCTAGACTGGTGATGTCTTTAGTTTTAAGTTTTCCTATTCTCCTTGGATGTGCTTTTCTGATGTGCTAGGATGGTGAAGACAAAACAGTCCTATTCTAGTTAAGAGCTCAAGGACAGTTTCTCCAAACTTCAGGCCCTAAGCACAAACTATGTGGAAAGGTGGAGGGTGGGCTCATGCAAATTAACCAGAACTTATAAAAGTGTGAGATTTTGTGCCCAGCCCCCTCCTTTGCTTCCATCTTGGAGCCATCCAGGCAGGGGTCATGACTGTGGCACTTGTATTGCTGGGGTGTGGCTATTGTAGGCCTTTGTAGGCCTCACAATAAATACCCATTTTATTCTCCTCAACACTGTGTGTAGCCTCTGTTCCAGCTCCTCAAGGCATCACTGGAAGAAAAAATTGAAATCTTTAAATGTAGAAAATTGGGGGAGTTATTTGATTTTTGGTATACATAGTGTATTTTCTGAGTGTGATTTATCTGAAGTCTGTATAACTTATTTTTCCTTCCTTGTAGGTTCTCATCCAAGTAAATAACATAATAATACAAATAATAACACTTTCCCATAATAATGAATCCATAAACTCCGAGTCACACATAGAACTGAGGAAAATGAAGTACAACATATAAAATCTCCTATGGAAACAACTTGAAGTGATAAAAGAATACATGTATGAATATTGCAGATATTGATCTATTCTTTTCAAATAGTGTGTTAAGAAAATAAACACATTCCAACACAGATTAGTTCTTTTTTTATTATAGACACAGAAGGTGAATTTGCAGGCACACTACAATAGGACAAAAGGTTTTCATGTATTTGTGGCAAGCAAGAGGTGATTGCATATAGCAGCCACTCATACATTGAAAGTGAGATCATTTGTCCTAACTGTGCTGAATTACTGGGAATAAGAATCTGGGTAATTCTGCCAGCTGAGTAGAAAAAACAGTCCAGTGGAAACACTTGTGTAGAACAGAAAGTTCTGTAAAGTATGTAGGGTTGTTTTTATCTTTAAAGTGGATTGTTTAGCAAAGATCAGAGAATAGGAATAAAGTCTTAGAATATATCGACTTTAGTTATAATTTTTCATGTGGTTTTGCCATGGTGAATATTCTTTACGTCCCTACCCAGCAATATGGAAGAATAGGGGGTTTTTTTGTTTTTTCCTATAGAAAATTACTTTTATGTCATTCTTTGTACTGTTAACTTAAAGGACCTTGTATTTCTTCATAAATCTCTGTTACCTGAATTTTTGCCATCTGTAGCTGAAATCCACAAACATAAGTTGGAAAAAACTTATATACTGTTTCTGATTAGAGTGGAATTTGTAGCTGTGCTTAGTACCATTTTTATACATAAAAATGTTGAGACTATTAACCCATACTATATCTTACTCTAATTGAACTTATATATTGCAATTCATTTGTATAATGTTATTAAGAAATTAAGAAATATTGCTTAGGTTGATCTGATCTAGTGACTGAGGCAAGTCAGAGAATATCATATAGATCCAAAATACTGCATATAAAAAAAGTAATAATGTCCTGTTTTATCAGAAATTTATGTAATTTTTTATTTATATTTATATTTATATTATATATTTATATATATTATATCCATTAATTTGATGTTGACTGTCATGGATTTCAGCAAGAATAGAATCAGCAGCCAACAGTGAAGCCTAGCAACATATCTTGTTGGAGACCTGTCACAGGTAGTGGCTGCCAAGGTTCAGTACTGAGACCAGTATTGTTTAAGGTGTTCATCAGACACTTGAATGAAGGAGCAGAGACCTCCTCAGCAAGTTCGCTGATGACACAAATCTGGCAGGAGTGGCTGATACCCCAGAGGGCTGTGTAGCCCTTCAGAAGGACCAGGACAGGCTGGAGAGATGGGCAGAGAACTGTCTGAAATTCAACAAAGACAAATGCAGGGTCCTGCTCCTGGGGCAGAATAACCCTGGGCAGATGTGTCCTTGATGGTATCCTGGGGTTCAATAGGAAGAACATTGTCAGCAGGGTGAGGGAGGAGATCTTGCCTCTCCATTCAGCCCTGGCATAGCCACATTTGGAGTGCTGTGTCCAGTTCTGGGCTCCTCAGTACAAGAGGGATATGGAGCTCCTGGAGGATGCCCAGTGAAGGGAAACAAAGATGACTAAGGGATTGGAGCATCTAGCTTACAAGGAAAAGCTGAGGGAGCAAGGTCAGTTCAGCCTGCAGGAGAGATTGCTGAGAGGGGACCTCATTCATGTCTATAAGTATCTCAAGGGAGGATATTAAGAGGACAGGCCAAAGTTCTTTTCGATAGTGCCAATTAATAAGTTGTAAGAAGGCTGTTGGCAAAAGCACTGCAGACTCTGTCATCTGCCGCCATCCTCCATCCCCGACCATTTCTCTGAGCTGCAGCTACAGGACATGGTGCTGAAGAGAAGTGGTGAAGCATGGAATCAACAAGGTGCTGAAGGATGGGGCCAGTGGGGGAGGTTGTCGCAGGCATCAGAGCCGAGGGAGGGGAGCCCTAATCCAGCTAAACCAAAAAGAGCACAGTGAGGAGGCAGCTAAATGACAGCACCATGCAAGACTGACCCCCAGCACCCTGGAGCAGTCTGAGGTGTTGCTGGAGGCATCAGCACGAACTGAGCCCAGCAGAGCAGCATCACAGCATGTCTCAGATGACCTTGCTTTTGGGAATGTGTCCATCATTGTTTTTCTCTGCTTTAGGGGCAGGAAACACTAGCCACAGGAGTCTCTCCCCAACATCTTGTCTTTGTGCTGGTGGATATGAAGAACTAAGCCAGGGCGTTGAACACCTTTTTGTGTGTAAAGCACCTTCTCTTTTTGTATATTTTTGTTATTAATAATTTTGTTGTTACTGTGCATATCTCATTCCATTGTTATTTGCTTTCAGTAAATTGTTATCTTAACCCATAATCTCTGCCTTTGCCCCTCTCCTACCAGAAGGAGTGGTGGAAAGGGAGTGGCTTTTTTCAAGTATAATTTCTATGTGGTGTTAAACCACCATGGTATGACCTGTAAATGTTTTGCTTTGTCCACAAACAGGCTAAACAGGAGACTAGGAAGTTAGTGGGAAGGCAACTGGTGCTATTCTAATCAAGTGTTTTAAATGCTCTTCCCTTATGCAGATTTCAGAAGAGCTGGGTAGGGATGTCAAACAGAGGTTTCATGTCTTTTGGTCTGACTAATAATTGGAAAAAAAAAAAGGAACGCTGTTTTCAAAGCCGGTGTTCCTCATGTTTCCATGGTAACTAGAGCATTCACTGACATCAAGGTTTCTATTTTGTTATCTTTTAAAATTCATTTTTATTGTTAGTATATTTCCCATGTTTTGACTTAGAAGTGATAAGCTGTAACATTTACTAAGTTCTATGTTGGATGTCTCAAGGGACCACATTGTAAAGAACATTTATTTAATTTCACAGGAGTAGCTTGGTCATGTAACAAAGATCAGAGAGAATAAAAGGTATGATTTCTTAAAAAAACATAACTCTGGAATAATTACAATATAGTTAGACCACTCATGCTGGGATTCCTATGTTTGCAGTGTCTCAGGGTTGAAGCATTTGATCAAAAGGCCAAACACATTATGACATTATTACTGGTAACTGGGTCATGGGGAAAAAAGCTCCAAATCTTCATATGTGCAAAGAATCTGCCATTGTTACCTTCTGTTGTTAGTACAAACACAAAACTGTCACTGTCTGTGAATGCAGTACATTTTTTTTTATCTGTTTCTTAGAATGTTTTAAGATATCTAACATTGAAAGTTTTGATTATCAGAGTACCTTTTTTATCCTCTTTTTTACCAACTGCTGGAATTTGAGAATAATGCTGATGAACTTTAATATTCCTGCTTTTTTACAACATTCATTCACATTGATCACATAAGGAGAATTGTGTGACAGAAGGCTGATATGACTTTTAGGACTAATTCAGAGATGATGGCAGTAAATCTCCATAGAGACAGTGGCTTCTTTTGTTCCAAAATTACTTCACCAGTTCCTATAAAGCATAACCCTCATCTTTGATATTTCCTGGTCTTCCTTTGTCTGAATAATACCTTTTATGAGTGCTTTACTCAGCTGAGTTACCTCTCATTCTGCAGGGATGCAAAATGTTAATAGATGTTCTGATATCCTATGACATTGGGCATTACTGATAGATATTGCAATGCTGAATTTCAATTAATTCTGAATCAAGATTAGAGCTTTTTTTTTTTTAATATAATCACTACCGGCCTATTCAGGGATAAAAAAAAAAAGATTCAGAAACATGCAGAAAATATTTAATAGAAAGATAAAAATTCCCTTGATAAACAGTGGATTCAATGATAACCAAACATTCATTGTATTTTTTTTTTTTTATTTTTTTTTGGTGTGAGGTTTTTCTTATGCCACTTAAAAACCACTTTATTTCTCTTCTACTATGTCTTCAAATATAACTGCTTTCCAAAGAGGCCAGATATGGGTGTTCCCTACATGTGGGCTGTGCAGCCAATCAAGTCAGTCATGTTTTTCTTCTACACAGAATATGTTATGATAGCTGCTGTTCTTATTTATGAGTAATGAACCAGTGCTCATTATGTTCATCTGTTCTTACTCATGCTTTCTTCTTGAGAAACAGTATTTTTTTAAATGGTTATGCCAGTGTTTACTCTAAGAATCCTAAAACCTGAATATAAATACCTGAACTCACAGTGACCATGTCAGGGTACAAACCATTATTATTATTATTGTTATTATTATAATTATCATCATAATTATTAGCATTACTATTACTACTATTATTGTAATTAATTTCTATTCTGCCCAAACATTGCTATCAGATCATGTGTGTGATGATATTGTTATTTCTGAGGAGTCCTTCAACTTAGAAACATGCAACTTGCTTGAAAGTTGGGTTGACAGCTTTTTATATTTGTCTTATAAGCTCCTACTTCAGGAAACTTGCTACTAAATGTACTCTCTCTCTCTAAATGTGCATATGTATTCAGCGATGTATATAATAACATATGTATGGATATATTTGTGTGGTAGTTATTGTATGGATATATTTATGTGCTAGTTATAAGCCTTTTTCCTGTTGAATATATGAAACCAATCTTGCTTCTGTAGTTGAGACATGACTTCCATCTAACATCTAACAAAAGCAAATTATTAAAAATATTGGTTGAGAATAAGGAAAGTTAAAATTTCTCCAGGTATGATATTGTGTAGAAACAGGGACTTTACAATTGTATATGTGATTATTTTCCAATTTCTCTGTCCAAACTCTTGTGGAGTATTTATCATTAACATAACAGAAAGTCAGAGAGATTGTCATCTTTTTCTGTATCAATTGATGGCTTCTTTTAGAACTAATCATTAGTTTAACTTGTATCAGGCTGCACAATATTTCATAGTTGGAAAGTCTTATGGTCTTTATGAATTTTCAGCAGTACATGACTTCAAACTTTTCTTTTGAGGGGAAATTGATAATAATATCATTTGAGTGACTTTCTTGATGCAGTTTAATCATGCATTATCTGTTAGCTTCTGAAGTTTAAATGAATCAGTGACGTTTAAGCTTTTGTACTGGCTTTATTCCTTTAACAACAGGTGTTTCTAAAAATATATTCTTTTATTTTGCTATTTGAGACTTTTAAAATCTGTTTTTAAGTTTTAGCATTAACTGCAGAGTGAAGAGGATTGATAATGTTCTGATAGCAATATAAGTCATAGAAGGGAGCAGTTTTTGATATGTAATTATCACCTCTTAAATATACTGCTTACAGAAAAAAATATAACTGTAAAGAATGAGGAGAAAGAGTAGAAGAAGGGGAAATATAGGAGGTGAACATCATAATGACATACTAAATGATGAAAAGAGAAAGGGATAGCTAAACTAAACACATGAATGAATATTCAGGTGCTCTGTTTTAAGCAAATAAATGAGAATAATAAGTGAAACAAATTAGGTAACATCACCGAGCTCTTAAATTAAAAAGAAAAAAAAATGTGATAGATGGCCAAAACGACTTCAATTACAAAAGGTGCAAAGATGGTTTTACTTATTGTTGCAGAAAATGCTATTCCCCACTGTGAACCAGTGGGTCAGCTAACAAGAGAATGGTTAAGATATACTGCATGTAGTCTGCTTTTGTGACTTCATTCCAAGAGATCATACATAATCGAGTAGGTTTTTGTAGGAATTCTTTGTCAACTGGGTACTGTTGTTGTTCAGCAAAGATGGGGCAGAATTAAAAGTTCAGTTGCTTTTATAGTCTATTGAGGAAGATTCTCTTCATCTAATGTTTTCTCTTGTCTTCCTATTCAAGTCTGAAGTAAAGTGAGCTCAGAAATTTTTCGTATAGAGAAGTTACTTTTCAATGTGCATTTTTAAAGCATTAGTGAACTCATTCTCTTATTTCTTTTCTGTTTCTTACTTTAATTCCTTTTCCATCTTTCTTTGAGAATTTTTATGACTCTCAATTTTGTAGAGCCTGTTTCGTCTCAGAAGTCTGTGGTAGGTAACACTTAAGTGTTAGGAATTGAAAATGCTATAAATTTGTCTTTGTTCTAATTAGATAGTCCTTCTTAAAAAAAAAAAGAAATTTAACTTTGAGGCTTTTTCTTTACTTCTCCTCCTTTTCTTAAGTTTCAGGAAGACAAAACATTGCATCAGTAAGTCTGGCAACGTTATTTAGGAAGTCCTTTGACTGCTTGTTATGTATAGTGTTGTACGGTGTTGACATCTGTCAACGTCCATAACAAGCTGTGATTTTTGCTGACCTATGTTTTATCACAAAGCTGAAATTAACTGTATTTTATTGTGCATGTACAATAACAACTTTCATCATTTATTCCATTCTTCTATCCTTGTTTAACTGCAGGTAGATAGAAATGAAACTCAGCAGGTTTAATTTCATCTCCCTCCAATAAGATTTTCTTAACACATAATATGTGTCTGTGTCTATGCTTTCCTAATTAAAATATAATTTCAGCAGAAAATATTTTTTATTTATGTAAATAAATATATTCATATATAATTATTATATAAAATAATTATGTATAAAATATGTCCATTTGATCTGGTCAAAAAAATCTCTAGTGTCAACTGTTTTCAGTTGATTATATCTTCAAACTATCAAATTTCTTCTTGATGTCAAAACTACTCAGATTTATCATTTACTAATTATTACACGATCCTAAAAAAAAATCGAGGGTAGAGGTCCTTGTTTGTTTTTAAGAGGAGGATGCAATTTTGGCTCATATGGACATGTTTTGTTTGGAAGCTAATGAATTCTAGTCTGTGTAGCAATAATGTGGTAACTGCACAGCTGAGAGCAAAACAGATTGCTCTATCTCTGACCCATTTGAATATGCAACATTCTGGTGCATCATTGTTGTCAAATCCCATTGAAGTCAATGATGCAAGTCCCTTTTTCAAGTCCAGGGAATTTTGCATCGTATAAATAATAGGCAATGGAACAACTGCCCAAGCTGCTCCCTAAGCAACTTACTGATCCTGCAATGAACAAGAGTAAAATTGGCATTCTTTTTGCACAGCAAGTACTATACCTAATCACACAATTTAACATTGTGCAGAAACTTCAATTACAGGATTTTCAGAATATTGCGGAAACTTGCTCACTGGCCTTCTTTTTGAAAAATGCTTGAGAATAGTTGGCCTGAGATTAATATCAGACAGATAAATTTTGATAATTCTGAATCATTAACATAGGGAAAATATATATAGAACTAAAATGAGTTTTATCATGGAAAATATCAAGTAAGCTTTTTAACAGAAAAGCCTGTTGTCCTAAGACTAATGGATGTAACTGATCTTTCCATGAAGAGCACAGTTATCTGAATAATTGATGTTTATCCTTTACTTTCCCAGCCTAGTACAATTCTATTTATAGTTGTCTTCAGTGATTTCATTTTTATCTTAAAAGCATTGACTTCTCTTTTCTTCCTTTTGATCTATCCAGGCTACCAACTGTGCAGAGCATATTGTTCATGCCACCTGCAAATTATATCACTAAAAGTCATGGTATTATCATTTGATTTTATAACCCTTCATTGAAATTTGATTGCTTTATTTGACTACATAAACTCTTAGCTGAAATTCAAAGCTTCAAGAGTCCTGAATTTTTCCAAGAATGCTTATTTCCTAGGTATCAGTTAAGATACGTTATAATGTTTTATCACCAGAGAGATGAATCTAACTGCCTGGATCACACAAATTGCATAATCAAAGCAGGTATATTTGTATCCATAGTACATTTCTTAAGGCAAGCAGTGAAAAATAAGTGAATAAAAAAAATTCACCTGGGGTGTCTGGACACCAATCAGAAAAAAAAACAAAAACCAGCAAACAAACGAACAAGCAAGTAAACAAACGAGCAAAAACAAAAACAACAACAAAAAAACAAACAAAACCCCCCAAACCAAATAAACAACAACAAAAGACAAAAACAAACAAACAAACAAACAAACAAACCACACAAAAAAACACCTTTAGGAAAAAAGATCAATATTCCATCAAATTAATCTGTTATTTCTTTTTTTTCATGACCTTTTGGTAAGCTACTCAGTATATGGTTTTGAAGTGATTGACTTTGAGGGAGAAAGGGAAACTTCGAGAAAGTGTCTCTTTCTTCAGTTTCTGTACTTTTTGTGAATTAGACTTGCCTAACTAGTGATATAATGTTGCACAAAATCTTTGTGTTTAGATTATTATTATGAAGTTACAAAATAGTGATCATTTAATTTAAGCCTTCAGATTCCAATGTGATGACATGTGAATGTCTGTGTCCTTCATATAGATTTTGAATCCAGAAATATTTATAATCTCCTTTGCTTCTTTCACCTCTTGTTACTATTCAGGCACATTTAAGAAAGGATAGCAATTGTTCTTCTTCCCCATCCCTGCTTTTCCCTCTAAGAAGAAGGGGCAAAAGCGTTGCATTTCCTTGATTTCTTTGTTTTTCACCTAATCTCTATACTAACTTGTACTTCTTCAGTAAATTGGACCTGCTGAAATGCTCAGTTGAAGAAATTACTTTGCTTCTGTGCTCTGCAGCATGGGAAATAACTGGCCCCTCCAGTCTCCCAAAATCAGTACTGAGTCTGTGGGCATGTTGCCAAAGAAATTCTATCTTTCTTCTTTCCTGAGCTTTGACTTTGAAGCTGATAAAGTCATGATTCCTTGGTAACCTGGACAATGTGACAAGTTTCCTCTCTGCAGAAGCTAGAACAGGCAGTGGGGTCATGCAAGGCAGGTCCATAAAGAAAATTAACATTAGTATTGTCCTTGTGTCAACATAAGGAATAAATGTCAGTTTTCTGTTAAAACAACAACAAAACAACCAAAAAAAACCACCAAAAACCAACCAACCAACCAACCAACCAACCAACCAACCAAAAATAGTCCTTACAGATGTATAGCCACATTAAATAAAATAACTGAAAGTTGATGTCACATACATGTGACATTTGCAGTTGTCTCTCTTTGCAATCTCCGAGCCTGTTAGGTGTGGAAGTACTTGGACAGAAGTTGTGAGCTGGAGAAGACTCATATTCCTTGGTTTACCCAGTATGAGATAA
The DNA here is from genome assembly GCF_052056855.1 of Sturnus vulgaris. Taxonomy (NCBI): domain Eukaryota; kingdom Metazoa; phylum Chordata; class Aves; order Passeriformes; family Sturnidae; genus Sturnus; species Sturnus vulgaris. Next base: position 88,158,342 of record NC_142245.1, on the reverse strand, counting down.
TATCTTTCAATGGTAACAGCAAGAACAGCAATTTTTGTTTGCAAAATGTTTCTTTTCTGTAGGAGGACATATTAAGAAAAAGAAATTTTCAAAAGAAATCTCAGACTATGATGCAGCCGCATAAGAGTGGAAGTCACAGCTATGTTAAAACCAGGTAATTCTTGTCTTATATTATCTATTCTGTGCTAAGTTGACAGTTTCAATAAAGTATTAGAGCTCCTGAGAGACCAAATGTTCAATCTTGAGGTAATTTCACAAAATTATGTTTTAAAATACATATTGTTACGTTGCAACAACAAGAAAAACATTAAATGCATTTGAGGATCTGTTTTGTAAGAATATCCATTTTCAGGCTGGAAATATTGCCTTTTAAATTCAATTTCTTTTGGTCTGTTGCTTTTGGATTTTTGTTTTGTACTCTCTTGAGAAATACTGGGGTATTGACAGTTTTCCTAAGAAATCATCCTGTTTACAGTTCTTGTTGAAACTGTTACGTCTGTAAAATACATCAGCTTCAATAAAATTTCAATTTACATCCCATCCTAAGTAGCTTAACAGCTTTAGTGACTATGTGGCAGCAGAAAAACCTGTTTCTTCAAAACTCCTTTCCTTTCCTCAAAGAACCTTTGTACTGCTCTGAAATATTAGAAAATGCAGCAGCAAAAAAAGAGCCTTTCCAAGGTTTCATATAAAACATTTTAGCCTCTAATCTTTTTAGAGCAAGAGAAATTTTGGAATAGCTGAAGTTTCATTTGTTTATTTGTTTGTTTGGGTTTTTTCTTGGGATTATAGAATGCCCCAGGTTGGAAGGAACCTGAAAAGATGATCTGGTTCAACTTTCTGTGGGAACAGGAACCTGGATGAGATTATCTTACAGTACCATGCTCATTCACATTTTGAATACCTCCAATGATGGGTTCAACACTATGTCCTCAGAGAAATTGTTCCAGTGAGTGATTGTTCCCACCTTTCCCAGTCCAACATTTACCCATTGTGCCTTGTCTTCCCCGTGTGGCTCCTTGTGAACAGAGAATCTGATTGTACCTTTCTTGAATTGTGAGGACCAAAACTAGCCACAACACCCCAGCTGCAGCCTGATTAGCACTGAGGAGAGTGGGATGATCACATTTCTAGCTCTGCTAGTAACAACCCTTCAAGTGCAGCCCTGGAGTTGTGTTATTAGCTGCAGCACTCCATGGCTAACACATGTTCAACTTGTCTACCAGGACTCCTATTTCCCTTTCAGCAAGTCTGCTTCACAGCCACACAGATCCTAGCCTGGAATTTGATCTTTGGTTATGTTGCCTCGGGTGCAGAACTTTACGCTTGCCATTGTTATACTTCATACTGTTTTTTCAGCCCATTTGGGTCTTTCTGTAAGATGGCTTTCCCTTCTAGCCATCCTCTAAGTGAGGTGCTCACCTCATCACCCTGCTTATGACATCAGTAGGTGTGGTGAGGATAGTTTCAATTCTCGAGATAGACCCTTTTTGACAGACTGCCTGTCTGAGTAAAAAACATTAAACATCACCTTCTAGAGTGAAGCCTGTTATCCCATTTCCTACCTATATAATCTGTAACTTACTAGTTTCTTTGGCTTTCAATTAAATTAGTTTGTAAAGTATCTGAAATAAATTCCTTCTGTCTAAGAATATGTCATAGAGAATCCCTGTCTGAGAGGTGTCTATGAGCAAAACAAAAGTAAATTGCTATTTCATTTACTTGTGAGAATGATCCTTGAAGGTTTACACAACCCTAGTACTTGATCCATAACTGTTACTGAAAAGTTACTGTAGTGTTAATTTGTACAAATGAACGGAAAAAAAGGCACGCTTAAAAATATTAATATGAAAAATTAGCAAAGCTGTAAGCGGATTTTCATGTTTAATTATGAAACATATTTTTACTATGTAAAAACTACTAATTTCACTTTGTGCAAATTATATTCAAAGTAAACAACTAATTTAGCATTAAATAGGTTCCAGAGTTTAAGCATATGTGTGTAGCATGTAGTCTTTGCCTAAGAGCTGATGAGAGCATAAATTAAGTAGGATAACTAGAATTTACATGGGATGAAGACATTCAAAAACCTGCTAAGCAAAATCTTAATGTTCAGGACTGTGCAAGCAAAAGTTTTGCAGTTATGGGAAAGCCCTTTCACCTATAGCTATTTGAAAACTAATTATAGCACTACCAGTAAAATTAAGCTGATAGAAGAGAAAATAGACAAAACTATATAAATAACATTTTGCCTTTCACTGAAAACAGAATAAGAAGAAAAAACCTGTACACTTCACAAGAAAAAAAGAAACAAAAACTAGACACACACAACCCACAAAAGACTATTAAGAAACAAAATATGTTTTCTGTGATTGTTTCGTTTGTTTTAGTTCTTCTTTTGATAGAAGGTTATTTAATTTTGATCAGGTTTGATATGTCTTAACAAGCTTATTTTCATGATAGTGTTTAGAGGTTTTGAAATTCTCAAGTGTTTTCATATTAATATTTTAATCAATTGAATTTAAAACCTTCAGCTTTTATCATGATTGCACCTCACCACACTGAGATCAAAATTTTACTCAATCTGTTGCTGTTTGTACATATAAAGTTAATAGTTATCATGATTTAACCCCAGCTGACAACTAATCCCCACATAGCTGTTTGCTCACTGCATGGCACTGAGTTAGGGGGGAGAACAGGAAGGATAAAAATGAGAAAACTCTCATGTTCTGATAAAGACAATTAAAGAAAAGGAAAAGTGGCACACATAAGCAAAGCCAAACAAGGAATTAATTGCTTGTTTCCCATGGGCAGGCAGGTGTCCAGCCATCCCCAGGAAAGCAGGGCTCCATCACACATAATAGTGGCTTGAGAAAACAAATGCCATCATATTAAACATCCTCTGCTTTCTTCTTCCTCACACCTATATTCTGAGAATGATGCTCTATGGTATGGAATATCTCTTGGGTCAGTTGGGGTCTACTGTCCCAGCTGTGTTACCCCCCAACTCCATGTGCACCCCAGCCCCCTTACAGGAGGTGATGCCATGAAAAAGGCATCAGTGGAGTAGGGCGAAGAGCAGAAAATACTTTGACACTGTTTAAGGGCTGCTCAGCAGTACTGAAACATCCTTATGTTGTCAACAATGAACCAATCCATAAGATAGCCCATGTTAGCTACTGTGAAGAAAAATACTTCTATCCCAGCCAAAACAAAAATGGAATATTAAGTTAGAGTAATAAACAATTGGTTCTTTAGGATTTGCTGAGTCAAAAGATTGTATGAAAACACAGTTATGTATATGAACACCTATGGATTATTGTTTATATTCAAGTGTGCTTAATAGAAATGAAAATAAAAGCAAAAACAAACAAAAGAAGCTCTTGTGTTATTAATTGCAACTATATGTTTGAGTTAAACTCTTTTGGCACCTTTTTATTTTAGTTCCTTCCAGAAAAAGTTTAAAAAAAAAACAACTTAAAAATTCTTGCCAAACAAGCCAAGACTATCAAAAGTCTTTCCAAACTTATTTGGAGCCCTTCTGTTTCCAATTTCCAGTCTAAGTAATCTTTTTCCTGCCAATGTCTAAGAAAACTTCACCAGCAGATCATCAAAACAAGATACCTGAGTATTTCCCACCAGGTCTTGCCTTCTTTCAAACGCAGTAAATCATTGATGCCCAGGGAGACATGAAGAAAGAAAATCTCTCCAATTGTTCACTGTGGAAAACAGACTGGCCTACCCCTAGTAGCTAGCTGAAGCATTAGATTTAATTATAATCATTATCATTACCTTAATGTAAAGCTGCAAGTGCTATGAGCAGGCTGAATTTAGTGCCATACTTTGTGCTCTCTCCAACATGGGCAGCAGTGGAAGCATTGTCTCCCTCCAGAAGTCACCACAGCCAAGCCACCTTCACAAACAGGCTGAAGGATTTTTGTCAGAAATTGAATCAAAATGTATTCAAAAAAATCTCCAAACAATGATCAATTCATGACCTTTTTTTTTGACACTACTTCAAAACTGGAGAGAAAACTTTCTCAAAGGTTTTCCAATTCTATATCCTGATGCATGAGAAGTAATACAGGCATGATGACACAGCTCATCACTTAAATAATTTTCTCTTATTAATACATTACAGACATGGAAAGCTGTTGTTATGCTTGTAATTTTAGCTATGTTTTTGTGCCTAAACTTGCAAGCTGCTTTTTTTTATTCTTATTAGAACTCTTGTAATGGAGAGATTGTCTCAGTAACCTCTACAACTTTTTTATAAACATGTTGGACTGTTTTTCTCACTTCAGAACCCTTAAGATCCCTGTGGCAACACCAGCAATTGCTTACAAGAGAAAATAATGTTAGAGTAGTATCTAATGTATTTTTATCTGTCTTCAGTGCAATATAGCAGCTGGAAATGAGGAGGAAATCTGCCATCCTGTAACTAGTCATCTCTCCCTGGGACAACATCAAGAGATCCATGGCTCACTGGCACTCCACAGACTCTAGTTTGCCTTAGGAAATAAATGACTGGTCTCATTATCCTGGTAAATGCCTTAGGGCAATGAGGAGTCAAAGAATCATTCTCTTCAAGCAATGCATTTTGGAGAAACAAACTGGAGTACCTTAGAGTCCTGAGAAAATCCTTTCCTCAAGAGACTGCCTCATTACCTTTGTGACTTTACTGCCACTGAATTCCAGAGAGAAGCCTGAGCTGGAGAGTTGATGACTAGAGAGGAGTAAGGACCTCACCCCTTTGAAATACATACCTTTTTTAGGAATAAAATGGCCTTTATGTAGTGAATGTTTGGCCTATTATAAAACTATACTTGCAAAACTATTGAAAAAACACACATGTAAAGTGAGCTAGATTTGATAGGATGTACAATTATTTGAAGAAAAAAGTTATCTGTGCCTGTGTGTAGGAGGTTTGTCATTTTTCTTCCTGAGAGAAAAGTGTGTGGAATAGCAGCACTGCTACAACTTTAATTTTACTAAAAATATGTTATCTATATCTAAAAATGAAATCTTTCACATTTAAAGTCTGAGTTTGGCAAGTTATACAGGAAAAAAAATGAAAAAGCTTAAGAAATTTATTTCAGAACTTTCATCAAAAATTCTCCCACTAAGGAGGGTGGAAACTTTGACTTGAATATGAATAGCTGTCGACATTCAGAATTAGAGACATCAATTCTTTTTAGACAGATTTTTGAGACCATGATTGCTGGACAGTCCTCATCACTTTCCCACTAAACCAGAGCAAGACCATTATGGAAATTTCAAGCCCATGCTCAGTCCTGTATTTAAATAAATAAACAAACATATTCCAATACAGATGTGAAACTAGAATTTCTTATGCAAGCCAACAATCTAATTCTTTATCTCTTTTCTGAAACAAAGTCTGATAATTACTTTCCAAATTTTCAAGTCTCTGAAATAGATTTAACCCTATTGATTTAAAAGATTATATTAATAAGGATGAGCATGTAAGTAACCAGGTCATTATCTGTAAATATGCTAAGACATTCTTTGCTGCAGGTTTCTCACCCAGTTTCAGCAGTGTATTTTTGGTATATTGTGTGCTGCTTATTCCTGATATGGAGATTAACACTTTAGAGTCCTTTGGGTTTGATTTTGTTGTTTTGTTTTGTTTGAATGGGGTTGGGTTTTTTTTTTGTTGTTGTTTTGGATTTTTTTAAATATTATTTTTCTTGCATTTGTTTTTAGCTAAATGTTCAGGCATTTGGAAAAGAAAGTTCGCCCATTCTTTGTAATACTACAGCTCACCTCCCACATACCACCAACCCTGTTAAGCTGCCTTGGGTATATTGGCAACTAAAATTTCAGGCAAAATCTTTCTGACTGTAATCCCTGCTGTCACTGTGAAATAACTTCTAACACCTATCTCTCAAGGGCATTTTTCATCCCATACTGGACAGCACTTGCCAATGTAGTTGTTGAAGCAAACTGCAAGCCCCTTCAGTCAAAGAGTTTGATTCACAAACCCAAATAATATCTGAAATCCCAGACATGTCCCCAGTCTACTAAATTATGGAACAAGCAAAGAGTTTCTGCTCTCCACTCCATTGTTAAAATCAGATGGTTACAAATGAGGATTGAAACACTGATATGTCTAAACTCTGGATAACTAAATTCTGTTTAGTAATTACTGAACTGAGGTGTCAATTAATAATCACACAGTAAAAGAAAACCAGATCCTAAAGGCAATTGTTTTTTTAAAGACTTAGATATTAAATTGTCTGAAGTATCTGAGCTTGATTAAGTGCGTTTTTCATTATTTTTTTTTTTGTCTTTGTGTAAATTTATTAAGTTCTTCTGAAGTTTTAGGACCCTAATTTGTGGATTAGAATCTAAAATACTCATTTCACGGTAGCACCTACTGAGATAGTCCTCTGAGGCAATTTCAGCTGTCCTTTGTTTGACTCAGATGTCCCTCCAACTCAGGACAATGCTGCTGTCATTTCCCTATATGGGAGCAAATCTATTATTATAGCTACAGGAACACCTGGGTATCTAAGCCAACATTATTTGCTTCATTTTAGGAGGTGGATCTTTCGTTTATAGGCAGTACATTTCTAAGCTCCTTAATGTTTTATCTCTTTGTTTACATTTCAAGGAATTTAGAGCTAAATTCACTACATATAGATAGAGAAATGTACGCATGATAACGTCTCTAAAGTCCAAGACCATAGAGAAAAGAAATATTCTCATTTGGACTGCAAAAGTATCTCTCAGTAGGAGAAAGGAGAATTAAAAGGCTGTGGTGTTCAATTATACCACTCTCCTATCTGAGAGATCATACTCAGTTTGAAACATGTAACAATTCCAGTTCAGTAACAACCATGAGTGTAAGGACAAGAAAAAACCTGAGAAATTTCAGAGCTCATTCTCTACCTCTTCATTTTAGGAAAGATTTTTTGACTTCATCTCTCTAGGAATTTGTGAGGACCATGAGTGCATTCATACTTCTTTGTGAGAAAATAATGCCTTTCATAATTCTCGAAAAGTTAAAGACAAGCATTCAACCTTTCATCTTAATAATGAGTCCATCCTGCTCTTAAAATATCTTATGGAGTTTCTATCATTTGGTTTATTAATAAACTTTAAGATAAATCTTTTTAAATTCTGTACTACTGTATGTGAAGAAGAGAGGATTAAAAAGAGCAGAAAAATAACTTTTTGGGAGTAAGACTTAAGAAGAAACTGTTAAGTGGTTCTTGTGTCCATAATTTCTTTATGCTAACCAAGGTAAGTTCAGAGTCTGCCCCGGGGTATCTTGCTCAAAGAGCAAAGACCCAAACAGGCATTGTATTTTCCAGTTACAGGACTGTGACTATATTGATTGCCAAAGTTTATCTGAAGTTTAAGAATAATATAAAGTATTTGAATTATTTATAAAACTTGGATAGTTATGTGAGATTTTGAACATTAAGGGTAATTAAAAGCCAGAAATGTTAGGGTACATTTTACTTTGTTTAAAAATATTTGAATAGGGTTTCCTCATTAAAAAGAAAAAAAAATCACTTTTAAAATGCATTATACCTTTTCTGCCTATACTAATTGCTCCAGCCAAAGAATTTGCACAAACTGTCAGCATTAGATTTGCAAATCCTAAACTTTCGTATTTTGGAAATGAGTTCATGTATACATCGTCCATGGAAAGTAGGGCCTATTAAAAACTGTCATGGTCTTTTTAATTGGAAACTTCTGATGAATAGAAAAGAATTTTTAGGTGCTTCTCAGACCAGAAAAGAAATCCAATCCAAGCCAGACTGATTTTGTGTCTGCCATTATCTAGACTCTTATTTGGTATAAAGAAAGAAAAATGTAGAGTATGGACTGGGTTACATTTTTACAAATGTCGTGTAAGGTTTGAATGTTTCCCTCATCTAAGTCCGTTTTCCAAAGCTCTTCTATCATACCTGTTCAATTTAAATAGGTAGCAAAAGAATCAATATAATACAGAAGTGAACCCTTCTTCTTCCATAAATCTATAAGTGCCTTATATGTTGAGCTATTCTAAGAATGTTTTCTTGGAAGAAATTTTAACTTCTGAAATCTTGTTTTCCTCACAATGGATAACAGAAAAGTGTTTAAAATCTGCTCACAGAAAAAGAAAATATCTCTTGCTTGGCTCTACTAAAAACTAATATCTTTAAATGAACTGGAGATCTGTTTGGGTTGAGAGTATGATCACACTTCCTTGAATTGCATAAATTTACAAGTGTCAAATATCTAGCAAATAATTCTGTAGCTCACAAATAAATTACTCTGTTCAAAAAATTACAAGACAATAACTAATTCAGAATTTCTTTGCCTCCCAACTCACTAATGATTTGAAGAGTGCACATTTTTAATTTAAGCAATAAGCTTCAATGTCAAAACAATTCCAGTGTCACCCTGACAGATATTATCTTATTTGTGAGTACAATAAGACAGTAATAAAAAGAGTTATTGTGTTCAGATATTTTGTGACTCTTTCTTATATTCACTGTCCTTAGATTAATTGCTTCCTTGAAATGTAACTGTGGGACACATAGTGAGAAAGCAAGAAAATTACAGCCTGAAAAATATTCCAGGCTGGAGCTTTTCAGCTCTGTTCCCAACCGATAAGCTGGTCCAGGGAATGGGGTGTCTTGTCTCTGAACCAATCACCTTTTCTCTACTCTTGGAATTGCGAGTGATGCTATAAAACCAAGTGTGTTCCTGAATAAACTTGTCTCTTTCTTTCCTATCATGAAAGACGACCATGTAGTTGTGCATCTTATTTCTGCCGCACTTAAAGGGTTCAAGTCCCTTTCTACGGCTCCATGTAACAGGTACCACTCATGAAAATATAAAAAAAAAAATTGAATAATTTTCTTAATACTACATTTTACAATGCTTTTACACTGATGATACAAGAAGAATGCAGGATAAAATATGTTGGTCTAAAGTTCCAGTTGTCTTAATGCACTTAAGACTTCAATGACATTTAGAGAAAATAAACATTTTACAGAAACGTTCACAAAATACTCATAAAACTATAAATTACATCTTTGCAAGTTTAGAATAGAATAGAATAGAATAGAACAGAATAGAATAAAATAGTGCAGTTACAACAATCATCTCGTTCAACTGCCTGACCGCATCAGGTGTGACCGAAAGTTAAAGCCTATTATTAGGGGTGTTGCTGTAACGCCTATTGAACATTAACAAACCTGGATCATCAACCACCCCACTAGAAAGCCTAGAGTGTTTGACAAGAGTTTTTCCAAAATCTTGGTGAAAAAAATGCTTCTTGATGTCCATTCTGAATCTCCCTTGATGTAGCTTTAAAACATTCCTAAGAATTCCGTCACTGGATACCAGGTGGAAGAGTTCAGCACCTCTCTTTCCATTTTCCCTCCTCCAGAAGATCTAGAGAGCAAGACTCTAAATCTGGTGTTCAATCAGACCTGTGAGTATGACATAGTATAATAAGATCCAAGAGATTACAAATAACTTTAGTAGTTTTGTTGCATAACATAACATATGTCATTAGACATATGCCAGAGGAAAGTAAAGTCCCCATCCCGTCCCTCAGACTTATAATGAAAGATGGAGATGAAAGAATCTTTTTTCTCTGTTTGATATGCTGCTCTTCTTGAAGGTTTATTGCCGTATTTGGAAAGGCAAAATATTTATATGAAAAAAAGAGTAAAGTATTTTACTATCAAAAGACAAAAGGTGAAAGGAGAGAGTGTACATCATAATTTTCTCAGTCTTGTCTTCTGTTCAGCTATCTAAGGCACAGTGGAGTTAATTAGAATGTTTTTACGAGCGAGCTGAGAAATGTCGATCACAGGGGGCATGGGTTTAGAAATATTATTAAGTTTGGATTCATGCTGGCTTTCTTGGTTATGATATGCCTTTCTAAAACTTTAGTTTCTAACAAAACTGGGGCTGCCGCCACAGCAACAGCAGGAACAGATTTCCAAGTGTAAAACAGAGTATTGCATGACCACAGTTGTGTGTTTGCTGGTTCTAGCACTGTATAGCAGTGAAGTGAACAAAGATGAAGAAAATACTGAAAGGTCAGCAGCTCAGACTTTAAGCAACTGATTGGGAAATAAGGGTGTGTATGAAAAATCTGGAAATTTGTGGATAATATTCCTTAAAAATGTGTAATATCACTTCAAAAGGGAGCTGTCAGCACAGACCTACTGCAGAGGACAAAAGTGTGTCTAAAGGCTTCACAGCAAGGAAGAATTTACAGAGAAACTGACAGGTGCCTGTCTTCTTGACAGACTGATGGCATCACACACACAGCATTGCACTAGAGAATCTCTGATTCCTCAGGGGTTGTGTAGGGCTATCTGTGCTGTGCATGTATCACCACTGACTTTGTCCATGTCAGGAAGGGCAGGAGTCCTACAGCAGTCTAAAGTAACATTGAGATCCATGTCCCAAGGTGATACCTCCTGTCTGATGACCTCAGTGGAAGTTATTTGGGAGCCTGTTCCTATCAGGGCTGCTGTGGCTACAGAGATTGCTCTTATACTTCTGCCATTCTCTCCTCCAAATAAACTTGTCTCTGCTTGGTGACTCCTGAAGAAAATGCCAATTGTTATTGAAACCTTTGGATGGCTATGGAGCACACATTCACTGAACTCTAAAATAGAAAAAGAAAGGAAAAATAGAACTGAAAAGCAGTGCAATACACTAGTACATTACTGAACTGGAATGAGAGAGACAGATGCTTCGTGACATTCCTCTTGTCTCAACCTGACTATTTGCTGACTGTTCTGACAGATCAGATAGTCACAGTCAGATCAGAGTTGGCTAGGCCTGAAGCAGATGTGGCCAGGAAGCCACACAAATGTATTACCTCAAGTTCATGTATCTTGCTGCTCTATGAGGCTGATTAACTCAGCATCTGATGATAAGCCCAGCCCAGAGAGTGAGACTTCAGGGCATGAACAGTAGTAACATTTCCAGTGTTTTAAATGAGTTTTCATGTAAATGCTTATGTATCCTGGTGCTGCTTACCATTTTTGGAAGATGTTTCTTGTTTTCTCTCTTGAACATAAGCATCTAAATCCACCTAATTTATACTTTTATTGCTCAATGCTGCTTGGCTCTAATCTATAGCAAATTGTTTATAGCCTCTAACTACACTACATGTCATCTGGAACATAAGAATATAGTTTTGGGGTTGTAAAGTAAATATATAGCACACAGTACAGCCCATGAAGTACTTCTTGACCTGCTTTGAACAAGCTACATCTGGACCATGCATCACTAACTCAGCAACAGCAGTTAGAGTACTCAGCTGGGAGGGATATCAGCTTCCTCCTAAGTGCTTTCCACTTGACATGGTTAACTGAACTTAACCATGTTAACTTCATGCAGTAATTTTGGATGTAAGTGATAAGATGACTGTGGTTCACTCCACTGCTCTGGCATCTTAAAACAACCAGAGTTGATACTAGAAAATAAAATTAATTCATTTGTTTTATGCTCAATTATTTAGACAGGAACTTTTCTGAGTGGATAAAGTGCCACAAATATCAATGACTGATATTTTTAAGCAACTCCAAAAGAACATAATAATTTCACAAAGTGGAAACTGTAGGGTAATTTCAATATGCCATGAAAAAATATTTACTAAAGCAAATGATCAGAAAATGGCATTTGCTTAGCGCAACTAAGTGCAGCATCATACCTGACACAAGTTATTGATTTTCCTTGGCAAGTACTAGAAAACTTCACTCTCTCTGTGTAACTTAATGACTTCGGTAATTTAGGATGCAGTTAAACTCTGAATTTAGGAATGGAAAGAACTAATTTCACCACGTAGCTGAAGCAATTCTCAGCTATATCTTTTCCCCACTCATGTACAGTTTCTTCAGAAAGTCTTATTATTCCTTCCCAACTACATTATTTCTTGTGTTTTACTTCATTTTTGTATGTTACAAAATATTGATTCAAATTAATGCTTTTCAATATACCTATATCTATTTTCATGTAGCTCTGTAGTTTGGGGATTTTTTGCAATCCTTTTTTTCCTGAAGTCAGAAAACATAAACCTTCCAGAATTTTAAAATCCAGTATTAAAACATATTATTCTCATAGTTGAATGATTTTTCAATTAAAAAAAAATCATCAAACAAAACTATTTTCAAAACCATGTAATAAAAAAATTCTAATATTCCAAAAGGTATTAAAATTATCTCTCACACTGTCTCTATATTTCCAACTGTGATTGTAGACAAATGCAGACACCTGCATTACTCTCTTTTTGAATTTCCTATGTAATCCTAGTATTTGTCCCTATTAAGAAAAAATATATAATAATTTGATGTTCTTTGCCAGCAGTGGTTACTCTGTCATTCATGTATGTAGAGTTCAGATTAAATACAGCCCCTTGAGAAGAAAGAAGACAAATAAACAAGAGCTCCTTACATTTGACAAACTTCATGGGGATAATATTTATCTTATGTGACCTAGGCGAAATCACTCATGTCTTTCATATCTCTTTCCCTTACAGCAAAAATAGGATAATTCTTGAATAAAAAAAACACATACTTCAGTTTTCATAGGAAGGGTAGAGAGGGCAAATGTCTAGAGAGAAAAAAACAGGTGCAATATGTCTAAGAATTAACTTGAAAACTGCAATAAATGAGCCTACTGCTAGTATAAGTCTCAATAATATAACTTGACTGAAATTTAGACTGAGGCTTTAAAATTAAGTCACCATGAAATATATAAATATTGATGAAATATCGCCTTCTGCTTGACCTTAACTATAGCTGGTGACTAGAACCGGGGAAGAGAACTATGAAAGTTACTTAAGAAGCAAAGAAAAAGGGAAAAAGACAATTTGTATGGTAGGTTTAATGAATAAGAGCCACCTTAGAGAACCTGGAATACTGACAGTACTGCAAAAGTGTAACATCATTAGCCGGAGGTTTCTGAGATACAGTGTATGCAAACTTCAGGTTATAGAACAAATTATATTTGCAGCATTGAAAAATTTGATGAGACAAATAAATAAGAACGTTTGATGTTCACAGTCTAGAAGTGAAGCAGCAGACTGTAGATATTTGGGAGGAGAGACATTAGAGTTCTTCAAGGAAGAGAGGAGGGAGACCTGGAATGCAAAATAAGAACCAAACCAAAAAAATAAGGTCTAAAAGAATTGATAAATACTTTGCAATAGCAGTAGTATGTCAGGTTTTTAAAATCTATGAAACTATCATGCACCATGGAAATATGTGCTCTCATGGGCTATTTTCCATAGAAAACATTTCATCTGCATTTCATGTCCTTTATAATGTCAGTGCAATAAAGAAAAAAATATAGAACTAAATCCATATCTATTCGTCTATTAATTGCCTCTGGAAACTAAAATATCCAATTACTCAAATAAAAAGAGACAGCATTCCTAACAGCTAAAATTTTTTAAGGAATTACTAGAAAATATGCAATTAAATTGTACATCAAAAACTTGAGAAATATCTAGGCTTCAGTAATCTGTACTTTCTTTAAGTGAGGGCAATTATATATATTGAAATGAGCAAATGGATATGAAGTTTTGTAAAACTACACAGAAAATAAGACAATGAAAAAATAACTTATGAAATAAGTCCTTTCTCACGGTTTCTCCGAATAATATTTACCTTATTTTCTTGATAGCTGTTACAAAGGTATTTATTCCAGCAATTTTGCCAGAGTAGTTAATAATTTCAACATATAAACAGAACACCTAAGCAACATAGCACAGATATGTAGGAAGAAAGAAAAAATGTATTTTCATGGGGAAAAAAAAAAGGATTATATATAATCATTGACTGGTTAGAAAGTACCATAATTATATTAAAGAATTTGATAAAAGATATCCCAAAGACAAAGGAATTAACCAAAGAAGATAAAATGAGGTGCAATTTAATTTAGAAATCCTTGTTCTTGATTTCACAAGTGAAGATACTATGATTAACACTTTTTAAATGAAGTTCCATGGAAGTGGGTTTACATGTCTTTAACAAAGTTACATTTTTCATTGTTTTTCAAAATATCATAAATAAATATTTTTCTTGAGTTTTCAGCAAAAGTCTGTTAGGGTGATTGATCAGAGAGTTATAACTAGAAGCAGGAGAGAAAAATATTGTTTCCTTCCTAGAGGTCCCATGAAGTGCAATACTGCCCAGTTGTTACAAAGAAAGAACTAAGATTTTTACACGTAAAGCAGATTTTACGGCACTTTTCCAGAGTCACCCCGAACCAGAGCTTTATATTTTTGTTGCACGCATTTCAAAAAAATAAGTTAGAACTCAAACCAAGGCTTAAATTCATAATGCTAGAGTACTGGTAATGTCTCATTCCAAATTTATATACCCCAGAATAATGGAAAGATTGCAGGATGCACCCTCACAGCCCTTGCTCCTTGTGGACAATCTCTTGCTATTAGGAAATCAGGGAAGGAACAGTATGTGTCTGATAATGATCAGGAAATAAACCACAATTTTTAAATAATGTACATAACAATAGAGCGGGGCATGACATACTTAAATACAAGGATTCCCTGGGAATTATTTTTTAAATAATAAAAATGGGAAGTTTTGACTACATCTGTGATATTAGGAGGGTATTTTGAGTTTTAGGGCTTTTTGTTTGCTTGGTTGTTTTGTTGTTTTTGCATTTTGTTTTGTTTAGTTGGGGGTTTTTTTGAGTTTTTGGGTTTTTTTTGGTTGGTTGATCGGTTGGTTGGTTCATTGGATTTTGAGACTCTGGAAGATTTCTTTCTAGTCCTACTAGGGATAGCTGTCTGTTATGTATGGCACGGATCTGAAATGGAGAAGTAAGCTAATGATCAGCTTAAAAAGTCAACCAAAAAACTCACAAGACAAAAAACTTCCACAATTTCACTTTTCTATGAGAAAATTGATGTATTATGTACAAATTTGATATGCAGATGGTGACATAAAAATCAAGATCTTGGTTATAGTCTAAACTTGAAATGAGGTTTAAAACATTTTAGTACTTTATAAATGAACAGATAAATGGATCTAAAGGAAAATGTATCCCTAATAAAATAGAGTCCTAAACATTTGTGTCTGTCTGAAGTAAACAGAAGAATAATGTGAATTAATTTGCCTCGGCTGCTTATTAACGTTGTGATTGAGAGACAAAAATTAGAGATTACAGCAGGGTATTCATTAAATTGAAAGCAACCTTTGGGGACTTCAAGTAAATCTAGATTTAGGAATAAAACTCTGTGATTTAAAGCAAAATAGCTTTACTGGAACAAGAATTTTAATATTCTTCAGAGTGGGCTACAAAAAGGACAGCTATGGAAGATAAGAGGATCCATTTCAATAGACATAAACTAGAAAATTGGAACTGTTACACTGTTAGAATTTACAAACCTTTGGGAATGATCTCAGCAAAAAATTCAGGCACCACTAGATATCCAGATTTTAAGACTAATTAATACATATTCAAGCATTCAGCAGTACATTGTTAAAATTTACGGAAAGTATTGAGTGTGTGTCTTTTGCTGGCAAACTCAAAGGGGAAAAAACAAAATTTAACATTTACTTGAAAATTGTAAAACCGTAGCAAATCCATTCTTCTTACAATGATAGATCCAGTTAGATATTTTTCAACTAAATCCTTTCTTGTCAGGAAAACATAGCTTTTAATGAACGAAAAAGTGAAGGCAAAGTGAAAAATGTTAATTATAATGGTTTCAGTTTTCCATCTATCTGCTATAATATTAGAAAGATTAGCTTTCATAAGCTTGAAATCTTTGACTTCTTTATATCTCTCAAACGACTTTCATTCCCTTATCATATAGATTAGGAGTTATTTTTGTTTCCTTTCATTTTTCTCTTTTTACCCCTAAGCTGTCACAAAATGATGAAAGGTCAACTTCTACATCTGTATGGTTATGGTATCAACATTTATCACTCACTGGTTAAATTTATAAACAAACTCTTCCACAGTTTCTCCCTCTCTAAGCTCCTATAACTAAGCTACCTTGTTGCCATAGAGAAAAATTGTTCAATTCACATAGCTCAAGTCAGATCAGGACCAGAGAGGTAGTAAATGACCCATAATTGTCTGCCAATCAGACCAACCAGTACCATTGTTTCCTGGGCTCACTCCAGTGTTCATCAAAGTTACTTTTTTCTCTTGTGCTGTACTTGGGGGATTCTGAACAGTAAGGGATTCCTCATCATTCACATGTGTAACACCTACCCCAAAAATAGTGTCATTGCCTATGGAAAATTAACTGCTACAATATATAATAATATCTACTGTTTAGTCTATTTTTTAATATATGTTAATAGGATGGTAATGACACTTATAGAAACTGTACAGATATATAGTTTAATTGATATTCATGTTAGAATGTTAAAATCATACTGACAGTGAAATCCTATATTAAAATGGATAAGCTTAATATTTGAATAGAATGCTTGATTATTTGCTTTTTTTCCCACTTAGCATTTTCTTTCAGATTATTCATGTCAGAGGGAGCTCCAACATTTGTACTTCCTCTTCGAAATGAAGACATATCTTGTCAAGATATCCCCATCATATAGAAAATACTTCTCATTATTACTGAACACTGTCACTAAATATGTTCAATATACTATTTTTCTCTTTTATTTTATAATTTTAGGGCAAAATAGACAACTTTTCTGGTGGAACTAATATCTACATTATCCATGTTAGATACTTAGTTTACACTGTCTCTGGTTTGGTCCTATGGAATTAGTGGTTGTCAGCAGTTGGTGTCCATTAGATATAATTCCCTGGAATCACTCTTCCATGTTATTTTTATCTAAAAGACATTCAGATTCAGTAGTCTGGAAGCAGACTGCATGGCAGACCAGGGTGTTGCTGAAGATAATGGAGAAATGGACTTGTTTCTGAACTATGACTCTCAAGAAGAGGCACCTGTTACAAAACACTGGCTCATAAAAATGTTCTACTATTTAATTTTATTTTCCAATTAAAACACCTTTAAAAATTTTTTTTGGAAAAGGCAATTAAATGTTTTAGACAGATTCCTGCAGCTACAACTGCAGGAATTTCAGCACAAATACCAGAATTTAGATATAGGTCATCATTATGAAGATGTGGTGCTGCTGCTAAGTGCATCTGTTCTAAATTCTGGGCAACTTTTCTATCATCCATTATAAGTTTGTCCACTGATAAGCAGAAGATGTTTAGAAGGGAAAGTCAAAGGATCACAGAAAATTGATTACATGTTTAAATTAGAAACCTACATATGAAGTTTTCCCTGCAAAGACATCGTAATTGATCTTTAATTGCAATTTGTTGGTAAATCCTACAGCAAAACAGACTGTTAGAAAACCTAGTGAAATAAAGAATAATAATTGCTTATCACTAACTGGAAAACACATTTCGTTAAAGTATATTAAGTCTTTGAGGAAGTAGCATGAAAGAGCAAAGAGACTTTAGGAAGCTCTTCATAAGGAAATGGTATAAGGTGTTTTGCAATAAAGTGTAAGAGCAGCAGGATTATTCTTTTGCTTGTATACCTAACTGAAATTTTCAAAGTTCGTGGTTAGGGATGTGAGATGACTAAGTGAACCACCTCAGTTTCAAGCCCAAGGCAGTAGTGTTGCAGCACCTTGGGAATGTAAAAGATGCACAGAGGGCATAGAGTTCCTCACATAATCCATTGCATAAACCACCTCTGCATATACAATACACATATATGACGGAAAGAGTTAAACAAATTCTATATCTAAATATACTGATTAATTTTATACATATATATATATATATATATATATGTATATATATAAATCCTTCTCACTCACAGGTCCTTAGACTCTAAATCTTAAGCTGATGGTGTTGGTTTCAGGAAAGTGCCTTTAAAAAGAGATCTGGATAATTAAATAATTGAAAATTTGTAGAAATTATTCTGTTCATATTCCAAAAAGGGATTTAGGTTTTCCTTGTTATATCCTGAAAACTATTATTCCAGTGTCATATTGTTCCGAAAAATTTTCACTGTGTACTTTGCTTTACAACGTCCAAGTTTGCATTAACTCTCCCTACTGAATTTTCCTGTACCTTGCTTAGGAAGTGTCAGAACACAAATAATGGTAGTGGTATTCTACATGCACTTACTGTGGACTGCAGATATATGGAAGCACAAAAATTAGCATTAGCATAATTAAAGTGATTAAATTCTAAATGCTCTATGTTTTGGATAAAATTTGATACTGAAACGTTGATTTTCTCTCAAGGGTGGTTACCTCTGTTTACTTTTGGCTGCCTGAGCTCACTAACATCCAAACACAAAGAGAAGCCATGTTTGCATGGGAGTAAGGATTTCTGTCTAGTAGAATAGAAGCTAAGTGCATGTGAATCAATTCTTCTCAATAAGGAGCGAGAATTAAAGCTAGAGTCTTTACCTTCAGCGTGAAGGTTTTAATTCCCAAGCTGCTTGATTAAAATAAGGGGGCGGGGGGGAAATGAGAGCAGTATTGATATTTTTTTTCAGCTTTATCCTGACAGATTTTTTCTTTTCTTTCTTTTTCTTTTTCAGATGAATTTTTCTGTGAGTTTAACATTTGCAAGACAAATTTTAAAAAATTGCAACTTCTCTTCCAAAATAGAAGGTAGCATCTCTACCATGAAGTTGTAGTTCCCCTTGTTATTGTTTTTATTCAAGGATGAATTTAGACTGGGGTATCTGCCAGTGTTTTCTGCACAGATAAAGAAAATACGATCAAAGAGAGAAGGAAGAAGTGGTCAAAAGTATACTTTCTTTACATTATTTCCGCTTCTGTCCAGCCTAAAATGTTGTCTTTTCATATAAAGCTTCAATTAGACAATGTAACTTCCCCATTCATACGATTATTTTCAATCAATGTCCTTCTAATATTTTATCTAGGTTACCTACACATCCATATACATAAGTTGTCATGTTTTTAAATGTTTAGTATTTCATAGGCAATTGTTCAATCTTTTAATTTGATTATTACTATTGGAAATATGAAGCAAAAGCAGAAATTACATACTGAATTTGTTATATAATTGTTATAGATATAATTTGTTATCATTTCTAAGGAAAAACTTAAAGTACCTTGATAAACATAAAAGTATATATTTGCTTCAGGAGATTTGTATTTGCCATATTAGTGAATATAAAATATTTAATCTGGTACATTTACAAGTAATTGCACACACATTTTTACAAGAAAAGAATCTAAAGGATAAAACCCAATAGTCCTACAACACAGAAATTCTGCTTTCTACAATCATCCACCCAACAGGGAATGTCTCTGGGCATTAATCCAATTAGCAATCCTTCTACTCCTGTTTTATGTTCTATCGAGTATCACAAAAATAGACCAGGATTTTTGCTGTGTGACTTCAGAATTTCTCTCTTCCTACAGGAGCTAGATCTACAAGGTGATTGATTCTAAATGGCAATGTCAGATGGCCACTGGTAGGACTCCAGGACTCTATTAATGTTTCCAGGCCACACTTAGATTGCTTCAGATCCCTTTGATCCTGAAATAAAATAGCCATTCAGTTCAGGAAATACTCCTGGGTTTGGCAATACAGACGAGAATTAACCTGCATTCTTTACATTGAAGGCACTGAAGAAATACTTCTGAGTTAGTGATATAGCAAAATATAAATAAATTCCTCTTACACTGATAGTAATAGTGACAAGTCAGACAGTTACCTATGCATATCAAGATCCTCACAGAAAACAATATTCACAAAAAAGAAAAAAAAAATATATTTTTAGTAGAGTTTTTCAACAGAAAAATTTGTGCTAAAAGGTTCTGTTTTTTAAGAGAATCACAGTTAAGACAGAGAATTTAAAAAACAAAAAAAACCCCAACGAAACAAAAAACCAAAAACACGCCACAAACAAATAAACAAACAGACACAACAAAAAACAAAAACAAAAACAAAAACCAAAAAAAAAAAAAAAGAGAGAGAGAAAAAGAAAGAAAATAAGAACATAAAAAAGTCAGAAAAAGTCAGAATAACATTGGTTTGGGGAAGGTTTGAAAGAATCTTGAAAGGCAGAGAAGTATGTAAAAAGTCTACTTAAATTGTACAAAAGAAGCTGCAAAGAAGCTCCTGACTAAAGCAAACTTACAATCTAAATTAGTCCTGTAATTGTGATGTTCGTGGAAACTGTGACTGAAGATATGAAGATTTTTATTCAGGGACAAGCAAGAGAGTAATGTCCTTAAAACACATACCACACAAAAGCCAGAAAGGCAGATAACCCCAAAAGCTCAGTAAATATAAAAGTTGCAACAGAATACTTAAGGTTTAAAATAAAAAAACTAACCATCACATTAGGAAAATGTTCGGGTTTGCCAAATGAGGAAATGAATCTTATTTTGACAGGAGCAGCCGTGGACTTAGAATACACTGAGAAGCATGTCTTTGATTTTCAATCATCTCCCATTATTACAAAAAATTTGCTTCTGATTCAGAAGGCAGGAATTGCACATGGCCAATTGGAGTTTCAGTAAGACTCTACTCAGTGTGAGAGTGAGATAAGACAGGTTTAGGTGATCTGATTCACTGTTATGTCACTAATCTGAGTGAAAAATTTACATTACATTTACAGTTATACATTCTTGAAGAACGTGACTCTGTATTTAGCTCAGTTGGTTAGAACATGGTGCTAAGGAAAGAAAAGTCATGGATTTGATCCTCATTTGGGTCATTGATTTAGGAGCTGGACTTGATCCTTCTGGGTCCCTTCAAACTCAGATTATTCAGTGATTTTGTGCTAGTACAAAGAAAGATTCCTAGAACATCCTCAAAAAGGTGTGAAGGGAAGAAAAAAAAGGAGAGAAAAAATAATGTTATGCAGCTGAATTATATGTAGCCAATAAGTTATTTTCTTGTCATATCACAGTTATACAATTTTTACTTTGAGATCTATATCTGCAAAAATGATTCTTCCCATTCAAAAACAGAATTAAGATAGTTAAAGTAATGCATTGTCTGAGGATTTCAAGACTTACACTTTTAACAGAAACATGTATAGATATGCTTAATAACAAAAAAAAATATTGAACATAAATCACAATCTTTCCATTATTCTGTGAAGTGGTATAACTCCAAACTCTACTTTTCTAGAAGAGTTATTTATTTGTTGTAGATTTTCTGCTATCCCTGAAAAAAAAATCCGTTTCATAAACAAATAATTAATTTGTAAATTTATTTATTCCTTCATGTATAAAATTATCTTTGAATGTGAAACTTTCCAGGTCTGCTTCAATTGCCTAAATATGAGGTATTGTAGGGTAATAGCTCTACCGGTGAGTCACATCAAATAGGTAGTCAAGACCTGTCCTTTGGATCAGGAGATCAGAGACCTAATATCTCAGCCAATACTCCTAGAGGTTCCACACACTTCTGTGTTCAGCCAGGTTCTATATCTGCAGCCATTGAGGTTTTTCTCTTTAAAATATGTAATAATTTGATAAATGCTGGGTGTAAAAAGGTGTAGTATGGGTGATGGATATGCTAACTGTAGAAATACTTGTTCAAAGTTCTGACAAATTGTGTTCAGATAAAATATCAAACATTGAAAATGTAACAGCCATCTGACAGGTGCTACATCTGTGTTTGTTTGGTTTGGTCTTTGCTTTTGTTTTGTTTCTCTTTTAACTCTAACAGTCGTTTAGTATTATAAGCAGGAAAAGGAAATATGACAGCTGTAAGGAGAACAAATAACATTTCCACCCTAGACTGTGCAACTTGGAAATCTGCTGTGATATAAAAGTTCAAATCCCCGTAAACATAACAAAAAAGCAACCATTTGTTTAAATAGATCTTAGATTACAGGTGGTTTCAGGATACAAAAGCTACATGCTCTAATGATTAAAATAAACATAGATAAATAAATAAATAAATAGTACAATTATATAATGTGATTCTTATGTTTTATTTAAAACTGCCAACAACTTCTGCTCTCCTTTGTATGACTCCAAAACTTAAGAGTTTATAATTCATCAAGCTGAATGTAAGACATCCCCATGCTTTCCAGGAGAGGGGGCTTGATAGGGAAAGTAATTGCAAAATAAGTTAGTTTCACTAAAATCTTCCTGCACCTTGTGAACTCTAGCTTTCACATATACAGACTGGTAATTCCTATGGAAATTATCATGTACATTTTAAGAAAAAGCTGATTACACAAGAAAAAGCAAATAACAATTCAAAAGGAAAAATAGCATTTTGGTGGTTGAGATAAAAGCAGTTGAGGTATATTATACTATGATATACATTACTGAAAACACATTTTTCACTGAACACGGTTGGTAATTAAATTTCTAAATGACGATTGCAGTCCTCCTGGGCTAAAAGATTAGGGGCAAAATGTTGGTTCTTTTATGTGTACATTCGTAGATTGTACCAACTGTAAGATGGTTGAATTCCACTTTCTAGTCACAAAGTTTCTTTAGGGTTCTAAGGGTCCTTCAAAGTAGAAGAAACTATGCTGCCTCCAAAATATTTTAAATGCCACAATACTTGCCACTGCTATGATAAGATGTGCTTACTTCCAAATAAATATTCAGAAAGTTAAACATGGATTTCAGATGATGTAATTGAGCATCATATGGGGGACTATGCAATAGCTGTTATGAGGGGTTTCAGCATGGGCAACCACAAGAAATTTGGTAAGTACTGAAATGTTAGACCTAAGTATGCATGAAGGCACTCTCCAAAACTGCATCATGATTAACACAAGGCTGCACACTATGTTATATTACAGTCATAAGAGTCATAGAATCATAAAATGATTTGGATCAGAAGGGATTTTTCTAAACTTCATCTAGTCTAACCCCATGCTCCCAGCCACCACCATAGGACATCTTTCCCAAGGTGTCAAGGTTACTCAAAGTCCTCATTCAATCTGCCCTTGAGTATTTCCAATAATATTAGACATGCTGCTAAATAGTGTTGCAATTGCATATGTCTCTGAATTTAATACTGGTATATGTGACTGAAAATTTGCTTAAAACTGTCTAAAGCTCTAGAAATATTTTGTTCACTCTACTTTTCTGCTTTTCTCTTTCATAGGGTAAGACACTTTGCAATCAACACCATTTATTGAAAATGAAAAATATGTAAAATTGCAAATCCATAAAAATAGACAGAAAATAAATAGAAAACATCTGCCCATTTCAGTTCATGAACTGAGTTCTGCCAATCACTAAACTGTCTGATGGCTGCACTGAGTGTAGGATGTAATAGCACAGAGTGAAGTGCTCTTGGCAAAGCAGCTGGGCTGAATCAGGGCTGACAGCCTGTGGTCACCAAGAAGAGATCTTATTGCTGCTGTCTATCCTTCCTCATATTTTCTCTCAGTTCTCTTGTACCTATCATCAGAGCACAATTCCTTTGGATCCTTCTTTCCTGACATTTTGGATGTGTGCAGTGAGAATATACTGTCATTTACACAGTAAATTAATTTTGCTGTTTTCTTCGCTTTCTTAGTTTAAACTTCAAGGCATTTTCAAGTATTCATTTTGTCAAAAACAAACACATTCTGTTTGTCACACAAACTGTGATTATTTTCTTCTTTGGGTAAAATACTGTGGAAATTGTATTTCAAGTGATAAGAAAAGAAGAAAAAAAGGGAAATACAAGTATGTGGTAATAGACATTTTTGAACTAATAAAATTGTTAATTTAAATTTGATAAGAGTTAAAGTTTCTGTAATTTTAATCCAGTACTGTACCATGTGAAATAAACAGCATCATAAGATTTTTTTATTTGTTTTAGGGTTGCTTTCACCATAATGAGTACTTTGTAAGCAATGCTCAATGCAATAAGAACTCTGACATGATATTTCTATTACAGAATGCCACTTTATAATTCATTTTAGTCTATATTTTTTCCTAAAACCTTTACTTGCTAAAATGGTCCCAAAAGTTCTTCTTTTTTTGCTAGCTGGGTTTTTAATGCAATACAGTTACAGTGCCATTTACATATTTTCCTGTAAATGGAAATGCTTTGTTTTTTGTTATTTAAAATATAGAAAGTAGTAATTCCAGTGTAGTAAAATGTTTTTAAAAAGCTATTGGAATTTTTTTTATTTTTATCAAAATTTTTATAAAAGAAATTATATTTAATTTATGGAAATATGGATAAGTAAGAGACAACAGTCTCTTTGACCAAATGAATACATTTGTACTGTTATTCTGCCTATAAATATGAAATTGCTTTAGTTGAGACTTATATAGCTCCAAAACCTAAACCACAAGCCATCAGACCGGAAGAGAAAATAAACACATTAAAAATATAGTTTATATTACCTGTGGACCAACAAACCTTTTGTACATCTGATTTATATCATAGCACTTTTGAATTTTCAAAAGTTAATCCTTGATAAATAGTATAACTAATCTAGAAACGATAGACGTAAAACTATATTTAGAAAGTGATAGCAATGGTTCACTTTAAACTGGAAGTACCTACTGGGAACCTCTTCCCCTGGGTTCTATCTAGTACTATTCAATGCTATTCAGTACTCTATTAATATTTATTACTTCTGTATATATTACCACATTGGAGGAAGCTTCAGTCACAGGAGGACTGGATTAGAATTTTAATCATTTTGAGACACTGGAAAACTGTTATGAAATAAAGGTTTAATGAAGTCAAAGGCATAATTCTGCACTTAGGGAACAAATTATTTCATAAACTGGAAGAGCAGTGTGAGGGTAGATTGCAATCTCCAGAGCAGGATTTGGGGATTAAGATACAAAGTAAACTGTGGTGAACTACTATTGAACTAGTTTGCTGTTCTGAAAAAAAGATAAATATTAGGTTGAGGTGTACAATTATGTGGTGTCTGTAAGGATAATGGCTCTTCTGTACCTGAACTTGTTAAATTATAGTGTATACTCTGTCTCTAATGTATGGATCAGCTGGGGAAAGCCAGGGCTATAAAAATATAATTTACAAGAACAGTCTGAAAGCATTTGGACTTGCACGGGTGGAGAGGCAGGGAGGAGGTTATAACCTATTTCAAATACACAAAAATATGGTTGCAAACACTAAAGATAAAACATAAAATGTTTTGCATACCCACAGTCAAGTGAACTGGAAATAATGGATTTAAATTGCATCAAATGAGACTTTAGTTAGAGATTAGGAAAAACATAAGCTATTTTTAAAACCTGTGATAGATTGCCTATATGCATTATGGATTTTTCCTCACTAGACATTTATAAGGACATGTTGATCCATTAAAAATCATTCAAGCAGATGAATATTTTGTAAGCCATTTGGTTTTGATTATTTTTATTACAAACATGCTAAATATGGATGCTTCTTGGCTATTACAATGCTAACTAATAAGAGGCACCAAGATATGGAGGTTGAGAACGAACGTGATTGATAAAAATGATTTTAAAGAATGTGAAGATTTACAATGCTGTTATCTTTGGGATTGAATGAAATGGTTAAGAATCAAAATGGATGGTTTAATTGACTGGATTTCTTAGAGCATATGGAGAGAAAAAGACATTACAAATTGCACAGCCTGGGGGCTAGAAGATAAAAATATACATATCTGAGCTAAAACTCATTCAAAGACCTTTGGTTCAAAAATTTAACTTTCTAAATTAGGAAAAATATATTTGCCAATAATTTTACAATAGTGAAAAATCAGTATTTAAAATAGAATATGGAATAGTAAGTTTTTTGATTCAGAATCTCTGCTTTTTCTGTGTGAAATTAATTTCTTTGTAGGTTGTAATAAAATGGGATAATATCTTCCTCTTAAAATAGTGGTTTTTCACAGAATATTCTGAGTTGGAAGAGACCCATAAGGATAATCAAGTCCAGCTCTTAAGTAAATGACCTGCACAAGGCTTGAACCCACAACCATAAGCCATATTAGAACCCTGCTGTAGCCAATTGAACCACTTATCGAGATAGGAGTGCATAGAACATTTAGCCAAAGATAAGTGAAATATAAACCAAAGTATTCAAAAATGAAAGATAACCCTATCTTTCTGCATTCTCTTAGATAAAGGAAATTTAAAATCTTACCACTATAATAGAAAGCTACAAAGGATTGTTATTAAATTCTCTTTCAATAAGGTATACCTTTTCAATACATTTTTCTCATGGACGGAAAATTGCCACATTTGGCCTCTGAGATTGTGACATTATTTCTGTACTTGAGAAATACACTAAGAACTTTAACTTGTCTAGGCAAAGGGAAGCCTTGACCTTTTTTCAGATGAAGTACCTGAAAAATATGATGATGAGGACCACATAAAAACCCATAATGCAAATCTTCACTTTCCCTGAGGGGAGAACCAGATCTCACAGGTTACTTGTTCCAGATCAGAAGACAAAGTAAGATAAAATCTCTTCCCTTTCTAAATGTACTTAGCTCTCTCCTCTAGTTTTTTCTGCTTAATATAACTTTTTAAACTGAACCTTTAACTTGTGACTTCAGGTACTATTTAAGATTCCATCTAGCAGAAATTTTAATGGAAGTATGCATCAAAATCTTAACGCTTTTTTAAAAACTTCATTGTTTATGGAAATTTTTTAAGGAATTTAGTTCATATTTTACATATGTGTGCAATGAAAGAATCTATATCAAATAAAGGCTTCCTAACTGCTGATACTATGCTTTGGATGTATGAAAACTTATTACATTCATGGAGTCATTCACTAGAAGTGAGTTGAAATCAATTTAATGCATTTAATCCTTTCCTGACTAGAGGAAAACAGCATGGTATTATTTGCATTTTACTTTTCAGTAATGTTTTTCAAAAAACAGTTTGATTCTTGAATATTTGGTCTCCTGCACACAATAGGGATATAGTATATTTTGCTATTCAGACTAAAAATAAAGCATTTATTGATATATAACAACAATTAATTTCTGGTCACCAGATTTATAGTAAAATTTGCAGTGTCTTTTCAGTTTCCCTTTCTAAATTTTTTTTTTTTTTTTTTTTTTTGTGTCTATATTGTTTATTGATTTTCTTCTTTCTACATTTCACTTATACCCTCATTTCACTTATACCTACATTATATCTGTTTTATGTAGCTTGTGATAATGGAATGAATAATTAGTAGGAAGTTTGTCGGTGTCACAGGTCAGAAATGGCTACAAACTCCCTAGAAAACTTTGTATGACAATAACAGTCAACGATTGCAGCAATATAACAACGTTTTGGGTTCTGCAATTCTCTTCAGATACTGATTAGGGACTAAATCATGCATAAACTATTTGGTATTTATCACACAGATCTATATGTGCCTTTAATATGATCCAGGACAATCTGTAAAATATTTTATTATTTGGTATTAACTAGTCTTCCCCAGTTTCCAGAAATCTGGTTCTTAGGGCCTCATTTTTCCTGTAATCTATGATGGAATTAATTTCAGGGGCTCTGGAGCAATGCACAGCAGAATTTGCTGTGGTGTCAGGCACTACCATGGTGCACAGTGCCAGCTGGGTGTTCTCACAGTGGGGTTGCTTCCTGTGGAATAAGCATCCTATTACCCAAGGAATCCTGTGCTGCTCTCAGAGATTCAGAAACCTCTAAGTGACAATTATTACCAAAAGGAAAAACAGTTAAAGTCCTTTTACCACTCTACTCATAGAAAGGAAAATTGCTTCATTAAAAGAGATAATAGCATTTCCATTGGTATGTCTGAATTTTGTTTAAGGTCCTTTTCAAGGCCCATTATCTTCATTACATCATAGCATAAGGAAAAAATAAAAATTCAAAAGAAGGAGAAATGATATTTAAGTTAAAATTTGATTTTACCTGTTTCACCTGGAAGTAAACTACCCAAAATTAAACTAAAGAATTTATTTTCTGAGTGACAGACACAAAAAATCAGTGTTTTCATCAAGCATTCTTTAGGCTTCTTTCTGCAATTATTAATCCAACATGACCAAAGTCTGCTTTTTTCTCTCTTTTAATCTTTGTCTGATAAGCTATAGGTCCATAATATAAAAAAGAAAAAGAAATTAAAAGGTAGAAAGAAAATAGTATTTATAAATATTGTAATAACATATTTTGTAATAAATCGATCTACCTGTCTGAAGTCATACATGACTGCAAACAAAATTACCGAAAGCTTTTTCTTTGTGTGGTAGCCTGTGTTTAAAGTGATGCAGAAATAAACCTTTCTGACTCATTTGCAGAGGTAGCAGCAAAGATCTGTGGTATGTGATGGGCAAAAAAAAAACAACCCAAACCAACCACAAGCCACACATGTACTAAATTGCCATAGACAAGGGATGAGTGCATCATTAAAGTAACTTAACTATCAAAAATAATTTCCAATGGTTATAAGATTTTGCATTCTTGGTCCTGTACACATGTGATGTAGCCCAAGTGCAGGAATCCTGTTCCTTCTTATGTCTGTGTTACTGCTCTAGTGTCTTTGAACAGTGTAGTAGGAAGCAGAGATCAGAAAGGCTTCTTGCACTGTCTTTTTCTCTTTACACTTTCCTGGAACAGTTTATCATGACTGAGTCATAAAGGGAACAGATTGTAATATTGTCTTGCAAAAATCCATTGACCTTGGTAGGAATGCCTTGTGAAAGAGAGCTCAGCTTAGTGGAAGACATAAAAGTGGGGGCACTGAATGAGTTTCCTGCACAGAAAGAAGGGATCAAAATGTGACCTTTTTTTCCCATAAAAGAGCAACCAACCGGTAACTTCAAATAATTTAACTATTCTAAACTTGATCTTAAAAATAATATATTAAAAAAATAAATTAACTCCTTTTTGTTCTCATGCAGGCAATGATGCTATTTTTGGAGAAGAATCTATCAGATAAGTAAAACTATGAATCTTGTAACCCAGAAATAGTTATTATTCAAATTTTACTCTAAATGAACATAAGAAAAATACTTCTGATACCAAGCAAAAAGTAGCAGAAAATAGAAGTCTTTATTCAGCTTATTAGTTGTGATTAAAATCCTGATATTTAATAAGTAATTTCAAAATTAAACCTAAAGCAAAGTAACCTAAAAACTGCCCCGCAAATTTCTCATTACAGTGCCATTTAGAAATGAGATTTCCAGCCGAACTGCATTGTGTTTAGTTAGACAAGCTGTCAGATTGCAACTGGTATATGCAATATGGAAGTTATTCAAGGGTGACATTCTAAACATATGCATAATTATCAGAAGAAAAGATAAGAGATATATTAATTTAGTTTCCATTAGAGAAAAAATGAACATGAACTGCTCACTGCAGTAAATAAAAGAGCTGGACTTCTCTGTATCTTATCTGGGAATTTCTTATATGAAGAAATGAAAAGAATACACTGTGTACTCTTGATCTTTCTTTAAAGTCAGCAGCCATCAGTGCAAAAGACTGCCATGTAGGAATCTGCTGCAAGAGAATGTCAAACAACATATATTATGATTCTCACTGGAAAAAGTGTGTGTTTTACTGCAACAACAACTATTTAATTGTTGGAATCTATATCCTCTCCTAGGAATGCAAAAGCACAAGAATTTTTAATATGCTATTTCTTTGAGTCTTATCACAATTGTAGAACACATCTAGAATATGACCTAAGTATTTTATGCCAAAACAATTCCAGTTATCTGAGTATTTTGAAAGCTAGGGGTAAAAAAGCAAACCAAAACACAAAAGTAAACCCAAAAACAAGAACAAAAAACCCTCAAACCTTCAATGAATAGGCATATGAAAAATATTTTTTTCTTAGTGGTTTAGCTCAAAAATGGGATTAATGGTCTTGAAAAACTTTTTATTCATACAGCTGCAGAAAAAAGTTTCTCTGATTTTTTTTTCATTTTCCCTGTAAGATAGAGGTGGTTTCAGTTTCCAGGCTAAAGGAGTAAGAGAAAATATATTCAAGAAGGTAAAACTGTTGTTGAAATTAATGTTTGTATGGATGTTATGAACCAATCTTTTTTACTTTTACAGTGAATAAAACTCCAATATTTTTATCTATTTCTCAGAAACACATCTTAAAACATTTCCTGCTTCCTAACAAATATTCTCAACTTTTCAGAAAATAAAGGTCTTAGAAATTATACCCAATTCTCTGGAAAAATTATCAGCTGTGCTTCTTTTTAGTTTCCTGCTATTCCCTTTCTACCTATCTGTGCTTCTTATTTTCTTGCTATTTCCTTTCTACCTATATTTTCCCATAAGATTACACTATTTACACTACATTATATCTATAACATTACTTGTATCACAATCTTTCTGGTTAAAACCCAAGATTGTCAGGTTTAAACACTTATTGAAATGTAATACCAAAAGCTTAATATTTTCCTCTATTTATTTATTTTTTTAAATTTTTTTTAAACCTGCAACTAGTGTTATACAGTTAAGGGTTTTATCATCCCAGATGACAAAGTAAAATTTCTAAGACAGCATACAGTTCTCTTGTATAGCATAAATATATAAAAATAAATTATTAATAACATTACTAAGGTATCTATAGCTAATAATGAGTATATGATCTTGTTACAAGGTTGATATCTTAGGAGAAATGGAGGACATTCAGAGTGAGAGCATTTATCTTCCCAAGTAGACTTTATGCATGCTGGAACTCTTCTTTCTAGGCATGGCTGAACATTTGCCTGCTAATGGGAAGCAGTGGGTGACTTTCTTGTTTTGCTTTTCTTGTATGTACAGCTTTTAATTTACGTATTAAACTGTCTTTATATAAACCCACACATTTTCTCACCTATACCCTTCCAATTACCTCCTTCATATCTGCAAAAATCCAAATTCATAGAATCACAGAATCATCATAGAATCATGGAATGGTCTGGACTGGCAGGAACCTTAAAGGTCACCTACTTCCAACCTCCCCACTAGGGGCAGATCATTTGCTTCTGTACAATAAGAACAAGAAGTTTCCCACAACTCATATGGGCTTTTTTCCCAATATGTTAATAAATTAAAAACAAAATAAATTTAAAAATAATTAAGCATAATTGTCTCTTCCACATGTTTTGATGACTGTATTTCATGTCTCTGTGATAGGTTTTTTGGTGTGATAAACACATTTCTTTGTATTTAGTAGTTACACAGTTAATGGCAGATTCAATTTACATTTTTGCCCTCAATAGAGTTGATTATTCATAGTACTATAAGCCTGAGTCCCAAAAACAAAACACTAATTTTAATAGCTAATTGAAAATAAATATTTTATTGGTTCTTTCAAATTGTTTTTTCCTTCATAAGAGTAATACTTTTTAAATTTTCACCAAATTTCAAAAATAAATTCTTCATCATTCCATTAAATATATGAGATGGAAGTCTTCCTTTTAGGGATGATTTTCTTTGTGTCTTAGTATGCATGTATATATGCAGTGTAGAATACAGACCTTTATTGAAAATTTTTTTACCCGTTATTCCAGTGTCTGATGCATTATTTGAATTTGTGAACTTGGAAATTCACTTTGGAAGCAAGTGAAATATATACAGTGGATACAGAACTTTCTGGAGGAAAGATATTTATGCTGTGAGCTGTGTGGGAAAACCAAACAGCTTGTAAAAGCACACATCACTTCATTAATAAAAGAAATTTCAAAAGGTGTTCGTCCCTTATACTGCAACTTTCAGGCTTCTGTCTATATGATGTAATTTTTCTTACCTTTTAACATTTTATGGTGCTAATTCTCCTCTAGAGTACTTTTTTTGTTTAGTATTATTTTAGTATTTCATATTTTCATTGAATCTTAATGATTCATTTAAGAAAATAACAGGACACCAATGCACGTAACTGTTACTTGTCCCAGTAATTACGACATTCAAATATATATATTTACTTTACCTACTTTATAAGAATATATAAAGAACTTTATAAGAATATAAAACCACCAGAAACTGTTTCCTTAGACATAAAATCCGTGTCCTACTACACATACCTTTAAGAAATTTTAGAAAGAAGAAAATACTTTTTTTTTTATATCAGCAGAAAGAAACACTATCATTTAGAATAATGATTAATCTGACAAAATGAGATGAGGACCCTTACTTTAATGTGTTCTTGCACAAAATCTCACTGGACTCATCAATTCTGACAGCATTAGTAGGCTTCATTAAGGATAAGTTAAATTAGCCATTACTTCTTAACAATATTGGCTAATTGCTTTGTGAATCTCAGGCAACTCCAGAGTATACTAAAGCTCCATATCAATACAGTAAACTTTCACTTCTCACTATGATATCATACTATTTAAAATTTGATTGATGGTCGATCTTCAAAAGCTGGAATGGGTTTTATTAAATTCCTAAGTAGGAAGAACAGAAAAGTAGAGTGAAGACTTGTTTTCCTGGTGCAAATACAGTCTTTAATATGCTGAAGATATTGGTGAAGATGATCAGCTAAAATTTCTCAGCAGCTGAGAAAAAAATCTCACAAATTCCAAAGATAACATCACCTTACACCATTTCTTGATTAGAGTATTGTAGTCCCCTTTGAACATAAAAGTGTGGCATGACTTCCAAAATGGCATTTAAAGCAGTAAAACATGTTAGTTCTTTCTGGAAAAAATGTATTGTACCTTGTCCAGATGTGATCTTTCAAGATCATCTAGTTCAGTCGCCTTGTTGTGGGCAGGGATTACTTTCACCATATCACATGGCTCAAAGTCCCATTCAACCTAGCCTTGAATATTTCCAGTGATGGGGAACATCACTTTGCTGGGCAACCAGTTCTAGTGTCTCATTACCCTCACATTAAATATTTTTTTCTTAATAGCTAATCTAGTATCTGGTCAAAATCTATGTTCATTCAGTTTAAAACCATTATTTCTTATTATATCCCTACAAGTCCTGGTTAAATGTTTCTCCCCATTTTTCTTACAGGCTCCCTTTAAATATCAGTAAGGTCTCTCCAGAGCCTTCTCTTGCCCAGGCTAAACAATCTCAACTCTCTCAGCCTCTCTTTATGGAAATGGTCTCTTTGACCATTTTTGTGGTCCTACTTTGGACCCACTCTATCAGGTTCATGTCATGCTGGGGGTACCACGTACAAAGCTGTATGTGGTGTGCGATGCAGGGTCTCACAAGTGTGGCACTGGGAAGAATCAGATCCTTGATCTGTTGGTCATGTGTCCTTTTATGCAGTCCTGGATACATTTGGTTTTCGGGACTGTGGATGCACATTTTCAGCTCATGTCTAATTTTTCACCCACTGGTACACCCCAAGTCCTTTTCTTTAGGGTTGTTCTCAATCCATTCCTAATGCAGTTTGTACTGAAGAAATATGAAATACCTGGTTAATTTTTGTCATTTATGAAAATAATTCATGACAGGCAAAATTTATGCCAGTCTATATGGTGGTCTTTTTCTCAAAGCAGACACCTATCAATGCTTCTAAATAATAGATTCACTTCAGGAACACAAGGCTCAAATTGATGGCTTGAAGCCTACTATGCTAAGAAGAATACATTAATCAATAATACAAATCATGAAAATGCCCTTTTACTTCTCTGTTGAAACTCTGTCAAGATTCAACAGAGAATTAAAGCTTTGTGACCTGTGTCTAAAAAAAAGAAGAAACATATTTCTATTGCTTAGTGTTGAGCAATGTGCATTTGGGAAGGGAATAATCTTAGATTCCAGCCCTTGGTTCTAGAATACTAATGCATGGTATGAACATTTTTATCGGGATATTACCACAACTGGGATAGAGAAGTTTCAGTGCTTGTTGCTCTTTCGCGAAGGAACAGAAAATCTTGACTTCTACAGCTGCAGCACTGCAAGTGCTGGAGGACAAATCCAAGGAAGGAAGGGTATAAAAAAAGCTGTACCTCCTGTAACTTCTGGTAAATTGCACTTTGGCCTTAGGTGTCCTCTGGTACCAGGATTCCTCTATTCTTGAAAAAAGTTGACAGTATACTTCATGCATAGGGGAGTCTTTTTCCATAAAATTTGGAGTTTTCTGAATTCTCATCCTCATCATTGTATCTGGATAGCAGAGGGATTTCAGATAGCTAAATAACTCCTGCCAGGACTTGGGGCTATGGAAACAGCTTCCCACAGGGGATCAGAGTTTTTCCTTACTACCCATGCCCCAGGAGTCAGAGAGCAAAGAAGGGGTAGGAATGTTCCTGCTTTGGTGAACATCTCTGTAGTCAGGGAACTCAAGAAGACAGAAGGTCTCACAGGAAGATAAATGGTCTCCTAGAAATAAAGGCTAATTACCCTGCTGGGAAATGAAGAGTGAAGAGATGATAGTGCCAAAAAGAAAGCTGAAAAATATCTCTGCTCTTTTCTTATTCTATAGATCTGCACCTGGGTTTTAAACACTTCCAAGTGAAGATTTTCATGTGGCAGAACTAAGTGAATGACATTGTCTCATGTTAAAACAGAGATGAGAATAAATAATTTGATTAGAGAAATCTGAATCAAGAACTGCAAAATATTACAGAAAAAAAAGAAAATCAAACCAATGAAAAACGGAGCTCTGTCTTCAGAAATAAGATACATCTCATCAGAGCTCTTGTGCAGGGAATTATTCTTTAAATGAAAGTTTGGGATGCAAACTGGAGTCTGTGAGCAAATGGCCTTGGGAGGTAATCCTGTGAGACTTCTATTTGGGAGATGTGCCATGTAGGAGTGTTAGCTAGCACACATCCAGTACACCAGGGCTAGGCTTCACAGGTAAAATACATGGAATAAAAACTTTAGAGCTAAAATCCTGATGGTTTTACATGAGGAATAGGGAAATTTTGTAGCTTAGGAAAAAACAGTGGAGACTTCTGAGTGTGGCAATTACTCTTATTTGGTCCAACAGCATTGGGCTACAGATATGCATTTCTCTTACATAATATATTTGAGGCACATGTGAAGTTTCATCATGTTATTTTAGTACCATGCTAATATCCCATGTCTGAGACCAAAGCAGTGAAATTCTTTAAAAGTTTTAATTCATACAAAAGATAATATGACTTTGTGTTGGGTTGACCTCATTTAGCTGCCAGATTCTCACAAAATTCCTCTTCCTAAAAAGAACATGGGGAGAAAGTAGGATGAAAAAGCTTATGGGTCAAGATAAAGACTGGGAGATCACTTAAGAATTATTATCACAGCAAAATAAACTTGACTTGGAGAATTTTGATTTAAATTAATCTATTAATGAAAAGGAGTAAGATATATCTGGTAATATATTAGGACAAATCCAGAAATTTTTCTCATGCAGTCTGTCTTCTTTCCAGACTTCCTGTGACATTAAACGTGTTGTTGGCATTAGGGAAGAAGTCAAAGCTATCTAGGTGATATCATGTTAGCTATAGTATAAGGATGACACTACTTTTATTCTCAAAATTCATTACAAAGTCAAGATTAAGTTGGTAGAAAGGATCTAAACCTATGACACTGATGGGTAATTGGGCAAGTGTCTGGACATTGTTGTGAATGAAAGGAATATTACTAGTGAGAGATACACTAAGTTGCAATTTACTTTCACAGTGAAATAATTGTGTTTGAACGGTGCATTGTCAGACATAGAAAACAAGAACTGACAAGCCCTCCTACCTCTATTGAATAAACATGGTTAACTTGATTCATACGTGGTAGCTCAACTTTATATTATCTTTTCTCAGTATTTCATTATCATAATTAATGCAGGCAGAGGGAAATCTGGTCAGTCTGTCCAGTGGTGGTGTCACAGGCAGTCCCTCATGTTTCTTTTTGAGTCCAGCCTTGAATAGCTGCAGTTGTTTCTTCTTTGAAGCAATAATGAAAAATAGGTTTTGACATTATAATTGCCAGCACATTTTTTTTTCCTCTTTAGGTGTGAATGCAGAATGAATTCAATACATGGCTTCAATACATGTTACAGCATTTAAAAGTGAGGGTTTGGGTCTTTTTCCCTAGATGACCAATAATTCAGCAAAATATCCAGGCCAGTAAGTACGTATTATGTCAGTAAATACAACGTTTAAGTTACACACAAAACATGTTACATATATAGCCAATTCCACACATAATTCCAGTTCTTACCACAAGCTACTGAGAAGGCCACAGATACTTATCAATTTAGAATGAAAAATTTAAAAGAAGCTGAAATACGTGCAAATTTGGGACATTCAGACTGGTAATTGGAACAAATTTATCACTACTGCAGACACTGGCCACCTAGGCCACATGGGCAAACACTGGCTCATGTTCAGCAGCTGTTGACCAGCACCCCCTAGGTCGTTTTCCACCAGGCAGGTTTCCAATTCCTCTCCCACAGCTTGTAGCTCTGCATAGGGTTGTTGTGGCATAAGTGCAGCACCTGGCATGGGGCTTTGCTGAACCTCTTAACATTGCCCTTGGCCCATTTGCCCAGTTTGTCCAGATCCCTTCTAAGTGATGTAGCAGGTCACTGTTATCCCTTGGATTATGAAGCCTTCATTCTTCTCTCTGTACTTGTCTTCCAGCTCAGAAGACAGGTCTTACTATTAAAGACTAGGACAAAGAAGGCATTAACCTCCTCAGCCTTTTTCTCATCCTTAGTCACTATTTTCCCCCCATACAATATGCCACTATCTGGGCTTCCCTGAGGTCACAGTCTTTCCAACAGATCTTCAGTCTGAGCTTGTAGATAATAGACTTTCAATAGTTTGTGAGACTAGGAGGATTAGTGGATTAGTGCAATAGTCTTTGGACACCAAAGAACAAGGTTAAGAGATCTGCTTTGGGTCAAAAGAGAAATGAGTTTGATAATCTTTGCTTAGTCCCTCGGAAACATTTGTACAAATCACAGAGTGACCTTAAAGCATTTCATACTATTGAAATTCTTTACTTGCAAAGGTCAAATCTGGTTCTACATGCAAAGAAAATTATCCAGCAAGGCCATGTCTTTCTTATTGAAACTGAGCTATAAGTCCAAAACATACTGAGACTCTCACCACTTAGAAGTCATACTCAGATGGACTATAATGACTCATATGATTCAAATATCTCTGTTTAAATATTCACATTCTTTTTTCTTTTTTAAGCCATCCATTACACGCTTTCCATTTTTCAGTTCATGTAGTGCAGCAGCCAGTGGAATTCCCTCAGGCTGTAATCCAATATAGAACCCTGATATTTCTATTTTCCAGTGTATACTAAAACAAACTCAATAAAAATACTTCTAGCTATCTGTATAGGGTGCTGATGGACAAGTGCTGGCAGCAGCAGCAGCAATGAAGGTCTGTGAGCAGTGGCTGGGACTGCATTATGCTGGACATGGCCATTTCCAGCTGGCTCCAACCTGTCTGCCACAGGGCACAGCTGAGCCCCACCAGCTGAGGTGAGGGAACCTCTAAGAAAATGCGTTAAAGAAAGGGGAAATGCCACACAAGCACTGTGAGGAGTGAAGGTGGGAGAAAGAGAAAGAACGCTGAGAACATCAAAGCCACAGAAGGAGGAGAGGAGATGCTCCAGGCACCAAAGCAGATTTTGCTGTAGCCCATGGGGTCCGCTTGCTGGAATTGATGGCTGTTTGCTGAAGAAACTCTGGGTCAGGAAGGGCCTCAAAGGAGCAGGGCTAGAGGACTAAAGGTCCCTTGCAGGAGTAGGGAAAAGTGTGAGGAGGACAGAGCAGTAAAGATGAAATATTATGGACTGACCACAACTCCTGGCTTAGAGTGAAGAGGCAGAGGTTTGTGGAATGAAGAACTAAAGCTGAGATTGGGAAGAAGGGAGGACAGGAAAAGGTGATTTTAATTTTTTCTTCATTTATCACCACCTTACTCTATTTTAATTAGCAATACGTTAAATTTATGTTGCCAAATAAAGCCTATTTTGCCCATGATGAAAATTGGTAAGTGATCTATCTCCCTATCCTTACCTCATCCCAGGAGGCTTTTCATTCTCTTTTCTCCTGTCTAGTTGCAGAGACAGAGAGAACAGCTGAGCAGGGATCAGGCAGCCAGTCAAGGTCAGCCCATCACAACCTATTTCTAAACTCTGTATGACCAGCTAAAAACATTTTGAGACCATGGCTATGAACATAAGCTCCACAAGAGGTTGTCCTCACCCCACTGTGAAATTACTCAAATGCTCTTTATGATGGAATCCCCGGATCACAGATAAAGATCAATCAGATTAAATTGTAACCTGCCTAGATTTGGAAAACTTTCATATCTATATATGGAATCTATTTCAAAGTAAATATATTAGGATGAAATACTATTTTTGAATAACTGTTGATATTCCGATAAACTTGATAGCTGTAGAAAACTCCTTTCAGGCCTACAAAAGACAATATTTCTGGAATAAATCCTTTAATAAGTAATGAAAAAAAATGAATACATTCAATAAAATTTGAATTTGAAGCATAGTAAGGCAGAACGAGTTACGCCAAAACAGTGTTAACGCCAAAACTGCAGCTTTCATCTTGACTTCAAGTTCAGTGACATATTTAGGGGACATATTAAACACAGCAAATGCATCAGGCCAGAATCCCAAACCTTTCTGAAGGCATTGCCTTGTTATTGATTTCACTGGACACTGAAAACAAGTAATTCATTCACTGTTACAAGTGTTTATTCCAGAGGGTAGCATGCATTAGCACTAGAAATATTTTAAACCTGTTTTATTTTAACAGTGAAGCATCAAGTACCTTATTATTATTATTCTTAAGAGAATATTTGTTTTCTAGCTGTGTTTATATTTGCAATTCAGTATGAACTAAAATACAAATACAAAGTTAGTCAAAGCCTAAGAAAAGTATTCTGGTGCAAGAAAAATATTTTAATACTCTAAACTCACTGTTGTGGGCCCACCGTTGTGGGCTAGATAACAGCTTCAGTTTTGAATCCAAATAAGTGCTAAACTTCTATGGAGATGGAACTTAGGAAAAAAAAAATAAAAGAAAATAAGCCTCACTAGTATGAAAAAAAAGACCAGTTATCAAAAAAAAAAAGACTTGTGTGTAATATGGTTATGAGGTCAGATGTGATTGCGTATAAAAGAATTCTGGATCTGACTAATAAATTGTTCAATCTGCTGGCAAATATTTCATTGAACAACTGGGATGTTTGGTGAAGGAATCAAAACATCAGAAGTAAATTCTGCATAAAGCTAAAATCAGTCCCACTCTCGATGTTACTAAGTTACTAGTATTTATGCATAACTACAACAAATACAGTACTTTAATATCTTGAGAAAGACTGAAGTATTGAAGTGAGCTATGGTGCTTTTGAGAAATCAAAATTAATTACAATCACAGATTTTATTCCTACAGACAGTAGATTTAGTCATGTTTTCAGGAAAGAATACACTTAAGAATTATCAGGTTCAGGACACATTTACATTTTGTGAAAC
Organism: Sturnus vulgaris; assembly: GCF_052056855.1. NCBI lineage: Eukaryota > Metazoa > Chordata > Aves > Passeriformes > Sturnidae > Sturnus > Sturnus vulgaris. The sequence continues at coordinate 88,119,031 of NC_142245.1, read as the reverse complement.
AATACTGAATTATTAAGTAACATCTAATATAGAAAAAACTTTTGCTTTTAAGGAAGTAAGACTCCGCAAAATCACCCATGTTCTGACAATAAATTGTGAATTATTTCAGAAGAAAAAAGTGCCACTAGTTTTTGTACTGTATGTTTTGTGTCTGATTATTTTTCTCTATAATTTTGTCACTGCCCTGTTAGGTTAATTAGGCTCTTCTCAGTTTTCTATTTTCACTTAAAAATAATTTTTGAAACATCTTGTTTACCAAATCACAATGGGCGATAAGCCATTAAAAAAATCAATAAACACAAGTAATAATTAAGTTGTTTTTAAACAATATCAAAATTTTCAAATATTACTGGCACAGTAATATGTAACAAAGCAATATTACGATAGGGAGTATCTTCAAAGAAGCAGAAGAAAATCACAACAATTGACTTTTCAGCATCACAGTGGGATGTGTTGAAATTGAACTGTGCTTGACAAAAAGCTAGAAAACAATAGACACAGTAGCAATACATCAAAGAAATTGTGATATCTTTCATAGGAACATGAAAATTAAAGTGGTCATTGAGGTCATGTATACTGGTTCCTGGCTGTGGCAAATCTATTGGAAAGACAGAAACACTAACTTCATAGCAGATTGTTCCCAGATCATTCTTATCATTATAAAAAGACTTACTCTAATAAGCTTTCTTTTTCAAACTGAATTAATTCATGCTTATGTTATAGGCATTTCCCTCATGATATAATTTGTCCATCAGCTTAAATATCTTTTCTTCTCTGGCATTTGTTTTCTTGATTATTTAGGGACAGTCATCATATGTGTCTGATTCTTTTTGTTTTCTGAGCTAAACCGTCCAGGTTTATTTTAGACAGCTCTCCAAACAGTCTTCAGACCTGTTTAAAACTGAACTTTACTTGGTTATTTGCTATAATTGAATATATTTTTTTAAACTTTTCAACGTTTCAGTGTTATCACAGCCTTGTAAAATGGCATGATACTTCTGCTTTTCTTGCATTTAGTAGCATCCCAATATTATTTACATTATTTGTGACAACAGTGTAGTCAGGGCATAAGCAACTGATAACATACTAAGAAATATTTTTCGTGGGTTTTTTTGTTGTTATTTTTTATTTCCTAATTTTTGTGTGTGTGTGTGCGGCTGAATTGGGTCTACTGAGAAGGAGTCAATTTTTCCCACAGCAGCCTTCACAGTGCAGTGCTCTGCACAGGTGGCTAGAAAGGCGCTGGTAACACACTGGTGCTTCGGGCACTGCTGAGCACTGCTGGCACAGCATCCATGCTGTCCAGCGTTTTGCCCTAGGCTGCAGGTGGGCAAGATCTTAGGATGTGACACAATTAAGACAGCTGGCCCAAATTCCAAATTGACTGGAGGGTAATTCCATGCCATATGATATTGGCTTAGATATAAAAGCTAAGAGAAGGAGGAGTAAGAGGGGGCATTCATCATTTAGATTTGTCTTCCAGAGCAGCTGCTACATACATAAAGCCCTGCTTCCCGGGAAGTGACCAGACATCACTTGCTGATGGGAGGAGTAGAGAATAAAATCTTTGGGTTTTAAATTTGCTTCAACCTTTGCAGGCAACCTTTCGCCTTTGCTTTAGTAAACTACTTTATCTTAAACTATAATTTATTTTCCATCTTATTTTCTCTCTCCTGTCCAGTTGAGAAGGGGGAGTGATAGAGCAGCTTGGTGGGTACCTGGCATCCAGCCAAGAAAACCCACCACAGTAGCTCAATGTGTGAATCCCCCACTCATTCAAACCACGGTGCTTGGAGCCACATGTTACAGGGTTTTTTTAGTCTCATTCAGCCCGAGTAGGATACAGCTTCCTTCCTGAAAGTAATATTACTCCTTAGTTTTCTGCAATTCTTGAACTTCATTACACAATTGCAGACTTTTTTTTGCAAAATGGGTCAATGAAAATATTAAGTTAAAGAGCTGCTCCATAGGGAAAGAACACTCTCTTTCCTAAGAGAAAAAGCATTTGTAAATTATTGTCATCTCTTAGTTTCTGTTAATTATACTTATCCTTGCTTCTCTAGAGAACTGTATTTTTTGATCCATACTGCATCTGAAGTGCAGCTGAGATATATTAGACGAGTCCTATCTAGTCATTAGAAAAGTATTTTAGATTTATCAGATGCAAAATACTAATCTACGCTAAAACTCATATTTTCCTCTGTTCTATTTTCATTTAAGTTACAATATGAAACCATAATTGACTCATGCATACCTCATTAGTTTGAAATGTATTGCTGGAGAAATTATGTGTTCTAAGATCTTTTAAACATTGAAATGTTGATTTTTTACATATATTTTTTGCCAATACAGACGTTTAATATTACCATACTAAAACTAGGATTATAAGCTTAAGAAAAAATGTAGGTATCAATGATTAAGATCTCAATCTCTGAAAGTTTTAGAATAATGTTTCCATAAATATTCTTGTTTGAACTTCCATCATTGTTCACATTTCTAATTCTTCGAGACACTTAATACATTACCAAATTTCAAGCCTGCATTAGCCTCGCTGAAGTTAAAAAGATTATATAAATTTAAAATTAAACATTTGTGCCAAACATCTTGCTAGAATGTAGTTCCTTCTTTTGTTTTGTGTTTATAGATAGGTCCTGTGAAATTCAGACAAATTTTCAAACCTGTGAGTTCAATAGTTCTTAAAATGCAGTACCAAATTGCTGCTTTGATGTTTTGACTTGATCTAGCCATCTCGTCTGCTTGGATTTTTGGGTAATTTCTTGCTGCATTTTCTCTTCCCGTTCTGTAGAAACTTTTAACTGGTTACGTTAAAGAGAATGCTGGCAACCCATTCCAATGGAATCTTCATTGCTAGTGAGATAACAGGAATTTCATTAAATTCAGCAAAGGCAAAACCAATGTCTAAACAAAGAGACCAGAATAAATAAGTCTATGTACCAGCATAGGTGGGTTTGCAGAGAGCACCCTGCAGATCCAACACAGCAGCACATGCCAGCATTCTGCTCCAGCATCAATCAAGGACAAGCACATCTTCTTTTCCACTGGAAAGAACTTTGCCAGCATGTTGAGGTAGGTCTTTCCACTGTTTGATGCTGGTGAGACATGTGGAGTGCTGAGCTCCCCAATAAAAGAATGGCTGTCAAATGGAAGCAAACCCCCTGACAAACCACCATAATGGTTAGGCATCTGAAGCCCATGATGTGTCAAGACACACAGTTGGGATTTTTCAAAATGAAGAACAGAAGGCTGAGGCACTGTAATATGTCTTGAAGTATGTTGCGAGAGGACACAGAAGATAAAGAGTTAAGCTTTTCTCAGTACTGTACAGAAAAGGTTAAGCGAGAGTGAGCATAAGCTCACAAGAAAAACACAAGAAAACAAGACAAACAAAAAACACACCAACTCAGCATGAATGGACAGTGTTTTACAGACAGGTTGGTTAAGCACTGGATAGGATGCTCAGATAGCCTGTCAAATGTCCATTTAGACCAAATCTTCCTTACCCTCTTCAAAATACTACCCTTTAGAAGCTTCATTAGATATATATGCTATTAGTACTTCTACAGAGGCATGTGTGAAAATGCGATTTGGTTTGATTCTCGAAGTGAGATAGGAGTTTTATTGAACAGTTGGGAAAAAAGTCCTACATAGTCCCATTATTTGGTCTGAGTTGCTAATAACAATCAGCTTTATGTAAGCTAATGTATCAGTTAAGCCCCTTATAGTGAGGGGAAAACAGTGCTGCAGTCAATTTTCATTTCAATTTATAAATAGGGTATCATGTGCATAGTAATTTTTCCAAAGCCTACATGGATGTCTTATTCACTTTGGGATTCACCTCACAGTTTAGAAACTAACTTTCAAAATATTAATAGCATTTTTAAGTTATTTCAAAATATCTTCTTCAATAGAACAGTGAACTTTGACTGATCTGCTTCTGGTTTGACAATTTTAGGCCAATCCAAAATGAAAAGAAGCCTTGGCTCATTGATTTTAGGAGGCTTTAGATAAGTTTTATTAAAACTAATAGGAACTGGACACAAACAGAGGGGAGAAAGAGAGGCCTTCTTGATATCTGGCTATACACAAAGAAATAACTTGACTAAAACTGAAAACAAAGTGCATTACAAATCACACATTTGGACAGGAATATTTTTCTGTAGGGAGCTAAATAAGTGTTTAGTTAAACAGTACCCTTTTCCAGTCCTCACTGGCTCTTTTTAACTGTTGCTCAAGGAATGAGAAGAAAAGGCTGTGCAGCAATAGACAGTCCCATGGAATAAGGACCATAGAATCATACAATGGCTTGGGTTGGAAGGGACCTTCAAGATCATCTAGTTCCATCTTTTTTTGAATAAAATGAGGCTGGAAGAAAGCTGCAGTAATTTGTCAGCATCCCAAGCTCCTCTCTGAGAGGATGTGATGGTTTCCTCATTCTTGCATATTTTTGTATTTGTTCTCATAGTTCACCTAATCAATCCTCATTCATAGATCCCCAAATTGTATGTTATTTTCCAGTTTTATCATACATGGTATATTTTGCATATATCCTATACTTTTTTCTTTTTTTCTGTTTAAAAGTTCTAAATCCCTTTTTTACTTACCTCCCCAAATAACACTATCTTATTATGTTTTCTGAGCTACTAGGGGAGAGAAAAATATAAATTAGGTTAAAATTATTCTTATGTATACCACAAAAGTTGGACATACCCAAAGTATTCTCAGTCTCTCTACAAGCTTTATAATATACATAATACTATCTATCACATACATATTTAAAGACAGCTGCATATTCTTTATAGACTGGTTACACAGGTCTTCAGCACAGGAAATAGTCTGTCTTCACTCTTCAACAGAATTTGAACCACTTCACCTTGGCAAAAATGTTGGCTCCCAATTCACTTTCATGTTCTGATTCCCCCCACACAAGTATTTAATCCGTGCAGCACATAGATTATTTCACTCCTAGCTCTCTTTTGTGGTCAGCCAAAGGTCCATCCAAGAAGATGTAACAGAACACAGACACGGTTCTCAGATTATTGCTGTCCTGAGTGGCCCCTCTGTTTATATCAATTAATCTGCTGTGCCAGTCTTGGCTACTTTAGCTTCATAGTCTGTCAAAGCTGTATCAGAAGTACTTTCTCCTCCAAACATTTCCTTGTGCCACTGCTCCATAAAATGTGACATATATCCCTAGCAAAATATTGCAAAAATACAACAGGAAGCTGTAACACAACTTAGAAATTACTTAAAAACTGAAAATCATAAACTAAAAATATCTCAGTTGTATGCTTATCACAAGGGTTTGAGAGAAAAGTGATCCAATGTTATCATTTTCATTCTGATTGGGATGTTCACACCAAGACTGTGAACCTGAGACCCTGTAGAACACTAGCTTGAGAATAGGACATTTCTCTTTTAAAATTTTCTGGAGTAACTTCCTTGTGTTAGAATGCTCATGCATTTCGTTATGCCCACATTTTAACTCCAATCAAAGCAAATAAAAATTTAAACTTGTCATGAATGACAATCATCAGCCATTTTCTGACTTTGGTAACCTGCAAGTAACAGTATTATTATATTATTTGTTGTTCCCAAATGGTGGTAGTGTTCAATTAGCAAAATAATAGAACACAGCATATCATAATTTTTTATGGGAATAGTCATAATTAACTGTGTGCAACTGGGCACAAAATATTTAAGTAAAATTTACTTTTGGACCTTTTTCATTTGCAATATTAAAATGTATAGGAAAACAGATAGTTGAATTCCTTAAATATTATAAAATGTGATTTATTTATATTTTATTATTTGAATTTGCTGCCAAAATTTTAAGAAAACCTAAAATACCAGAAAGGGAACTATCATTCTATGGAGCTTTAAAAAAAAATAGAATTCTTCTATATTGGATACCATTCATTTATGTAGAAAGTAAGCATTCCAAACTAATAAATGGATGTAGAAATATAGTACAACTGTAAATTAAATCTTTAACAACTTTGACCCACATGTATGAAGTTTTTTCTCATCAAATCAGCATTCTCACAGGAAAAATATTTTACTGCTCAGTAGTATCATTATCTGAAAACACACCAGCTACAGCATTGGAGGTAATATCTAGTGGCTATACTTTTCTATGGACCTTTCTTCAAACCAAGCTAGAGCTGCCAAGAATGTTGGCCACTGCAGCATTGCTTCATATCTATAACCATAAATAACAATTTTAACCCAGTATTTTCTAACATAAACCCAAAATTAAACATTCAGTGTTCCATATTCATTTTGGATTGTGGCACACAGTTACATTCTCTTTTTTTTTGGAATTCTGCACAAGAAAGAATATAATATAAAATGGTTGTAAAATATATGTGTTCATTTTCATTCTTGAAAATGCACAGATCAACCTAACGATTTAGCAGTCCTGAAACTGTCACAAAAGCACCTATTCTTTTTGTCAAACATTTGGTGCTTTCACTTGAACAGCACAAAGAAATTGGTTGTTCTGTACTCCCAGTGTTAAATTTTATTGACTGTTAATGTTAGCAGAATTAAAATATTGAAATTTATTTGAAAGTTAGCTATTATTTTATTATTTTTCTGTTCCTAGTGTCTTTGTTTGTCCTTTAATATGGTAGCTGAACTTTTACCACTTCCGTTTTCGGTCTTGAGTTGGAATTTTTCCCCCAAACTTAGATGTTGATGAAAGTTCTTTGCTTATAGTTTTTTTCTTTTTTAAACACCTATCAGATAAATCACTCACTCTGTTACTTATCTTAAAATATCTGCTAGTGCATGGAGGATGTAGCATTGACTTGAATGAATATCGTCAGCTTCTCTGTCCCTCCAGCAAAACAGCAATCTGAACTGAACTCAGGAGTTCACACCCTTTGTCTTTTCTGCTGTCTGTTTGAATGGCTTATACTGTCTTCTTCAGTTAATTCTGTAAAATAATGATAATTATATAAAGCCTTGCACACATAAAGTGTTTGCTTCATATTTTCAGACATATAAGACAGGGAATGAAGCAAAGATTCCAAATTTATTATAGACATATTTCTTTATGACAGAGTCCACAGCTTCAGTTCTGTAGAAATGACTATAAGCCATCAACTTCTATTCACACAGTGATTTATACTTCTGTTTATCTTTGTTTCAAGGGAGTAATTTTCTGAAATTGATACTAAAATTGGAACCTCAAACAATATTTTTCTCCTGGTGGAATCCTTTTTTCTTCCATAAACTTTTTAGAGATTAAAACAATGTATACCTTATCTTGAGATAGCCCATAAAATAAGTTTTTCTCATTTTTAAACAATATGAAGTATTGTACATAGGTTGTGTAAGCAAAATTTAAAAGGTTTATTGGACTTGTGAGATCAATATATGCTATTTCTCTGTATCTCATCTGTAATAGAGGAATTCCATCAAGAGCATCATACTATCCGGATTAACAATCAATTTTACAGGAGTAACTAGCTTCAATGTATTTCTTCATCTGAAATGTATGACTGAATAATTTCACACACACACACAAAAAGGAATTAGAATAGTATAAATAGTAAGAAAGCTTCCTTTCTGTAACTAATACAAGCAAAGGATAGAACCCGCTCTATAAACCAGGATTAATTAGTGCAAATATTACCAGCAACAGGTAGAAGAGGCAGGGCAGGAAGAGTTCATTAATATCACATTTCATATAAAGATTTGGGATATTTAAACATGATAGATAAAGTAATCAAAGGCAATCATCTTTTTTATCTTTAGATTTTCTAATGATAAATTTTATCTCACTATTAATAAGGATATATAAAATAGCTTGCTTGTTTTGCAGATAAATTAATATTAAAAAGAAAACCAACTTGTTTTGAATTTTTGTTTGCTCATTTGCAGAAGTTGGTTCCTGAGGTAGAAAACAACAATAACAGAGAAATAAAAGACATAAAATGAGAATTATTTTTCCAAGTTCCCACTTTTTCTGCTTTGAAAAGTTGCAGGTTTTTTATAAGCATTTTTCCACTTATTCATTTTATAGTAAGAGGATAGCTGCAAAGTGCTCTAGAAAAGATGACCCAACTTCTGTAAAGCCTTAAATGGTGTAGATGTTATGAAACTTGTATGCCCCTGTTACATACTCTCACACGTGATGCCATCCCAAGAGGATAATAATTTAGCAGGAAAATATTAGATTGATTCCATTTTTTTTTTGCCAAAGTCACTTAGGTTTCATAGGCTATGGTTGAATTAATTCTTTAGCAAAATGATGGAAAAATGTCATATTTGGAGAACATGCATTGACCTAGGAATAGGGCGTGTGGTTTTTTGCCATTTTGGAATGAAAAAAGGTTAATGCATTTATTTCACTTCTAAAAACAAAGAATCTAGTTTTGATGCACAAGTAGAAGATACCGAGGAGCTTCAACTACCATGTCTTCTCCCAATTCTTTTCTCCCAAAAGGAGTTTTTAGTGTAAATTTAATTATTTCCTCTCTACTGAGTAGTTAATTTTAAAAGAAATTCAGAATACATATTTTCAATTGCATTCAGACAAAAAAGAAATGTTTGAATACTTTGAGCATGCTGTTTAGTGAGTAAAATGATGTTTATACTTGTTTTCCAAAGAATCATTATAAATTTCTCTGTAATTGAAGCATGAAAATTGTACAATGACAAAAAGGTCTTCTAAGCATTTGAGTTTTGGAATTGGAACGTTTAGTTACCTTCAGCGTGCTTTTGAAAAAACTGCTGTATCTCTAATTATCAGTAAACAATATATGAGAAAATTTGGGGAAATTACCTGCTAAATGTTGGTTGTGCATATGCATTTTTCTGCTTAAAAAATCAACAGAAAACGTCTTCTAAAGAATAAAATTGCAATGAAAGCTAGATTCAGTGAGAGCAAAAGTATTCTATCAGAAAAAAGTGTGTTATTTCTTAAGTGATACTCATTTTACTAAGTATAAAGCATTATTGTGTTTATTATTTAATCCTTTTAAATTTTTTGGTGTTTTATTTTGTTGCTGTTTTTTTGATGAGGTATTTTTGGTGTTGTATTTGTTTTGTTTTGGTTTTCTTCTGTATAGCTGAAAAAAATATTCTGAAATACACTTTTTTAAATCCTATTAATAGAGTGGTTTTTGTGAATCATATTTTGAAATACATATTTTCCCAAATAGTTTAGATAGAGAGCATGCATTTAGGCATTATAATAAAACTAGTACAAGGATCAGATTCTTAAGACTGTCTTTGAAGTAATATCATGAGTTGTAATACCCATGCAATCTTGAACTACTGCCAAATTTCCCAGTTTTCTTTTTTCAGTGTGCTGATTGTGGAATTTTGTCTTAATGTATTTTTTAAATCTGTACTTGACTATAAATCAATAAAACAAACCTTAAATTTACATGAATACATCCCTCCCCCCCCCACAAAGAGTTCCTAGACTATGAAAACTGAACACTTTTTAACGTTGAAATTCTGCTGCTTTAACATAATTAAATTATGGGTGTTTAATAGGGTTATATCATCTTTCATACTGAAGAAAAGAAGAAAATAAGAATGTTGATTTCGTCACTGAATATGTCTCCTGCAGTTATGAGCATACAGACATTAAATATTGAACTAGTCATCCCCAGAATCCTACATGTCCATTGTAGTTCACAGGACACACCAACAAACAAGCACAAAAGCTTTCTGAAGAGATCAAAAGCTCAAGCAGTGCTTTAAACCCCTTAAAAAAGAGTGAAATATGCCCAGATGATCCTTGGAAGAAAGAATACTTCAACTATAGATAAAAGCACAAAAATCCTAACAATTCTGCCAGTTTCAAGTGGAAGAAAATTCTTTCTTCCCCAGCCTCGTGATTATTTCAACAAAGTGCTGAGAATAACATATTGTCTCTTGGGATGGTTAATCTTTGATCTCACAGTCTTAATTTATGAAAAAATATGAGTTTTCTTTCCTGTTAGTAGGGTGCAGCTTTACTAACTTTTAAGATTAACTAATTCATAGAGAATAAATATGAATCAGCAAGTACTGCAAACTGAGAAGTAGTGAATGTTTTAATACTGATACTTATGAAGTACAGATTAAATGTCTATAAACTAGGTCATGAAAAAAGCCAAACAAACTGATTTTAGCTCAAATAGTGTTTGTATAGTAAGAGCTCATGCTGCATTTTGAATAATGTTCCATCCCTGGAAGTGTTCAAGGCCTGGTTGGATGGAGCCCTGAGCAACCCAGTTTAGCAGAAGGTTCCCGGTCCATGGATGGGCTGTTGCAACTAGGTGATGTCTTGGAAGGTCCCTTCCAAACCAAACCATTCTATGATCCTATGATTAACACACACACACACATAAAAAAGGGTTAATACTCAAGTGCTGACCTTTAAATTTAATGTTTATATCACGCTATATTTATACTCCTGGATGGATTTGACTTTCTAAGACAAAAGACCATTAGATAGGTCAAGACAGATGGTCTGTACCTTAAGTTACTATTCCCTGAAACATAGAGATCATCATACACTTTATATAAATACATATGTATAAGAATATTCAGAAGCTTAATAGAATGGAGGTTTTATCACAGTCTTCAAAGGAATCCAGTTTCTGCTGCTGCTTTCTGAAGTATAAATGTTGAGGTATTTTCTCCTCGGGTAAAGGATCTTTTGATTTTTCTTTTTCTGATAACTGAACTAGTTAAAATGTTATAACTACTTGAAAAGATGGATTTTCCTCCATTAGGTAATTTCCTTGATATATTGCAAATCCATATATTCTCTGATATGCCAATATATGGCTGGAAAGCAGCCCCCAGAAAGTGACTCAAGGGTCCTGGCAGACACTGACTTGAACATGAACCAATAATGTGCCCTTGTGGCAAAGAAGAAAAATGGTATCCTGGGACGCATTAGGAATATTGCCAGCAGATTGAGGGAGGTGATTCTTCGACTTAACATGAGTGATACAACACCTGAGAGATCATGTCCAGCTTTGGGCTCCCTAGTACCAGGGAGACATGGACATACAGGGGACATTCCAGGATAGGACCATGAAAATGATCAAGGGACTGGAGCAGATCTCCTATGACAAAAGGCTGAGGCTGCTTGGCCTAGAGACAAGAAGTCTCAGGGGGGGATCTCATCAAAATATTCCCGAAATGAGGGTACACAGAAGATGTGGCCAGGCTCTTTCCTATGATGACAGGAGCAGGGGCAACGGACACACAGTGAATCACAGGAGGCTCTATCTGAACAGGAAGCCCTATTTCAGTGTGAGGGTAACTAAGCACTGACAGAGCTTGTTCAGAGAGGTTGTGGGGTCTCCATCCATAGAATCACTCAAAATCTATCTGTACAATGTTCTGGGTAACTGTCTACAGGCGGTAAACAACTGTGTTTGAGTGGGGAGGTTCCACCAAGTAACATCCAGTGGACACTTTCAGCCACTCTGTGGTTCTGAAATTCAGTGATTTTCAAGATGCTTATAATTCTTCTGCTTGCTAATTTTATTAATGAATATAAGATCTGGTCTTGAAAACTGATTTGAAGAGATGGGAAGTAAATCAATTATTTCATTGTTAAAAGATTGAGTTAAAATCATCAACATTGAGTTGACTGGATACATTATAGAAAATATGTATAGTTCATCATCTGACTTAGGCATCCATAGTGGGTTAGTGTTGGTTAAGGGCCAAGCTTGCACGCTGCTGCCATCTTTTTTTCCCTCCTCAGTAGAAGAAAACAGGATGTGAAAACTCATGTTTCTAAGTAAAGACAGTGCAACCCCTTGTATTTTATTGCTGTGGTCAAAATAGACTTAACTTGGGGAAGATAATCTAATTTACCAACAATTAAAATAAATTTGGGTAGTGAAAAAAAAGCAAAAAAAGCCCCATTACAACAACACTTTCCCTATAGGCTACTCAGAATTCAACTTTATTCCTTAGCTCCTTACTTCCTTATTCCCAACTGACCAGTGCGATTAAAGGCATGGATAGTACACAGCTGTTTCTCTTTCTCTTTTGCTGCTTTTCTCTCACATCTTTCACCTGCTCCAGTGTTGTCTCTCTACACTAGCTGCAGTGCCTTCAGGGAATAAAACCCTACTCCAGTGTGGGCACTTCATGGGTTACAATTCTTTTAGAAAATACAAACCTGATCTGGAATGGGATTCTCCATTTCCTGTGGTGTGAATATCTGCTCTGATATAGTTTGTCCTCCTCCTGCTCTGTCCTTGATGATCCTTTGAATGTTTCTCACTCTTTTCTATATTCTCTCTGTTGTTCCTGTTAATCAGTTTTACCATCAGGAAATTTAGATTTTAACATTAAATCCTGCAGTAAACATTTTATCAACAGTACTTTCAAGGTTTGGGCTTATTTGCTGATCTTAAAAAATATTACCTGTCTTTATATTTCACTTTGTCCAAAGCAAAACCAGCAAAATAAAATTATAAAATTTGTTGGAAAAAATTCTCATTATAAAATTATTATTATCATTAGACTAAGAAAATAAAAGGGTCATTTAATTTAATTCATCCATCTGAACTTTTGTTCTGAACTGCTTTATTAAAATGTGGATTTATTTTGTAGCAAATTAGAGGTGGAGCAATCACAATCACCAAGAAAATGAATCATCTCTATTAATAACAGGGCTTCATTTCACCAGCTTCAGGTTCAAAATTTAAGAATATTCTGGTACTCACAGATTTAGGTAACATTTCTGGAGTATTTCAAATTATTTGCAATGTTCTTTTGCAATGTTTTGTCCTGGCAAGCATTAAAAAAAATTAAAGTTTTTTCTGACTAAGATTTTATTTCCTCTACACTATAAGTTGAACAAGAATCTGAATTTTAAAGTCAAGTCTTTATATCAGAGATCATGAGTAAATCTGCTGGAGCACTCATATTCAGAAGCACAACAATTTTGAAGAAACACAATGTGTCTTAAAGTATGTTTCACATTAAGCTGAGTTAAATTCTTTTGGGCTTAGGTCTAACCAATACTGACTTTAGCCAAAAAGGCCTGACAAACACTTGACTGCATGCTTGGTCTCTCAGGGTGTCCTTTTTTACTCTCTTTGGTACAACACTGCAATTTGCTTATAAAAAATGATCAATTGATCATTTCAATTTATTACTTCAATCATTATGCTCATCTTCAGGTTTGTTGTCAGCTGCCGTTCAATTAAAAACTATGTATATAGTCCTTACAGGTAAGTCCTTAGTATTACCAAATCATTAAGTCATCAGTTCAAAGAGGCTTAGATAGAGCCACCAACTTAACAGCAACTTAATCAAGTAAAGGCAGATGCTTAGAAACATGAGTCTCACATTTTGTGTAAAAAGTTAAAGAGCAAGAAATTAGATTTCCTTTCTTCACTAGCTTGTTTCCAGGCTAGCAATTTTACAACTAAGAATAAGGTGAATTTGTAGGCAGCCCCAGAGAGCCAAATTAAACAATGCCTGTTGCAGCAAGGTCCATTTTCCTCTCGTCTTTTTTTCTTTCTTTTCACTGACTACTATCTTTCAGTTAAAAAGAGACGGTAAGTCTAGGAAGACCTGGTAATTAGTGAGCCAAAATAAAGAAGATATTTCTGCTTGGCAAGTAAAGAGGGAATTCATGATACTAAATCAAACAAACACAGGGAAATATGTGTTCAGAATCCAAATTCCTATTGTCTGCAGTCCTCACACATTACCGGGGACAGTAAGAGTTGTCCAAATAAAAGAAGTAAATAATGAAAACATTGGTGTCATATCAAGAGGAGATGGATAGCAGAGAATTAGTCTAAAATACTCCCTATGTGAAAAAAATATCCTAAGGAGCTTGACAGAAAAGAAGACTCAAAAGGTGTATTTATTTGAAAAATATTCATGTAAGGAAGTTTTTGACAAGCAGTATCAAAAGACCTAAGGGAAGAAAAGGTTCCAAAACAAAGAGAATTGTTGATTTAGTGTGGTCCCTGCTTAATATACAACATCTGGTCTTGCCAATCAGCAGTCATTTCATAAAAGAAAGCATCAAAAAAGATCCTTTTTCTTGCTGTCATGAGTCTTTCTTCAGATCTTAATTAACAATAATGTTTTCAAGTTTTCAGTTTATTAACAAAAGATCTAAAAAGATCAAGGGAATACGTCTGGGTTTCAACGCTGTTGTATCAGTAACCTTGTAATTCCCCTGAGAGATGTGTTTGAATATTCTAATGGACTCCATCTGATCACAGGCACATCAACAGTTCAAAGATAACACTTTCATCATACACTGATTGTGAGCCTATTCTATCTCACCTTATCATGTACAATATCCAGAGTATTTAGAGATAAATACACAACATGAGTGTATTGAAGTACATGCACTTACCTAAACTAGAAGCTCTTGCTCTCCATTTATGTGCTGATTTTGGCTGGGGTAGAGTTAATTTTCTTCACAGGAGCCAGTATGGGCTATGTTTTGGATTTGTGCTGAAAACAGTGTGATAACACAGGGTTGTTTCAGTTACTGCTAAGCAGTCCTTGCACAGAGCCAAGGCCTTTGTGTTCCTCACCCCAACCCACAAGTGACCCAGGCATGGGGTGATCAGGGACATTGCTGGGGACGCAGCCAGGAAAGCTGATCCCCAGCTGAAAAAAAGGGTACCCCAGACCATATGGTATCATGCTCAGAATATAAAACTAGGTGAAGAAGAAGGAAGGAATGGGAGGTTGCTCACTGTGGTAGTGTTCGTTTTCCCCAGTAACTGCTAAGATGTGATGGAGCCCTTCTTTCCTGGGATGGCTGAAAACATGCAGCTCATAGGAGGTAGTGAATAAATTCCTTGTTTTGCTTTGCTTGTGTATGCAGATTATCGCAGCCCATTACTTTCTTTTCCTTTTACTCTTTCATTTCTCTACCCCATCTCACTGTGGAAGGAAAGAACCTGCCATCTGTGTTTTAAAATACAATTTGTCACATGTTCCCATTATAACTATGACTTTTAGAGCTTTTACAAAACTACTGGATGTGTCTAATGTAGTCTCATACAGCAGTGAATACCTTTACAGTTCTCTCCTCAAACAACAGCCAAGCTTTGTGTCAATATGTAAATATATTAATTTTTCCAGCTCAAAAAAAAATATTGTTCAGTGATGTTGTCATGAGGAAATAATGAAAGGTTTACTTTCTCTACCCATTAAAGTATGCAAAATATGAATGGAAGAAATGAAGTAGCATACTTTTTCAAAACAAAATCTATTTGATAATATTTTTTAAATTATGTGATTACTCTCTAAAGGAATATGAATTACTTCTTACTAATTACTTTTTCAGTAATGCCAGGTTTAATTATATGATTTACAGTACTTAAATAACAAAGTATAGGAACAAAGGAAGGGCAGGGATGATGTTGCACCAGCATATGGCCTGAAAATATTAGAAAATTACAATTTAAAATCTATGAAACAAATATTTAAAAGAGGAAAAATAATAAAAAATAAAAACATCAACAATTATTTGGATTATTACTCCTACTTCCACAGAAAATTTCTTCTTTTGAAAAGTCCTTGATATGCATGTAAAGCACAATGATAAAAAGCCTGAGTTCTTCTGTTTAATTGAAGAAACTCAGAGTGTATTCTAAGGTATACTCATAAATCTCATTTTTGCTTTGGAAAAAATCTTTTTTTGGGTGAGAGCAATATTCGTTGTTCTTTTAAAGGGAATTGTCATGGACCTGCACAGCAATTTGCAAACACTGTTGTGAAACAAGATGCATTCTTACTGGGCAAACAAATAACCTGAAATATTAACATTTAGGGTTTTTTTCCATTCCAGGAATGAAGATGTTTAGTTTAGAATTGTATCCTGAAAGTCTGAATGCCCCTGTGATAACTCAGGTTCTTGACCATTCAGCCTTTAGCAACAGCATGAACAGTGAAGGAATCATAACTTTTTAATATAATTATAGGAATGCTTTTCTTCTGTAAATAAGATTTTTGGGTACCATGTCATTTTACATACAAATGCACAAAGTACTGACTTTCATTCATTAGCAACTAGGAATGTTTTATCTACTGACCTAATTATATCCCCAGTTACCATTGTCATCTTCCCTTCTGCAAAATAATCCCACATGAGTTGTTTATTCATACATGGTTTTATTGAAAAAAAAAAAAAATTCTAAGGGTTCTCTTAGGTGCTCTTTCAACCTCCCCTCTCCCATTATGTATCGTATTAGTAATTGTCTTTTGTATGTGGGGGCTGCTTGTGGGGATTAACTGATAATTTCATAGTAATATTAATGTCCCACATTGTGCTATGGACCTTTCCTTTCTAAAGACCATGTAGCTGCCATTTTTTTGTGGGCCAAACATCAAGAGCTACAACCAATGAACTCTTTATTCTGCTGACATTTAGTTGCTTTAGTGAGCAAACGTCTACAGCCAGATTAAGGCAATGAAGCTTTGGGCTCTGACCTAGGAGTGAGCATGACTTTCTGTAGAATGTTTATGGTTGCTCTTTCCCCACTTTTTATCCTATTTATTTAATAGTTTCTTCGTGCATAGTATAAAATTCCTTCAGGAATTCATCTAACAACTTCTGAACTGTAGGAGTTTGAATTCATCCTATCAGATGTCACAAAATTGGTGCCAGCTTTAATACATTCACTTATAAACTGAAATGGAAGGGTGGGTGTCTCTGCTACTTAAGTTGGTATATATAGTGGGAATAAGAATTGCCAAGGAGTAGGACAGCTGAATATTAAAATTATGTCATTCATACATTTTCTGAGTGGCTGGGGTGATAAGTGGGGCATAGCTCGGAATAGCTGTGAGTCGCCAAAAGTTATTCCTCCTGCAGTCTACCCTACCTCAGATGCTTGATCTATCCAAGAACTTTGATTTATCTATTTTAAACTATCCTTGGCTATAGTTTTACAACACTCAAAACCTAAATATGATCTGCCAGGCTAGCTGTACTACTCAGCTTGTTTTACCTATGATTATCTTCTTTTATATCTTTCCATAATACATAATGTCAAGTATATGGGGAGCAGGGGTGTAAATATGTGAATATTTTGCAAATATAGCATGCTAATTCCATATTTGAGTTTAATTTAGATGCCGCATGTGGATATCTAACAGCTTCTCTAATATTTTGGGATGTCCAAAATTTCTGAAGAGGATTGGCAGATTTGACATGTAGGTAACCCTCTAAAGGTATGTCTGAATGACAGCTGGAGCTCAACCAGGTACACTAGGACAATTCAAATGCAGCTGTCTGCATATGGAAAGATAAATTATATTTTCAACATTCAACATGGGATTGAACTGTAGTTCAAAATGCTTGTATGTGAGCTAGGTGTTAAAGCTCCCCCTACAATCAAAAAATCACAGAATAATGACATATATTGAGTTGGAAGGGCCCCACAAGGGTCATTGAGTCCAACTTCTGGCCCTGAACAGGAGGGCCCAAGAGTCCCCAAGAGTCACACCCTGTGCCTGAGAGCATTTCCCAAATGCTTCATAGGCTGGTGCGCTGACCACTTCCCTGGGGAGCCTGTTCCCATGTGGATCTGGGACTGGATTTCATTCATCCTTCTCACAGTAGATAGGAGTACATAATATCAAAACCATGAAAGCATGAAGTGGTACAAACATGATGCAAATAGTTTATTCTCAAATATGTTGACAAACTCTTCAGCTGAATCAAATTAAAACAGAAAGAATACTATTGTAGAGTGATATGCAAATATTATTGTGAAGGCATCAAAAGTCAAAGTTATTTCTTGTGCACTGAAACATTCATAATTCTAGTATTTCATCCATAAAGGATGCAAAGGTAAGTGGATCTAAAGTGAGGTATATCTTTCTTATGTTCACTACAGGTATTAGCAGTGTAGAAGTGGGAATCATTGCATTACTGTCTGTAACTGTTAATGTTTATAACTTTGGACATAATCACAGAAGGAGATCACAATAAAGGCAGAAAATGAAATTCAAGCGTAAACAAGATGGTAGTCTCCTGGAAAATCATAGAACTATTCCTTCTTTTCTCTCCTTAACTCGTACAGGTTGTCTTTTACTGGATTTAGTACTTGTAACATGGTCACATACTATGTATATACCACATTGTAACTACCACGAGTTACAGAGTACACTGAAAAGCCAATTTGGAGGTAGTTCTTTATTCAGAAGGTGTTATAGCTTTAACTGTAGAAAAAAGACTTTTTTTTTTCCTTTTTGTTGAATGATGGCAAAGACAAAGGATAAAGCTATGTCAATATTTATATAATATTTGTTCATGTCGTGCAGATAGCTAGAGCAGGTCATATCTAGCCTTCATTTAGTAGTCAATATTGTCACTATCCTTATAAAAGTCTAATTGCATTTGGATTCATACTATTCCCCCCTTTAAATTAATTTACTTTAAAAGCATTTTTTACCATTCTAAAAACTGGCGCAATTTTCACTTCAGATACAGTGTTTCTGTTTTGTGAAGACCAACAGGAATGCTGAATCTAACTTACTTCAGTCAGTTAAAGTAAAATGAAACAGTGATTACTCTTGCATGATTGAAATGCTTAAAAGGAACAAGCGAAAAAAAAAAATCCCAAACAAACCCTAGGCCCTGTTTTAAATTTATTTAACTTGGCATCTATTAAGGTCTTTTATTCCTTCATTTTCTTTTATTAAAGTATTAAGTAAATTCTAAAGTACAGCTTAAAAAGTGACATGGAGTGTATAAATACATGCTCTCTTCTGAAAGTATAAAAGACATATGTAAAGGATGAACAAAGGAATAAAATATGCTACAGCAAATACTGAAAAGTGTATATTTATTGTGTACTATCATCTGGAGAGACCACAGTTCTAGCATTAAAAGAAATGAAAAATTATTGCAATCCTTCAAAGAATTTTTCCTTCTCAGCATAAGAGATTCAGATTTGATTATGATTTTTTTTTTTTTTTAATAGCAAAAAAGCACCAAATTTAGCCAGTAGCTATCAGGGATGAGGTAAAAAAATAAAAACATAGTAGGCAGAGAGTAAGACAAAAACAAAACAAAACAAAAACCAAAAAAACAAGCAAAAACCCCCTAAAACTAGAAGATTCATATGGACTAGAAAATCAGGACTGGTTTCTCACAGTTTTGTCTTTTGTTGACTTACCTGAGTGACCAAGCATAAGTTTTACATTAAACTTTCATTACCACTGGGACAATTAAAAGTGCTCCCTCTCCTCTGCCAAAATAGCTATTTCTCTGCATTTGTGAATCTTGAGACTTGTGTTCTTTGTAATCGTGCAATTGTATTGTCATAAGCCTTGTGCTGAACTTGTGAGGTCTTAGGCTGAGGCTCCTCAGACTTGTTCTGCCAGAGCTTTTCTCACCCAGTGTGCAGCTCAAGAAATTTCCACAGAAAACCACAAAGGAATGGGATCAGTTTAGTTCTCCACATGGACAGTATTAAATAGGATTCATCTTGCGCTTTATTTCTTAAGTATTCTTTGGGGAATATTTGTTATATTATATAGTATATAGGGTTGTCATTTTACCTTGATTCCTGTTTTTTCTTGAACTCACAATCTATCCATTCTACCCACCAATTTGGCAGGGGAAGTAATCCCAGAAAAGGACTCCTGAGCAGAAATCATAAATAAATCATAAAAGGAAAAATAAAAAAAATAAAAATCATAAAGGAAAAAAGTCCCTAATTAAAAAAGATTTGGGGAAAAAAAACCAAATAAACAAAAAGTTGAAACTAGACAAAAACCTCAAACATGACAAGCAGTTGCAAACGTTTTCAGAAGTCAAGAAATTCAGGAAAAGTACAGAGAAATCTGGAAAATATCAAGCTTAAATACCTTATAAAGAATATATGATGCAGTTAGTTTCTAGATGTATAAATGAAAAGAGGATAGTAATAGCTTATCAGAAAGGATGGAGTAAGATGAAAGATGATCAGAAATAACTAAAGGTTTTCAGGAAGATTATTAGTTATAGCTGGACACCAATGGAACTAAGCACATGGAAGCATAGCTTGTTATATATCATGAGAAAAGTATTAACCTGCATTGGGTAAGCAATAAACTGACCCCTACATTAATAATTTGATTTTTACAAATGAAACAAACAAGTTTGTATAAAACATTCTTCTAGAGTATGCATGCAGTGATGGGAAAATATGTCACACTTTGTTTATGAAATCAAAGACTGTGTTCTCAGTAAGTATGATCATGTTAGCCCAATATTAACAATATACTAAGCTTTAAAACTATTTGTAAGGAAAAATAAATGTATAGATATTTAATTTGTATTGCTTAAAATGGACCATCATACTTAAAACTAATTTTAGTTACACATTGCTAAGCATTTCTGAGGGGAAAAAAAGAAAGGAAAAGCTAGATGGCAAACTGCAGATAGAACTCTATACACAATCTAAGAAAATATGCTGAGAGTATTTCATAGCATATCTGTCTGTCTATTAGCATGGATTTAGGCATAGATATAGTAATTTACCTCTTGGTACATCTACTTACCAATTTAATATGTGTGGTAAAATAACCTATACCTAGCCACTCATAGCCAAATTCATAACTTTTCTGTTTGAAATGGAAAGTATGGTGCAGTCAATGCACTGTAAAATATCTGCAATAAAAAAAGGGTGAGCATGCATAAAGACACAAATCAAAGTAAGGTTATCCTCAGGATAGAAATGGCTCTACTCAAGATCTTTTCTTCTTTCACTCTTTGGGATTTATTATAATCATCCTGTATGGCAGCACCCAGCAGAGTTTCTATGCTATACTTAAAGCTGACTTTCTGTTTCCACCATAGCACTTTTCTTTTTTATTGATTTTAGCTTCACTGTTATATTCATCTTTTTCTAAGATTAGGCCCATATATTTTCAGCTTTATGGTCTTCATCCTACACCTCATCCTTCCCACACCTCTTTCTAAATCACTTCACTACTGCTTAGCAGTAAAATTGATGTTTATCATAAATTGGCTTAGCATTTATTGTTGTTGGAGTTGTACATGGAGAGAAAGGAGGTAGACTTTACCACAGCTATGATAGAGTTAAAAAGGTACACTAGAAAGTATTTTAAAATGCAGTATTTTCAATTCTCTTAATTTTAACCACAAGAATGTAATTGAATCAAAGCTGTCATTTCCTCTCCGGGGAAATAAAAAATAATCAGAGATATATTTTGATTAATTGCACCAGGATTATTAATAATGACAGTAAGAAATTAAAGCATATACATAATAAAATTAATTATTCAATTGTTTGCCCAATAAATAAGATGCTTCAGATCGGAGCTTTTTCTCAGTCTGGCACTCATTCCAGGAGTGTTTGCCTAACCATGATGCTAAGTTATATACAGGATCTGAGTGCTTCCATTCTTGTTCAAATTAAACCCATCTCTAACCACGAATGCCCAAATACTAGATGCAAAGGGAGATATATAAATGGAAAACTGATTTCAGCCTATTAGATAGATGGAAGTACAGATGCAGGTAGGTTCTGATTGAAAGAACTATCAAGAATCAAGACAAAATAATAGCCCAATATGGCAAGCACAAGGCCTAAAATAGAACTTAATAAATAAAGTCAAATAGAAGTCTTATTTAATATATAGAGAGAACTAAACACCCAGAACAAATCCTTTCCTTGTTTATTCTGCAGAATTCTCGAGATTGTACCTGAAGGATTATGCCTAAAACCAAAGCCTCAGGTTCTCTGTAAGAGATTTTGTGAGAAATCTAGATTATTCAAAGTTATAGTGACCTTAAGCCCTCCAGGAGATCAACTCAGGCCATTTGCAGCTCATGATTCAGGATCCCTAAAGTACTGGATTGTTAAAATTCTACTCCATTCAGGTAGTTAAACCCCTATTCTGGGTTGCCAGACACCTAAATTTCTGAGGTGGGTCACAATCAGGACTGACTCCTGACTGGTTTATCTCCATCTTTCCAGGATTTTTTGGTATCCTAATTAAGAACACTCTGAACATACCTTTGTTTATAGTGTTGTTTAATACCAGCTGGCAACTAAGCATCGCACAACTGTTCCCTCACTCCCTTCCCTCAGCAGGATAGGTGGAAGATAACTGGATGAATAAAATCAAGAAAATATGAAAACTGGAATAAGGAAAATTTAATAATATTAATGCTAGTAATAATAATAATTTTAAACATAAATAACAAAAAGAGGCAACTAAAGCCCCAGAAAGAGCAGCAATGCAAATGAAAATAGCTGTTAACCATTAATACTCAACCACTTCATGAGCAGCAGGCCTCTGGACAACTTTTCTCCCAAATGTATATGCTGACCAAGATGTCAATAGTATGGAATATCCCTTTGTTCATTTGTTCCACCTGTATTCCCTTCCAAGTCCTTGCACACCCCTAGCCTGCTCTCTCCTGGGATGGGGATAGAAGCAGAAAAGGCCTTAATACTGTTTAGGGGCTGTCCAGCAATAATTAAAATATCTGTATGTTATCCCAGCACTGTGCCCAATACTGGCTGCAGCAAAGAAAATCAACTCAGTCTCTGCCAAAACAGCACAGTTTAAAAGTTTCACATGCAAGGCAACACAGTGAAAGACACACCAGGAAAATAAAATACTGGAGTCTGGGTGACATGCTGTGTGATATCAGTAAGGCTTACCTTTTATTTTGGAAGTTTGCTCATCTGTATGCCTCATTTATTCAAATTACAATTTCTGTGTGTTTATATCAGTAAATTTTACTAAGGTTCATGTTGACAGATATGTTGTTATGCTTAATTTGGGGATTTCAGGGATTTTTTTTACAACTTTTAATAGTATTACACTTAAAGAGCAATAACATGTTGAAGCAATAATGTTCTGATGTAATTAATATCTTCAAGTGCCTAACTTCCAATTACAGGTGTTAGACAGCTGTTGCACATTTTTGCCTATGTTTTCACTGCATTATCTAATCTTTACAGACACTGTCTATGGCTAAACATCCTTTAACATAATGTTTAGACAATTTGTTGCAATCTGTGTATATTTACGCATTAGGTTTTTTAGACTAAGAAGACCATGACTGAGCAGCAAACCTCTACAATAGAAAAAAAACTTAGTGGAGACTGGGCAGGGAAATTTGCCCATGAAGGTCAGGGAATATGTAGTGTGTGACTGACCAGACTTGTTGAAATTAAGGCTGATTTTATCCCAAGACAGAAGGCATCGGCAGGCGAGTTTTGTTTTAGATAAAAAGCTATCTCATTTCAGTAGATCAACCTGTGGGTTACTTGTTTCTTTTTATGTTTGTTAAGAATGGAAATGTATCCTGAGTTAGATGACCAGCAATGTGGAGAGAGTACACATGGTTCAGCCTAATACTGAGTATAAAACCTGAAAAACTGGAATAAGAGTTTTGAAGAGAGCAAGGACTTTGAGATGATGTCAACTAATGTTTTTCTTCATAGCTAATAGGACACAGAGTGTTGTAATGGTAAGTATATTATAGAGACTGGTAGTGGGGATGACATGGGTTCTGTGATTGAACTGTGCATTGCCATCACTATGTTTTCTTAAGTGATACACTTAAGATTATAAGATACTTATATTTAATTATATTAAATATATATTATAAAATATAGAGCATATATCTTATTATTAAATATATATTATATTATATATTAAAATTACAAGATACTTATAATTTTGCTGTGTTTCAAATGTGTTTTAAATCATTCTGATAAATCAGAAATACTGTGTAACATCAACTATCTTCAGATAAGTAAATTTTATGCTATACATTGCACCCTCCACACATGGAATATCTAAAAGACTCCAATCAGAGGCTATTGGACTGTGACAAAGATCTAGAAACCTCATGTTCCATTATCCAACCAAATATTTAATGTTATGTAATATTAAAACTCATATTATTGCATTATTCTCTAACTTCAATTGCCTTTTTCCTCACTGCCTCATTTTTAATTTTTTTTTTTTTTTGACCCTGTATTTTGCAAATAGAAGTGAGTACTTCTGTTAATTCCAGCTGTGATTTTGCCTGAACTCCTTTTTTCTGTGGGGTCAGATATTAGCAAGTCCAGAGGATCAATCTCTTGTTAGCACTTAAACTACCTGCTAGACTTGGCAGTATAAAAAAGACACAAGCTAACATGTAAGGCTTTAAATTCTCAGATGAGTCACAAGGCTTTTCCTATAAATATTAAACAATTTAGACAAACTGTTTGGCTAAAGTTTCCTGCTCTAGTCTTTTGATTTTAGAGACTTTCCCTTTACCTCAGGTTTTATTTAGACATCACCATGCTATTTAGGACTTTCCCCCAATGCTGGAGAAATGTTTTATTCTTATCAGTTTCCTTACACTGCCACTTCTTATGTTTTGTTAAGTTGTTGCTGTGTTTTTTTTTTCCCCAAGTGTTATTCAGAGTCTCCATGAATGGTTCAGATTTTTTGCCTTCCTAACATTACTGCAGCTTACCTAACTACCAGTTTAATTAAGTAAATTTTATGTGCTTCTTCAAGAAAAAAATCAACCTTTACTGATTTGTCCTATAAATAACAGGATGTTACAATAAATGTCCTAGAAAATTATGGTTAATTATTATCATATTTTACCATCAGAAAACTTAGAATAGTAAAAAAAACACAGTATATGCATGTTTAGGATATTAAAAGGAACTGATTTTGAAAATCCATAAAAAGACCTTAAAAGGAGTTTACAAAGACATTTATATTATTAGTTAAATATGCTGTCCCATATTTTTAAAGAGAGTCTTACATTGGGAAAAATATACTTAAGCTTGCAAAGGTTTTAAATGAACTTTAACAAGGCAGCTCAAGACGAGAACAAAAACCAATGTTAAAATTTTTCAGTTAGTTGATCTTTTCCTTCTGGCTTCATATTTGAAAAGAACATGACAATTAACAACTGAAGAAGACAGATATATTTTGGTGACTTCCAGCTTGGAGATTTGGTGAGGAACATTTTCATATCAGGAATTTTAGTTACTTAAACAAAACAATCTAAAATCTTGGGACTTCCAATACCTTAGCTACTGAACAAGAACTTTTGGAAGGAATACATTTATTGATGAAAATTTTGTAAGTTTTCTTTCTTTTATGTTTACACTTTTACCATGTCTCTGGTACCATCACCTTCATTCCCACATATCTGGTATTACTTTAAATTTCTGGTATTTCTTTAAATTTCTTCAGCTTTTTGCCTATCAAGTAGTTAGGGATGTGAATTTTATATATCATTTTTTCAAGGCAGCTATTTCTTCCAGTGCATAGTAAACTGATTCCAGTCCTTGAATCACATGTTCCAAATTGTGATTTTGGGTTCAGTAACTTCACTCATAACTTCAAGGTGCCTAGTTTGGTTATAACATGGATTTTTCAATGGATTTTAATAGATATGTATTGAAAAATTATGAATGAGCTATACAATAAGACATGATATAATGAAAAGTTCTCTGCCTCAAAAAAAATCAGCAGAAAAAGAAAGCACAATTGAAAATAAATCTACAGGGAATAATGAAAATTCAGTTGTGGCTGGCTAATAAGTGCTTTCTCCATTACAGTTTAACAAATGTTGAATTAATTAAATGCTCTTATATACAGATATCAAATTACATTTTAGAATTTAGAGATATCTTAGTTTAACCAAACAATGTCAAAGAACCCAGTTTCGAATAATAGCAGTAATTTTCAGCTCATTGGTGAGTACCGTGCTTTCAGAACTGCTGTACTTCTACAGTAATTTACTGCAGAGAGAGGCCAAAGTAAACCAAAGAGGGATATAATTAGAATCAATAATTCATTCCAATGTATAGAAATGATCTTTTAATCACTCTGGACATTTTCAACACTGAATCCAATCCCCACATCTCTGTGTAAGGACCTGAAATACCTGGAATCAATATCCTTAGCAGATGACCTGCGTATTCCCCTTAACTACCCTCGAAATTCTGTTTCCTTTCTGGATGATATAGAATAATTTAGATTTCATAGTATCTTTTGTTATGTTCAGATTTATTTTGTCTGGTCTGAGTCCCAACCATCTGGTGATCTCCTGAGAAAGCTCAGATCATGTGTACATAGCAAGGATAAAAAGCATGATAAAGGCTGCTGTTCTAGTCCTGTGGATTATTTTGTTGCTGATTTGGAAAGCACAGGATTTTTTACTCAGGAATCTGTTTGTGCTAGAAACTTGTCTTGTCTTTAATTGACCAAACTGACAAGGGGTGCTATTTTTCCATTGCCTGTCAACTATGTATGTGGTAGTAAAGACAATTCCTAAAATTACACTGGATTTGTTGGTTTTATTTAGAGAATTTGAAATACCAGTCAAGAAGAAGGGTTATAATTGTTTCATTGGGCTCGATACAATAACTAACTTATGCACCTAATTAGAGATTTAGGCACAAACTAAATCTGTCAGAAGGTAATCAGAAGCTTCAAGCCTAGCTCTGAAGTTGTGAATTGCCCAGGAACAAGCCTGGGAATGTCTGATTTAACCTGCTAAAGGCATAATGACAGTAACTGGGCCTCTTCTTTCCAAACTACACACAAACACACAGACACACACATATATGCTATGAAAATAAGGAGTAGCACATTAGAAATTCAACACTGTACCTGTGTTACAGAATAGCTGAGAGCCCTGGAGCAAATTTCATTATTCAACCAAGAAAGGATTTAATTATTCAACCATTCTCAGCATAATGTCATGAATGGGTGATTTAGATTGCCTGAAGAACTACTGGCAAAGATGTTAGCAAAAGTTGTATTATGATGATGTTGTAAAAGTGCATTTTAGGAAAGTTTGATGGCAAGCCTCACTCTAGTACAGCACTATCATTTAAACAATGATTTAAAGTTATCAAGGCACTAATTGAAGTTACCACACTCCAGGGTTATCTGTGGTATTGGTTGTTTTACCAAAGGTCTGACATTGGTATCCCAGCTCAAGAGGAGATCACAGCCATGCACCCAACCCTGCCTCCCAGCGAGAGCTTGAAAAAGGCTCAGTCAGGCTGGCATATTCATGGGATAAAGTGGTTGAGTCATAGTCAAATTGTACGTGATAGAAAAAGTAAGCATGTGACTCTTTGTATGCACAATTTTCTTTATTCCTAAATAAATGATTCTCAGAAAAGCCACACGCTATTCATGTGCTAATGACATGACCAGTTTCCGAGCTCATACACATCTATCCTCGCTGTATCTCTCAGGTCTCCTGTGGCTCTTGAGAGGAGGGATTGAAACTGGAGGAGTTTTTTGGTCTGGCTATAGCTCAGGCCTTTACCTCCTTTGGAGCCTATACGAAATTATTGTTGGTTTGGTCCAGGAGTTGAGTGTGTCTGTTACAGATAACAATGCAATCAATTGAACAGTGGAGGAAATAGTAACAGATTCTACAAATTATAGAAGTACAAAAAGGATCATTGTATTGTTCAGTTAATTGAATTACTGCTTGACATGCAAATTAAAGGGCATAGTTAATTTTTATCTGACCCATGCCATTGGAAAAATTAAAAGAACAACTATCAAAAAAACCCCCATTCATTTAGATTTGATTTTACTGCAAGTGTATGGTTTGTCCAAAAAGGAACATTTAGAATATTAAAGGACTCATTCATAAACTTCATGATTAATTTTAAACTTTATCCCTGTCAGGTACTCTGAGAAGCAGTTAAGAAGATACTTAGTTCCTCTCATTTACGAGCAGAAATGAAGGAAGAAGCCCATATGTACTGCTCTGTCTTGCCATATCTTTTCAGATGTTCTGTGCCATATTATCAATCCATACCACTAAATGATTATCAACAAGAAGAATAAAGTAACATTTGAAATTACATTTTTAATTTTCAAAATGAAACTACAAGTGTTTTAAACTCAGAGGTTTCCAATATATTTCATAATAACTTTTTGAACAAGTGCATGATTTTACAGAGAAAAATAATCAAACCTTAATTTTATTGAATCAACTTTGATGGGTAAAACAGTTTATTTGAAATTTATTGCAATAAACTCTGTTATATGCATACCTATCATCAAGTAATAGCTGATATTCACAGCTGACAATACACTTCCCAGATTTCCCCATTGTCTGGTGTGAAGTATGTTATTGTGTCTGCATCAGTAATTCAGTGTACAAATATTATTTTTCAGTGCAAATTCACACTCAATCTGTAATCAGTGTCCTGAGGAACACAGTTGGGAGCACTCCTGATGATACATACAATGCAGTTTTGCTCTCAGTGGTTGCAGTACTGAATCTGGACACCTGGGCACAGCCTACAGTGGTAATTTCTGTGAAGACATGAGATCTTCCAGAGGGTCTTCTACCTCAGTACTTGCTTGATAAAAGTGAACACTGCTGATACAGATGCATTTTAGACTGGTTGTGGTGTTTTCAAGTTTACTTAACTAGAAACTACTTCTTGATCTTGTTTCCTCATATCACTCTGGTAATGTCTTTCTCAATGCTAACTACTCTACTTAGGGGAAGTTTTCTGTGTCTCTCCATAGTTACTGTTGGCTTCTGATTTATCTATACCTTTCTTGTAGGCCCAGGTATGGCCCGAGATCATTATTGCACAGTAAAAGCACAATTAATATCTTTTCACTCTCTCTTTCAGTCCCTTGTGTACGGAAAATTTCTGAACAATAAATGTTCTAAACAGTTGGATTTGTGTCGGTATAACTCATAAGCCTCTGTTGCTAAGATTATGTGATATTTGGGACTTGGAGATATGGTGGTAACATTTACCTACCCTTTTCTACAAATACGAGTACAAATTAATTGTCATGGCACTAGATGATTTTATGTGAATCCTCCAGGAGAAAATACAGTTTATGTCACCCTGTAGGATGCACTTGTCTTCAGTAGATACTGTCAGGATACATCTGAGACAGGCAGCCAGGACTCATTCTATCCCTGCAGCCAGGAGTGGGGTAACCAGATAGCACTGGGTCTCTCCCATCCCCATCATCATGTGTATACCTGGCAACAGGAATGGCTCAAGGAGGGGCCAGGACATGAGCCCACAGGTGGGGTTCAGGATCGTGGCCAGTGAGGTGACCCAGAGCTAGACACAATCCCATAATGTCTGGGCAAGGCCATGGGGAATAGGACAGGCCAAAGCCATGCAAGGACGTCAGCCTACAGGCCATGGTCAATATCAGGCAGAGCTCACTTTCTTTTAAGCTGCATGATTTGAGATATTTACAGATGAAGTTGAAATAGATAGCTGCTCTTTAATGTAATAATTCTTGGATCATTGACCTTTTCCATATTGTTTGCCATGTGGAATATTCATAGGTTTCTGAATAATAATCACTGATTGTGGTAGCATAATTGACCATCAGTAGGTATCTATATACATCCTAAAATTACTGTCTGTGTAGTTTATTTTTAACTTCAATTTGCTATGTAGTGTCCATCTCCTTGAAGTAAGTCCCAAGTTCCATACTGTCAGTAAGAGGTCATGGTAACTATCACTTCCTTTCATGTCCATGTGAATCTTCTGCTTCAATCAACTCTGTAGACTACAATCTTCTGGCAAGCAGCAGAGTGTGGTGTGTCTTTCTGTCAGCTGCTGGAAACATCCAGGCTTCTGCAATTTTCTTAGTAGAATGAGGTTTGGGGTTTTTTTGCTTTCTTTGAGCTACTTTAGTCCCAGGTTGTCTAATATTTTTATAAATCAGTGTTATGATTACTTATAGCTGGGTTTGAAGAAGAGGTGAAATCAAGCAGGTCACTGATCTGTTTGTAAGTTGTATCTTGGTTGCAGATACAGCTGCTAACGGGGTGGCAGCTGCCTTCTGCAAAGTATATTTGCTAACTGTGGGATTGGATTGCAGCACAGTGGCAAGCATGCTTAGTATTTGAAATATTTCCATCCTCAAGCTATAAATATGTTTTGTTTTTGTTTCAGAACCCTGAAATGTATGTCCATTTACTGTGTATTTTTTTTTAATCTGACATTAACATTCTTTTTCAACTTTTGTGAGACATTGGACATACTTTAATCAGTTTTGTGTTGATGTCTTTTTCTGTGTTACTTTCAGATTGCACATGCATTCTATGGTACCTACTGTCTTCATCCTTTCCCAGGATAGTTCATTGGTTTGGGCATGGCTTTTTTGGTAAAGGAGAAATAAATCACAGGCATCTCAAATTTATACATTAAAATATCTTCAGTATTCAGTCCATATGTTACATGTGGTTGTGAACACTAAAATAAGTATCTGCTTTTTCTTCTATTCTCTTCTAGTGTCTCAGATGTCATTTTAAAAATCACACAAAAAAAAAAAAAACCAAAATTTATATGCCTGTACTGTCTTTCTTGCATGAGTCATAGAACTTATCAAAATGCTTTCATCGATGATATCAGTGTCTGAAGGATGATTTTTTGTAGGTGTCCCATGCAATTGTAGGAGTTTATATCAGTCTCAAATCTCTCAGCCTACAATAAACTACATAAAGTTACTTTTCTTTCCCTGACATATACTCTGAAACTGGGATGCAGGACTTGACCCAGTTAGTCCTTTGAATGTAAAGACTATCCAATTATGAAATCTTTATGAGTCTGGAATATAAGTACTTCTACATTCCTAACTTTAGGACGCTGTCAACTGTCCCTGGAAATTCAGTTTTGTTCTCTTTCTTTTTGCCTTTCTCTTCTTTGTTCCCCACCCCCCCACACCTTTTCTTTGTGTAAATAGCGATAATGTTTTACCTTTTTTCTCCCAGGCATTAGTTCTGTGCAATTCAATTTTTCCTGATAGTGCTTCAAAGCTTAATCAAGCCTTTTGTGTTTGTGGGGGTTTTTTTAATGCTGATGCAACATTTGTTTGACAATATTCCTTTTTCCTGTTTGTAGGAGATGCTTTCTTTGCCTCTTATACTCTCTTGCACAGGGATTACCTCCACTGTCAATACCTACATTACTTTAAATAATATTTACTGAGTAATAAGATAAAAGTTTTTTGGGTCCTAAAATCAAACAGGTTCTTTATTAATTGTAGTCATTACACACATTACACAACCTCTGACTGTTTCAAACCACACAGAAACTTACTAATTTACTCTTACCCATAACAAATCTTTCTTTTTTGTAGCCTACATGTTTCTTCAAGTTTCCAGATATTGTTTCAGATGAACCTTTAAACAACCTGCCCTGAGCTTCTTAAATCTGCAAGTCAGTAAATTGTTATTCAGTAAACGTGTGTCTCAGCAGCTCTCCTGTTCAGAATGATCTTTCTGCTTATGATCAGTTCTCAGTTTCTACACATTCTTATGAGGACTGGAGGCTGAGACCTTGTGAGACAACACGGGTTGTCTAGTTCAAAGTTCTCACTGAGAGCAGTTTCCTCACTGGGCAACTACAGGATATGTAGTAAAAGGTCACAGGAGATAATTCTTTATACGAAGCTCCCTAGCCTGATTACATTCAACATAATTTAGATCTGGAATAAGAAACTGGTGAAAATTAGGACAATAAAAATGATGTATCAGCCTTCTGTCATGATTGTTTGCTACTTCCTGACCCCTTTTCTGGTCTCTTGAACTGCACAGTTTCTGAGCTGGATAGTAATTACAGTATCTCACTATTTAATATCTTTTGCAAATGTCATTAATTCTTCTGCAGTTAGACATGTTAGGAAAGAGACACAATTTTCTGAGCTGCTGACCAGTACTGAACCACAATTCACTGTGAGAATATAGTGACTGTAAAAATTATGGCAATCCATCTTTTAATTGTTGTAGAAGTTTTTCCTTTTGATTAAGGTTAAAGAAATATTAAAGTAATTTATTTCTGTAAAAATATGCACAGATGAGTTTGAGAAACTGTGATGCACATGTGAAGATTGTCTTAAACTAGTAGGAAGATTGCAAAGCACTTGTCAGAGAAGAAGCCAAGAATTCAGCATGGTTCAAATGGATGCCTCAAGGCTGCACCAAACCCAAGTTCATTGAAATCTGATCTTCAAAACTAAAGCATACTTGTGAATCTCCTCACACTTTTCACCTTTGGAATTAAGAATCAGCCACACAGTGTTTGGAAAGCTATAAAACTTTCTAGGGTGCTTTGAAATCTTGGCTGTAGATGCATCCACACTGTTTTTCCATCTGCTAAATTTTTACCAGGAAAAATCTAACACAATTCCCTCTGTGGACACTTAAATATTAGCCCAAGTCAGAGAGTGAGTGCATGGTTGAAGACCATGCTGCTGGAGACTGAGTCCTGCTTCCTCTTATTTTGTCTTGTTTCACCATTTTGTTGTTGTAGGTTTATAAACTTATTTTGATGATATTACAGACTGTTGCCATGACATCATTAATATTGCACTGCAGAGGAATTAGAAAAAAATAACATCCCCTAACTACTGTCATTGCAACGTAGTAATCCTCCCTTTGCCTTGCTCTAAAGCATGATAGATAGAGTCTTCAATTTTTTCATTCTAGACTACAGACCCATATTATGTTTTATATTGTGTGTTTGTTATTTCTAATTTGGCTCTGTACTAATTGCACAGCTGAGCCTCCACTCCCTAAACATTTTTGAACATCAATGTATTTTATACTTTATGCTGCTACTGACTACAGCTCACATCCCTTTTCCTTCCCAGCTGTGTATTCAGTGCTCCAAGAGCTTTTCACTATGCTTTAATTGAACAGAGGAATAATAGATCACATTTTTTCAATATTTTCTCAAATTCTTACTGCTTTGACAACTACCTGTAGTTTTTGCATGTTGTGGTTATTATCTTATTAAGAAAGCCTTTATCACATAGGAATTAAAGGTGAAAATCCCAAATACACAATTCTGCAATGCATAATGATTCAGTCATGGTGAGGAGGTGGTAATAAACACCTGACATTCTCTGTAGTTATCTCCTGCACATTATTGTGTTGCATATTTTTCCACTATATTTTATGATCTTTATCCACAGTTGTGAGTGCAGCTGTGGCAATGTTCAGTTCTGTGGCTGAATGCTAGATAAAGATGTACATGTGGGTTTCCAAAGCCAGAAACAAAACAGGGAAGAACAGAGAGCTCTGCAAGGAACTGGCAGCTTGAACTGGCAATTTTCTGAGCAAGGCTGACCCAGCTTGGTTTTTGCCAGTCAGAGAGTTGAAGTTGCCAACAACGCTGAAAAGGTGGTGAGTGCTTTCATCACTTCTGTCTTTCCCACCACTGTTGGGCCCCAGACCTTGGGAACAAAAACCCAGGTTGCTGCAAACACAGACCTCCTATCAGTGGGTATGTGCACTACTACAGGAGCTTGATCCCTGCAAATCGATGGCCCCTGACCATATGCATCCAAGAGAGCTGTTAGAAGAGCCACCTGATGTTGTTGTGAGGCCATTCTCCATAATCTTTGAAAAGTCACTGGAAGAAGGCTAATGGCACCCTCATCTAAGAAGGGTTTAAGGGAGGTTCCAGGAAATTTTAAGCTCATCAGTCTTACTTTAGTCCCTGGGAAAGTTCATTTATGGAATGAATTCACCTAGGGGCTATCACAAGTCAAACAAAGCACATGTTTGAGAATAGCCAGAATGGGTAAATTTTTCTTGATAAATATTATTGCCTTCTATGACAAAATAACCTGCTCAGTTTATGTGGTGTGAGCACACGTCATTGTCTACCTGGATTTCTCCAATGCTGTTCATGTGGTCTCCCACAGACTCCCTGGAGAACTTGATGATAGGGCAAGTGGTCCAAAACTTGCTTAAAAACACAGACAAGAGAAATATGAAGTTTTTCTGTTTGACAGACCACTCTTAGTGGTTTGTTTTTGTTTTTGTTTTTCTTGATTTAAAAAATATTCCAGTCTTTTCACAATCCAAAGGATACACATGCCTTCTTCAAAATATCTAATATATACTGGTTATTAAAGAATGATAAATACAGGTGAAAGTTTCTGTTTGGTTACTTGTATATAATGAAACTGATGAAAGTGTGTCTCCTATTTGCCATATATTTTCTGTCTTCAGTTTAGTGTAGAACTAGATGGAATTATGCATGTCTTTATTGATGACACTGTTTCACTAGGTATGAATAATTAAATACTCAATACTTGCAAAAGAACAGATTCAATAGCCTCGAAGTTGGAACAGTTAAGGAAAATGGAAGTTAACATCTTTGTTTCAAGAAAAAAATACAATCACTTGCTGGAGAAAAACAGCTCAAATACGAAAGGGTGAGATTAATCATTTAGAGCTGGCTCATGTTTATTGATTATTAGAGACTAAGCCAGAATAACATCTACTGTAAGATAAGAACATGTGCTTTCTATATCCTTTATGAGCATATAGATGCTTGAATGTTTCCAAAAAGAATGAGGGCATGTTCCTCTGGGCTTTTAATTACAAATTCTATTTTGGTGTTGAGAAAAAAAAAAGTAATTAAATTAATATTGAAACCAGATATTACACAGTATCTTAATAAAAAGTTTAGGAGGCCATCATCTTAAATTCTTAATATGACTGCAAATGTTAGGTTTTTATAATATTTCATGATGACATCTGAGTCTCTTCTCTCACTTGAAAACTTTTTCTGAGGATATCAAGGTAACAGATTATAAATAATTTTGTCTTCACACAATCATCTGAAAAATAAAAAAGAAGAAATTAACATACTGGAACAATGACAACTGAGCATACTCTGTTATTCTAAAGTTTTGATATGAGATTTTTCTATTTGGTTGTTTGGTTAATTGGTTGGGTTTTGGTGGGTTTGGTTGGTGGCTTGTTTGGACAGCTGATGGTTTGTGCATATTTGTGGATTTTTATTCTGAAGACAACACTAACACAATTTGAGAGGTGACTTGCACTTTCTAGAGAGAAATAACTTCTAGTGAAAACTGACAAAGAGACTATTTGTCACAACGGGTTTGGGAGAATCCTTGAAAAAGTGCAGCCATGTTCTCATAGAACTTTTAAATTTGAATAATTTTACAATTTCATTTATAAAAGAATATCCAGGATATTCTGAATTTTGTTAACAAGGAGGCACAGGAAATTTGTTTGTCAGCAGCAATATATTTTTTTCTGGGGAAAAAAAAAGTCTATGATCAAATCCTAGTTTTCTCAGTGCAATTTGGATTCAGAACAGCCATTCATGCTAGAAAGTACTTCTTGAAGTTTACATTAAAATGGATATTTATTTATTTTCCCTCTGGAACAATGACAGTGGTTGAAATAAACTGTTGCATTTATAAATGCAGTTCTGCAGCACTGGGTGAAATTAGACAATGTTTCTACCAATCGCATACTTTTTCCTAAACGTGAACTTGGAATGGTTAGCTGTGACATCTACAGCAAAAGAACCTATAGATTTCTTTGGCAATTCATCTTTTTCAGACAGGAGGCAGATAAAATTATATTTCTGTATTTAATAAATATTTTACTGTGTAAAAATACTATATTTCTGACACTGACATAGTTTAAGAGACCTTGCTGACAGGTTCTTGAACTACCACAAAATTGTTTTTTGTCTAAAAAACCCCAGCCAAAACAGTCACAAAATAGTGCAACTTATTTATTTTTTATTAAATTGCTGCATTTCATACTTGTTCCATATTAGTTGCTATATATCACAAAATCATAGAATCATATAAAATTCTTAGTTGGAAGGGATCCATGAGGCTAATCAAAGTGGAAAATGTAACTAAATTTTCCATGCTGGTGTGTGCATTGCCCAAATGTCATACTAATGCTTTACTTTCTACAATATTTGGAGAAAATTTAATCTGAATCAAGTATGGAATACTAATATTCACCTTTATGAATAACCAAAATGATAGATAGATGTACACAAGCATAAATTAAATATACATGATTGATAAGAATGACTCAGCACCCTGGATAGCAGAAATTGTTCCATAATGTGATTGCTGCAGCTCAGTTACCTCATTTGATTTTATCAATTATTGGAAACAGATCTTATTGTAGCAAATATATTGTAATTAAAAATGGTATTAAATATGCTGTCCCCTGCCTGTGTATTGTGTCACCAAAATTTGTTAAGAATTTAAACATATTTTTTGTGTGTATTCTGATACATACATTGCCTAAACCAAGAATATTCACATTCCCTAATATCTTCAGAATATTTTGGCATTTTACCCAAGAGACATTTAGCTTTAGATTTGTCCTTGTTTTGTTCCAACAAAGTTTAACTGTTTCTTTTGTGAAAGTTGGATAGGACTCTACCAGTTTTTGATCATCATAAACAATTTAAGATATCTATCTCTGGGCTACATCTGACAGTTATGTAAGCAATGATGTATGTGTGCTTGAACTAGATTAACCCAAAAACTAGCTGGTGCTGACAAAGAAGGTCTTGTGAATCAGCCAGGCCTCCCTGGATAGTGTACAGTACAGTAGTGGTAGTTTCTTCATGACTGAAGGCAAAAAAAGATTTAAAAAAAAAAAAAAAAAAAAAAAAAAAAAAAAAAAGGTGCAGAAGAAAAGGAGAAAAGGCTCTAATATTCCAGAGAGAAAAGTAGAAAAGGACAGAAGCAGTATGTCAATTATCACAGATTTGAGGCTACATCTCTTGCATATCTATAGAAGGGCCAGAACAGTATTTTGTTCAAGAAAAATATTCCCAAGCCTAATAACCTAGGAAATTCTAGAATTAAGGTTGCCTTTCAGCAGTGCACCTCCTTGTAACTTTGCAAGTACATAAAAAATTGTCCAAGTGCATCTTTTCTTCCAGCCACCTTCTGTCCCCCCAGGACTATGTCATGAAATGTGTAAAATGGATGATCCTCATGGGAGAAAAAAAAAGATTCAATATTTTTTCTTATCATTTTATTTTCCCTCTACAGCTGTATATTTCATTTATTAGACTGCATTGAAGCCACGTCCTCAAGACAGTTACTGCTTTTCTTGTAGCTTTTTCTATCACAGTCATCGCTATGGCAACAGAGTATTTCACAAGCATGGAGAAACTTATTTCACAAATTTCTGCAGAAGGGAGGTTTGAAACTAAAGTTCTGTATTTAAAAATGGGAAAATACAAATTAAATGAACTAATAAATTATGTTAGTTCTACAGAAAATTCTATACAAATAAAGATAATTTTGCATATTTCTTCTCAATGCAATTTTCTGATTTTAATTTTAAAAATAAAATTTAATATATAGAGCTACTTGAATATACAGCATTCTAAAGAATACTGAGAGTAGTCAGAAAAATCTTAGAATGTCAAAGTAGCCAGAAAAATTTAGCAGACATCACAAATTAGGAATAGGTAGTAAAAATTCTTAAAAATCATTCTGAGTCATTTTTAGGGGAAAATGAAGCACAGTAGAAGCCATATGAATACTTGTAGTAATGTAAATACAGTGGGAAAAGTAGCAGAGCTGCTGTGTATAAAGTCAGTAAAGGTTAAAATGACAGGAAAACATTACTGACCATAGGATAGCATAGACAGAATAGGAACGAGAGGTGGAAATTTCAAGTATCATCACTTAGTAAAGCTCAGAAGCTTAATAAACTCAGAATGCCCCCTCACATCAATTGTTGAATTCTGTCTAGGAAGAAATCAGAATGGAAGAAATTTATTACAGGGATTCTTCAAAGATGTTTTAGGAGAAAATTTCAGTCACTCTTTTTGTCTATTAAATATAAAAAGTAGGAATATCTGGCTGCAATTTAAAGACAGAGTAATCAATACCAAGTGCAACTCTATTGCAAAGTAGAAAGGAATATTATCACTTTAGGGTTAAAATATCAAATATAGGTTAAAATGTTATTATATGTAATAAAATATAAAGTTAGGCATGCAGGAAAAAAAAATAAGAACTTTTTTTGGAAATATTCAAGGGAAAACAGGCATGGAGGTAGATGAACCAGCTAATTAAAAAAACCCATAAAATTTCAGATTATGTATTATTTGCAAAAGAAGAAAGTTCTAGTCCAAGAAAATGAAGTGGATTTTCAGTGTTTTGAAACTTTTTCATTTAATTTCTCTCACTGAGCAGTTCTGAGTCGTCCCTGTGGAGAGTGGAAATTACCTATCTGCAGATATTAGACTGTGCTCTAAAAATGCCTTACCTAGGAATTTGGAAACTATTCAATATCTTTTGATATGGTCACTTTCAGGAAAGTAAAACTTTCTACTTTGAGGATTAGTCTGATACCTGCTTATATGAAGGATAGGAAAAGGTTTTTACTTAAAATGGAAGGTGGCAGAACTTTGATTTGTTTATTTTGAATGGAAACCTCCAAAAAATTGGGATTTAGCTAGCTGGTTCTTCCAGTCCTTCATGTCACTTCAGCTAAACAGAGCTCTTTAGCTGACAAATGAAAGTTATTTTTATTTTTAATCAAATTTGATTATATTTTGATATCCTCTGTCAAAAAATGTGCTCAAGGAGTATGATATCAAAAATCTTTAATTCCCAGTAATCAGAGAGGATTAAAAAAGCCTTGAGGGTTCCACTATAAGAGTTCACTATAAAATGCTATATAATGTTTCTCAGAGCTAGTTTATGGCATGTCAGCAGTGCAGGCAGAATGGCACGTTGCTGTTAAGAAAGAGGAGCTAGAGGTTCTGTGTGGTACCTGCATCTGCCACAGGTGGAAGGAAGAGAAGGAAAGAGCTTGTAGAGGGACTAAGGGGAGGAGAGATTCTGTGGACACACACATTTAGAGAACTAGGGAATTACAGCTTGGCAATTCTATTCAGGCCTGGATTTTTCCTCTCTCAGGTCCATTCCCAGGCTGACAATCTGACTACAGCTTCAGTTAGGGAGGAAGTCTCCCAGA
Source organism: Sturnus vulgaris (assembly GCF_052056855.1). Classification (NCBI taxonomy): domain Eukaryota; kingdom Metazoa; phylum Chordata; class Aves; order Passeriformes; family Sturnidae; genus Sturnus; species Sturnus vulgaris. The sequence goes on along the minus strand of NC_142245.1, from coordinate 88,080,225 downwards.
GTGATAACATTGTGAAAAACAGAGTGGAATTCATAATAAAGATTAACACCTGGTGTCTTTTCCATGGGACATCCGGACATGCTGTCCCAAAGATGTTTGTCCCAATTTTCCAGTGAGCTACTGTCCTAACCGCACGTAAGACACTTTAAATACGGGCTGTCTGTACAATAAAATTGGCCTTTTTTCCCCAAAGAAGTCCGTGTGTGTTGCTGTCCTTTCTCTCTCTTTGCAGCGCAGTAACCACAAGATTCCTCCTGCAGGTTTGGGCTCGGTATTCCTGTTGGCCTCTAGGAAGGGATAAAGCTGACACACACACTGAAGGGAAAGCTGAACTGAAACTCCAGTTCTCACTGCACTACAGTATCCTTCCTTGGTGTGATTCTGGTGGAGACATCCTAAGGGTTACTATGTCTTAATAATAACCTACTTTTCCTACGCCTGTTTGTCCTGATATTATTATATATAATTTTTAAAATAATAACAGTTGTTTTTCACATAACATTATACACTGCAAGCTACATAACATGTGAGTATTATATTGCATCATAATTATATGACTTATAACTGTATTTACTGGTAAATACCTATAATGTTGTTCTGAATTTGCTATAACAAAAATAATCCATGTAAGTCTTTGAGAGTTTGTTTTCCACAAAATTTGACTTAGACCACATTACAGCAAAAATTTGTATTGTTCCACCATTAAACTAAAAATGAGTAGACAAATGTATCTCTCTTAAAGTTCACATTGCTGTGCCACAGATGAGTACCTAGGGACAAAAAACAATATTAACATTATTTCTAAAAAAATGACCCATATATTTTGAATGTTTCTGTTTAATAAATCAGTCTACTGACTTTGACAGACTGATGTAAAGAAGAAAATCCTGAAGTTGGAAAGTGTAATCTTATCTTGATTTCATTACTAACTTCATATTCAGAATTAAACATCTCTCCCATTTTGAGGATCTAAGGATTAAAAAAATTATTCAATCTCATCCCAATTTTGAACATAAATGGAGCTTTATCTCACTGCAATGATTTCAATATGAAATATTATAAATATCTTAAATGATGACTGATTTACTTATTTAAATTATGATGGAAGATATATTTCACGGATATATATGTTAAAGAAAATTAGATTGATTTTGTAACCTTTAACATGACGAAGCCCTGCACTGAATATATTAAAAAGAATTATAGGATTAATTGGGAAAACCAAGAAATATGAGACTTAGTTTAGTCTACTTATTTTTATTGCAGGTAATAGATGTTTGGTTCTGGTTTGACTTAGGAGGGGCATTATTGGTTTTATGCATGCCAGAAAATGTTTCCTTTTATAGCTCTTTCAGCAAATCTCTCTCCCTGATGCTGTTTTCTTTACAAGGGGAAAAAATATTAAAATTATTACATCAGAAGGAGTTTGAAGTGTCTGATAAAATAGGGCTTTAGGCAACTGTTTGGTGATTTGTTATTGTGATTTTTTTCCAAATTAAAAATAAAGTTGTTTTTCTGGTTATATATATATATATACATACATGCATCCACCAACAACCTTGATTCTCTCTTCCGTTTGGTTTTATATTGAGTCCACATCAAGCCTAAGAATAATCTGGGCGAACAAGGGAATAGCTCTCTTTATCCCTCTGATAGATTAACTGATTTGCTAGAAAATTCCTGAGCTTTAATCAACTCTCTGGCCTTTTAGAGACCATTCTTTAATTACCTGCTTCACCCATTCCTAGCAAAATGAGTATTTAAACTATCCTTTCACCGGAGTTATATAATTTTTGGGTTTTTATAATCTATATTTTTACTCTTCACTTTTTCATTTACCATAGATGTTCTTATTAGTAGTAAAAAAATATTTATAGGCATTATGACTGAAAGTTTGGTTTGCTCTCACATGCAGACTGTCTACATGAATTATCACTCACTGTCTTTAACTCAAGGAAAAGAGCTAGTTGATGGAAAACTTTCATAGAAAAAGGAAAATAAGTTTTAAGCCTTGTTCGCAAGAGACATTCACCTGTTTTGTTCACCAACTGTTAATATAAAGTAAACCCTTGAGCACTTAATGGAACCATGGTTTCCTCTCTCTTGAGTTGCTTTATATCCTCTTATCAAGCTTACCTTAGATTATTTTTTCATTCTTATCCTGCCCTTCTCTAGACAGAGAATTGGAAATATCATTCCCAAAATCAGAACAGCATATAATTTATTTCTGTTTCTCTCCTAAGAGATTAAATTTAAAATCTTGAAATCCAAAAGGCTGAGAAAGGTTTCAGCATTTGATCTTCTCATGTTGGCCAGTCACATCCTTTAATCATTTTTGCTTTAGATTACAGGTCTAGTAGTGCTGCAATTCTTTAGACCTGCCATGGATTTAGGCTTGTCATACCACAGTTATGAGACTTATGTCTGAACCTTATAGTCATGATACCTCTCAAGAAACAAATGTAGAGCAAAATCTCATTAGAATCAGCGATTTCTTTTACTGCTTCTGAACTGCCCCTTGTACTGACGAAAGCAACTAGTGACTGAAACTTGGTAAGCTTAACTTTTTTTTTTTTTTTTTTTTTTTTTTTTTTTTTTTTTTTTTTTTTTTTTTTTTTTTTTTTTTTTTTTTTTTTTTCCCAGAATATCAATTATGGCATATGTTTTGGCAGTTTTGAAGCATAAAACCGGTACATTTGAAAATACAGGAGAATATGTGTAAAACGTAAGAAAAGCACTGGATAAGCAAACTCAGCAGATATTTTTTCTTGCAGCATGAATAACTTGCATTTACTTTATCAGAGTAGCCTGCTTAGGAAAAAGGTAGAAAATCTCTGATTGCACCAGTGCATGACAGAACAACTAATGAAGGAAGTACCACACATTGAAAATCTCCTTATTACATGGCTGAGTGGTCTTGGAAGCAAAGGAAAACAGCAAGTAGACAGAATATTACAACACAGACAAGACTGACAGTGTACTGACTTCTGCTGGTTTTAATGTACTTGTCATTTTGATTAGCTCTTCTATTGCTTTGATGGCCACTTGAGAAGTCAATTCAGTTATGTATGTTTATGCCAGGCTTTAGCAGACCCTTCCAAACATACTTTCACTTGGCAAAAAACGGAGCTTATCCGAAAAGGAACAAGGTCCTTAAGTAGTAGCTTCAGCTGGAAAAAAAGCAGAGGGGAGAAAAAAATAAATACTTTATGTATTTATGTGGTTGGGAATAATTCTGATCCACTTATCTACTGATAACAATTCTAAATTCAGGTTTAAATAAGAAAATTAAAACTACATCTCAATAAGCAATAGTTTTCAACTGAGTTCTGCCAAAGAAATAATGCAGACCATATCTATCTCCAGTTTCTCCTTCACAGACAATAGATGAATTCATTTCAGGCAGGAATTCCCTGATGCGGAACATGGAAGTTACACAGAAAATGAATTGAACCTGGTAAAAATGCAGAGTGGTTTTACAACTGTATTGATTTCTAAGGAAAGGTGGTAAAAGAAGCAATGGTAACTTTTATTAGATAAACAGAAAGGGCTAATCTCCCACTTAAAAAAACATCAGTGTTCACTTTCCCAGATGGCACTATCATATAGGAAATCTTTAGGTACTTTGTTATGTTCTGAAAGGTTATCATTTGTTATTAAATTTTGTAAGTGGCTTAGAACAGGTTTTATATAGAAAAAATGGAATTTGTTACATCCAACATGATAAGTTTACTTGAATATGTGGCTATTTTTTACAAAATGTCATTGGAAGTTAGATTTATTCTAAAAACCCCAAAAAACAAGTCTAACTTGCAGCTGTGCTGAGCCTAGTTGAGTGTTTAGTATACTGTACAAACAATTCCATAGACATGGGAAAAGGCTGCAAAATCATGGTAGTTAAATTAGGAATTCATGAAAAAAGAGCAAGGTACATCTATTAGTTAGCCTGGCTGCAGGGATGTGAAGACTCAGTATCAAAACCTTTATTTTGGCTGCATAACTGTTATCTCTAAAAAATGGCTCTGATAATGCAATTAATCTAATTTTCATTTCTTAACATCTGCAATGCAACAAGTTTAGACTTGGCACTTCATTTCATGCTAAATAGTTTAAAAACACATTCAGCATAGTAATTCCATTATTTTCATAATTGTTCGTCATTGTTCCTTTCCTCTAATTCAAGTAATATAACAAAATTATATCTGTCTGTCATGAGATTACTTTTATTTTAATTCAAATAGCTGAAACAAATGTAACTGCCAATAATTCATCCAAATATAAATTCCATGTATTTTTTCTGAAATAGCTAATACACTGTTATTTTCGATCCAAAGTATTATAGACACTACTGCTTTACACAAGCTGTAAGTAATATATTCATTTATATACATTATCTATGCCATACAGCAATGCCATATCTAAATGTAATGCAAGCCTCACTTATTTCATTGGTGCTTTAACATATGTATGAACTATATACATGTGTACACATATGCCTTAGAGAATTAATAGCACTCTAGTTTCTTACTGTATTTCTCCTGTTTAATTCATATTTTATTTATTAGTATTTTCCTCTGATAATATTTTTGCAAAGTTTTCTGTCACTGATGATTTTCTCCTGAAGCATGTCAAAGGAAAAAAATTTGGCTATAAATTTTCACATGTTTAGTGGTTTTCTCACTGCAATCTCCTGCTGGTTGGATGTCTTGTCTGTCTGTCATCAAAGCCTACCCTTTGTTCTGGTAGATACCTTATGATTGACAGTACTGTGATTGATCCTAGGAAAAATAAACTTTACATACTGTGTTTGACATTTTTTAATGAACGCTCCCATAATGTAGAACAATAAAAAAACATACATTAATTACTTTATTAAAAATATACTATGGTTTTGAAAGCAGTGATTTATTACAATTAGTGTTCTGGACCATTTCACTTCCTTTTTTCAGAATGATATATTAATCTCAAAAACTTTCAAGTTGAAACTTAAATAAATCAACACCATTTTTGTATGGCGTTCTAAACACAATATTTCTTCAATATATAGATAAGGCACTGAGGATGATGTGCAATCTTTGCAAGGTTCTTCTCTGTCTTGACATGAAAACTGTCCCAATGTGTTTTATGTATAAGTAGCATCTCTACATTACATTAAAAAAATGTGATACTTTCTATATCCTAACTACACCCAATAGCTCTTTATTTCTTTATTACATTATAAAATGGTTCTGAGATGATCTGGTTCAAATTCTTAGGTTACAGTATGGACTATAGTTTGTTTGTGCATTTTAAAAATTGTGTTATTTTAAAAATTATGTTAAGTATTTCTTTTTAAGCCATGAAGTAGACACCATTGAGGACTCATGAAGAGTTAATAGACAATCTATTGTCCACGGAATGCTTAAGTCAGCAATTAAATATTTTGAACTTAATGCAATTTCTGTATACTTCATCCTGTAGGAATGTTTTCGTCTGATTATTATTTCTTTAATTGAAGAAGAACAATACTGAAAGAGATTTTTAGGACAGGAGACTTGTTTTCTTTCCAAGTTTGAGTTGTTTCCCATGGAAATTGTAAAAGAACCATCCAGTCTGCTATCAAGCATAAAAGGTTTAATTGCCTCTTCTGGCCATATTGGCATAGTGGATGGAAAACCTGCTGCTCTGGGAAAACAGTTTGTGGCAGGGCAAGATACTGCTCCAATGAATTGTTTTTTTGTTTTATCCTACTTGACCCTTTTCTCTCTTCGGTTAAGACCCTGTGAAAAAGAAGAGGAAGAAGGCAATCAAAGCAAAGACATCAAGAATTTAGCAGTTCTCTACAAAAATGTCCTAGATCTTCAGAGCTTGATAGATCAGCTATATCTGACTTTATCTGGAAGCTTTACTTTTAGCAGCAAGGTGATCAAGACAGTTAGGTGTCAGTGTTTGAATTTTTTTTTTCTGACATACAAATGCTGCATGGTGCTTTACTGGGAATCTTTAACTGCAGAGAAAATGTCAAATAAGATTAGTTTCAAGGCACTCAAAAATGGGTCGTAGCTACAGTGAGGTAAGCTGTGCCTGCAGATATTTTTATAGTATGGTTTGATGATTATAAGTAACATGAAGTATGGAATGCATCTTCAGCAGAAGACAAGTAATGTCCTACTTTTTTCAGAATAAACAATCTGGAAATAAATAGGAAGAGAGCATACAAAGATACTCAAGAAAAAGAGATTTAAAATTAAAATGCATTTTTATTACAGATCTATTTATTCCATTTAACATAAGTTATATAAGACATGCCTTTCAAAGGCATGAAAAACTACAGGTTGCTTCTCAAAAAACAAGAAGTGCAAACAGACAGAAAGTTGTTACCATAAAACAACAAAAAAATAAAAAAAATAAAAACAAACAAACAAAAATTCCCAAAACCTCACATTCACACCAAGTGCTGTAGTTAAATTCTTTTTTAAAAGTTATTGAGGAAAAAAATCTTATTTCTAAGGGAAAACACTTTTTAATTTTTACTCATTTAATCTGAAAATAAATACACCATTGAGATAGATCATAATTATAAGATAAAAGGGAATTTTTCAGGAAAAACCTTTCAAAAATATTGACATCACATAACTGTCTTTTGTTATACTCCCTGAATTTTTCTTATAGAAGAGAAAGATGAGAAAAAAAAGAGAGACAGAGATAAAAAAGGATGTCACGTTAGTATTTATTTCTGTTATTTCTTTGTACTTGATGGAAAAACTATGATAATTTACTTCATGAGTTTTTGTCTTTATGTGAATTTCTCTATAATCTGTTGTGTATATACAACAGCAAAACTCATAGGACACAAGTTGTTTGGAGACAGAGCATGCTTTAAATTTTCCATATAAATTTCACAAATTAAACAAGAAAGACAGTTCTGAGTATTTTTTTCTTAAAATATAGATTCCTTCTCACTTATATTTAAAATTAATTTACTTTGTAGAATTATTGAAATCTTTGACGCAAAGTGAAATATTCTGGAATGTAAAACATTTACACAATAGCCAGTATGCTACCTACCCCATAATTGATTGTTGTTGAGGAATTCTACTTTCTCATTGGGAACATTGCAGTCAACAAACATTATGTTTGTCACAAAAATGGCCGATATTCAAGTATTTTTCTTTGATGACTGGACAGATATACCAAAGCAAGGCGATGCCTTAAGTTTTAGCTTTTATATTTTTCAGATGCATTGGTGTGTGACTCTGAACTTCATATGAGGTGTTAGCAAGTTCTCTTCACAGTTTAGTTAGACAAAATAATCCTTTTCCAGCTTGAGAATCAAGCACACTCTTGCAGCTTCAGACCCAAAAAGTGTAAATAACAGTGAATTGAAGAGAACAATCTGGGAGGATGGGACTTCATAACCTGAAGCTGTAATTGGACAATTAACCCCAATATGCAAATGGACCAAAACTTATAAAAGTGTGAAAACTCTTGACCCTGCTGTCCATCATGGGTGTAGCCTTGGCCAGGCTCTTGTACTGCCCAAGATGTATCCTTTGAAATCCTTTTAATAAATACCTACTTTATTCCTTTGACACTAGCCTCTGTTCCAGGTAGCCTCTTTAGGCATCAGGGTGGTGTTGTACATTCTAGTGACATAAAAGATTTTGAGACATTATAATTTATAGAAGTAGCTTAGAGATTAAATAAAAAACAACATATTGGAGATAACTGGAGATACTAATACCATTATAAAGAACTGATTTTTAATGCCAGAAGGTATAACTGAGATTAAATACTCTCACCTTCTGTGTGACAAAAGTGAGTCACTGCAGATAAACACTACTTGCCACACCATATTCTCATACTTTATCTATGAGTTGTTTTCTAGAGTTCATTTAAGAGTGTATTTGTATCATCTAAGGACACCAGAGACCATGTAATGAGGTGGAAAACAGACCTGCAAGTCATGGAGTGCAGAAAATATCTTTGTAGGAACAATGTTTCCTTCAGGTGAAGAAAAGTGATTATTCCCTGCTGTTTGGTGGCTGGGAGTCTGCTTTTGGAGTACTGTGTCCAGTGCAAGAAATATAATGATGTGATAGAATGAATATGTCAGAGAAACATCACAATGATTAGGATATGGAGCACAAAATGTTTAAGAGGCTGAGATACCTGAGTTTGTGCAGTGTTAAGAAGATTAGGCTTAAGAAAAAAATTAATGAAGTTTTTTGCATAAAAGAGAGATAGACTCTTCTTGGAGATGTGTAGTGATGCACAAGAAGTTCTGGAGGACAGAAATTGCAATGACAGAAACTCTGATGTTAGGAAAAATAAATCAGATATTAGGAAAAAGTTTTTCACCACTAAAATAACCAAAAACCGGGACAGTTTCCCAGAGAGGCTGGGAATGGAATCTCCATCCCTGGGGATGACAGATTTTAATATCAAGCTTCTTAATATCTTCATCCATTTGGTGCTGCTTGAAGTGAGGTCTTGGACTAAATGACTTTTAGAATTTCTTTCTAAATTATTCTATTATTCTGAGATACACCAACCTAAGTGTCTAAATTAGGAAAAAACTGTCCCTGTATATTTTCCCAAATCTCTGGAAGGGTTAAGAGAAAAGCAATCTAAATGCCCCAAGCAGCTTTTTGGGGAATTAAGTGTGTCTCGTGGGGAAATAGAGGAAGACTGGGAAATGTATTGCTTTAAGCTGGGAAGAGAGATTTTCCTGTGCTCACTATGGGAATTATAGTGTGAGAAGGATTTTTTTTTTACTAGTTTCCAATTCTCAGTCTTTGTCTGTTTCCATTATTTAAGAGCTTTATTTGGTATGAATATAGCTACTGTATGGATGAGTGAGAAAATGAATGGAATATGGGAGGCATATAGGGTATAGAACATATGATATAGAGAGGGAGCAATCTATAAGGGGGGTGTTTGGATTTTAGAATCTCCTTTCCTCTAGTTGAAAAAGGTTTGGTATGGAACTTGTCAAATTCACAAAAAAAAAAAAATCATACACTGCACACAATTTTTTCTCTTACTGTGTGAATAAATCACCAAATAGCATCAGATTTTTGATTTTTCCATTCCACAAGACTGTTCTGTATCACAGGTTATTGGCTGTTCATTTTATTTTGTATTTCAGGAAGAATATTCTATTGAGGTACTAAAGGAAGTTAGACAGAATCACAAAAGTGCAAGAAAAATATGGTTTAAGTTCTGTCTGTGTTCTGTTGTGAAAAGAGCCCTGGCCATGTTTTTCAAAAGTATTTCTAACCATTACAATAAATGTTATGCATACACAGCCTAATTAACAGATCAAACTTCCTGATACAAAATTAATTTTACCATAAGAAATGATGCACAGAAATTTTTTAGGCATTATTAAGAAATCATTTCAGAAATGAGAGACCATAAAATAAAAAAAAAAAAGAGACTATATAGAATCTATCAGAGTATTTAAAAAAATTCCTCTTACATTTTTTTCCTTACATATATTGCAACTAGGGGCAGAGTAACTAAAATCTCCTAATAGCCATAAGACTGAGCTATTGTTTGGCATAGTGCCATCTAATGAGAGAGAAAATTGCTGACCCTAAATAGGCTGAAAGCTAGCACTTCATTGACTGGGATTATATCATCGTTTCATCCTCTAGAATCTCTCATTCCAAACACCTTTTCTCTGGACTTTCTGATTTCCACTAATCAACCAGGATAATTTATTTAAATTGAACTGAAGAAGTATTGTGATTTCAAATATATGCTTTGAGCTATACAGCATATCTTACATAGCAGAATCCAAGTAGGATCTTATTTCATGAAACTTGGGTCATATCACAGTAAGCAGTCACATTTGTAAGCTATCAAAAGTCACATGAGATAAAGCAAACTAAAATTAGTAATAGCGTGTTACTTGCCTGTGAAAATACATACAATAAACAATGGATGATGGAGGACAATTCCTAATTTTTCCTCTTACTTCAACTAATGAAGTAATAAGAACATTTTATCACTCCCTGTCCCTGTCTGTGTGGGAAGGAAACAGAGCATTTTAACCCATTAATTTTTTTTATTTTTTTTTTCTCCGAGATGTAGACAAAATGGTAATTAGTGATAGAAGGGTACTGCTCCCTGGCAGAGCTTTATTGAATTACAACAGAGAGACTAGAGTGTGGCCAGGGGCTGGAAACAGGCAGCTGACTCAATGGAGACAAGGAGATTCTATATGCAATTCTCACAGGGAAAGTTCTTCTAAAGGCACCAGACAATTTTCTTCCAAAGCAAAAAGTCCACCCTGAAACCTCACCCATTTTGTGGCCTTTCACCTGCTGATCCTTTCACTACCTCAATGAAAAAGCTGTTGAGACTATCAATTTGTTAAAAATGAGAAGGTATTGACAAATGACTTTTTCATGCAATTAGTGATTTGAACTAAATGTATAACAATACAATTTCTGCTTTCTCTTATTTGCTACAGTGTAAAACAAATCCAAAATTGTTGCAAATTGGTTAATAAAGAAAAAAAGGTGAATCAGATCCCACTTATTGAGTGAAGCTCCTACAAGACTAATTTGTCCATACTTTGTTTAGGATTTTATCTTAATAAATGTGTATGCTCAGATATAGACCCTGTAAATTCACTGAGGCCATATTTAAGAACCTGTAAGTTTTAGCTAATATCTTGCTAGAGTATTTGCCTTTTCCATATTTTTGTTTCATTTATGGTGGATGCACTAATTAAGATTACAAATAGCCAATTATTTTATTTGCTGATATTTGTCAGTGATAAAATTGAAAATAAAAATATGCACTTTACAAGACGAGATTTCACTCTCATAAGCCAAAATTTATCAAAGTGCATTTTCTATAATAAATGCTTAGATTTTCTCAATTTAGTGACTTTTAAGTATTGTAAGTGTTCTACCATGGATTTCCTAGTATTTTTTCAGAACACTTTCTGCCACAGTTTCAGAGTGTCTTAAGAAAAGAAGGGAGAATAACAAATTAAGAGATTATTGAGGAAAATAACATGATCACCTACTTGAAATTAGCAGAGACATATGCCATGCTCCATGGATGACTATTTTGCACACAGCAAAATTCAGGTATTCAATGCAACCAATCATTCTATGCTTCAATATCCTTAAATGTGTTATATTAATAGGCTAATGAATTTTGTTTAAAAAAAAATTCTGATGCAATCTTCTTGGCTTATATTCACATCTCAGTCCATAAAGGTGCACTCAAGTATGCCTCAGACTGAAAGATTTTTTGGGGTGGGGGGGGTCTAAGATACATTTTGTGCCTTTTGTTTAATTTTTTGTCACACATCTTCTTTTATATCTGAAAGGGCTGTAAAGCCAAATGCAGCATTAAGAGCTGACCATAAAAAATGCAGAGTCAGAAAACTTTACACAACTATGGAGTCATCACCACAGTAAGCAGTGAAGTACTGCTGCTTGATAGTACATATATGTACTTCCTAAACAAGTAAAGTTAGCTACCTAATTCTTACCTAGCACAGGTATTACAAAGCCATATAACTACTTCTGATTATGATAGATACCTCTATAGCAGTAAAAGGAAAAGGAACAAAATACAGACCTGAACACTAATACAAAATTGTTCATAGACAACCCTTTGGCTGTGGCTCAAATTAACTACGTTGTGTCAAAAATTCATCAGTTTTAGTCTGGGTATAATATTAGTGTCGAAAACCTGGTTCTTACAGTCAGTTTGCAGACAGTCACGTAGGTTTTTTTTTTTTTTTTTTTTTTTTTTTTTTTTGTTTGTTTGTTTGTTTGTTTGTTGTTTGTTTTGTTTGTTTGGTTGGTTGGTTGGTTGGTTGGTTTTTTTTGATAGTTCAGTGAAGAATAAGCTCCATGAACAAATTTGTTACTATCTTGGTAAGGGCTCAAAACCTAGTCTTTGACCTATTTTATTTATTTAATTAGTGGACAATATTTCTTTCAGAGCGATTGATAGAAAGCTTCCAATAGGAAAATCAAAAAGAAAAAAAACACGATTACTTATAGTGTTGGATTGATTTTCTCATATTTATATACTTTGACTCACAAAGTCAAAAATGTCATTGATATGTCATTCAACAGGTTTTTAATTGGAAAAAAATTAATTCATGTTGCCTCCTAGAAATTGAAGATGTTGAAGTGATATGCATTAGTATAATATTATTTTTCAGCTGTTTCTATTGCACTTCACTCTCACTTTCTTCTGCTTTCTGATCCTCTTTATATACCCTAGAAATTAGTAAAAGACATTATTCTGTCTCCAGGATATTAACATTTTTTTTTGGCACTCTGAATCTCCCCTGCAGGCCAAGGAGGGAGATAAATCTAAGTCTCTTTCTGACTGGATATTTTAGCCACTAATCTGCTTTGTTTAAAATAGTGCACAATGGTGGCTACATCTTTTCTTCTACATGTGCTATTTTTTAAAAAGCAGTTTCTACTGTAAGAAAATGCATATTTTGACTTTCATTGGACATTCTTTCCACACCAAATGGGGTGTTTCAAAACCCTCTGTACGGCAACTTCAACCACGAGTAGTTGATGCTACTCATGGTAGCTGGTCAAGGTAAATGCTAGATGACAATAAATTTTAATAGCCTTAACTGTGCATTGCACAATAGAAAATACATAAATTATGAATCTCATAAAATAGAGGCCTTTTAATTTAACTAAAATTTATCTAAAATTTAGGCAAGCAGCCTTAAACAAAAACTGTATTTCCTTTAGAATCTTAAATATCTGTCTTTCAAAGAAATTCACTTGGTGGCTAGCTGAGAAAAATGTGGAAATATTAGATGGTTAAATTTAATTACATCAGTCCCATTCATTTGAAAAAAAAATTCAAAGCAGTATCTAGTAGCTCCAGATGTACTAGGTTGTCCTTGGATTACAATTTTGAACTCAATGTTTCAATTCTGTCCAAGACCTGCTTTGTTTGCTTAGTTTCACTGTCACTAAAGGATAGACAGGCATCTAGAACTGCTTACAGAATTAGATGTTTGCAGGCTCCTCACTCTTTTTGTACAAAACCTAGTTGTTAGTACAGCAGATCAGGAATCCAGGTTTGACCTAAGAATATTCAAAGCTTTCATGATCGAAGACTCAAGCTGCTTCATGCATCTGCTGCTCTGTGCAGAGGGAAATGAGCAAGATGGAAGCTGAGACAGAAATTAATATTATTGATAGCTACAACACACAATATTCAAGTATGGAACACGGGACTCTAATTATTTATACTTTTGTGAAAAACACAAATATTTAAGCAATTTAAACAATAGAAACCAGGGCCCTCTTATCTTGGTTGAGAGTTCTACTCATAGAATTTGCATTCTTTTCATTACTCTCCCTAATCTTACGATACTTGCATTATAATTTTGACAGCAGTGTGACAGGAAAGATGGAGATTTCAGCAGCCTGATGACAGTAATTTACAAATTACTGATGAAAATTTCTATTCTCCTTGAGTTATTTTTTTATTCTCACAGCCTGCAGACTAACAGCCTTTATCCTTTTACGTGGCTCCAAGTATTCATTGGTTTAGAAGCAATTGATTATGATTATTGTATTAAACATTTGGAGTGTGTTAGGCATACTAACAACACAGTAAAGGAACAAAAAGTTAGGAAAAGTTTACTGCTGGATAACTTACAAAACTTTAAGAGTCTTAGTAGCAACAGATCGGGTTCTGAGATGCTTTTCTCAAATGGTAGCATCTTGGTCATGACCTGTGGCAGAAAATTAAGCAACAAAGTCAAGCTTATAGGTGAAAATTGTGTTCCCATGTACCAGAGAGGAATAGATTATTGGTTAATTTCAGTTCTTTGATTGCCCCTTTAGTTTTAAGTGTGTTAAGCCTGAATAAAATCTAGTGTAGGTATTGAGGTTGTTCTTCTTGACATAATGTCACCTGGATCTTCATATTAAGCTGAATTATCTGCCTTTTAAAATTGCATATGGAACTGATTTGGGACATTAATTTTTCTGTGTAAATCGTCAATATATTTAAAAATATTGAAGAGTAAAATTAACTATATAATTACAATTTATTTGTCTCTTTAAAATGTCATTCATGATCCTCTGTTGCAGTGTTCCAGTACTCCATATATTCCATAAGAATATACTAGTTGTATTTACAGTAACTGGTGAAATAGTCTACCTGTGCACCTGCTGATAAGATTTGTAAGACAATAGTTGACGTTTGAAATAGTTTCTTTACACCAGAAATTTAAATGTGGCAAATATCTGTAGGTATGTCAGCTAGTCTAGTACCAAAAAGAAAAAAAAATAATTTTTAATGAACAATTTGAAAAATGGATGGATTGGAAACTGTGGGCACTGTTAAATGAAGAACCATGGACGAACTTAATCAATTTTTCTCTGTCATAATTCTTGAAGAAAAATCTAGAATTCTTGAAATTTATTTAGATGGTGTTTTCAAGAACTTATATATTTTTTGAAAGCAGAGCACAAAAAACCCCACAAACATAAAGAGTAAAAAATCGTTCATGGGAAAGGAAACAATAAGTTGCTATTTAGAAAATCACCTAGCTTTATGTATATGATATACATAAAAAAAAACATAAACAAGAAACATTTGTATAGCCATCTAGTCTATGGAACAAATGCATTTGTAAAACTGGGCAATTTAGTTCTTTTTTTTTCCTTCAAGGCTTAAGTGGGAGTTTCAGCAAAGTCTGGTTTTGTCATCATGCAATTTACCTGTTTTAGAAATCTTCAGTCCTAGTCATTTTGAAACTCAAAAAAAAAAAAAAAAAAAATTAAAAGTATTTGATACTGTGTTTTTGTGTGAAAGTACAATATTTTTACAAAAAGGTGCTTGTTTTTTTAATTTTTAAATTTTAGTATGCAGTAGGTGTATCCACTTTAGATAGCAATTGAGATTGTAAATATAATAGTGGTATACCTTCTCAGGTTTGAAAATTTTGTTGTCTTTCTTCTGACATCTTTCATTGAAAAGACCTTCACTGTACTGTTTCTTGTTTCCAGAGAAACATGTATGTCATCATACTGAAGAACCATTTATTTTGTCCTGTTCCTTTTTGATGGTGGTTTTGTAGACAGACGTGGAAATCAATGACAACAAAACTTTCATCCAAATGTTTGATCAATGCCCCATCTGCTGTTCTCAAAGTTTCTTTTTGCCTTTGTGACTGCTACTGAGTAGGTGTATACACCTGTAGTATTACCAAATGTTACCCACCAATGTAGAAAGATAATATTCCCAACATGACGTTGCACCTGAAATTTAGGATGCAAGTATTAGATTCTTCCAGTAACCAATGTTTTCTTAACCAATAAACCAGAAAAAAAATGTTTCTTAGTATTTAAAATCATTTATATGTTCTCAATAAATCTCTAAAACTGGGGAATTTAACTTCAGCTTTTATTCAGGAAGCTTCAGGACTCAGATTGGATTTTCCAGTTAAGTGTGTTTTAACATCAAGGAATTTCTCTGTTCTGTAACTTTCCAAATTTAATACAATCTGTACAATCTCTAAGTATTGAAGTAATGCTATTTTTATGTCTTCATAGCACAGAGCAGTATCAGGAGGAACGTTATCATTTTTTCAGATGGCATTTGGTATTACAGTCAACAATAAAGCCCTAAACTATTCTGATTTATGAAACTCTTCTCTCTCTCAGCCTGCTTTGAAGTTGACAATAATGGAAGCCTCTGTCTTCAATGTGCCTCACAAAGAATTCACATGACAGTGATATGAGTTCCTGCTGTTGGATCAGTTAAATTAATTTTAAGAACTTCTGTCCTCTTCTGATATTCCAGCATTTAAACAAATCCCTTCATAGGAAATTTTAATAGCCTCAGAAACTTTGAAAATTAATAGCCTACCCAGTATGAGTCACTGATATGGGTCTGTATAGTGACTAACATTATATAGACTTACATTGCATATTACCTCCAAATTGCCTGAGACTGGCACTTCAGAAAAGTAGTGATCACAATAGCTATCATATAAGAAGTTAAATAAACAAGCCTATTTCAGAGCATAATTTATAGCATGAAAAACATTTTTTGTAGAATTTTTCTACTTCGTTTCTAAAAGCAAATGGAAAAAAAAAAGAAAAATGGATAAATCTCCTTAAAAACTATTCTCTGAAGTAGTTTCACATCCATCTCTATAGGTGTTCTACTTCTTGCTTTATCCTTTATTCTTTTTCTGTGAACAGCTGTATGTTTAAGTCTCCCCTGAATTTTTACCAAGGAACAACTTTCAATGGTATTTTGATATTTATTTAATGACTCTCTAAGGTTTAGTGGGAGTTAAATATTTGCTTAACCATAATAAGAATTTACAAAGGTTTTTTTTTTTTTTAATTTAGTTTAAAGATGGCAGCAATTGAGACTGTAAATATAACAGTGGTATACTTTCTCAGGGCTTGAAAAATTTGTTTTCTTTCTCATATCTTTCATTGACAAGACCTTCACTGTACTGTTTCCTGTACACCTGCTGCTTCAGAGAAACATATATGTCATCATACTGAAGAAAGAACCATGGGACCTAGAAAATCAAGATGAAAGAAGTAAAATTAACATTCAGAGTCCCACCGATGGAATTCTATGTTAAATGTAGGTTATATTTTATTTTTACATTGAGCTCAAGGTAAGAAGGAAAACATAGCCATAGCTCTTCTAGTGCATTAAGCTAAAATATTACAATTGTCACTTTTTAAATGGAATTTGTTAATCTGTTTGAAATTACACACATTTATATTTATAATGAGTAAAAAGGTAGCAAAAGGAAAACTCCCACTAAACTATGCCATATATCTGAAAGACTAGTTTTCCCAACTCTTTCTGGAAATAGGAATAGTAGAATTGTATAAAAAAGATGTTGTCCACATGTCCTTGGAAGTTTAATTGTGTGGAAGATGAAAATGAAATCAACAGTAAATAACAATAGCTTCTTGAAATGTCTTCTTTTTTTTTTTTTTAAGGGATTTTTAGTAAAAGAGTTGAAAACAAACAAAATTCACATTATAATTTCTTTTTTTTTATTTTATTATTTTCTTCTGAAAAACAGGAGGAACTTTCACTTACTCCTCTGAATGAAAATTCCATGACAGATAATAAACCATTCAGTGTAAATTCACTGCTAATATAAAAATCATTTATTCAAACTTCTTTTCTGAGAAATCCATAGAATCTACTACATAGCCAAAATACCTGATAGTGTTGTTTAAAAATGCCTTGTATTAAGAAACCAAACAAACAGTAATGACAAAATACGTGGGACCTTAATGTCATGTTTTGACAGAAATTACTGTAAACCCACATATGCTTCCCATATGTTGCATGATGTATATTTAAATAGGAATACAGGCAGACAAGAAGTTTATGCTGTGCCAATTGTGCTCATTATTACAGTTATACCCCTGGAATACATGACAGTTTTTGTTCACTATATTAATGGATACGGTTATAAATCACAGCTCACAGTCACAGATATATGTACTGTGTCTGCATGAATCTTTGGTGCAGAAGGCATGTTATAAAAATAATATGACCTAAAATAATAGTAGATGGAAGACATATTTGCTAGAGTTTAATCTTCTCATTCAATTTTCTGCTATTTAAAATCTAGCTAATGCAAGGAACTTATTGTAAACTCACTAAAGCTGCTAAATCATATGAAATAGATAAAACAGTGATGCAGACAACAAACAGCAGGCAAAATGGCAAAGGACTACCTGTTAACTGCTGATGCATAGTATTAAAAATTAGGATATTATATTGTCACCCAGAAATGGTTTGCAATTTTTGAATCCAGCAATTCTGTTACTAGCTTGGAATTGGCTGGAATGGTCTCATTGAAAGAATTGCGGTCAATGGATCAATGTCCAAGTGGAGAACTAGTGATGAGTGACATTTCTCAGGGATCAGTATTGGGATCAGCACTAATAAATGTCTTTGTTGGTGACATTGACACTGGGATTGAATGCATGCTCAGCAAGTTTGCAAGACAGCACCAAGCTGTGTGGTGCAGCCAATGTGCTGGAGGGAAGGGATGACATCCAGAGGGACGTTGGCAGGCTTGAGAGGCTGGCCTGTGAATATCTCAGGAAGTTAAACAAGGCAAGCAGAAATACAGACTGTGTAGAGAAAAGACTCAGAGCAGCCCTTAGGTGAAGGACTTAGAGGTGCTGGTGAACGAGGAGCACAACATGAGCTGGCGATATGCACTTGCAGCCTGGAACTTGGGGTGGATTAGGAGAAACTTGTCCAGCAGGTTGAGGGAAGTGAATCTGCCCCTAAACTCCATTATAATGAAGTTCCCATCACAAGAAGGACATGAACCTGTTGGAGCATGTCCAAAGGAAGCCATAAACAAGATCAGAGAGCTGGTGCACCTCTCACAGGTTGAGAGAGTTGGAGCTCTTAAATGTGGAGAAGATAATGTTTCAGGAACACCTTATAGCAGCCTTCTGGTACCTGAAGGCGACTGACAGGAAAGATGGAGAGGGAGTTTACAATGATATGTACATGTAGGACAAGGGGCAATGGCTTCAAACTGAAAGAAGGGAAGATTTAGACTAGATATTGGGAAGAAATTCTTCTCTGGAATGTGTTCAAGGTCAGGTGGCATAGGGCATTGAGTAAGCTGGTCCAGTGGGAGGTACCCCTGTCCATGATGGGGGATTAGAATTAGATGACCTTTAAGGTCCCTTTCAACCCAAATTGTTCTATGACGAATCCCTGTTTGTGCCTGTTTTGGCAATGACCATTTTGCAAAAGCATGTCTTCATTTTAACTTGCAGTAAAGGCAAAAGTTGGGGGTTTTATAATATCAGCATATTTGTAACACTGATAAATATACATGTGGTAATATTAGATATGCACTGTGTGAAAATAAAAATGGAGGATTTATTAAAAACAAAGCAAATTGTATTAGAATCCTAATTCTTCAAATCAACATTGAGTCCTGGTCTAGTATTCTTACATAAGTCCGTTTTTATACTATTGTTAGTTTTTTGAGGTGACTTCTATTAAATTTGAAAACTCTGGAGGAGGAAAACTAAGACAATGAAACAAAATGGCAGCAGAATACTTCTCAAGTAAGGTTGCACTACCCTTTGATAATAATCAGATTATTGTGTTCCAATCTATTAACAGCATTTTAATGTGCTTTGAGATCAGTAGATGTACCTGCAATTGCCATCTCATAGCTTTATGGGATTTTGTGTCCTTCTTCTTTAAGAATAAAGAAAATTAAATTCTAAAATTACATTTTCATCCAGACTTATCCCATCGTCATCCATTTAGCTTGTTCATATGAAATTCAAGGAATTCTAGAGTGAATGGGACTACAGTGTTAACAAACAATTCTGCCTTTGCCAGTCAAGATTTTGTGAGTAGAAGATTCCTTAACTCATGAATAGTCAAAATGAATTTTTAAGGGTTTTCAGTTTTGTGAGCTTTATAAACACAAACACAAAAATTGAGACAATGTAATGAAACTTCACAATTAACTGGAAACATACTCTAGGCTTTGCAGAGGTAAAGTACAAAGATAACCTGCTTGACAAGCAAATTTATGAAGCTCTTAGAGAAGACGTCAGATTTCAGAGCTGTAGGTTCAAAATAGAATGTAGAATGTTTAAATAAGCAAATTGTGTTAATAGGATAGTTGTGTTAAATTAGTTGCTTTTATCAGGAGAAAAAAGGAATAGAACTGGGAAGTTGATTTAAATTTGTAGTGATAATTCAAGAAGATTAATATGTTCTTTTGTATTTCAGAAGAAAACTCTGAGAAACATAATTGATTAAAGTCCTTTTGATTCAGATACCATAATGTGACTAGAAGCTAAATTATTTTTTTAAAGTACTCATGTCTAGAATACTTGTATCATAGTGTAAAATTTTCCTCACTTGATGTTTTCTGTCATAGGCCCAAGAACATTTCTCAGTTTTATAGTTACAGAGATTTCCTGGATAATAGTTCCAATAGAAGAGAGATGAGTCTAAAAGTGTTCCCCAGTGCTTCTGAGGAAAATGAAGATCATAACTGTTTTGGGATGAGTGATCATATGAAAACCCTGAGGCTGTTCAGATTAGAACATTTGAAAATGGAGCAATTATTCAAGATGACTAGTTGATATTGTGTTCTTTGTCTTTTTTTCACATACATTTTTTTCTGTGCTTGGTTTCAGTTTAAGACCAATATCTCAATTGATGTATGCATATGGGGGCAAAATATTTAAAATCACAGTATGGTCAAAGGCAATGTAGTCAATGAAGGAGTTGGAGAATCTCAGATGGCTTGTAGTGGGCACCTTGGTTGTATTCCTTGAACCTTAATATTCTCATTGTAAGGAGAATTTGCTTTGACTAGAATCATTTCAATTACCATGGCTAGAAAAAATCCCTTAGCAGCCTAAATATCTTATATATACTCCAGAAATAAAACTTTCAATGTAGTTTCATCAAAAATCAACTCTGTGGGCTCCACCACCCAGCTAGTATGAAAAACAAATTGCAGTTTGTGGATACAGTTGGGACATTTGCTGCTCTTTATGCAACAGTGTTAACCTAATTAACTTGTGGTGGCCATCATTGTAACTATGGCACAGTTCTAATTTACTGCAATTAGTTGTGTTGACCAAAATCAAGATTCCATAATCTAAAAATAACTTTTTAAAGATTCTTGAGACACTATACTGTTCCTTTTATATGTCTGGTTACTACAAAACAGTGTGGTTTCTCTAAAAAGGTCTTATGCCATATTTACCTATTCCAAAACTCTAGTGCCAATGTGTCCCATTACAACCAAATCAGTATACATACCATCAAGGGGATAGAAGTCCCCTTGTTTTAATCTGGTTTCTGAAAAAAAGTTAGCTTCTATTATCTGAGTCATAAATTATTATTTATATTAGGAATTTGACAAAGAGATATAAAGAATATATTCTGTATCTTGATTTAATTTTTCCTAGTGACAAAAAGACCTGATATTGATTTGTCAGTGGTCAATCCACTAGTTGGAAGACCTATGTAGCTTTACCTACCAAGTGGTATTATGTAAATAAAAGATATAAAAATAGCTTGAAGTTGTATATAGTTTTATGGGAAAAAATGAAATTATAACATTAAAAAATTACAATCTTATAAGGACATCTTATTACACAGTTTTCCACTAAAACCACTTCCAAGTGTGCCTCATTATGCAGCTCAATAATGGCATTTCAGACCCTCAAAAATGTCAGGAACTTCAACATTGAGTTCATATGAGTTTTGAACTCAAGAGAAAGAGGTTCCTCACAGCTTGAGACCATTAATTTGCAAGCTATTTGTCAGTCGCATGGCAAGCAGATGGAATGTACTCATCAGGGCGCAATTTAAATGTGAAACAAATTAAAAAGAAAGAAAATTTTAAATTATGTCACCAAGCTGGGAGGACATCCAAATACTTCTAACCATGAAAATTAAATAGATTGGAAGCTGATTAAGAATAAAAAAAAAAATCAATACACCAAATGAAATTACTTTTTTAAAAAATCTGGCTTCTTTTTGTGAGCTTTCCCATAGAAATTTCTAGCTGAGGACTTAGTTCAGGACAGGAAAAGGCCTTCAGTCATGGAATAACAGCTTCAAGATATAATCCTTTAAGAAACAATAGTCTAACTTTTTTTCCTTACTTTCGTCACTTTTTAAGATTAATGTTTTAAATCTGAATCAAAAACACAGTTTACAGTATGCTCTCTACATTGGACAAAGGATAAACTAGATTTATAAAATTGATTTAAACATATGTGACTCTGAAACTACTGAAGGAGTTCTCCAGTCTTTCTGAATTGTTCTGATTTTAAATACAAGACAGTATCATGATCCAATACTCCTACATAAACTGAATTACAATAAAATCATGAGCATTAATCCTTTCAATCTTCAAGAT
This sequence comes from Sturnus vulgaris, assembly GCF_052056855.1. Taxonomy (NCBI): domain Eukaryota; kingdom Metazoa; phylum Chordata; class Aves; order Passeriformes; family Sturnidae; genus Sturnus; species Sturnus vulgaris. Next base: position 88,058,282 of record NC_142245.1, on the reverse strand, counting down.
TTTTCATCAGCATTTCATACCCCTTAAGACTAATATATAGAAGTTGAAGTATTTCTGGTGATCATCTTTTTTTTTTGACAGCTTCTGTTTGCAGTTTGTTGTCTCAGATGGGTAGGAGAGAGTATCATGAAATATTGGATACATACTAGTAATGCTACATGTAAGAAAATCTCTTTTCTATTTTTTGGTGCAATATGTAAAAATATTTATATTCTGTATATTCTTATGTATGTAAGTACATGTACATGTGATAAATGTGCCTATCTCTATGTGTTTAGATAGGTAATTCTTACAGTCCTGAGGGTAGATTCAGCTATTTTATTATTTGTCCTACAATGTATCTTTTTTTAAACAAAATATGCATGTATATATTAGACACAACTTCCAGTCTGCTTTATCTCCTAATTTTTTTTTTTTAAGTCGTGTGATTTAAAGAAAAAAGTCCCAACAATAAAATAAGGTTCTTTCATTCTTCTTGGTTGCATTTTGTTTCGCTTTTCATATCTACATTACTATTCATAACTCTAAACATCTGGGTGAACTGTAAAACAACGACAATATTTCATTTCAATCTGTCATTAAGATATTACATATGAATTTAGTCAGTCTTCACAAGTAAAAATTATTCTTTATTTATTTAATATTTATTATTTATTATTTAATATATTATTATGTAATTTTTATTAAAGTCCAAATCAACTTTGGGATTTAATCTTTCTTGATTGCTTGGAACTTTTACAAAGTTTATATGGGTGATGAAATTAGATCTAATTTATCCACTTAGATGTATCTCCCCAGTCACATTTACAAAGATGGAAATATGTTAAATGAGTTGCATCGATGAAGAAAAAAGACGTCCCTTAAGAAATTCCCCTTGATGTATATAATTAAGTGTCTTGTTAGAAACAGCTCTAGTGATTTTCTTCTGCTAAAACAATATTTTCTCCTAATTTATTCTAATTAAGCAGATTGTCATGAGGTCACTTATTTGGCTGTTCATCATTCTTTGAAGATCTTTCTGTGAACCAAACACAAAGTGGCACAATTATTCCTGTCAAAGCCAAGGCTTTCTACTTCCATATTAAATGTATTGAAACTATTCTTTCTATTCCCATTATTTCAGCAGAAAAATCACTTAGCTAGTCATGCCAAAGTGCTGACTAAATTAAGATAGTGAGCCGTGTGGCTGTACAGACTGTCGAGGAGGGAATATCATGTGTAGCACAAGGAAAGCCTCAGTAACAAAACAGAAGAAGAAGCTGTTGCCCAAAACACCCCTTCCCAGGAAGATCCCTTTTCTCTGGGCTACCCTCATGCCTCCATCCCTGAGCCCTCAGCCCCAGGATACAAAAGGGGTGTTTTTTTCGGGCGGGGACACCCTCTGGAGCTGAAGCTGCAGCAGGGGAGGCAGCTGGTCCCAGGGCAGAGGTTGAACCAGGGACAGCCAGCCCAGCCCACCCTGGGGGCTCAGCACTGACAGGGACACAAACAATTGCTACCGGACTACCACTGATATGTTGCAGATATCCCTGAGCATCTCAGGGTAGAAATTATGTGCACTTGAAGGCAGAAACTTAAATTTAGTGTAATTGCAGTTAGATAGACTGATTGCCTGTATAACATTTGCTTAACTTGCAACTGAAGTGCTAGAAGAGAAAAAGAAAAATCAATGTAATGGAATAATAAAATAAAAAAATTAAAAATAAAATAATAAAATAAAATAAAATAAAATAAAATAAAATAAAATAATAAAATAAAATTTTGTTGCCCGAAAATTTTAAAATATTGAGAACCCTGTTAATAGTAGAGATTGTTTTCCTGTATATATGTAATTTTCAAGTTGAATAATTAATCTGAGAAAAAGTAAAATGTAAATAATGGACTGATGTGGAAAAACACATTGCTGAAACTGTAAAATGTTTACTATGTATGGGTCGGTCTATGTATATGTATAGATCTTTTTATTCAGTATTAACATCCTTGCTTTTGTAAAGGTGTGAAATTGTCAAAAGAAATATTGGATGTCTCCACTGTCAATAAAAATTTATCCTGCAAATAGAACTTAAAGTGGCACTGGTATATAATATCAAAAGAGCAGACTAATTTTTTTTAATATCAAATATTTTTTTTATTAAGTTTTGAAACAAAAACAGCTATTGCTTTATCTACCTCCTGATTGAGGAAGCAAAGACATCAGCAGCTTCCAAGAATCCTTCTTGTTAATCTAATCAGATTACTTAAGCATTTTTGGATAGTGACATAACCAAATAAGTTACACAGCTGTTCAAGAATTATTTATTAGCAGATTTTTCATGATGAATCAGACCAAAGGTTTGTCGTGCTCATCTATTGACTCCTAGAGTGTTTAAAGCTACATATATGTAGAACAGTATTGGAAAAGAGCCAGCCTTACTTCTGGGAGTTTAATTCAGCTTTCAATTATCTGTAGATCAGGGAGTTTCTGAGCCAGATGCAGTATCTGAGTGCTCATGGTCACAGAACAGATGTCTTTTCTATGAACTGCCCTGCCGTCCCTGGAGCCTATACGTACCACAACATTCTGCAACATTGAATTCTACAACTTGTCTACAAATTATGAGATTATTCCTCTGCCTTCGTTTTTCGCTTCTTCAGTCTCCAAAGGGTTAGGTAAGGTAGCCAATCCCTCCACTCTAAAGACTCTAGCTTTATTTGATGCCCCTGTTACTGATTAAAGGTATTAAATAAGGTGTTAAATATGTTGCTCCCTGATTTGTACTAATACTAGCTAATGCCACTGATCAATCAGAGTTTGAGCAACTCATTACACTGCAGAATGGAAAATCTGAAATCAAGGGAAACAGAAGACAAATGAACTTTTAGTTAAAGAAAATTTACACTTGCAAACATTTATTCACACACACACAAAAATTCTAATAGTAGTAGATTTGATTATATTAATTTTATGCCACTAACCAAGACTGTGCTCTGGTTGACAGAGGACTTGGAAAGATAATTCTAAAAAAGGAACCCCCATTTTAAAAATATCTTGTATCCATTTTTTTTAGGAGATGTAGTAAAGAAGTTATAAAATAATTATTTGGTTAAGTGTCTCCTATGTTACTAATTTTTTATGATCTTCTAGTGTAAACAGAATGTAAACATAATTTTTTTTTTTTTTCTTTCTGTGTTTATATTTTTTTCCTTCTTGATTCAGTGAAATTCCTTAGCAAATAATTTGTGGAGAAGAGCTAAAAGACTATTTTTACTTCAAAGCTGTGAACTCATGATTTGTCTCAGGGTAGTGTTTCCTGGTTCATAGGGAAAAAAAATTTCAAAATTTTGTTATGATTTTTGTTAAAAGGCTGGATTTGGAGTTCTGTTTTATTTCTAGGTAAAGAGATGAAATTGGTGTTTTATTCTGCTTCCAGTACATCTTCTTAAAAAGACATTAAATGTTCAAGGAGATCTGAACTGTCACAAAATCAGTGTTAGAGGCTAGAGATGGAGAGACAGCAGTTTTTATAGTGCTTCAAAGTAAGAAAAAAGCTATTTTTTTGAAGTCAGTGCATTCCAGACTACTGGCTGCAATTTAGCAGTTCTTTCTAGACAGCTCTGCTGATCTGGGACCTGACCTAATACCCATAAAGGTTACTTGTAGTTTGTCAGTGTAGGCATTAGATGAATCCTGTTAGGATTTTTCGCTGTGGAAGAAAGCCTTCAGATTTAAACTGGCCATCTCTGATAAACTGCTAAGCAAATACTGGTTACATTATATAGTAGGTGAAAAGAGAAAGATATGATCAAAGACAGCCATAAAGAAAGGCTGGGTAGAAAGATAACTATAGAAAATCATGAAGGTATGCTGTAGGGCATAGGTGAATTGAGTCTATTGATTTTTATATGTTGCACTATAACTTGTGTTTGCAGCTAGATGGTGTTTCCCAGTACAGAGTGAGCTATTTGCTGTCACACTGTAGAGTGTAATTTCTTAGTCATGAATGTCTGTCGTATTTTGTTGAGTGAATTGGACACTAGAACCAAGATTGTCGCTGTTTAAATTGCACCAAAATGCTCTATGAACTTTCTTAATTAAATGGCATTCTACCATCATCAGTAAACTGTATTGACTGAGGCTGAGAACACAAAGAGGTTTTCGAGCACTCTCTGTGTGAATTCGTACTTCAGCAATTTAACACAGCTTTGCTGAGACTACTCTCATTTTAATTTAAGCTACAAGAACCAAGGTGAGAAAAAGAATATAGTAAAAATTAATGATTTTGTCCTATTTAATTGAATATTTTGATTTTTCCCACTTCTAAAAATAATGAAGATGATATAAAAAACCTTACTAGTCAATTTCTGCTTTAGGTTAGTCTCCAGGGTGTTTTATTCCTGCCTCAGGTAAAAATTTTTACACCCACAGGTAACCCATTTATATATAATTTAAAAATAGTGTTGCTTTTTTGTTTCGTTTTGTTGGTTTCAGTTTGGTTTGTTTTTTTTTTTTTCATCATATACCTTATCATCTTTGTTTCAGCATTTATTGTGGTTACACAGATAATATGGTGCAATAGAAAAACATTTCTATCTCCTGCTTTGTATTTCCTGATGTTTGAGCAACTAAAACAATATGTACTTTCCAAAGGTTTCCATAGTCTGCCTTTTCAAAAATGGTTCATTAGATAATAACTTAATATACTATTGTTATTTTTATGGCATTATATATCTTTCATGACTGAAAAATTTTTGACATTCTAGTAAGAAAAGATAAAATTCAGCAATTAAAGGTGAATCATCAGGAGATGTTGATTCTCTAGAGTACCACAATCTATAGCAGTGTGTCACCACCAAATGTAAGTGATGTCTAATGCCATACAAATAAATCATTATTACCACCCACTATTGCCTCTAATGTACCACAAAGGTGTTTATAAAATTGGTCTCTTAACCTTATGTCATTTATATTGAAAGATACAACGACTAGTACATTAAAATACATGCCTATCGTAATTAAGAAAAAAACAATAGAATAGGACCCCTGGTGGATTTACTGAAATACAAGAAAAGGACTTACTTTTGTTAAAAGGAAAAAACTAGTTCGAATGTAATATTTTTATTTCTCAAGGAACCAGAAAGAAAAATATACTGTGTAACAGATGCACATGGAATTTCTGCTATTAATATCTTTTTTTTAATATTTAAAATTACATAGATAAAAAATAATTCTTCAATATTATTTATTTATGTAAATATTACAGGTAAATGCATAGAGGTACTTTTAAATATGTGTATATAAATTCAGAAAGCATGGCTTCTAGTGACATGGTCTGTGTCAAAAAGGAATTGCTTGAGGCTTATGGACTGGCTATTAGTGCTGTGCACTAAAACGAAATATTATGAAGTCTCCTCAGGACTGTGAACACATTGAAATGATAACCTTCTGAATAAAAGAATATGTATTTGTTTAGAGGCTTTCCAACATGTTTTCTGTTAAAATAACATTCACCCTCTTCAGTTTTTCAAAAGAAAAATGTCCATACCAAGGACAGAGAAAGATGTCTGGACACAGACAAGTTTTAAAAATAATGATAATGTTTAAACATCTCTCTTCATTAATATTTACACTGTGATCCCACTACTCTTCATTTAGGTTTTTGAAGACCTCTATCTGTGCTAAAACCTGAGATGGGGTTATATAATTTTTTTAAAGAATCAGGTACCAAATATTTACTGCAGTGCCTAAGCTCAGTATCTAGGCTCTTTGCTTCATTTCACAACCATAACTCTGGATATTAATTTTACCTTATGCATTAGTCTATTCATAACTCTATAGTTCAAAATATCATGACGCTGATTTTAAGTTGTGAAAGCTTGAAATACGTACATTCTTTTACACCTAACTTACATGTCTTCCCATTCGGGGTGATGTTTATGCCACATGTAAGTCCCTTGCCTTGCATTTTTTTTTGTCTTGCATTTCCTTCCCTTCCTTTACCTTCCCTGCCCTGCCTTCTCCTGCCCTGCACCCCAAAGGATCATTTCATAATTAAATAAAATATCATTACGAGTCTGTATATGTGAGAAATTTCTCCCCTGAACTTTGACATTTTCTAAATTTAATTGTTGACTTCTTGACATTGTTCTTCTGTATTCACCCATATGTTGATTTTATGGGTCTATGAATTAACTGTTATGAATGAAGAGTTTCTAGAGCATTAAAGCCAAACAAAAGAGCAGAATAATCCATTTCATATAATAAAAATTAAATAAACATTCATTTTAAGCTAATTCTTCAATTTAATAAGAATGTTTCCTTGAAATTTCCAAAAAGTATTTACTGCATGGCATTTTAAATTCACAGCTTTTAAATGGAAAATAAATACCATTCAAATAATTTTGTTCATATTCACTTCTATTCCCATTTCTTTGTTTTTATCAACACTACAAGTTTTCTTGTTTTTCATGGTTTCAGTTTCTTCATGGTACAATGAATAGATGTTCCATGAAAATAATGTTAAACTAACAGAGCAATTTCCATGAATATTCATAGGGCTAATTATTATTCTTGCTTCTTGATTGTGAGAAAACATGGGTCAGTTTGTACATGCAGAAAATAATGTAAAAAGGAAGTTTGAAGTAGGAGTTTGTGCATTTTAGCTGTAGTCCTCAACATTTAAATTTATATTCAGGATGAGATATTCACAAAAATTGTATCATATACTTTGAAGAGAGCAGGTGAGGGAAGAAGAGAAAGCCCATCAACATCCTGATACATCATTCAAATAAGATGAAAGAATCACAGAAATATTATAACTCTTTAGAAATTAGATATCAGTACAGTGATAACATTCTTGAAAGGCTTAGGTCTTCCTTCCGTGTTACATGTGCTAGTGGCCTTCAGAAATTGCTGAGGTCAACTAAGAGGGTACAGAAAAAAACACAGAAATATAGAAAGAGAATCAGTCAAGTACTGATAATATCTAAAGTGTGCACTGATCTCCATGAAGAAAAGGGATCTGCTCAGCCTTACAAACAATCTTTCAACACCTTTCCCATTTAGAAAATTTCTATTTACAGGATAGGTCCAACTTTCATTCACATCTGCTGGGTCACCTAGGCTCTGCCCTAGCTGGCATTCAGGATGGGACCTGGCTGCATGCTAAAATCTCACATGTATTAACTTCCTTTGGAAGGCAAGCCAAATATTCAGGCAGGGTGAGTGCCTGCATACAAGCCTTTTAATAAATGATGGGAGTAAAAAAATAGGAAGACTGTACACATTGTACAGCATACTTACCCTGTCCCTTCAGACCCTCATTTTGTGCAGAACAGGGGTAAAGAAGATGTTAAAGCTCTTTTATTCCTCTGTACATCAAAACACCAGATATTTGTAACAGACCTCAAAAAAAGAACTAATAACATTGCCTACACTACCTGTTACCCATATGTAATTGTATGCATACAAAAACATTGGTGTGTTTATGTACATGCAGCTGATCTGCTCACTGTATGGATTTTTACTAGCCAGGGCATAAAATATTTTCAATAAAACCATCTGAAAAAAAAAATTAAAAAGGCTTCATAAGGAGTTAATGAAGAAATTAAATGAAGAAAATCTCTTACCTAAAAAAATCTATGCAGATTGTAATTTCAGTGTGAAAAAAAACCCTTTGCCTCAAGATATATCAGTAATCAGTAGGCTTTGATACATACACTTTTTAAGTGTTTCTGTATAATTTTGGCTGTTGCCAGACTAGTGTTCCTATCCATTTTGTGTCTGTACTAATAAGAGCTTTTCTTAACTAGGTCATCTAATAGAAAGTGGAATGATCTTTTAAGACAGCTTTTTTGTTATTGTGCTGAGACAGGTATTTGTTTATGATCCTGCAGAATGACACCACACAGTCAGCATCATCTACTACCTAGTTCCTTAGCTCTATCACAATATAACATTGGCATAATTTTCTGGCTCCTTGCACCTTGTGAATCATTGAAATCACACAAATGGACTGCAAAACATTAATGGGTCAGAATTCTTGTGCTGCTGTCTGATGTACTGAATAATGCTTTTTCTGCATCTGAGTTCATCACTTCAGGCTCCATTTAGAGCCAGTGAAAGAAAAACGTTTTCTGAAAAAGAAATTATTTTAGTTCAGAATAAGGCTTCTGCATTTTTTTCAGATGATTTTATCAAAAAATACACTTCAACTGACTGTGCAGAAACATACAGACTGTGTTAAAGTGACTAGACAATATATGGACTCCAATACTGGAAATTGCTACAGTTGGGTGAGGTGTAACCTATCTGGATCCTCTTTATAGTCAATGAAAAGGCATGATATTTCAAGGGAATGATTCCTCTTTTCTCAAAACAGGCATCCACAATGGGTGAATAGACGAAACACTGAATCACACATCTTTTTTTCTACAAGGTTTTATTTCACTGAATCCTAGAAATGTGCCTTAGGTGGAAATAATTAAATTAATTTCTCATGTGTATAAGTAATGTTTAGAATTGATGTGAGAGAGTATACAAACCCCTGTATATAACCAGTTTTCTCTCAACTTCTCTGATTTAATATAATTTAATTATTTTAGAAAGATTTTGACTTTTCCCCCTAATAACTCTTCCTGTCCTGATAGAAAAATAAAGCTTGTTTCATTTGAGATAGACAACTTGTTTTGACATGCTTGATCCTAACTGCAAAGTGAGGTCCCTAAAACGTATTCCAAAGAATGTCAACTTACTTTTTTCACAGTTGTAAGAGTCTTGTAGAGAGTAAAATACTGACAATTTTTATTGAGAGCATGACAGCCAGAATTTCACCGAGAAATATAACCCTTAATCTTGGGGTATAGTATTGACAAAACCCCATGTTTTGTATTGAAATTCTTCCTCTAGATCCCTAATGTCAGTTGATAATTGCCATTGAATTTTCTCTTTAGAGAAAGCTGTGAGCAATAACTTGCTACATATTTGTTTGCTCATGCTGAGTAAAACCGAACCAACATAGCTACTACCTCTCAATTCAATGCTTAATGGAAAGTTAAGTAGGCAAAATTACGAAGGAAAATATGCAGTCCTTCATTTTCTGCAGCAGAAAGCAATGTGAGTGATAATAATTGACGTAAATAAACTGAACATACTTGAAAATACTTCAGGGAGATCACAACCTATTGATCTACATCATTTAATGAAAAAGTTACAAACAAATCTGGTTAGGTGTTTTATATGAAATATACCATCTAGCAGAGTTCTAGTCAAGACAATAATATGCAATTACCTCTTTTTCGTTCTTATTATGGAGAGATACATAGCAATATTGCTTAAATGGCAGCAAAAACATTTTTTTTCAATGCCACACCCATTATCTTATTTAATTTTCCATAATTGCTTTTTCTACTTTCTTAGAATTTTTGAACATATATTCTTTTCTCTTAATAATGTGATGGCATGGTAGGACCTGCATAGCCATAGATAAATTATAGGCTCATCAAATATAATTTGTTCACAAAAGCAAGCTTGAATAGTCTAGAAAGGTCAGAGAATGCAATTATGTCCAAAGAAAAGGTACTTTGGGTTGAAATGCCAGGATATGTTGTTTCAGAGTTGCAATTTAAGTGATAAATCTGTTATAATTTGAGAGCTCTTTCTGAAAACCAAATAGAACAGAGCCTAATTCAAAGCTTATCTTACAATCTTTTTCATCCCCATTTAATGCTCATCAAAGATCCTGAAGGATAAAATTTAATTGATTCTGCACTAAAATTCTATGATCCTTTACAAAATTAATGTAATTATACCATATTGTTCAGATTTTGGACAGCACTAAAAAGATAACATAATTAAAGTACAAGTTACATATTTTTTGGTCTCTATTTTTGGCTGCAGGAAATCCTACTAAAAGTATATTCTGAGGAAGTGAAATATGGTCCCGCAGTTTTACTACAGAAGGTTGGTGGTCATTGTCTGAATTCCCAGTATCCAAATTACTGAGTCTTTTTACCACAGATAGGATGTAAAGCTGAGCTTACATTGTTTTGTTTAGCAGTCTAAGAATGTTGCTCGATTGACACGCCAAGAATCCATGGATGTGACTACGTGATAAAATGGTCAAGGACCACATTAGATCATTGTTTAGCATAACTAGAAAATTTTAGCCATGGTTCATGCAGCAAGCATTTGAAATTTTCTCAGCTGTGCAAATGTTCATGGTGAGAGCTAAGGTATTTTATCTATGGGTAGTAATACACAGATACATAGACGATGAGGTAGAGTAAATTAAGTGCTTAATGTAGCAGCAGTATTTTGACAGAAGAGCTAAAATGCCAAAGAGAGTAGAACAATGAATTAGACATTAATTTGAGACAGAAAACAACAACAACAACAACAACAACAACAACAAAATATTCATCATTAACATAAACACAGAATTCAAGAATCTGGTTCAATAATTAAACTTGAAGAAATTGAAAACCTAAAAAAATAATTATGACACGGTTCAATTAGTGAAGTGATCTCCTTTGGAAACTTCAGGAAAAATGAGATTATTCTAAGGACCTATTTCTACTTTGAAATTAATGGCAAAAGTCCAGCTGAAATCACTGTGAGCAAAAACAAGCCCTAAACAATGAAAGAAAGAGTCTGGCAATATTTCAGGACTCCATTAGTTTTAATGATTCATGCAGTGCCAAGTGTTTGGTTATGTGAGACTGAAAAATAAACAATTTCTCTTCATACATATTAGTACTACAGGTATAGACATTTAGGAGAGATCAGAACACACTCATATGCATACAGTAAATATCGTGATCATGGAAGTTTTCCTGTTTGTAAAATAGTCTAATTAGGGTAGAAATATACTACAGTGGGAAACAACATCTAAGCATAAAACCAAACCAAAGTTTTGAATAAATATTCCTCTAGAATTTATTGAGAGAATGTCATATTTTTGTTTGTTTTCACACACGTGTCACACAGTAATTTGCAAAAATGTAAGCAAAAGAAAGTTTCCTTTCATAAATCAACAGTATCATAAACAGGAACTTCTTGAGAAGGTTGGCAAAATTTCTCCTGACAAAATGAGTGAAAGAAGAAATCTGATTATATAATTGTGATGACTAATAGCATGTTTGAGCATTGATGGGAAAAACTCCAAGTTAATTGAACTAGTGTTTCAATGAAGTGAGTTTTCCACCACTTATATATATTAGATAGCTATAATATATATATTTATATAATTATTATATATACTGGACAATTAAGTAATGCCCAAAATTAGTATTTACCAGTAGGAGGTAAAATATTTATCAGATAGTTAATTCATTCAAAAAGTGGGGCTTTTTTGTCAAGAAAATATTATTTAAACCTCCTTAAAAGTATTTTTGCCTTCTAAAGAAAGAAAGATTAACAGTGTGGTCAGGGTTATTATTATTAGCCTGTTGAAATATTAATGAAAAAATCACTTTGAAAATATTTATCTCTAAAAACAGTAGAAAGATTTTACTGAATTAAGTCAAATCTCTGTTGTAGAAATAATTAATATCTGTCAAAAATTATATTGTCATTCTGTTTGATAATTCACATACCCTAAAAGAAAAAACTGGTCCTGGAACCAGGTGAATGAGCTTCCTGCTTGGTCAAAATAAAGGCACAGTACAGGAGAGGATACTATTGGTTAACAGGTAATATTTCCGAACAGCTAATGTAGAGTTAAATAAACCCCTGCTCTGGTTTTATGTAGAAATTCTGAAGAAGGATTATAGAAATACTTTTTATGGATTGTATTGCTCATCTAGGAAATATTTTGTGTTATTAGTTCAACTTCTTTTTATTTTTTAAAATATTGTAATTGACTGATCGATTCATCTTGTCCTTTATTGCTACATCTTTCTTACACGTTGTTCTGAGATGCAATTTAAAGATGGAAGGTCAGGCAAACTGGCATTTTCCTAATAATAAATTTCATTGATATCTGCCATTCATTTTGGCTAATCAATAATAATGTCATTTTGAGAATATTACTGACTTTACTTAAAGATGAATATAAGTTATAACTTTAAAGAATTGCCTTTTTTTCTATTACGTTTTCGGGTTTTTCTGTGGGTTTGGAATTTTTTTTTTATTTGCTGGTTTATTGTTGATTTTTTTTTAAGGGTAGTTAGGATAGGACTAAACTCTGAGTGAAATAAGTTATGGGCCCAATGACATGGGAAGGGCTCGAAAGGCTGTTTTTCATTCATGCATAGTAATACTGCTTTAGTATTTCACACATTTTAGTGAGTGAAACTGAAATTCTGCCAGACTAAAGGTTTGGATTGCTAGGTGGAAACACCAGAACTTTGCAAATTCTGGATAAGGTAAGCTGAAACCAATGACATTATATGTTGTATTCTAAGACAGTTGAGATGCCATATCACAATTCAGTTTTCCTTGTGCCAGGAAGTGCACTAGCCATAGTAAATCTATCAGCCACCTCAAGACAAGCCATTTCTTGTCATAAATCCAGAGGTCCAAGAGGACCCAAGGATGGAATTAAGGGGAATTCACAAAGTCCTGCTTATAATTAACTTTCGGTTCAAAACTGAAGTGACCAGGTACTTAATAAATTCTTGTTATGCTTATTGTGAGAATTGCCTTCTCCCTTGACTCCATTATCTAGTAGTCTTTGGGATAAATGCTTTTTTGTTGGGATCATTTTTCTATGGTCTCAATCCCAACAAAATGAATTTGGATTTCTGGGCAGATGGGTAAAAATTGTCAAGATCTTCTCTGACAGAAAGCATGAGCGTGAAACTTTCCAATAAGATAAATTATATTTTTTTTGCATTTGGGAAGAAGTTTACCATAACATTGGCCTGTATTATGACAACAAAAAACACTTCAGAAAACTAAACTAAACTAAATGATAATAAAACAATGCATAAAATAAAGAAACTGTAACTTATTCTGATGGGGAAAAAAAAAATACTAGTCCCCTGTGGAAGAACTTACATGAAAGATACTTAACCACTAAAGTTGGGGCAGTACTTGTGATTCCTTTATCTAAAAAAAAAAATTTCCTCTGTTTCTTCCTTCTGTGGAGAACTACTGACTATATTTAGAAACTGCCTGGGTAGGATTTCAGTTCCATTCAGATATACAGCTGAAAATAGAATGGTTAGCTTAAAAGGAGGTACAAAATTAAATCCCTAATATAAAAATAATGAAAAATGCTAAAAATCCCCACATTTCATCTAGTAAATATCTTCTGATTTGAAGTTATTTTTCACTCTTTTAATACATTTTCATAGCTTGAGCAAAATTGTTTTTTCTGGAAAAATGCTACATTTATTGATTATACTACTTAATTTTTCACCAGCAGTATATTTTATTTCCATTCCAGCATCCACAGCACTGGACAACCAGGCAGAGGGGAAAAGCTTCAAGGTTTGTAACATCAGTCAAGTCTTGATCTGCATGTGAAATTGATAAAACACCATTTTCAACTGTAAAAGCATGAAAAGGAGAGGTTTAGATATTAACCAAATGGAAGGACCTAGATATAATTTTCTATATGGAATACATATTATAAATTAGATTATTATTTTTAAGAACAGTTTTCCCTTTTTATATCCTTTCCACAGATTTTCTGAAAAGCAGTTTTTATATCAGCAAGAAGCTTAGCTTTTCTTATATCCATTGTATATTTTTTTTACAGTACTATGTGTAAATCACGACGTAGTAATTTTATACCAATTTTCCCTTCCAGGAAGTACAGCTCTGTAATCTATAGTTTAGAGGTAAGCCTAGGCTGATACAATTGGCCTCATTATTTAATTTTTTTTCTCAAATACAGTTTTATATTGTCTCAGTTTTATCCATGTATGGAGGTATATGTATTCATATATATTTTTGCATATACAAGAACTTCATCTGTTGTCACATTCTGTGAATCTCCTCCCACTATTTATTGCTTAAATGTTTTGCAAGCATGAAAATAAGTGAACTGAAAATAAAGCTTTATATGCCTTTTCACCTTTTGTATACAGTGAAAATTCTGCATTTTTCTTCGAGATATTTTTAAAACTGGGGGGCGGGTGGGGGGAATTTAAAAAAGGCACATGAAAGACTTAATATGAAATTTTCTGGATTTACTTCATATTTTAGCAGCAATGAATGCTGATACCTGTTGCCCTAATTATAATAGTTTCCTTAGAAATCGAGCTATGGCTATAATAAAATTACCTTCAGTTGGCTCATTTAAAGGAAAAATATGTATTTTATGAGTAATTTATAAAAAATGGCCCAGCTCATGAATGTTGAATATAGTCTTTTCTATTCTGCAACTCTCCTCTCACGCTCAGCAAACAAGGCTGACTATATCAATGAATAGGGTCGTCAACTACCAAATGTGAAGTTGTTTTTTTTTTCCTCAGGACACTAAAGCCTGTTTATGTCTTTGGCTTTGGTAGCTATAGAGTGTGCAGCATTATGTATGTGAGGCTTGAGTAGAATGCTAATGATATTAAGTATTTCAGAATGAATTGCATCACAAAAATACAGCCCAAGTTCCTGATAAGTGGAGTTGCACTGCCTGGTTTCAATACACATCTATCACAGCAGAATGTAAAAGACAAAGCCATAGTCTTGTTGTTTTATACACCACCGTGCACAGTAAATAAGTGACTTTGATTTCTTTGATTTGTTGCACAAAATGGAAATATATGCATAGATAGAAGGGTTAAACTGGGGGAGAGAGGAAATACAACAAAGGAAAAAAGCTGCTTTTCAACCTGAAATCCCCACCCCCACGAATTTAAATATGGTTTTAAGGTTTAAATTGTAAAGATGTTCCTATAAAATTTTAATGCTTCCCCAAAGAATTATAATATGCTGATACCTTTTAAGTGATAAAAATCCTGTCCCTAATATCATTATATTATTTCAAGCAGGTCTGTTTAAGGTTTCTGTCATGGACAGCAGCTTTCAATCACGCTGATGAGTAGAGCACCTCGATGAGTAGGTGACATTGTAGGTGAATTCACATTGGCTCTTAATTATCCTTTCCTGCACACTTATGACTCTGGATTTAACGATGGCATGCTCTTTAGCATTTTTAAACTCAATATTGTATTTTCTTTCACTGGAGCAATGAGTGTTTGGCCATGCTGAAAATCTTATTATAAACAATGACAGGAGTGATGACTAAGATCCGTAGAGAAGTCACAATAACACAGTACATTCTTCCAGCTTTATCAATGTTAATGCTCAGAGTATTAATTAGAGGAAATAAATATATGTCACTCAAGGAAGACGTTTATATATATTTTAAGGTATTTAATGCAAGATTTTTATATAACATGTAAAACATTTCACTGCGAAAAAATATAAATGTTAGTTTGCTCATCAAATTTCCACAAAAATGCTTACAAATTACAGAGCAAAGATAATTTCTTGATAATGAAAATTAAAAAGCTATAAAGCACTTAAAAAAACTAAAGAAACCCAAATCTGAATACCTTGTGATCTGCAGCTATTTTAAGTAGTTGACAGAAATTTATGACATATTGCCATGGCAACAATGGGCTATCTCAATAAGGTATTGCTTGTAAAGAGAATAAATACTTATGATACATTATAATGCTTATCATTATTGCTCAAATGTCGACATGTAGTGTACAAATTAAAATCTGTCTTTTTTTTTCCCCTGTTCTTTTTATTTGTTACAATAAGGTTATTTTTTTTCTTGACGCTTTAAAGGATTCTACCTGTGATAAGTTTCAATCGTGCTCAATTAGTCCGCTAGATGGAGCATCTAGCATTTCCAGGAAAAACGGAAAAAAAGGCATTTAGGAAGCTAATTTTCACAAATATGTGTTAAAGCCACTGAAAGTTTAGGAGTAGAAGGAAGTAAATCACAATCTCTTTCAACTACTGCTTACAAGACATTCTTTGATTCAGCCTAATTTACCAAAATAACTCAATTTGAAGAATGATTGAAATATTTTAAAGAATTAAAATAAAATATTTTTTTTAAAAAAATGGCAGAAACAAAAGTGGGAGAAGGGGGGCAGAAGAAGAGAAATCTTTTCAAGGTTCTCCAGTAAGATTTCAGTGCTTTCCTTCACTCTTTGAGATTTCACATGTTTCAATTTATATAAGCAGCCTAAAGAAATCTTTGGAGGGCAGTTTATATTAATGCTGCAAAAGAGTAATTTCTGTGGAAAAGAAAAAGAAGTATAATGAAGCCTGTGTAGACTACTGTGAGTGAGAAAAGGGGGGAAATATGAAAGATACGCTTCAATGAAAGGGAAACAGCAGTGGATATTGTACTGCCATAGGAAGGCTGTGAAAATCAGGCAGGAGCTCCAAAGCGTTCTTTCAGTTCAGTGAGCACTGAGAAAGTAAAGCTGAGCAGCTGTGAGTTCAGAGGTAGTAGGTCAGCACAGATCTGCTCAATCCACAGGCTTGGGCACACCAATGATGTGCATCATTTGGGAGGTTGAAATCAATAGGATATTAAATCAGAGTTCTCTTACTGCCCCATCTCCTTTCCCTTACCCCTGGACACAAGGCATTTATTTTCAGCGGCTAAATAATAATGGATTTCTCAACAGCTGGCTTTTGGCCAGGTTAATTTATGCATACGCAAACTTATGCTTCACCAATTTACTAAAACCCATCACTTAAGGCTGTTCAGACGTGCAGCTGTTTAAATGAGGTTGGAAGCAATTTTACCACACGGTGCTGATGTCAGTTAAAAGCTGAGTATTAGCAAAATGGGAAGGCATCAATGGAGTGTGTCCCCTACAGTGATCTGTGTTCCCCAGTGTCTAATGGATCAGGGAGACAGATATGCCTAGCTCATCGTCCTGTAAAGTTAAATTCAGATCTATTACCTATTACAGACATGTATGTATACGAGGGCAAGCATTTTAAGTAGAATGAGAATTGTTTTGGTTCTGGCAAACATCCAGGGTGAGTCTGAATGGAGACTTTCAGGAAAAACAGGATGCAAAACTGCCAAGTGTGAAAATGGCTACAAACGATAGTTGATGTGGGGAAAAAAAAATTTAAAAAGCACTCAGAAATCTAGATACATCGATTAGACAATGTAGCTAAAGAATGGATTTCCCAGGGCGTGATCCCATGAAAAGAGAATTTCATGTTGGAAAAAAGATCTGGGTAAGATCTACATCAGTTCTAGGTATTAATTATCAGCTTCATGTGCTGATGAAAATGTAAATTTCTTTTAGATGAAACAAAGTACTCAGAAATAATTGTAAACTGCTCTGAATTATGCAGGTAAATGGCTATTCCAGGCAAAAATTTCTTCATTTGCAAATGGGCCTGCTTCACTCTGAATCATATAAAAAATCTTTTTCTGTGTTGGTTATATCTACTGCACATTTTGATTTCTCTTCCACATGTTTTAAGTATGAGGAGACAGATGTAAAGGCACAGGATATTTTTTCTTACAAAATATAAAGAAAAAACTCCATGAAATATCTGTATTTAACTGTCCTTATGGACAAATAGCAGACTAAAAGAGAACTGAAAAAATATAAACAAATGTTGAACAAAAGCTGTTTATTGCATGCTTGAAAATTTAGATAAAGGTTTGAAATTTGTATTATACTATTAAAGTTGATAGTCTAATAAAATTATGTAGGTTATCACTGATGTATCTGACATGTGGATAGTAATTTTATTTTTTGAATATTCAGCTGCTGTCTTTTTACAATCTTAAAAGAAATAAGATGCAAAAAGATGGAAAGTTAGAGGATTTGCAAGAGCTTGTAGTGGCAGGACGAGGAGAATGGATTCAAAATGAAAGAGAGTAGGATTAGATTATATAATAAAAATAAATTATTTGCTGTGAGAATGATGAGGCAGTGGAACAGTGTCCAGAGAAATTGTGGATGCCTAATCTCTGGAAGTGTTCAAGACCAGGTTGGATGGGGCTTTGAGCAACTTCATCTTCTGAAAGGTGTCCCTGTTCCTGGTAGGGAGGGTGGAAATAGATTATCCTTAAGTCCCTTCCAATCCAAACAATTCTATGATTCCCTGATTCTGTTTCTTATCAACAGTCCTGCTGAAACAACAATTCTTGCTTTACAGTATGACACTCCTATATATGCAATTGTCTGAGATGTAGTTTTCTTGAAATCCTTCTGTTCTCCAGATTCCTTTGGGGTGTTAATTTTTAAAAAAAAAAGTTTAAAACATATACTTCTGATTATCTTTGGTTTATGTATGGTTTTGTCCCCTATAAATTTATCTTGTTCACACTGTGTTCAGCTTTAATAAGATTTAGGTGGGATTTTTTCATTACCTTCAGGTGCAGTTGGGATGACATCCCTTGAATCTAACATGCTGTTGTGCTAATTCAATGAGAAATTAATTTAAAAGAATGGTTGATTGAGAATAAAATTAGTTACTTTATAGAAGCCAAACATCTGAATTAACTGAGAGGAATGTAACAATTTCTGGACTTTTTAAACATGAGTTGTTAACCTTCTTGGCCATAATTGCTTCTTTGGTGTTATTATGCTCTCATGTAAATACACATTTAGAGGCATTTCAGAAATGAGATTATGGGCCTAGTCGACCATGGCTATGCCAAAGGATTTACAGCACATACTGTAATAAAGCTGACAAAAGTCATGTATAAAGTATTATAAACCACTCGAATGTCTTAGCTGCTTAACTTCTTCAATACAACAATAGCCTGAGAAAGCACTGTGACTTTGAGAATAATTACGTTTGTATTAATCATCAAAACAATTTTGTAAGCTTTAAACTCTGTCATTGCCCCATATTCACAGGAGCAGTAGCTAATTGTGAAAGCTACTTCACATCAGAAAACCCACATTGTGTGGAAGTAATATAGTAGAAACAATCTCAACAGTCTTCTCATCTCTTAGATAGTTACTCTACAAGATTGCGTTTGGAAATGTAGGAGTAAAACCAGACAATCAGGCAGAGTCTTAATAGGACAGGTTTTTCTGCAGAGAAGAGAGCTGACTTCACAGTTTATGTGCTGTACTGAGATTATAGCTCAACAATAAATCTTAATATTTTCTGTATCTGAAAACCATACTATCATCCAAGTGTCATAGCGTAACATAATACTGGCAATTTCACACTTGATTTTAAGTTATTTTTCAATGTAAGTTATAGTTAAGACATTGTAAAATAGTATGCTGTCTTGGTCCAGATACAGCTTACCAAATTAGAACATGGGATTTGACTCAGCTGCTTAATGGTCTCTTTTACTCATGAACAATTGTTTGATTTAAATATGTTTGATATGAGCATTAAGATTTCCTTTGTTTTGATGACTAGGAGAAGTATTTAAATCACAAAACGAAATTATTTTTGAAGGAAAAAAAAGGAAATTTAGGAGACCACCCATTCACTGAGCACATGAATCTGCTTTATGTGACTTGCAGAATATTCACAAACTGACCTAATGAAGTTTAATTAAAAAAAAAAAAAAAAAAAGATCGATAAATAAAGCAAAGTATCATGGTCTGACTTTGGCTGGCAATCCACATGTAAAGGATGTATGTAAAGGATGAATGTAAAGGATGATCTATAATTTGTCTTAGCCATTGTTTTAAACAAATTGCTTGTCTAGTTCTAATCATAATTATAAGTACGTTTAAATTAATAGCATTTAAAAAATAATTTATGTCTATAATGTGATCTATAAACATATTTTTCAGAACTACCTGAGGGAAGAAGTGGTTCAGGCCTGCTGAAAGTTTGCTGCATGCTATGTGTTGCATATTTCGATGATCTCCAATGCTGAAAATTCCTTAGGATTGCATAATATGCTAACAAGTACAAGGCAGACTGACAAAAGTCACCTTCTCTAAACTCCTCTTACAAGCTGTCCAGTGCATAAGAAGGTGCAATTAATTAATTAATTAATGCTTCTGATGTATATGTGGGTTGACTGCAAGATGGAGCAAAGTCCCTCCTGTGTAAGAGAACATCAGGTTCATCACCATTTGAGGAAGCTGAACACATATAAATCTGTGGGACTCCATGAGATGCAGCCCAAAGTCCTGAAGGAATTGACTGATGCAGTTGTCAAGCCACTCTCCATGATATTTGAAAAGTCATGGCAGTCAGGTAAATCCCAGGTAATATTCTCGAATGAGTAATCAACCCTGGAGCTGCTTTAATACACCTATATCCATGGGATAAAGAGATTTGGACTGGAGAAGTGATGTGATCCTTCTCCATCGAAGATTTTTTTATTTCATCAAGTTAACTAACTATGTTACACTTTAGAACTCATTTTTTACATTCTCTGAGAATTATTCCTCTATATAGTCCCTTTAAAGCCCAGATAAATTAACTTTCCAGGACTGAATTGTGTCCTGCCATTTTTATCTTTAGGTATTCTTAGACTTAAAACATTTTTTCTGCCCGCTTATACTTTAATATTTGACTTTGAATATTTTAACAATTTAAATTCTTCTCTTTCATAAGTTTGTAAAAACACCATCAAAAATTACTTTCAAGGGCAATATACCTTCAGCTATCCTGCTGCAGGATAAGGAAGTAGACTACAAGATCTTTTGAAAATTAATTTCTGTTTCATAATTAGGTGATTTTCTCCAAAAATTGGGTCATTTTCTAGAAGTATTTGAATTATAAAAAAAAAAAAAAAAAAAGCTGCAGTTATTAAAAATTAGTTTCCATTGCATAAAATGTGTAAATTTTCCAAGGAGTTTTTTCCTAGTCTTGAAATATGACATTTTCAAAATTTCTCTCCAAATGACATTTTTATGTCATTATATATTTTGTTACTAAAATAATTTTAGAAATGGCATTTAATTTCAAAATTATTTTATAGCAATATTTTAACATGATTTTTCTTTGAAACTTTGAATTGAAGCACATTTTTCCTTGCATTCTACAATTAAGAAATCACAATATTTCTCAAAATCAAGTTTCCTATGGTAAAATATGAATTTTAACAAAAAAAAGCCACAACAATTTTGCTTCCCCATTCCCCCAGGAAATTTGTTTTTTGAAAGAAAGTTAATGGATGTACTGATTAAGGACTGTTCAATTCTTACTAATTCTTCATTTAATATTCCATCCTTTTGACCCATGAATGTGAGATCACAGTATAGCATATAGTAAGATGCTAGGATCCATGTACATATACATCCCATATATGTATAAATTAATTAATAGGGAAAATGGCTCATTTGAACTAAAATTGCACTTGATAAGAATGCATTTTATATCTGGAAAAAATTTCCACTTACTTAGAGGAATACTAAGCTTCATGCTGAAAACTGCAAAGCCATTTAAACAGTGCTAGAGTTAGAATAGAAAAACTAAAAAGAAAACCAAATACAAACAAAACAAGTGCAGAATCAAAAAATAAAGCCACTCAAACTGAAGCCCAAGGACATGATGAGAAAACCAGGAGGAAAAATAGAAAAGAAAATGTTTTGAGTGCTCAGCTAATGAATCCTGGTTTCCATGGATTTGATACTTATGCCCATGCCTAAGAGGAGTCCAATCTAAAGCTTTCTCTTTATCTGAAGTGTTCATGATTTCTTTTCTGTGTGGATTATATGACATTGAATAAAGGTTGTGTTTATATTGCAGCTTTTCTCTCAAGAGCAGCTCGGCTGGGAGTATATCCTCTATCTTGTTGTCATCTTTCACAAAAAGTACAGAAACTTAATAACCTTTTGAAGACCAGGAGTTTGCCAAATTTAAGGAAGAATGTGATTGAAATTGTCCAGTTGTGCAGCAGTTGTTTGAGGTGCAAACAGTCAGACAGCTAACTAGGTAAACACGCACCAGAGTGTGATTATGTAGCACCTATACAAAAACATTTTATAAAGATCCAAGTGGAAAGGCTGGTGAGATAAGGAAAGAGCGAGCTTTGACAAACTGCAGCCAAGAATAGCTTCAATAGCTTCTTCAGTATTGGAAACAGTCAAGTCCAGGGGACCAATTCTAACCAGTTTTTAAGGGTCAAATCTATGAGCTAAAGTACACACTGTGTAAGACCTAACTTCATATAAAACAACTGTCAAGAATAAGAGGAAGTACTACTCTACCTCTGCAATATAAAACAGAAATTATCTACTTCTATCAAGACAACATTACTTACATCCAAAGAGTGAAAGGCAGCAGTATGAGAGAATTTCTATTAAGTAATCTTTACTAAGTAATCACTGACCAGCATGACATCTCATGCTGCAGGTGGTTCCATCAGTAAAATAAGTGACGAACATTATTATGAAAACAGAATGAATCTCTTTACTTTAACCAAGGCTTACTTTGGCTTGTTGCAAATAAAGCTTTAATAGTATTTATTTTATTATTATGAAGGTTTTTTACTCTTGTTGATGGACTAGAAGCAGAAGAATTTTCACAATTAGTTGAAAAACCAAGCAACCACTCAAGTGCTGCATTGAAAATGTTTAGTTAACATTATTGTCACATTACTTCTTCCTTCATTCACAGCTACTACAAAAACAAGAGGTGTTGAGATGCTAAATTAGGTGAATAATCACCTGAATGCTTGCTGGCTATGAAGCAACTGAACTGAGGTGTTTCAGAATATTCCTGTATCTGGAAATTTGCTCTTACTTTTGCTGTATTTTTCAATCAAATAGTGAGAATTTCATGAAAATTCAGTCATTATTTTCTTGGGAGTAAAAAGATATTTTACAAGTATCAGACTTTTAAAAAAACAGTTCACCCACCATCAGTTTGATTTAAGTTTGCAGTCTCGCTTTAGTTTTCACCCTAACAAAATATTTCATTTTTTAGCATTGAGAATGAACCAGTCTGCCTCTTCTATTTATCTATTAAGCATCTGTGAAGCTATGAAAAATAATGCAAATTGTTTGCCCTGCTTCTGTTGTGTAATAAGGCAGGCACTTCCAGAAGGCAAATTATCCCTAAGGCTCTTATCCAAGAGGGGCTGCCCTGTGGGCATGAACGTGTTCCTGCATTGATACCGAATGAGCCTGGATGACTAGCTTAGTCTACATGATTGTAAGGCAGCTAAAACTGCATGGCTGAATCTCATCTCTAGAGTCTACACTTGGCATGTACATAAAGGAAAAGATGGATTTGAGGAGAGAATGTCTAGAGCCTACAAATTCCACATATAATTAGATCATTGAGAATTCTCCAGAGGGTCCATCAAAGCAGGAAATTATTTGTCTAATCCAAATCTCACAGACAGCAAATACAAGGTTCTCAGTGCCTTCATTAGAATTTATATTATGCCACATATTACAATGGGGGGTTTTTTGCTCATTTATATGAAAATATTTACTTCAAAATGTAAAGTAAATAAATGAAAAAGACATTACAGATAGGATTTATCTTACCTAAGCTTAGACATCAAACAATTAGTTATCTTTGGCTAGAATAATAACCCTGGGTACTTTCTGCAGCTTAGTGAAAATAAATAGAGACCTGCAAAGGACAGTACGTCTCACTAAGTTTAGACAGTCATCTTGAGCCAAGAAGAATCTCTCCTGGATGAATCAATTTTTCTCCACTGAATTAAATGGAGCAGTCAGTGCTTAGCTCAGAATTCAACAATTTGCTGTTAGGAATCCAACTCAGGCAAATTCAACCCCAGAATAGACCGGATAATTTTCTAACTCTTTCCCTTGGCAGTTTCATTACTGGTCATTCAGTAAAATACCTAGAGCAAACTTTGTCAACAAAAGGATCCTATTCATAAGCTTCAGAAGGAAAGCAAAGAGTAGTCTATAAAAGCAGAATACAGGATTTCTTTCCCTCAATTTTGAGATATTTCAGAGATAGGACAGTTTCCCACAAAGCAGAGTCATTTCATTGACATCTGCATAGCACAGATGTCATCACTTGTATTCTATTGAACAGACTAGTAGTCTATATTTAATGAAGATCTTTAATAAGTCATAAAAAACTAACACACAAGCACAAACTTGCAAAAAAACAAAGTACTTCTGGGAATCCAACATTTAGGATTGCATAATTTTATTTTGTTAACATAAACAATATTTACCGTAATTTACAAAGTTCAGATTTATAAGGCTGCATATCAGTCCATCCCTATGCTCCAAAGAAGATTAATAATATATATCAGCTATTCCAGATGCTCACTAAATTGTAAAAGCCAACAGTGAGAAGATAAAAACTTCCTTTTCTGTGTAGCATAGAACTTTTAATTTTTTTTAAAAAAGGGTTTTTACTCATTATATTTGAATATGTATGCTTTAATTGTTGAAAATCAGGCCATTATTTCTTGTTCTACACCTTAACATGTGTTTGTTCATCATCAATTGATGGCTACTGCTGCTCACCAATTCACTAAGTAAATACCCTTACTCGCCAGCTGGAGCAGCAGGTACTCAGAGGAAATTGAAATCCCTGCAAGAGGGATGAATAATCATTCCACTTTGAAATATGAATGCAGTGTCACTCAATGCCTCAGGAGGTGTAATTTCTTTATCACTAGCCTTATGCCTACTGTAACTAAGCAGAACTACATCTAAGTTGGATTTGAACATATCTAGTATGTCTTCACAGAGAGTCAAGGTTTTTATATTTTTTCTCATTCCTGGTGTTGCTTCTTGATGATAAGGCTATTGATCTGTTTCTTCGCTATTTTTTTTCTTATTTTTTTTTGTTCCTCCATCGCAATTTAGTTTTTTGGGGTTTTTTTTTAAAGTTTTAGGCACTATGAAGAGCTAATTTCTTCAGTTAGTCTTTACCACTTTCACTGCAGACATTTTCAACATTGTTTCTACTTCATGTTGATACTAAAATGCCACCTAATTTGGACACATCGTTCTCGGTGCACTTCAACACTGTATGAGTAACAATGATTCTAGCTGATTAAGCCAAATGCTTTTGGCACCTCCAACGTGCTGCAAATTTTTTAGTACTTTTCATTAGAATAGGCATAAAAAAGAAAAAGTGGTTGTTTCTTTTATAAAAATATTTTGAACTGGAAATCATTGGGTTCCTACTAAGTCTTATCTTCAACTTTTCTTATGAATCTGATAAGCAAACTGATAGATTTTGATGCTTTCTTCTCTGCGTATTCTAATTTACCTCAAATTGTCCCTATTTTTCTCTTATTTTCACTGGTCAGCACAGGGAAATCTTTTCTCCTAAGTAGTTGCTTATTTTTTTCTTGCTGATATGTTAAGATAGAAGAAGAAATCAGGTCTCATAGCCAATAAGGCTATATGGACAGCTGAACATCTCTTTTGGAGCCTCATCATCAGTTTTTTACTATTGTCTAGAAAATAATTTCCAAATTTTTTAGTGATGGCTTGCAACTGGACTTCATTTATTCTCGTGTTCTTTTGTCAAAACTGTATCAGTAACATACCAAATCACAAGACTTTCCCACGACAAACCTAGGTTTCTGATCAGTTCTTTATTTCTTAAGAAATAGAAGGCACAATTAGGATGCTTAGTTCCATACAAGCCTTCAGTGTTGTGCCTTAATTTAAAGGATAAATATACTATTTAATTTCAATTACATGACTTTAAAACAATGCAAAAACTTTAAACCATGGAATAATTTGGGTTTGAAGTAACGTCAGGACATCTTGAATTCATGCTTCTGCTCAAAGCTGTCAGTTATGGTTCAGACCAGGTTGCTCAGGGCTTTGACCTCTTGGGTTTTCAACACCACGAAGCAGAGACTGCACAGCCTTTCTGGGTTACTGGCACCCCTGCTGGACTATCTACATCGTGAAAGAAGTGCTCCCTGTATCCAATCTGAGAAATGTTTGGTCAATTTATGCTCATTGTCTTACTGCTCTGAATATTGGCAAACTCGACTGCACCTCAGAGCTGCAGTTTAAACAGATCCTTTCCACAAAAAGGAAATTGAATAAATGGATCTATCACAAAACCTCCTTTGCATCCTCCAAGCAAATACAAACAAAGGCTGCTAACATCCAGGACTGCATAAGAATAGTGTCACATATTATGACTGTGCTTCAGAATATCAAACACATCTCAAAGAGTGTATTTTTCCCAGTATAATTATCAATCTAGATACATCTATCAGTAAAAAGGTCTAAATCTGTTAAAGAAAGGTGGGTTTTCAGGAATTATTATGCTTCAATGGAGTACACAGAACATGAAGTGATATCTATACTTTCCTGATTTAGAATATGGTCTATCATAGAATCGTGTCACAGAAATCGTATTCAGGATTGTACCACAACTTTCTGCATAATAGAGATAATACCTGCTTAGCAAAGATATTTTAAAATTTAATGCATTTAGTTTTGAACAACATCCTCAGATTCTACAATAACAAAAAGCTTAAGGGTACATTAGAAACAGAATATATAAAGCAAGTATCATTATATTCATATGTTTTATAGACTAGAGAATTTGATCTTTTTGAAGCTTTTATTATAGGCTCAAAGACAAAATACATTCTTCAAGATATGTTTGAATAAGGACAGACAAGTAAATTTATCACACATGCCAAAGAGATGTGTGGAATAAAAAAGATAAAAGGGAAGTCGATTGGGTGATACAGATGAATGCCCACTTACAACTGGTGTCACAAAACAACATGACAGGTGAAATGAGTTTTTGAACAGCTGAGCAGTATTTTTCTCACTGTTATTAATGCTTTTTCATTTTTTTAGACAAAATTTTAGATGTTGTTGAAAAATATCCATAAATAAAGTGTTGTTTGTTTTTGTTTGGGTTTGTTTTGCTTTATTTTGTTTTGTTTTTTTAACTGCTGAGTGTCTCCATTAGTCGTTTCTACGGTTTATAATGGTGGCCTTGAGGCCTTGGCTTTCTTTTTACTTCTTTTACTTCAGCCCTGGGTAGACGAAGTGCTTTATCAGTTTACCATTTTGCATCTTCTTATGACCAAATACATAATAGCTAAGTACTGATAACTGTAATTCTTCAGTCAGTTCAGTCTCAGGCCCTTTCACTACAATTTAATCTGAGAAGATTCTCAAACTCTGAAACTGCTCTGCAGTGTGAACTGATACACTGATAAATAGGAATAATGGAGATATTTGCTTCAAAAGTAGGCTTTTCATAGTATTTTTATTTTAATTTTAAATCCCACTCCAACTGAGTGATGGGGAAAAAAATCCCATTTCAGCATGGCATGATTTTTGCTATGTGAGTGTCCTTCTCCAGATCTGGTGGATTTTCCTTCTCTAAAGAGTTCAGGAATTCTTGAAACTGAGGATAAATCCTTGAGTTGCTTAACTCAGCAACAAGTTTGTCCTATATCTTCACTAAACAGAGCATTTCTCTAAATGTGGAGAAACATTTAACTTAGGGACTAAAGTCATGTCATCCTTCTTTACTTATCTTGAGTGCATCTATGATTGTCCTTTATGAAGGACTGGTACATTTTCGGAGTTAATCTCCCTGCAGTCCTCACAGTCTGTGTTTTGGTTCCACAAAGCTGCTCTTGTTGAAGGTGTAAACCAGTTTCTTTGTAAACGAGGCCACACCGAAAAATGCCTTAAACATCATCCAATGTGTTCCAGCTTTTATGGTCATCTAGTCCATAGGAGCAGACTATAGCTAAACTGAGGTAAAAATGTTAAAAAATATAGTGTGGATGTGTTGTCCTCTGAAATAACTATTTCACTCTATGATATTATGCCATACTATCTGTTAATATAGACAGAATCATATCTGATTAAAGTATGATACTGTCTAATTTCAATGGTCAAAACTCACAGAGAATAATATGACTATCATTAGTGTTAAAATAAATCAATCATTTGATTTAACTAGGGAATATTAAGAGCTTTTCATGACATCCATTTTTACTATATCTAAATATGTTCCATGTGGAATAAACTTCAAGCAGTGAATACTGATTTCAAGGAATTCTCAGACATATCAGGTTATAGAAATACCTCTTTGTGGATTTTTTAAAAATATATATATACTTTATAGAAGTGTATCTCTCTATATTTAGATAGATGCACTTATTTATAAATAAATGTCCACTCAAGATTTTTTTCCCTTTGCCTGCAGAAGGAAGCAGGGCCAGCAGAGATGGTTTTTTGGTTGTTTGGTTGGATTTTCATTTCTACTTGTATTTCTTGGTGGTTCGTCCTGAAATAAACTTTAGTAACCTAGATTATTTTTCACTCAGTTCCACAACTGACAAACTGAGAAAAGATTGTGAGAATTGTATTATTTCTAGTCCTGATCAGTAAACTATTTTTCAGTTCCATAAAAGAAAAAAAAAATCATGTAGTTTCAAAATATTGTATTACTTTTCTGACGTGGAATCAACATGACACTTTTAGAGAATGTATTTTTCTTTGTGAGAAGGTTATGATAGATAATCTCTCAGCCTACCCAATGCCCAGACAATAACCCACTGGCTAGAACATTTTACTTGGGCGTGGGAGTAACCAATCTGCTTGTTTATGACAGATTAGGCTCCCACAGACTCCATCCCACATAGCAGGCAAGATTCTTGCTCATCAAATTATAGCATCAGACTCTTTTAAAATGTCAAATTCTTCTTTGGCATATCTTCCTTTCTCTTTAAACAACTAAATGGAAGATGAATTCTACAGTATGGAGATTATGGTTGATTTTTAAGAAGTGGGACCATATTCCCATACCTGTTCTATCTGATTCAAAGCAGAAATTAGATTTTAGCCTTCGTATGTCCCTTGAGAATTTTGTAAATTTTTACACTTGAAAATGCCCAAGGTTGAAACAATTAATCAAAACATTTCAAGGCAACTGTCTTACTTTATTTTTATTATCTCTTCCTAAAAGTTGGTACTGTAAAGCCACCCCTCCCCTTTGAACAACCACTGTGATATCTCTCTGACTCATCTTATTGCTTACCTAAATGGAATGCATGGCCATTATGCCTGCATTATTTTGTAATGTTACAACAATGGTAAAGTAATGCATGTGAATATGCCACTGCCATTCTCTCCAGAAAATAAAATAGATCTGATTTAATAGGGAAGACTGGAAGTTTTATGAAAACGAACAAGTGATTATTCTAAACTTTATTAACTGGTATGTATGCCACAATGTTTTATGTCCTGGAATGTATATTAATACATGGAAATGTGATTAAAATAGATATTTTTAGGACGTTTCACTGTGTATTCCAGCAAAGGGGCATTTTATTACAAAATATGGATAAACAGGAAAGTACATAGGAAAGAACCTTTAGACAGTGAACAAAGTGTCTTTAAAGGCAAAATATCTATCTTTGAAAAGATTGTGAATCAATAAAAATGTATTTCTACAAAATATTGTGTTAACACTAATCAGAACATAGAACAGAAATTCAAGGAAATATCTTACAAATGCATAAATAAACACTGGTAAATAAGTCAATAGCTAGTACATAATAGGATACTTAAATGCACTGAGGACATGGAGAACATATGGAATGAAGACAAATTGCTCCGTCCTATAATTGTCATTTCCAGTTTCAGAACAGTGATAATTGGCAGGGGAAAATTAAAAATTAACATGAAGTTAAGATTAAGGAAAATAAAATTAATATTAGAGAATACTTAAACTAAACATAATTCTTTCCAAAACACCAGTGTAAATCTTTTTTTCTTGTTTGAAATGGCCTTGACAGAGCTAGCTGAGGTGTGCTTTAGATATAGTTATGCAATGAAAAACACAAGGATAATTTGCCACCAATTTGGGTTAAAAAAATATAACAGAAGCTGTTTCTGAACTTAGTAAAACGGCAAGGGAAAAGAAGATGAAAGAAATAACTGGTATGTTGCTTTGACTTTTGTCTCTTGACGAACACCAAGAGCAGTTTTCAGCCTATTTTAGCACTGGCTTTATGTAAGTCTGAAAACCAGCAAAACAGTTGTGTTTCCCATCTTAAGGGAAATTTCTGCCTACAGAACTCAAAGTGGCTCAAAGGACTAAAGCTGCAAAGCAATGATGCCCATTATGTGAGTTGTCTTGGGTGATGTAAAAGGCTTTTTTCAGGAAAAACTGGGGTGCTGGATATATGAAAATGCAGTCCAGGATGTCTGTAATTGTTAAATGCTTATTTATTTTTTAAATATGTCTTCATCATGCAATTTAGTTGCTTGTTATAACGAGGACTGCAAATATGGCAATTATTTTCTCTTAAAAAACTACAAAGCCCAGCAGTGTGAGGTCTGAGTTCTTTAAAACACAAGGACTTGCAGTAATTTCTTTAATATTTAATTCATGTAGGGAGCAACTGCCTGTCTCTCTACTTCAAAATCTTTAATTTACCCTTTCTTTCCATTGACATGTTTTTAAAGCAGAAAATGCCTCCTTATGAACGAAG
Organism: Sturnus vulgaris; assembly: GCF_052056855.1. NCBI lineage: Eukaryota > Metazoa > Chordata > Aves > Passeriformes > Sturnidae > Sturnus > Sturnus vulgaris. The sequence continues at coordinate 88,027,974 of NC_142245.1, read as the reverse complement.
TGTGCACGGGAAATTTTCAGAGACGAAAAATCACCATATCATTACCATCACTTTTATGCCCAGCTAGGAAAAATACACTGACATCTTCTTGGCTGCCCTCCTGGAATGGTCTCGTCGCTTTCATTCCCTGCTTGCAGAGAGAAAAACAAAATGAACATAAGCCTACAAGGCAGGGAGGCGCACAGGCATAACCCACTTTGAGCAGAGGAGGCTGGAGGGAAGCCGTGTGCTGGCACACGGGCAGCGAGCCCAGCGCTGGGGCGGCCGCCTTGGGGCTGCTCAGCCGCATCCCCCTCTGCCGGGAGAACAGGGAGCTCCCTGGAGACTTCTTCTTCTTGGACACTGTCAAAACAAAACTTCATGTCATTTTGCCCAGGAGTAAAACTCTGGACGTCCCAGTTTCAAGGGGAGTCTATTTCTTTGTCTTTTCTTTGTTTGTTTGTTTCTTTGTCTTCCCCTTCTCTGTTTGATTCTAATCTTCAATTGGATTAGGATTATAGGGCTTTGTATTTTTCTTTTTTTTATTCCCTTCCTAATATATAGGAGTCCTTAAAACATCCAGCTTTGTTATTTGTTTAATTTTATTTTGTTCTGGAAATTTCTTATTTGTGTAAGGTATACATAATGTGAGCATATTAAAATATATGTATAAAATAATATAAATCTTAATAGAATATTTATATTTGTATATGTATACATTTATTTCTAGAACTTGTGCATTGATGGAGGTTATTATATCCATGCACAAGATCATGCAGCAGCTACATAGTTCTTATGGTGGCAATGCTCAGTCCGTCAGAGTTAGTAGAACTTTTGCTATTGGTTTAATTGAGGGCAAAATTTAAGAATTTTATGCTAAATCTGAATAAATAATACTTTAGTTTAATAAATAAAAATAAAATTTAGGGAGAGGGTATTTGTTTATATTGAACAGAAACAGAATACATCTTAGATTACCTAACACAATTCAAACTACAAAAATAAGATGAGAAAATTTCCTCCTGAACAAATATTGGTAATTCCAAACATTCTGCATCATTTCAGAGCTTAAGGAGGTTTAGATTGTATATCAGGGAGAATGTCTTCATGGAAAGGGTTGCTAAGCATTAGAATGGGCTGCCCAGGGAGGTGGTAGACCCATCATCCCAGGTGGTGTTCAAGAAACAACCTGATGTGGCACTTAGGGCCATGGTGTAGCTGACAGGATGGGGACTGGTCAAGGGTGGGACTCAATGATCTGAGAGGTCTTTCCCCACCTAAATGATTCTGTGATTAAGGATTAATTTCAATACTAGTATTAATAATTGTAATACTAAAAGCAAAGAAGCAGAAGACACATTTCAAAGTGCAAAATGAAGTGTTTAAGTCTTGCTAACATGAAATATTTATTTAGAATGTGGGAAAATGGAAGAGTTTAAAATAAAAGTTTTTGCAGAGTGCAGCATAATTTCCTCTAAACTCCCAGTGATAAAATTCAGATTGACTGGAGAGGAAAGTTAGATTCAAACGGTGTCATTGTGAAGACATGCTCATATTTAGCTGTTTACTGTACTAAATATTTATGTTCTATATGGAGAAAAAGGATAGCTGTCATAATTATTTTTAGTTCCCTTTTTTGTATTGTTGATTTGGGCTTTTCATGTGGGCAGTTCATTTTGATTAGGAGTAATTTTATTCACATACATTATATGAGTAATTTCAGCTTATTTTTATCTTGATAAGCTAGAAGTGCTTCCGCATTTTAGATGGAGTGTTAACATCTGAGGATACTGTTCCTTTGTATAGCTCAGCAGTGGTTAAGAAGTCTCTATCCTCATCAAAGTAATAAAAATATGTTTATTCTTACAAAATTCTGTCACTTTGGAAGTGATGGAACTGCTATTTCTACATTTAAGAAAAGGCTATTTTTTGTGCAGCTAGTCTTCCATATTCAGAGAAGGTCTAAGATTACATAGCCTATAAAGTATTATCAATAAGGTTTTACAATATCAGAAATAGCCCTTTCATGCAGTAAAGTGATGGAAAAAAGAAGTATATTGTTTGTTTCTTATTGTATTAAGAGATTAAGGTGGAAATAGAGAAACTAAGTAGGCACTATATATTGAACACAGTCTCAGCTCTTTGTTTCCAAATTACCTCTTATAGAAATGTCTGTGCTTCTTGAGATTATGACATAATTTGACAGGATCATTATGGAAAATTGTATTTTACTTGAAAATAGCTAAGTGCTTGCTTGACATAAGTAGCTAGAAATATTAGGCAGCAAGCTGAACTCAATTTGAACTATATGGCTATGTTTAAGTCAAAGAGGGATCATAGTGAAACCCAGAGCTAACAATCTAATAATAGCTAGAATAGACTAAGCTGTAGTTTAAATATTACTTAAAAATTATTAGCTAGAGTGAACAGCCCATAAACTGTAACAATGCTGTTATAGCATGGACTACAGAACTGATGGAAATGCCCACTGAAAGCAACCTAAGAGAAGATGACCAGGTGATGACCCCTTGGTAATGAAAGAGCAAACCAATGAAGAGGGAGAAGACCCCAGATCCTAATACTGCTATTGGTCCAGACTGTTGCATGAGGGATGGGGAGTTTAGATTTTAAGAGTATAATTGCCAAGGGATTTCCTTGTTCTGGGTCCCATCTTTTGAGGCATCTATCTTGAGCTACCAGGTAACATAATTGATCTGTGCAATAAATCTATCAGGTGAAGGTGTTAACCTACTGTCAAAAATCTCTATAACAATCATAATGATGCATATGAACAACTATGGACATGCTGGGCTTACTATGACAATCTTGATTACCATTTTATCATTTCCCACTTACATTTGCAGTGAGGCCCAAGAAAATATAGTGTCATGCTTAGAAGAGTACATATGATTTACCATCTGTAGGCATTCTCTTAGATCAATATTAATGTTTGAAATTTACAGCATTTCTTTAGCAATCTGATTAAACTATGTTAAAATGTCAAATAATTACAAACAAATTATTATTGCAAGTAGGTTACTTGAGTCCTACATTTCAGCACTGGCTGTAGGCATTTAGACCATCAGAGTATGGTGGGCTTCAAGCTACATTCCAGCCTGTCCTGGATTCTCAGAAGTCCTTGGGACTGCTGTTATCTTTGTTGAGTTGAATGTGAAACACAATGCAAAATTTTACTTTTTAATATAATTATGCTTTTACTATTATCACAATAGCACACTAAAACAAGAAAAATAAAGCAAAATTTTGCAGTAAAGCTATCTATATTCATGCATGTCACAGATACACAGGCTGTAATAAGCAGAAAGAAACAGTTGAATCTGAGTAATTGAGACTTCTTCAAATAATAATAAGTCATTGAAGTATTTAGTCTTTTTAGTTTTATTAACATTTTGAAAATTTCAGAATTTTACAGGTGGATCCATTGTGCAAGACCATAATGAACCATTTCTTTAGCATTTTTTTGTTCAAAAAAAGCTTTTTTTTTCCTCAAGTAAGTTGAGGTACTACAAATTTTTGAAGGCAATTTTGCTCAGAGCAATACTGCATGGAAGAAAAAGTCAGCAAGCTGAACAGCAGAAATAAAGTCTAGAAAGCAAGCTTTATTATTTTCCTCAGAAAATAATAACTTTACCTTTCAGAATTAGAAAGTATTCATCAAATCCATATTTTTCTTATTGAGAAATACTTTCCATGTGTGTATCCATGATCTTTAAGGAAAACTTTTTTAACTGGAAAAAACTCAGACGGATCTTAATGGAATTCATTCTTTAGGAAATAATTTAAATTTTCAACATCCAAAAAGTGCTAAGAATGCATATTAATAAGCTATTTTAGTATTAAATATTACTAGTACTATAAGGAAATAGATGAATACCAGCTTGTATAAATCATAAAGCAAGAATTCCTCTCTTCGTTAACAATCTGACCAAAGACTAAAAGCAAATGACATATCCAGAACCAAAACCTAATTACTTTACTTGTATTTTAAAAAATCAACAGATTGTAACGTTTGTACTTCAGTACAATTTTAGAGGTTTGCTTTCTTCTTTAAAGCATTCTCCCAAGAAGAAAGTACTTCCCCCTTCACCTAAAACAATCCCCTCTTACTGATTAACACTGCAATATCAGAAAACAGAAAGCATCTCTTCAGAACACAAGAAGTGAGAGTATAAAGCCTTAGTTGATATGAAAAAGGGAAAATTGAAAACCAAGTTGCAGTCCAAATTGTAGTTTTGAAGTTCTGGAAAACTCCATAGGACTCTCTGAAAGGTGTGTGTGTGTGTGTGTAGAATCACTAAATTAAATTTTCCCAAACCATAAATGAAATAAGGTACCATGTAAGAGGTTGTTATAAAGATTAGTCAAATGCTGTTACTTGGTAGTGAACTGGAAAGATGCTTCATGCTTAGCATTTAATTATTAATTCAGGATTACAGAATGATTGAAGCTAGAAGGAGCCACTGGATGGGTCTGGTTCAATCCCCCTGTTCAAGTAGAGCTCTTGAATCTTCAAGGATGGAGAGTCCACAACCTTCCTGGCCAATCTATGCCTGTTCTTGGCTCCCCCCACAGTGCAAAAGTGTCCTCAGATATTCAGATATCAGATGAATTGTGTTCTACTTTGTGCCCATTGCCTCTGATCCTGTCATTGGGAACCGCTGAAAGACCTTGGGAGTATTTTTTGCACCCTCCCTCCAAGTGTTTTCACAGATGGATCAGATCCTTTCTGGGCTATTTTATTTTCAGGATGAATAGTCCCAGCTGTCTCAGATGTTCTTCACAGGAGAGATGCTCTTGTTAAATCTCATGGTCCTTCACGGAATGTCTCCTGTATCTCTGTTTTACTGAGGATCCAGGCACACGACATTTCAAGTTTGGCCTAACCAGTGCTAAGGGGGAGGGATCACCACCCTGGGCATGCTGACAGTGCTCTTCTTAATGCAGCCAAGGGTACAGGCAGCTGCCTTTGACAAAAGGGCCCATTGGTGACTCAAATTCAACTTTTCAGCTGTGCAGCCTCCAGCATAGACTGTTACCTGGGGTTGTTCCCCAGGATTTTATAAATTCCCTTTTTTGAACTTCATGATGTTCCCCTAATCCCAATTCTGTATTTTTTTTTCTGGTGTATATATTTTATTATACGTTGTCACAAAACCAAACCAACCAACCAAGCAACCAACTAACCAATCAAAAATTTGTTCCAGTCTTCTTATTTCAGGTAATTCAAAGAGTTAGTGTATGTAGTTCCTTTTTCATGCAGCACATAGAAAGGATGAAATGAAAGTATGTTTAAAACATATTTTTGAATTCTTTAAAATATAAATTTCCAAACTAGAATTTGTTATTGTTTCAAGATATTCACAGTGAGTGTCCTAACAGTGATATATTTAATCATAGAGATTTTAAGAAAACTACATAACTACAGTATAGGGATCTTAAAATTGATTGTGCATAAAAGTGCCTCTATTACAACTTCTGTGATCCTTACTGCCACAGAAGAATTTTCAATATATTATACTAAAATCTGGGAAAGCTACTCCAATTATAAGTAAAAAAGCACACACAATCAAAAAAAAAAAAATTGTACCATTGAATGCAGCATAGAATGTAGGGTTTTTTTGTTAGAGAAACAGATCTTAAATTATTTATAATTATAATTAATAGGATATTAATAAATGCAAGATAGTATATTTTATGGAAGTGATAAAACCATAATAATATTCAGCCTCTTCCCAACACCATGCAATTTAATTATTACTGGAGATGATATTGTGTAGTCCAAGCTTGGTGCAAGACTTGTGCTTAAAGGCAAACAAAAGTGAAAAAAAGAACCTGTGTAAAATTTAATTTTCAATGACTTAGTAGATCAAACATTCTTTACCACTTTACAGGCTAAATAGAAACTCTAAGAAATCATAGCATAAACAAATCTTAAAAGTCTTTAAAACTTTTCTATGACATAAATTACATATATTTGAGCAGTGTTAGTCAAGAAGATTTTTTTCTTTCATACAGCTGATGTAAATCTAAACTTTTCAAACTCAAAATATTTGGGCTTCTCTTAAAAACATAGTGTCTGATAACAAATTGCTTCATCCACTAAAGAACAGTTGCCTGTCAAAGAACACACTCCCTGCAATGAAAGTTTGTAATTTTTTAATATGCTTCGTTCTTCTTCAAGCCATTTTTCCACTGAAATAATTTATTCAGTTTTGAAAGATCCACTTATGCTTACAGACATACAATTAAGGGATGGTTGCTTTGAAAATGGTGACATAGTTGGCAATTTTTTTTATGTCTTCTTTCTGAAAACAGGTACCTTTTGCCCTTAAAAGTCTGTATTGGCTTTCAGTAAATATCCACCCATTATTTACTATGATGAGAACACACAGAATAAAAAAATATTACAGGCAAAATTTCAGAGGTGTACACAAACTGCTATCCAACAAACTTAAAACTTGTTGAGTTGAAAACCCTTTGAACTTACTCCAATCTTTATGCATTAGCAGTTGAACTCACACTTATATCAGAATTTATGTGACTCAGAAATAACAAACAAAACTGAACCTTAATACTTTCCTGACCTGAATTTCAATTTATGTCTTTAAAGGTATATATGTAGACAAATTGAAGGCAAGAAAGACAAAAAAAAAGGAAAACTGTCAGGAACTCATAGCCTATGGAATAAGAGTATTGGGTAGAACAGAAATAACTTTCATTTAGTTGTGTCAAAGTCTGTAAGTGGGAATTTGGAATAATTTCTGAAGGGAGGGTGGAAATAGAATAGGGGCAAGGCAGGTACTGTGTCCGTCTAACTTGGGGGCATAGAAAGTGGGGCTTGCAGTGAACAAAAAGCATGGTTTGGAGATTGATAAACAGCACAAAAAGTATATATATCCATGACTGTGATCAATCATCCCTGGGTTGCAGTCGTTCAACCCAGCTGCAGCCATAGATTTTTGGTCTGTATAAAGGTCATGAAATATTCACATCAAAAGATGAATAAGACAAATACTTCAAAATCTGGTACTAAATTCTTGTCCCCAGCTTTCCGTTGAAATAAGAAATGATAAATATAAGGAGGGAAAAAACCTTTTGAGAAATGAATTATGTTAATAGCAAGCTGACTTAAGTAAATACATTCCAGCATAAAGTCAATTCCAATGAAATAACCCTTGACTTCTTAAGATGTTTGATCCTTTTTCTCTTCCATGAAGCTGAGGGCTTTTCCTTCTCTCAGATACCATGATAAATACCTTTGAAGCTTTGAAGTTTCTTCATATTTTCAATTGATTTTGGGGGTTTTTCTCCTGGACTTCTCTTTAGCAGAAGAAAAGAAATACTATGTTTCGTAAGTACAAAATGATGTTTTCATTTACTTGGTCTTCCAGTTAGATGCTTTAGTTGCCTAATAATTTTACTACATCTGTAAAGATAAATTACATGTTTAGAAATCAGGTTGTAGATGTGTTTATGTGAATGCCAGATCATTAATTTTTTTAAGTCCATCAGTCACTGAGGTAAAATGAAGCCGAAAAATTCTGCAGTGGACTTGGTATGACTCTATGAGAATGCACAGAAAATGTTATAATGTCTTATATAGTTAGAAAATGAATCGATAACGAAAAAGTCAGCATTCTATTTTCTGCACACAGCATATGACTCAACACAATATTTTTCTAAAATCTAAGCAAATTTTATCAGAAAATGTTATAAAAATAACATTCTGTGAACTGGTAAGGAGACTAAATGTATTCCTTTATTAAATGGAAAATGAATTCTCTACTTGTTTTCTCCTTAAATATGTATTTGATTTTTTTCATTAATAACTGTTTTTAATACAGAGGTTGTATTATTCTAAATTTCAGTTGTGTGGGATGGTTAAGCATATTTCCAGATACACATTTCCAGAAACTACATTTCCAGATCCAAAATTAAGACAAACATTAGAGGAGAAAACAGTTTCAACTTGCAATCAATCTGTTACTGCTTACAAAGTAGTTAGGTTGGGGTCATCACTGCCTTTTTGGTTCACTAAAAAATGCGAAACACTAAATACTCAGTTTAACTGCCTTTCCCTCAGAAATCCAAAATACAATATTTCTTTTCACAGAAGGATAAAATTTGGGAAAATAAAGCCACAAGAAGCTCCAAGAGTTAAGAGTGTCAAATATAACCCCTTTTGAAAAATACCAACATTATTTCTAGGAAATAAAAGTATAAAATGGAGAAAGAGATGGAGAGATTAATAAAAAAGTTTTCCTTGCTTGTGATGAATCCTGATAAAAAAAAAAAAAAAAATCAGGAAATTGGTCTATTCTGCCATGAAAATTTACACAAGAATCATTGAAGAGTTTTGTGTGTCATTCCTAAGAAGAGAAGCTGTCCTAGGTAGAATATCTATTTCCATCAAATATTTTCCTCTCAGTTTTTCTGTAAAACCTAAAAAGCTTTAAACTTTTTAGGCTGACTTATCATTGGCTATGAAGATTTAGACAAAGCGGCCTTGTTGGAATGACTGTGTAACAGAACATGTATATATTTGGAGAGCTGTGATTTCAGTTCAAATTTTCTAGATAAGAGACTATTTTTCCTGCACAGCAATTTTGCTTCTTGTATGGTGACACTCTTGTCTTTATGTAATTTTACATAACAGCTGTTATACATCCCTCTCTGCCAAAATGCACACTGACATACACTTCGATGTCAAATCAAGTCAGCCACCATTAGGGTTAGGAAACACCTACAGATAAACAGCAAGCATATATATTTTCTTATCATAACTTTATAAATTGCAACTTTTTACAGCCCTGTACTTCACTAAATAATATAAAAATCTGCAGTGACTGCACTTTAAATCATTACAGGATTTTCACACTTTGAATTCAAGAGCTTTAAAATATATAAAGATGTTTCTGCATATCTTTAAAATGCCCCAAAATAGAATTTTGTAACTTTTATTCTGAGAAAATTAAATTAAAGTGCACAGAATAATAGGGTAGTTCAATGAGAAATACTGTTCATATTATAAAATACTGAAAGCAATTTGAAAGGCTTGAATTCCAGAAAGGTTTTGTTTTTTACTCTGGAAATATATCAATGTGAAAAATTACATCTCTGTTTTGTATTTCCATTGCTTGAGCTCTTTTTGTCTAAGACAGCAGGATAAAATTGATGAAAAATAAGTTTTCACCAGCTTTGATTTTATTTTGTGTTTTGGAATATAAGAGATATATTTGTACCTTCCCAATGCGGTTTTTTTTTTTTTTTTTATGGATGCATCTGAGATATATGCTTAAAGTAATCAAACCTGCTTAAGCACGGGTATTAAAAGTGGATTGAATTCTTCCGGCTGGTGAACTGATGTCAAGCTTGCATTAATGCCTCATTCCACAGGCCTGTGAGTGGGAAGGTGACTTTCAGCACTATGTCTGAGATCAAGCTTGATGAGCAAAACCATCATTTGTTTACAAACAGTTTCACATGTGGAATATTCATTGATTGATTTGTCTTATTGCCTTCTTTTTATGTGCTCTACATTTTCAATCAGTCACTACTGAGTGTGAACAATGTCATCATGAAGATAGGACAGTACAACATCAAACACTTGACGTGTTTACAATAATGTTAATTATAATATTCAACATTTTAATTAAAAAAAAATCTGAAGACAAGGAAAAACATTCTAGATATTCATGGTGTATAAGACCTATTATTATATCATTTGAGGAAAGAGGACAAAGATTATTTTAAAAGTTAGATGTATTTTACTCCTGGTTTATCTATATTGTTCTAGAATAAACAAACCTTACTGAAGAAACAGTGTTCCATATTTCATTCAAAAGGTTTCCTTTTATGTTTTCTTATCAAATGTAGGATTAAGATAACAGTTATCACTACTGTTTATTTGGTTTGGGTTTGACGGGATTTTTTCATCCTGAAGCCCTTCAGGACTTTATGATTCACGCTATGCTTTGAATGTCACAAATAAAGGCCAAAGGATACATTAGGACATTAGTATTTCCTAGGATATAATAAGATGGCTAAAACTGCTGTTTACACTATTATTACCACCACCACCACCAGTTCTAGCAGTGCAAATAAAAAACAGCCATTCTTCATAGCCCAGAAAATATGATTTCTGTCTTAGCAAGGGAAATCATGTTGGGTGTCAGATGGAAGGTTGGGAGTGAGGTTAAAATATTATGAAAATAACACCACATGGACTCCAGATGGGAAAAAAAAAAAAAAAAAAAAAAAAAAAAAAAAAAAAAAAAAAAAAAAAAAAGAGAAGAAATCATGACTACAGCCAGGCCACTTCTCCTTCGGGGTGATGCCCAGGGTGGCTGAGGGCTCTACTCACCCTGCCCTCAACAACCTCCCAGGCTGGACCTCACCAGAGACAGCTCAAGCTTCTGAGACCATGGCAGGCTGAGGCTCTTGTTGGGGAAAGGGATGGGCGCCAGCAGCGCCATGTAGGTGTTTTTCTACTAAAATGAAAACTGTAAAGTTTATGAAGCTGTTCTGTTTTAATGTGTAATTCGGACTACTCAACTATTAAAATATTAATTGGGCTAACCATAATTCCTTAGCTCCCTGTGTTTAGCACATTCATTTTTTGAAGGTGACAAGCTCTTAAGTTTTACAATGGTGTTCCTGGAGCTGCAGGTAAAGCAGGGGAAGGAGAAATCACTGACACCAGCAAATTGTTAAAGCAAGCTGAAATCTGCACGGGCCACAATACATCCTGAGAACCTGCAGGACCAATGCAGAGCTTTCTGCCTTTTACTGAAACAACCAAAATCAGAATTGCTGAACTAAAGAAAAAACAAAAGATAGGCCCCACCCCAAAGAGTTTAGTGTCCAGGAAAAGACGGAATGACTGACAGCTCAACAGACAGATGGGAGACAAACAGAGAAATGGTCAAACTGTCTCATTCAGCAGGGCAGTAAGTGGTCCCAGTGCACCATCTGTCTATCTGTTTTCTACTCAGTTTTTGTTTTGCTTTTGTTTGTCTTGTTCTCTGTATGGAGTGGGATATGGGTCACACAAACATATATTTTGAAATGAAATATGACTAAGAACTTAGAGAAAGTCCTGGTTTAGTGCCGAGAGCTTAGGGGACAAAGCAACAGCATGCGTCCTTGAAAATTTAACAGGTGAATGGGGGAGAGTGGCATCACTAAAGGATTGGGGGCACAAAGTGACACGTTAAAGGTCAATGTGTTTAAATAGTATAAGTTTATGAGGGGAAGATAAGTGTTGAAGGACCTTGAGAAGTAGAGAAGTTATTTGTTGAATGTGACAGAAAATGGTGAGTCAGGAATGAAATGAGGAAGGTAACATTATCAAAACAGGTGCTAAGTTTACAACAGAAGTCTGATATAATTAACAGCAGGTTTAACTTACATTTTTCAAGGGATGGAATAAAGGACATAAAAAAATCTGATCCTAACAATGCCCATTTATGCTAGTTTTATCAAAAATCTTGTGCTGTACAGACTGCTTTTCTACCTACACTCACAGAGAAACAAATACCAGAGATGTTTACATTATATATATATATATATATGTAACATAAGAAAATTAACACAGAGGTTCAAATGGAATAATTAGCTAGAGGCTGGCTGACAGTACTTACACTTCCCCAAAATTAGGAGAAAAGAAGAGAAACATGAGTAAGAAAAAGTATGGCATCTCTTGTTTAAGGAAGGAGTACAATCATCTTTATTGTTAAAGCTAGGTCACAGTATCACGAGCTGCAAATTCCCTTTCCTTACTTCATCTTCCATTGTGTTGAACCCATGCACTCTGAAGACCAAAATGTGTACCTCAAATCAAAAGATTAAAAATTATATTAAATTTTAAAATGAACATACATATGAAATGTTTCTTTAGTATTCTATCACTCGGTACTATAGACAATACATATAATGTCTCATTTTTCCATGCAGATGACAGAAATATTCTTCTTACCTTTTATGCCAAAGAAAATAAATATTCATTTTATATTCATAAGCAAATGTTGAAAGAAATGTCTGGTTAAGCCATTTAAGCTATTTGAATATACAGAATATAGACTATATAGAATACCTATTTCAGAATTAAAATAATATATGTACTTGTTGACTACATTATTCTACTCCAAGTCATTGCCTGAAAATTACTCTTAATGATAACAAAAATAGCTATATTTTTGTCTCTAATTTCTCTTTGCCTGGTACATTACTATTTCTCACTGGTACCTAATACTACCAGTTTTGCATGCAATGCAGAATGAATACTAAGATGGAAGGATGGCTGTGCTATTCATTGCAAACTCCTTTCCTAACCAGCAATTTTGACCCTATTACTACAGTTGTTACAAACTAATTTTGCTAAATTGTTGTTTTTTTTTTTAAAGGGTGCCAGCTGGTCAATAGTTTAAGAATTATTCCTTTTGCTCTTTTTCCTAATAAATGTAAAACAAAGAATATTAAACCAGTGAACCAAAATCAGATTTTTTCACTTATATCACTGTAATGTGGATTAGATTATATCGTCATTAGCTCAGTTTACCAAATATTTTCACCTGTTGAATCATCCTTTGGATCATTGCTTAAAATCGTGCTCCAATTAAAAAAAAAAAAAATCAGGACTAGTTTTAGTACTCACAACCCCATTGTTAGTGAATTGTTTTATCGGACAGAATGCTTTTTTCTACCACTACTTCACGGTATAACATGACTAATTCCATCATGTAAATATTTAAAGGTGAGATATTTGGGGATTTTCTCCCTAAGGAAGTAGTACAAGTCAGTCAAAAAATATTTAGGCACCTTGGCTGTGCAACAATGACTACATTGCTAGATACAGTATTTTTATAGAAATGTTTTATTTATTTCTCATTAAATGAATTGTTTTATAGCTTTTGGGGGTTTAGTTTTGTGGTTTTAAATCACCAGGTGATTTTCATAACTGCCTAGGAAGACAAATCATCATTTTTTTAACTATTTTTTTTCATATCTATATCTTTTATATCAGTTTATATAGTCCTGTGTTTGAAAGAAAAAGAATTTTTTCTGATCCCTATAATGATTAGCAAGTTTCTTTAAGCATCAGATGTCATTATCTGCATTTGAAAACATTTATCAGTATAGAAAATATAATTTTACACCAAATAAATCTTTATGTTTTCAAAATCATCCTTTAAATTTTTATATCTAACATCACAGATCCTGCAGTATGATTCGAAAAGATAAAATAAATTCTCACTGAATATTAAATATGGGCATTGCTCCAGGAATCTTACTGTTTCCTACATTTTGTTCCCACATAAAGAGCCATATGTCAACAGCTCAATCTAATTGCAGAGTCCTTCATCTTCCTTGTAGTTTTGAACTCTGGTACCATTACAGTATAGCTATTTATTTTCAGTTTAAAGGAAAGGAAAAACAGAACTGGAGTTTGTAAGATGATGTCCACATATAGAGAATTAAAATTGTGAAAGAGTATGGTTGGTTTACCTTCGATGATTATTGAGTGCTAATCAAACCACTCTAGCACTCTCCCATCAGTAGGACAGGGTGAGAAAAAACAATGAAAATCCAATGGATCATGTTAAGAACAGGGAGATCACTTACCAATTACTATCACAGGCAAAACAGACTCAACTTAGACAAATTGATCTAATTTATTGCAAAAATAAATGCTCCAAGCCTGTCAGAGTAAAGAGGCATTTAGACAAAATAACATGCTTTAACATTTGGTCAGCCATGAGTTGGTCAGGCAGTTGGACTAGATGATCACTGTAGGTCCCTCCCAACTGAAATTATTCTATTTTCCTCTATTTCAATCTATTCTATTAATTCTATTCAATAGAGTCCTTCATGACCCATGAGTATGGGTCCTTCATGGGGTCAAAGGTCCTGCCAAGACTATGCTCCAGTGTGGCTTCCTCACAGCCTGAAGTCTTTGAAAAGAGTTTTTAAAAAAGACAGGGTGAGTGTAATTACTTGAAGTTGGAATATTTCTGATATGTGGAAGAGTTACCTACTTAACAACAGTAGGATACTAGAGAAAGTGGTGCAGATGATAGCTCACATTGTATGCTACTAGATCAGTCCTATGTTATTGTGAGCAAATTTAGTTCTATACCTCAAAATCATTATACTATCTACCTTCTGATGACAGGCAATATGCTGTACCCTTTCCCCCAGTGTGGACTTTCTGTTTGTTAACTGGCCAGTCATTTCCACAAAAAATACTCAAACCCCCAAAACAGACAAAACACCAAAAAAACAAAACACAGCAACAACATCCCTTCTCCCCACTAAAACTTCTCCAAAAGCTCAGAGAATTAGAGAAGGAAATATTTATAAATGTTCTTCTTTCACATTTAGTTGCAAATGATAATTTAAAGTTATTTGGAAGATCATAAAGATACATAGATAGAGTGGACCACTGGGACTCAACAATTAACAAGTTGTTATTTGCAGCTTTGGACTGCTCCAGTGCAAAAAAGACATTGAAATTCTGGAGAAACTTGTACAGAAGTCATCAAGACAGGTGGAGGCTGTAGCACTTGCCCTGTGAGGAGAGGCTCATGGAGGAGGTCTTGTCCCAACAGGAAAATACACAGCTTTGGGAGGGAATTGTAAGCCTGTCTGACAATACAAGGTAGTGCCAAACTCCCTCAGAAGTGTGTAACAACTAGATAAGAAGAAAGAGTCACATATTGCACTGGAAATGTATAGTATCTAAGTGTATTTTTTTCACTCTGACAGTAATCAGGCACTGGAACAGCTTGCTGTAGAGGATCTGGAATCCCATTCTCCAACATTGTACTGGAAAATACCTTGAACATCTTGGGTTCACACTGCTTCCAGGAAAGGACTGAACTGTGCAGCTTCTAAAGTTCCTGTCTAAGTTACCTGATTTTTAATACAATCATTTTGCTATCAGGAAATAGCTTAAAAAGAGCAGTTAAATGTATTTTTTTATTTTATTTTATTGATTTAGTTTTGCTATCTCCAACTCTGCATTATTTAACACCCACAGAAGCACTTTCAAGAATCAGTGTTGGCACTACAGTTATGAAGATAGCTGCAACTGCTTTTGTAATTGTATGGCATTTGTGGATTTATAGAACATCTAGAAAAGTACATTATCTCTGCTTCTATGTAGGAAGATATGTGGGCTAAAATATAACGATATTTCTTTGAAAACGGAAACTAATTTATCAGAAAAAAACCCCACAAGTTTTTCAGCACCTTTTTTCATTCTGAGGTGCTTTTCTCCACCACTTAGTTTAACAGACATGCAATAAATGTGCAGGGGAAAAAGATTAAATCAGAGAGTAACTTGACCTATATTCCTGAAGGAATTTTAATATCTGTAATCTTTTAAGTGCTTCTCATGCAGAGACCGTATTTTTTCTTAAGTGACACTTGTTACAAAGTTGAATTTAATGATTCAAATCTTCACTGCCATTTTTGCATTTGAATATTGAAAATTAAATTATGGCTATTTTGTAAAAAAAACAACAAATCACTACTATTAACATCATATGCTACATTTGTGCTCTCTATTAAGAGAAAAATCAAACATGCAAAAATTATGGATAATTTTGTTTTCTCTTAAAGTAAATGCTTTGGTACTTATTTTCTTCCTTTTTTCCCGCTGTTGAAGATGTTTATTATCAGTCTTTTTCTCCCAGTGCATTGTAGAGTGCATGCAATGAAAATTTTAGTGATTAAAAAAGTAAATACATTTTTCTAATAAAATATAAACAAATATTTTAAGGATGAGACAGCTAAAGATCTAGCAGCTTTAATTCAAACTCTAAAAGAATAGTATAGCAATTTTCACCTGAAATTATGGCTTGACCAAATAGAATATTCTGTTCCTTTACATCTTTCATTTTTTTCTGTGTTCCAGGATTTCTTGTAGTTTTTTTTTTAATGCTAGCATAGTTCTAAATCACAAACATTTTAATTTAAGATAATCAGTAGAATGATTCTTAGAATGGTCCTCTGCAGGGCAAAGATGTGGGGTTCTATGATCCTTGTGGACCCTTTGCAATTCAGGATCTTCTATGATTATGAATACCCTCAATCTTCCTTTGTTGTGAAAAAGGTTTTTGTTCCCACTACTCAGATGTGAACATGTACTTCAGGATGAAACTGATGAAAAATGGCATTATTTCTCTCTGGTGTTGTCTGTAAAGTGGTAGCTCAAATGCAAATATCTAAAGAATAAGCCCATATATGATCAGATGACCAAATACTATATCTGAATAAAATTTTAACTTTCAAGGACTTTTGGTAGGGGATCTTTCTTAATAGATCAGAAATGAAAAGTTTATAAATCAATTTAGCTCAAATCACCCAAAAGCCCAAATCAAACCACTTCTTAATTTTGAACTTATCAAAAAAACGACGGTTGAAGACTTTAGGTAATATTAACCAGAAAATTTCAGATGAACCAGTTCTTCATCTCTTTTCAAATATTCACTGATTCAAAACTTGTGTTTTAGATTGATCTGAATAATTCTCTGTGCACTGTTAATCGTATGGAATTCTCCACTGATTAAAGAGAGCTTAGATACCTAGGTGTTTTCTGCAGACACCTTGCCATGCTTTTGCATTTTGGATCCTAGTTGTGAGCCTTTACTTAGCAAATGCCTCTATGAAGGCATGAGTTCCACATATTCCTTAAGTGCCAACATTGTAAAATTAAAAAAAGAAAAAACCAACAACAAAAAAAACCCCAAAATAATAAAAAAAAAAACAAAAACAAAAAAACAAAAAAACAAACACCCCCCCCCCCCAAAAAAAAAAAAAAAAGAAAAAATTAAAAGTTTAGAAAAATTTGTCATAACTGAAAGTAGGAATTCAAAGAATCTTTTGTATTAGTTTTGCCTGTGCCCACTCATTAGCTTTATCTAGTCTTGATTTTAAAGATAGATTAAGTTCTACAATATCTTTATTTCTCTCCTTTTTGTCTATGGTTAGATAAGCTTGTTAATTACACCTTTTCAAGTCTTCCATTGTTGCTCTTCATTTAAGTCTTTCTTTCTACTTTAGAATTTAGAAAAGACATGCCTATCTATCTTACTGTATATACGAAAACTATGTATATTTAGGTTTAGCTCTTTTTTCTCTTCAGTATTTGATGTCAGCTATTCCTATGGTCAGGGAGCAGAATCTTTGGGTTGATGGCAATCTTGTTCATCTTAAACCTACAAATTACTGTTAAATGAAATAAAAAGGAAAAAATAAAAAGAAGAAACAGTAATCTGAGCCTGACTACACAATAAATAAATGTGAGTGGAATTCTTGCACACCTGACTAATTATATTTTTTTGCATGCTTGTTGGAGTTTCTAAATTCTTGAGCATTCTCAGAGCAGATATTGAGTTTTCTGGCACAATTTACTTGATAATAGTTGCTTCATTTTTATTTAACTCCAGAATTTTTTTTTTTGTCATTTTCTTCCTTACGTTCCCCTTCTGTTCGCTTATTCAGAAACATGTTCCCAGTTTTGATGTTCAGGTGTCAAGGTCTCCTCTTAACTGAGTCACTCCTTTAAAACTGATAGTCTATCACCTCTTGTATGCTATCTGTTGGTGTTTTGATGAGATGTATAAGGAAAGGGCTTACACACTAAAGCGATGTTGGGAAAGAGTCTAATTTCTTAAATAAGAGGGAGATATATTCCATTAACAGGAAAGTCTTACTGAGCTGGGAGACTAATTGAAAGTTTTTGCTAGGAAATGTAATGTGTCCTTTGCAGCAGAGATACAATTAATACACAAATTTTTTACTTGTTCCTAGGAAAATATTTTAGTGCAACACCAGTCTCTCTATCTTTAATTTGCTCCTCAGCAACGCCGTTTCTTTCAGAGAAACAGATTTGACATTTTCTCTGTCACCTCTGAGTTTTGACTTACATACATTTTATGGGAAGATTTTAAAATTTGGACTAGGACATCTACTAAGGTTGCTATTGGAATAATGCCCAGGAAAACTCATGACTGGTAATTCTGGTTGCTATAACAGCGGTAGGTTTTACTTCTGTAGAATACTTCTACTCGATACTTTATTTGTTACATATTATTGCATTATCTGAGGCTGTTGAAGTCTATTTCATTAACTCCTTTAGCAGGGACCGAATTTCTTGATGTGGTTAAACACAATCTTCTGATCTGCTGTCCTCCCAGATATATTTTGTTTACTGGTATTGGGATGTTGTTTTATTTTTTTATTTTTTTTGGGGGGTTTTTAGATATTTTCATTTTCCTCAGGGGTGTAAGAATTGAAATGAAGAGGAGAAGGGAGGTCTCCTCTGTTTCACCTTATCCTCTGACAATAGGGGAACTCCCTTAGTGAAGGTCTTCATTTGTAAGCAACTCTTAAGCAATTTTATTTTGAACAAGTCCCTACATTTTCTCCAAAAATCTAACAGCAGCTAATAATAAAGTATTCTTTCTACAGTTTGCATTACTTCATTAAATTGTCCTAGATTCTTCATTGTTGCATATCCTACTGAAGTCTGAGCCTCTCTCACACAGTGTTTGTGCTAAGAGAAACTTGCCATAACTCGTATTGAGACAATATTTTGAACACTACAAATGTAAAATACCAGTCTAGGCCCAATTCTGGAGAAAGGATGGGGAATTTAGCTATATGAGTTGCTGAAGAGAGATTCCTCTGGTTTTCATGCACTCATTTGTCTATAAATACACAGACCTCTTTGTTTTCAACTTGTCTTCAGTTAATACCCAAAGACAATGTAAGAGGTAAGTTCATAATGTGACATCAGGAGCTTTGCTTTCCTCTTGTAGATTTTGTCTGGCATTCATACTTAATCTTACCACCAAATACAGTCCCTATTCAGAATCATGGAGCTGAGTAACTCAGAATATTTTGTCTGTCAGTATTTGTGATTCTAGCTTGCAATGTAATAATGGAACTGTCCTTACCATTTGGCATTTGAAAATATGCCTGCTTAATTTGAAATGCTTATATGCTTCGGTTTACTACTGAAAATGCATTTTCAATATAAGAAGAAATAGAGAGAGAGAAAGTGTAGAAAAGTCTGTAGGTAACTACTACTGATAGGCTGAGATCCATTATCCAATCTCTTTTCCGCTGTGGTTGAATACAATTTGGCAATACAGGTCCAAAACATATTTCTTTTATTGTTAGTTTGTTGTGGGGCATGGGATTGTTTTTTATTTATTTTTGGAAACACTTTTTTCACCCTGAGATTTATGGAACTACTAGTGATGGCTATGTCTGTGATTAAAATTTTGATATCAATGTTGACAATACTTTGAGGAATGTCATAAGCACATTTTTTTCTTGAAAAAATGTATAGGCTAGGTAAAAATTCAATGTATTTTAGATTCATTTCAACTCATCTCCTTATTGTTTAACATTATTAATTCATTCAACATGGTGAGAGCTAGACATATCTTTTAGGTAATTTGATTATTTGATGTTTGAAACAGTCCTATTCCTTACTAGTACTTTTAAACTCCTCTTGAACTTAGCATAGAGAAGTTAAATCCTTGTTTCATTAATATTTAAGGCAGACTAAATGGAAAGAAATGCTTATGAAGTCCAGACATCTTTGTCACTGATATAATAGTACAGAGAGACAATTTTCTTCATAAGAACAGGAAGATAGTTCTGTCTGTTCCATGTTGGATCATTTATCTCTGTTACGCTGATGAATTCATTTTAGTGACAATGCTTTGCCTGAATAATGAAAAGCTGGATAAGATAGTCTGATGGTCAAGATGGAATACTTAAATTTTCTCCAATTACAGGAAAGCTTATTTTCAAGATTCACAGTTCAGGCAATTCACCTCATTTTTCTTTCTGTTTCTTTCTTTTTCTCTATATGTTCTATCTCTTTCACCATGATCCTAGAGAATCCATTATCATAATGTTCATAGACGTTGGTTTACTGTTTTGTTAAATGAGCTCACCCTCATCAATTACTATTTTTACCTATGTTATCAGAAATTCTTGAAAAACTGGTATTTTGCTATAGCTTTGATATACATGATTTTGTCAGTGCTACCCAGTTTATCAGTACACTACAGAGTCGAATTTGATGACTTTTTTTCTTGAAGTTAACACTTCAGTAGAAGTGCTAACCATTTGATTTAATGGGATGATAAATAGATTTATATAGTCAATGAGTGTTTAATTCTAGAAGACACAATTGGGTTATATAATTTGACTTGCTGATTAACAAAGACTGTAGAATTGGATACTTTTAGACCTGTGTTAAACACATGATTTATGTATAACTGAAACATTTCCAAAGAAGGACATCTATTCATAAATTAAAGGTGTCAAGAGATTGGCTGTAACTTGAGTAAAAGCTAAATTAGCAACTCAATTAAATGCTTGCTTCTAAGTGAATTTGTCTGACTTTTATTTTGTTATATTTTTCTCTCATAGATTCCAGACCCTTCCTCAGATTTGTCCAACTGTTAAGGTATTGAGCGCTATGTTATTTTTCCATATATCAAATTATTTGAATTGCTAAAATTAAATACATAGAATAAAGCAGGCCAGATAATGACATTAGGATAAAAATTCATGAAGTATCTATCACAACTCACTATTTCCATTAATTTTCTGCTTGTGGGAAATTATTTTAAAAATTATTTTTGAAAAGTTTTATTTTTCAATTTTTAAATGCATTATCTGCTTGCTGGTACAAATGGTTTGCTTTGTAAGCCTTGTAGCATTTTTCTGTGTAGATTTACATAGTCTTAGCCTGCTCAGTAATGACAGTAAGAGTCTGTCTTTCCTGATGTGGTAGTTCTCCTCCCTCAAACTAAATTTTACATAATTTTAATTAAAATAATTCATCAATCTAAAGAAAAATCTGTTAATATGTATAAAGGGGACACCAATAACTGAAGACTCTCAAATGAAAGAGAAAGCTCTTTGCAGAGTAAGAAGATGGAAGGAAGAGTGATTTACAGGCGTTGATATTCTTCTTGCAATGTTGAAACAATAGTGCTGCTAGTGGGATTGAAATGTCCAAACTGAAAGATTTCACAAATCTTAGAACAAATCGCAGTTAGCAGGAACTGCCTAACTAAATGAAATCAACCGTAGAAAATCAGTGACAAAGTTGTTTTTGAAAACAAATAAAAAATATGTTCATTCAACCCAACCACCAGAAACTGAACGTACTTTGTATACGATTATCCCCAAGTTTTCAATTTTAAATTGAAGTATTTCTTCAAAATAAAATAAAACTTCTTCTGAATTTATTTTAACAAACACATAGATATTATAGACTTCTACCTACTTCAACTTGATTTTTTTTCTTGTCTCTGTATTAAAAAATGTATATAGTTCATATAGAATGTGAGTTATTAATAGAATGACATCCTGAAAAAAAAAAAAAAAAAAAAAGATAGACACAAAATTCTATTAAAATCTGGATTTAGGAAAAGAGAGCTAAACTATGGCTCTTGCTCTAGGCTACTGCAGAGTACTCATGGGGTCAACAGGATGATTCAGATCCTCAGAGAGGCATGTGCTCTGGCACAGCTGACCCTAACAGTAATTTCGTTTTGAATAATTCTGTTTTGGTATAGCTGGTGTTCTCTCTCACTGCTGACACTTATAGAGAAAGGAATTTGAACATATGATTGGCTGTGAGCAACGTGCTGGCCAACTTTTAACCTAATTGACTGAGTAGTGACAGCCTGTGCTTAATAGGCTTCTTAGGGTGTCCCAACCTCTGAACTGATCATCAGAGGCATTTTAAATAACATATTAATAAATTTCCATGTTTGCTGTGTTTAGGAAGATAAATGCGTTCTGGATATTTGTCAAATAATATTACACAAAGATGAAATTTTCTCTTGTGGAATGGTTGCATTGATTGCTTTGAACAGCAATTTTTTTCTTAAGCAGTTAATAAAACCTTCAGACAGACACCTAGAAAGCTGTCATTAAAGTTTCAGTATAATTACAGATAGATGTTCAGAATTCTCTTCTAACTTCATCTTTCCTTCTCATCTCTGGATAAAATCCACTTATAGTCTGAGATTTTAAAAGCTAGTATTTCTCTTTTCCTTTAGCCTAATTAATTTAGATTAACCAGTTCTCCAGGAATTGTTTCTATAGCAGATAGATTGTTTAAAAACCTATTTCACTGGATAATGTAAAGTAATCTCTACCTTTTTTCTAGTGTGCAAAATAGCCCTAAAATTGAAACTCGTTAAGATCTCATGTTCTCAACTTCCTGTTGCTGTGTGCTATAACCACTGGCTTCATCTATCTCATCCTTAGAAACCACCCCCTGTCTTTCAAGACATCATCATCAACCCCCAGATTGGGTTGTAGACATTTGGGTAAGTCACGTATTTGTAGCTTCCCCCTATGAATGTTAAGTAATTTCTTTCACCATTTCTTTTTTTTGGGCTGTAATCACAATCTCTAGCACAAGTTTATGTCTTTTTGGTGCCACTAAAATCTACAGATAGAATTCTTGGCCTTCATATGAAAAGTTTTAATAAATATTACTTATTTCTATGATACATTTTCTTTAAATGAAATTAGCATTAAACTAAACCATAGTTTTATCTTGCCCAGGCGGCTCCTATACATTTTTTATTTGCATCATTTGAATAAGTGTTATTCACGAAATAAGTTTTATTACTATCATTCAGAAGTTTGTTTTAGCAACATTTGGACTGAAAATACTTTCAGACTGTCATCTTAGAGCTGAAAAAAGTATATTCTCAAAATCTTAAGAACATAATAGAGGACTGAATAGCGTTTCATTTGCAGTGATAAATTGCTTTCTTGTTTTTCTCACAGAAAATTTCTTGCTGTTTAAGCAGTTTAGGGGAAAGTAAGATAGATGATAACATAATGGTGGTTATATACTTTTAGCTTGCATTTTGCTCACATATTAAAATACATACAAACCCAGTGATGTCTAAAACAAATCTTAAGAAAATATCCAGAGTGTAACTCAGGCAAGGGTAAACTGGAGGTACAAAAGCAAAACTTGGATGTTTTACCTTGTGAACAAGTGGACAACTTGTTCAGCTGCAAATCAATGTATATTGATTTTGATAAGGTTTGAGCATGGCATAGCTCATACATAGCTCTGTACCCTGATCCCTGAATTGGTTATGTCTTCATGCTCATTTGCATAAAGTCTACTGTACTGTTTGTCACAAGCTTAATTTTCCTATTCATGTACCCTACAGCAAATAATCTTATGCTGCTCCTCATAGAGAGTGATTTGAATATAGGGTAGTATGGGTTTAAGCCTAAAAATGCTTCTGTCTTCACCAGAAATATATGGAGTGGGTTTTATTCTTGCTGCTGTTTTGTTCTTTTGTATTTTTTTCTGGGTGCTTCTTTTTATTTCTTTGCAGTTGAACCATCATTCATCACCTTTGACATCACTGACAGGCATTTTGCTTGTCAGTCTCAACAAATTAAATACACTGTCTCTATCTGCCAACGTGCATTTACAAAAGGTCAGTATAGAAAATGATATCAGTTCCTTAGATGCCCCTTCTAGGATTGTCATGATAAAAACAACTCTCAACTTATTGATATCTTATGCTCAATAATCATATTTTAAAGTAATTTTATTATATGCCTCATCAAGATGCTGCTTCATTTCTTACTGCATAATTTTGACAGAACTGCTTTGAAAATCAATGCCTCAGAGCTGTGTTTGGATTTACTGCTGAATCCAATTACAGTGTATTATCATAAAAAGCATCAAAGTGAAATTTATTGATGGTGCTTGTTTAGTGAATGTACAACTGTTAACTCTAAATATAAATATTTTAATGGCATGATTTCTCACCATAACAAAAGAGCAAAGAGAATGAAACTCTGTATTCTGGCACAACAAACAACTTACTTTCAGATATAAACAAAGACTTTAGAAGCACTGTGTTATACATAAGTTTACCCTTACCTGGCTGCAATTACAGGCAGAAATACAAGCTTTTAAAATGTTCTTTTTCTTTTCTTTTCTTTTCTTTTCTTTTCTTTTCTTTTCTTTTCTTTTCTTTTCTTTTCTTTTCTTTTCTTTTCTTTTCTTTTCTTTTCTTTTCTTTTCTTTTCTTTTCTTTTCTTTTTTCTTTTCTATTTTTGTTATTGATGTTACATAAATAATAGACAACAAGTATATGTTATTATTTATACCACTGTAAAATTACTAGTTGAAATTTATGGGTTCAAGAGCACTTGAAGCAATGTAATTTGCCTGTACAACATCCCACATGACACTGCTATGTTTCCGCCTCAGACAGTCATCAATCTAATTGCTATTCCAAACTAAAAACTGGCATAAAAACATCAGTCATTTTGTACATTAAGAAATTTGGCTAGTGAATATCTTTTAATCTACTTCTGAGGTGTCTCAGTAGTCTGTGCTAGACTATCTTTGATTCTGTGGATCTTTGCAAAATGACAAATTATAATCTCTTCATAAGGTTACACAAAAAGAAACTCTATAGAGTTTCCATGTCATCATTAGAAGGCATGAAGAAACTTGCACACATGGGCATTAGAAAAACCTGAGACTTTAGACAATAATAGCAAACAGGAAAAGGAGAACAAAAAAATCAAATACAATATTTAAGTTGCAGAATAATATAATAATATTTCATTACTTTTAGCATCTATATGAGGTATTTCTTTGTAGGAGTCTTATAATTACTGCTTTTTTTTGTTGGTTTTTGTTTTTTTTTTTTTTTACTTTCTCATAGCAAGAACACTGGCATGTTATACCATACTTTTAAAGGAAAAATTAAAGTGTATTAATTTATATTAATAACACCACAGTTTATTTTGATTTTTTATTGTTCATACTTTTTTGCAAACAAAATTGATTTGATATGTTATCAAATTAACAGAGTTTAATGAATCCTTTGATGACTAGATTATTTCTTAATTCTACTCAAATATATGTTCATTTCAAAGTTACAATTTCTATATTCTGTTTTCGCTTGTTAAGATATTTTTATTTGTTGTTCTGTTTCTCAGCTGCTGAATTTATTACTTAGGGTCACTTTTTAAGATCCTTTGTACTTCTAGTTTCTTTAGATGGAGATACGAAATAAATTTCTACTCCAAAATCCTTTTAAACTGGCTGAAAAATTTAAAATTATGTATGTGCACTTATGTAAACAAAAAAATTGAACAGTCAGAAGAGATCACTTAAAGCAAAAACAAGTAACTCACATTGTGATTGCATACTTTTAAAAATAGGCATGAATTTGGATTAATTTTTTTCTAGCACTGAAAAAACTTTTTTTCTTTAAGAGTCACTTTTTTTGCTACAAAAATGAAGAGTTCTCTAGAGTACTGAGGTAGAGCAATCATGTAATCCAATATTTAGGGTTATAAATCTCTTGCTGAACAGTGAAGTACATACACAAGAATATTTTTCTGCTTTGAAACTTCCTGCTTAAAGGTCTAAATTAGTATAAACTAGTAATTTTCCAAAGTTAATACATTTTATCATGTCTTTTGAATGATTTACACAAGCAATGTTTACCTCTTTGTAAGTTACCAAGAATTTCTGAATTCAAACATAGCTTGTCTGCTGCCTGCCTATAGATATTAAAGTATTAAACTAAATCTCCCCTTATGTGCAATAGCTTTAGCTTGCTACATGCTATTTCTCCTAGGAGAATATATTGATTAAAGAAGAAAAGCCAAATATTGGAAATCAGGAGTGAAATAGCACTTCTAAATTAAAATAATATATAACTGCATTGTTATTTCTATATAAGTACATATTTTTATATATTTTTATATAACTACATTGCTATTTCTTTAGCAAAATCAGCATTCAGAGAATTTGAGCATGTGACTAAATTGGCAGTGACTTCAAAAACTTCTAAAAGTCTCAAACACAAATAATTTAAGTCCTCAGTGTACTTTCTACTTTCTGCAGGAGCCTAAATCCACATCCATAACAAATAGAAAATTTTTTTCAGTCATCTGCTGAGATTTAGCAAATTAAAACAATGCCCACCAAGCAGTAATTATTCCTTAAAACTGCACTGCAAAACAATTGCACATCACAAACATTATTGCTTCCTTTGCAGTGTCACACTACAATAACCACTCAATGCACATATCACAGATCAAAACGCTTTATCCTCTCCTTAGTTCCCCAAAACATAATCATAAATCTCGGTCCTGACGTCAGAAAATACTAATTCTTAGTGGTATTTAGTGGTAGATCAGACCTGATAATTCATACAAATCATATTAAAAAGTACAAAAGTGAAAGAGGTCCAAAGTTACAAAAGTGTGGCAGCTCAGATTTTGAATAATGATCACTGAAAGTACTCATCACCTTTGCAAGGCTCTGCTTTTATTTTCACACCAATGAAAGCAGAGGAAGCTGCTTTAATTTTAAATAACTAAGATCAATGACCTTCCTCTCTCTCTTTTTTTTTTCTCCAAGGTTCATCTATTTATAGGTGGCTCTAGTGATTAGAAAAAATATTATGTGTACAGTTGCAAGCTGTGATAAGTACTATTAAAGTATTCCCATGTGGAAGAAAAGGCAGAAAATACAGTAGAAGGTTTCATGGGCAAAATTGTATTAATCATTAAAGAAGAAATTATATATAATATAGGAAGGACTTATATAGGACAACAATTAAAATTGCAATATTAAATTCAATTTTATAAAATGTAGGAAGATGCATTTAGGGAATAGTATTATAGTATTACATAGTATTATATATTATATAGTATTATAGTATAGTATTATAGGGAATAGTATAATAGAATTCTTACACAGGTGGTTCTTGGATAGTTTCAATATTCAATAAAATAAATAAGTCTTTGGGGCATAATATTTAACCAACTAATGTTTAAGAAAGACTTCAACGAGGTGGGAGTTATTTCTACAGACCTTGTCACTTCAAAGGTCAGCATGTCTGAAAACCCATCAAACTATTCTACTAGAAATTTTGTGAAGATGCCATATTCCTCTACTAAGAAACATTATAATTTTGTAAAAGTTTAGAAAGACCTCAGCATAGTAACCCACGAGTAAGTTTGAATAACTCTAAGGTGAAATTGTAACATGTCTGTGGAAAAGGAAAATGTGGGTCAATGTTCTATCACTGGAATTATTATTACAGAGAAAATTATAAAGTCATGTGAGTAAGTTCAGTGAGATTTCATCTTCCAGAAAGACTGCAATTCTACATCTGCAGAGGCTGAGTTGGAAGACATAACAATGCTGGATTTTTTATCATTTCAATTAAATACTTTTCTCACAATGTTTTCAAACTGAACATTTAATGGGAAAATTTCCAATTCATACATATTTTGCAATTGATGGAAAACCAGAAACGAGTTTCATACTATGTTTTCTATACCAGTCTATTTGTATAATAATTGCCCAGACTGGTCTAATTGAATTTTAAGTATTGATAATCTTATGGGGGTTTCCTTTATCACAAAACCCCAATGCATACTTCATTGTATACTGCACTATATGTGGTCCACTAGACTATAATACGTATAGTATATAGCATGCTATAAGACAAAAAAATCTATTGCAAAGGTGCAGAGCTAAGACTTTCTCATCTTGTGATGTGTGCTAGAACTAAAGTCTGTGAACTGAGAGGTGTGCTGGTGTGACAGACAAACTGCCTCTGTACAAGCCACTTTAGGAATAGCAAAAATGTGCTCATAATGATGTGGAGGAAAATGTTTATTAGTAAAACTCTATGTGATAGTACAGGGAAAAGGCAAAAAAAAAGGTACTCATATTTTGCCCAATATCAGTGAAAGGACAGTGTCAGAAAACTATTTATTCAGCTACTACTCATGAAGAACAATACTGAAATGTTTGCAGAAATATTTGCTGTCTTGACTTACTGCACAGATCCTGAGGTTTGTGTATAGGTATAGATCTCCTTGAAAATATA
This sequence comes from Sturnus vulgaris, assembly GCF_052056855.1. Lineage (NCBI taxonomy): Eukaryota > Metazoa > Chordata > Aves > Passeriformes > Sturnidae > Sturnus > Sturnus vulgaris. Next base: position 88,000,009 of record NC_142245.1, on the reverse strand, counting down.
TTCTTAAACATATTTTTTTATGCACAGCTTTTTTGAATTGTAAAGTGTCTGTTCTCAAACAGGAACAACAAGATATCGCTAGAAACTTGTAGTACAATCTTGTGCCACACTACTTGTTAGATTGTGACTCTTAAAGCCTTTATGTCTATCCTGTCACTAACAATAGTTAAGTTCAGTATTTTTTAATATGGCAGGAGAAAATATAAAATAAAATATAATTTTACCTATTATTAGTTCTCAACATCCTCTTTATCACTTTGCATAGATTGACATACAAAGCATTTACTTCATTCTGCAGACTCAGCAAGGTGTAGGAGTCCAGAGAATGTACAGAAACAGGAATCTCTCATATAAGGATGCACCCTTTGGGTTCCATCTACTTTTAGCACATAGAATAAAGCTGAAGATATCTTGTATTATGAGAAACCTGTGCTTCAGGAATTTGTGTCCTTAGCATTTTATCCAAAGAACACCATTGGATGCTGCCTGGAATTTTTCACTATATACCAGTCAACGGGTAGCAATTCAGGTACCAAAAAATCTGTGGTTGTGACTGATTTCACAAGAGACTAAATGACAATTCTGATAAATTCAGGGGTGCCTTAGTAATGTCCAGAACATATGATGATATGCGCTTTAGAACACATTTTGTCTAACTTAGAATGATCAAGTGAGACATCCCCCAGTGTCTTGCACATTAGGGCTGTTTAGGACATTGTGGTAACAATGTCTCAGGGAGTAAATATTGAACTTGAAACACAGATGTATCTGTTACTGCTACTTTAGTAACAAATATATTTACTACTCATCTTTGCTGAAACAATTTCAAAACTGTACGTGACAATTGAAATCTCCACAGAGTAGAAATGAGCAGATATAATTTGGTTCTGGCTCAACCTTTCTCTAAAATGTGCTAAGAGGTCATATCTGAGAATTGCCTGTCAACAAGGACACCAATTTCAAAAAAGTTTTGGGGTGACTTAATATTTGCTGCTTTCAGTAGATTAATAAAACTGTGTGTGGCAGCGAGATTTTGCAAATCAAACACCTCTGGAGTGTTTTAATGATCAACTTTTCCATCTCTGGAAGTGTTGGATGGGACTTCCAGCAACCTGATGTAATGGGAGATTTACCTTCCAATGGCAGGGGATTTGGAACTTAATGATCTTTAAGGTTTATTAGAACCCAAACCTATGTGGTTCTATGATTCAATGTTCTATGAACTTGAGTTCAATAAAAAGAAAGTAATGGGAAAATCTAAATATTCTTGGAGTATTTTTTCTTTAATTTGGTGAATCTCTGAATTGAACCACTTTAATTTAGCTTGAATCATGCACAAGAACTGATGCATTGACAATGAAAACTCTTAGATATTCTAAAAAAAAAAATGGCTAATGAAGAATACTCCAACGATACACCAAAAAAGGGACCTAAATGGTTAACTGCTTATGACATCATTCTCAGTTCTAAAAGCCTAGTTTATTTTAATTTAATTCCACAAAAGTTTGTGCATAATACTGTACTGCTATTATTTATTTATTGATGTGGTTTTTATCTATTAAGAAATTTAATGGCTATTAAGTTTGATTGTTTCTTTAAAAGGGAAATCTAGGTATGTACAAATAAATAAAGGGGTTTATGCTGCAGTATTTATGATACAGAAAAAAACTTCCTCAGCACCTAAACCATCATTTCAATTATTTTTAATACTGCTATCTTGATATATGTTTGAGAAGCTTCAGAACAGAGATACATCAAATTGCTCAGTGTATGCATAGCTAGGTCAAAGACCAAAGTTCCAAGCTAACACAGTGTCATGATCAGTTTTTAACCCAAGGTCTGTTTATGTCTCAGCTGGTCTGTGTTTAAACAAAGGAATTACAAGCAAGTTGCAGACTATTCCTGTTGTTGTCAGTACTGTAAAAAGAGCTGCCAAATATTTCCGTACACTGTTGCACAGTAATTGGTATTCAACTGTCATTCTTCACCTAATGGGGCTGAATAAACTCTTGATGTCATTCAAATTATAAGCTTTTGTAATAGAGCCAGCTATAAGGCCAAAGAGTGATGTGGAAAGAAACTGGAAAGAAAGGAGGCTGATGCAAGTAAAATTTTCAACTAACCTTTGTAAAACTTTAATTTTCAATTCCATCTCAAAGCCACAGGAAGCTATTTTTCAGAGTACTCCTACCATTATTTTAAAGCTCCACAGATCCCATGGTTTTACACAACTTAAGTAATTTTTCCCCAGTTTTTTTAAGTGATATGTATTGTTGTAGTTTAGGAATGGTGTTCCCCAGTTTAGTGTTCTGACTGGAACACTCTGTGCTGCTTGCTCACTCCTTACTCGTCCTTCTCCTCCTCCTCCTCCACCAGCACAGGGCTGGAGAGAATGGGAGGTACAAAAGGTAAAGATCTTGAATTTTTAATGCATTGACATGGATTGAGATAACAACAATTTATTGGAAACAGCAACACGATGAGAAAACAAACAGTAACAGTAGCAATATTAATAATAGAATGTGCAAGAAACAAACAATTCACACGTGTGTAGTCACCCCCAACAATACCCCACTGCACCGTCATGAATACTGGAAAGAGCTGGCTAATAGATGTCCAAGGGTAAGTGGGAAGCAGAGGAATGGGAAGTATTACTTATGAGTGGGAAGCAGAAGCAAAATAAATCACTGAACCAGAAGCTTAGGTTAGTACATTCCAGTTGTAAAATAAAGAGCTTTATGCAGGTTTACCAAGTCTGGCATGTTCCTCACTCTCAAGAAGCAGAAAGTTTTGAAATTCATCATCATGACTGTGACTCAAGTCCTAGATATTGAGCAGGGCATTCAGCTCTAACAGGGTGAGACTGACTAGGGGAACTGCTTCCTTGAATATGTTTATCCTGCACCTTCCTATTTCTATGCTTAAATGAATGTAAAAGTCTGAAAACAGTATACATGCTGCAAGCTAACTATGAAGTATGCAGAAATGACTGAAGAGGAACAAGAGGTATGCATGTTAAACCTTTTGTCAGGTAAAATATATTTTCTACTTAAATGACAATTTTTCACATTACTTTTTGTTCTTTACAACTATGGCAGGTAGATCAAGATATGATAATCCTGTGACAAAATCCATATTTATTTATTAATTTACATTGCACTAAGTCAAACACTTGTAAAATAGCTTAGTTGTCTTGGATGTTTTACTTTCATATGTTCATTTTTGCAAAGCCTGTATGTTAAAATGCATTGATGGAGAGAGATGTATCCGAACTCTGAAAACTGAGAGGATACATGAGGACATACTTTCATGAATATGAAACTTTGTGCTTATCATGGTTTAACCCCAGCCATCAGCTAAGCATCATGCAACCACTTTCTGACTCCCTCACTAAAGGGAAGGGGAAGAGAATCAGAAGAGCAAAAAGTGAGAAAATGTGTGGGTTGAGACAAAGACAGCTAAACAGGGAAAGCAAAAGCTGCACCTGCAAGCAAAGCAAAACAAGGAATTAACTCACTGTCTCCAACTGACAGACAGGTATTCAGCCATCACCAGTAGAGCAGGGCTCCATCACATGTAACAGTCTTGGAAAGAAAAACACCATCACGTCATGTGTACCCACTTCCTTCTTCTATCTCCAGCTTTATACACTGAACATTATACCATATAATGTGGAATTGGGGGTGAATAATATTCTGGTAATGGCTGGGGTAGAGTTAATTTTCTCCACAGTAGCTGCTATGTTTTCAGCCGTGTTTTGGATTTGTGCTAAAAACAAGATTGACAATATAGACATATTTTTGTTATTTCTGAGCAGGGCTTACACAGAGCCAAGGTCCTTTCTGTTTCTCCTACTGCCATGCTGGCAAGGAGTCTGGGTGCACACAAGGAGTTGGGAGGGAACACAGCCATAACAGCTGATTCCAAGTGGCTAAAGAGATAATCCCATAATACATAGTGCCATCCTTACTTTGTAAAACTGGGGTAAGCAGAAAAGGGAAAACATTTGGAATGAAGGCTTTGTTTTCCAAGAAAACTGTGTGATGAAGGCCTATTTTCCTGGAGGTGGTTGAATACCTGCCTGTCCATGGGAAGGAGTGAATGAATTCCTTGCTTTGTTTTGTTTGCATGCACAGCTTTTGCTTTTCCTATTAAAATGTCTTTATCTCAACCCACCAATTTTCTCATTTTTACTCTTCCAATTCTCTTCCCATCCTGCTGGTGGGAGAATGAGTAAGGAGTTACGTGGCACTTATTTACCAGTTGAGATTAAATCATGACAGTGTCTAAATAATAATCTAGGATTTGTTTTATTTTTTCTTTGTATTACTATAATATCCTTTATGTATACTGCCTGCTAGATGTCCTCTGAGAATGTATAAAGGCATGCATAACCACACAGTAGCAGATGCCCTATGTATTAAATCACTACTGTCTAATTTTACAAGAGCTTACAAGCCAAAATAACAAAACTTGAAAGGAAAATGAAGAACATTAAGTGATATACATTTTTTTTATTAGTCCAAATGTTTATGTCCAGTAACTCAAATCTTTATGGCCGCACTGACAGTGAGATTCAAAACCAGTAATATGCAGAGAAGTTGGAAGGGGAGCAGAGCTGAACATAAGGGCATCAGCAGAGCCTGGCCATCCATATTTTGATTCTTGTTTGTTTTAATTGTTTCTTGAAATGTTACCTGGTTCCCCATAACATTCCTCTCACTGATAAAGAATTAATGAAAAAAACATAACCCCTTACTGAGAACATGTTAATACAATATAATTTTCCTAGGGCTACAGTCCAATTAATTATATTTTAATATAATCCTAATCTAGCAATGAATCATTTATCTCTGACTTTCATGTAAAGTAAAGTTCTCTACAAGATCAGGGCCATAAATTTTGATGCCACACTAATACCCTTAAAATATAGGAAATCTGTTTTATTTTATTCAGTGGTCTGTACAATGAAACAAAACCATTTCCTAGAGAGAAAGAGATTGTTTTTAAGTGAGTATCATCAAATTGATAATTTGTATTTTCATATAATCTCACTAACCTTGCCTTTCTGAATTATGTTGATGAACAATTTTTATTGTGAACAAAAACACTTTACAAGTATGAGTGGGGCAACCCTGAATGTACGGACAGACTGGGGAATGAGACGCTGGAAAGCCTCAGAAGGGGACCAGGGGATACTGGCTTAAGGAAAGCTGAACATGAGTCAGCAGTGCCCTGGCAGCCAGGAGAGCCAACCCTGTCCTGGGGGCATCAGGCACAGCATCACAGCCGGGCAAGGGAGGGGATTGTCCTGCTCTGCCCTGAGCTGGGGCAGCCTCACCTCCAGTGCTGGGGGCAGTTCTGGGTACCAGAATATAAGACAAATATTAAACCATTAGAGATCATCCAAAAGAGGGCAACAAAGATGGTGAAAAGCCTTGAAGGGAAGCCGTGTTGAGGTCACTTGGTCTGTTCAGCCTGGAGAAGGGAGATATTGCAGTTACAACTCCCTTGTGAGGGAAAAGGAAGGGACAGACACTGATCTCTTCTCTCTGGTGACCAGTGACAGGACCTGAGGGAATGGCCTGAAGTTGTGTCAGGGGAGGTTTAGGTTGTATATCAGGAAAAGGTTCTTCATTCAGAGGCTGGTTGACACTGGAAGAGGCTCCCAGAGAAGTGGTCACAGCACCAGCCTGACAGAGTTCAAGAAGCATTTGAACAATGGTCTCAGTCACATTATAGGACTCTTGGGGGTGGACTTGTGCAGGGCAGGGAATTGGACCTGATGATCCTTGTAGGTCTCTTCCAACTCAGAATATTCTGTGATATACCATTTTAAAGACCAAAATAATTGCTTATAAACTAACACAAACAATAGACAATGAGGAGCGACAGGTTAAGCATTAATAAATTCACTGCTCATGGTAGGATACCTAGTAAGTCTCTGTTCTTCAATCCCTCACCAAGAAGATGAATAAGGGATGACTGCTGTTGCTTATGGAATTGTACTGCTCCTTTTATTTTGCCAAGTTGCTATTTTTCAATTCCTTGTTTTTACCGTTTTGATTTTTTACCGTTTCATATCAGTGTTTTCCCTCCTGAATCCTTGATCTACTAACTACCCAGTCTCAATGGTCTTCTCTCTGTCTGAAATTTTACCTTTCTTACCTTGAATGACTTACAGCTTATGCACTTTCTGATGGCTCCTTCCTACTGCTTAGCAGTTTTCTCAGAAACCTAAGCCAAGGTTGCACAGCTGTTCTCTATTAAACCCAGGCTTTGTATCACAGCCAAGTGAATCCCTGGGAGGAGGGTTATATACAGGTTACACCTATGCTGGTTTATTTGACTGGGTCAGGGACCATCACAAGGTACTGAAAGACAAAAAATCTGTGTCATTAAATTACTGCCACACTTAGCAGTTTGGTCAGGGACAACTAGTACTCCCCAGGTGATGCCTGGGCATGTTTTGAGGGATAGTATTGCACAGTAATTCTTAACATCACATAGTTTTGACATGCCTTCCTAGTAGTGAGGTGTGAGATTTTAATAATGCAAACTCCAACACCAAAGAGAAAATACAGGCATGTATAATTATTTGCTGGTAGTGTTCCCAGGTGGCCAAGAAGGCCAGTGGCATCCTGGCTTGTATTAGGAATAATGTGGCCAGCAGGAAGTCATTCTTCCCTTGTACTCAGGTCTGGTGAGGCTGTGCCTTGAGTGCTGTGTCCAGTTCTGGGCCCCCCAATTTAAGCATTTAGAGATGCTTGGACACATCCAGAGAAGGGCAACAAGGCTGGTGAAGGGGTCTAGAACACAAGACCTTTGAGAAGTGGCTGAGGGAGCTGGGGTTGTTTAGCCAGGAGAAAAGGAGACTCAGGGGAGACCTTATCCCTCTCTACAGCTCCCTGAAAGAGGCTGTAGCCGGGTGGGGAGGTCAGTGTCTTCTCCGAGGCCACCAGCGACAGGACAAGAGGACACAGTCTTAAGTCGCACCAGGGGAAGTTTAGGCTAGACATCAGAAGAAACAATTCTTTACAGGAAGTATGGACAGGCATTGGAATGGGCTGCCCAGGGAAATGGAGTCACTATCCCTGGAGGTGTTTAAAAACAAACTGGATGTGGCACTCAGTCCCATGGTTTAGTTAATAAGCTAGTGCTAAGCCATATATTGGACTTGATGATCTCCAAGTTCTTTTCCAACCTAGTTGATTCTGTGATTCTGTGATTAATGCAGACTTAGACTATCATATCACCAATCTGATATCAGCAACAATGTGAAAGAAGAAAGAGGCATACAAACTAAAATCAGAATTATACTATCCATGATACTGGCTATATTTCTATTATGATGTGACACTTTCAGGAGATTTGGGGAGTGAGAATACTTGATTGTCCAAAATAAGCAATCTCCCTACAATTCGATAGCAAAATCCACAGAGCTGTGAGAAAGAATGACGACAAGTTTATTTTAAACCCTATATGATTTTTTTCCCCTGAACAAATATGCAGGAACAGGAATGCATGCACGCATGAAACAGAATATGTTTCAGTGAAGGTTGCTAACACATTCCTCCCAAAATAACTTCAAAGAATTAACATAATGAATGTGTAAATTGAAGCAGAAACATGTTACATTTTTGCTGCCCTACAAGATGAAGGCAGCTTGTCTGATTTGCTTTGAACTTTCAAAATATTCCTCTTCTGTAGTTTCAAACTAGGCAAAAGAATTTCCAGGATAGATAGGATAGTTTTAAACAATAACAGAGGTACTGAAAAGTAGGCCAACAAGTAGAATATTGGTTGAATCTTTGACTAGTCCCATTCTTTCAAGTTCTGCAGATTCATTCCATAGTCTGTAGAAACATGCAAAATTTAAGTTTTTACGTAGGTTTGCTTAGCATTGACACAAAGCAAAATTGAAACATTCCTTTTGATTTGCAATGTATTTTATACAGCTCTTCTCCAGCCACAAGAATATTCTGCATTGTTAATATTTGAAAGAGCTGAAAAAAAAAAAAGAAAATGAAAAGTTAAGAAAGAAAATAAAAGGAAAAGAAAAAAAATTGTTTTGTAACTATTCCATGTTTACTCAAAGGGAAACCAGGTAATGTATATCAGAGTGGAGTTTACAGAGAAGGGAACAGAAGTAAATTAAAGCCAAAGAGTAGAAACTCCATATGCCACAGATTGTTGAACACCTGTTTTTCCCTAACACCCTGGAATCTATTAGGAGGACAATGTTAGACTTGTGAAAGGGGAGCTCGTGATGCTAAAACCACAAGCTATATTTCATAAAAATTTTGTTTGTTAGGCTAGAACTGGCACATCATATTATGAGACAAAAGAGCAGAAGAGATTGAAGTTTCACAGCTCTATGATGCCTGATTGCTTATTATAGTTATTGGACTTATTGTTTTTATTGCTATTTTATGCATGTTCTTGTTTAGCTTCGAGGCAGTTTTTCCACTGGTTTCTTTATTGTGCTTTTGTACATAACAATCAATGATCCTGTTTCCTTATCTAGCCCTACAGGAGACCTATGTTGTCTCACTCCATCTGCCATCAGCCTCTCAGGTAATAAATGAGAGAGATGATAAGCACTCTGCTTGCCTCCCTCAGGTGCTCTGACTCACCCTCCTGGAAGTGCTTTTTGCTTGAGGGATCCTGGATGCTAGTACTTTCCTCCTTTTTTCTCTCTCCTGCACCAATGAATAGCTGAAAGCAGACCATGGGACCATAACTGCTAGCCATCTGTTTTCTCTGCAAACTAGAAAAAGCATCCAAAAACTTGAAATAATTCACTCTCATTGTGAATTGATTTATTAAAAGTGTTATTCTCCATGAACAAAGAAAGAGAAGCAGGAGAGAATTAGAGAACAAGAGATAGTTATTGTTTATCACTGAAGTTTTCCAGACATTAAAAAACCAGAAAGCAGAAAGAAAAATTAAGTAATTCAAGTCAATTCTCTATGAGTTTTACAAACCTGTGCTCACTGATAACTAATATTTTAACCTTATTTTACATACGTGTGTATGTAAAATATATTTTAAAAGGTACAAAAGGCACTTATGAAAGGTACTAGCAGTGGATTTTATTTTTTGTGATGGGCACTTCACATTCAGAGAGTTCTGCAATGTCATGAACAATATAAAGACAATTAGAAGGTGAATATTTTGCTCACAAGGTGTCAATGAAGTACACATTAGTGGCTAACCTTCATGAGGGACAATGTGTGCTTTTTGCTTAATACCTCAGCCTCATCTGGGCCATTCATTTAACTCCATTAGTAGATAAAATTGGCTAAAGAACCTTCTTTGCACTTAAAACCAATTTCAAAATATTAAAAATTATCAGTCTGGAAAAAAGGTTGAAAACGTGGACCAAACAGTATAATTTCTAGGCCAAATTTGAAACTATGGAAGTATTTCGAATTAGATTTATTAATGGGGAAATTAAATGGAAATTTCAAGCTTATTTAAAAAAATGTTGTAGCTCTAGGTATGTTTTCTAATAGAAAAAATATTATTAAAAATGAAAGCTGAATAAATATGTGGAAGTGGCTGTTGAAACACTGAAGGAGAACTAATTTCACCTTCAATGTTACCATACTATAGACACTTTTATGCACAGAAAACAAAATCAAATTCGCCAAGGAAGGCCGAAGGAATTTTTTGTTTTCAACAGAAATAATTTCCATTCTAACATTTATAACAGTCCCACAAGTATATGTGAACAGGTATTTTCAATGGTTTAAACTGATTTGTCAGTGTTTTGGATTGTGATAAAAGTACTTCAGAGAACAATCTTAGTCTTTCACCACCCCTGCCCCACATGGCTAACTTCAGGCTTGCCAGTAACTCAGAAAGAAGGTGGAAGCTACAGTAGGAAAGAGTAGAAGGGGTGAAACTTTTTGTGTGATGTTGGTGCTTGCCAGGTGATGAAATGAAAGAAGTCTTTATTTCATTTAAAAAAAAAAAAGAATAATTTAAAACTGATTTCCTTTTTACAATATTTTAAAGGAAGACAGTTTCTTGTATCACTTATTGCTAGCTCTACTTATGAAAAATTTCAGTTTTAATACTTTTAAAATGACATCTTGAAAGCAAATAAAGATAAAATTAAAAAAAAAAATAAAAATTCAGAAACCCTCAGTAATGTCTGCTTGCTCTTGTTCAATTTACAAAGTCGAAAGCTAATCTGAGAAAATGATGGAGCAGTTTGACAAATGTTATAAATAATTCAGAATATACATTTATTTAAGGGGATTAATAAAAAAAGGACTGTGAAGAATTTGACATAACTCTAGTCAATGAATTGACAGAAACCTAGTCAATCAAATTATTTATCAATACAGCATTTCTAAATCTGTAATTTTCTTTACTTTTTTCATTCTATGACAAGAGAAAAAAGGATTTGTTCATTTTCTCATAGACTTTGAATCCTTTCAGTTAAGGTCTGCAACAGAAAAAAAAAATGAAATTTAGCTCCAATTAATTATATTATCTTTTGATCATCGTCTTTCTTTTCTGGCATTACTTCCAAAATACAGAATAGCGTTAAAAAAAAACTTGAAGAAAACCAGCTTGAAAAAATTTAAGAACTGTAAATGTTTCACTATTATAGGATAAGATTTCAAGTAAAAGTTACAGAAAAAGCAAATTTAGTCAAGTGTTAAAAAGGAAGAAATCTCACACAATCAGATAACGAGATGTGTTAGAAAGTGAAATAGATGGTGTCTTCAAATGATGGAAATTGCATCAATGACATTAGTGGACTAATTCTTGGTGAAAACATTTTCAATAAAAAAAAATAAAGTTTCTGAGTAAATTGTTTAAATATGATATCAAATTATTATGGTTGTCATCAAGAAAATCAGTCACTTCAAACTTTCCTTCAGTTTTAGCTAAACAAAACAAGTATTTTTGTCAGCACTTCCCCCCCTCCAATCTTTTGCCACATCGATCAAATTGCATGTTTGGGCTTAAAAGTAAATTTGGCGTTTATTCCAGCAAAGAATCTGGAATATTTATTCTTTTTTTTTTTTTCCTATCTTTTTTCCTTTTTTTTTTTTTTCCCCGACCTAAAATTATTATTTATATTAGTATTGTTTATTTATTGCAAATAAATATTATCCCACCATCTCCAGATGCCCACACAGGAAAAGCTATGATAAAACCACATACAGGTGTCTGGAAAATTTTCAAAGGTCCTTTGATTCTCAGCAGGTCTCAGGCCAAAGAAAGCTCATAAGTATGATAAGATTGTGTCTTGCAAAAGAATCTGCCCAAGTCTTTGGGAGGCAGGACTGAGAGAGTGACTAACAGCTACTTACGGAAGATTAGATCAGGCTATTGTTGGGTGAGCACCTCCAAAATTCTTGTTATTTCATTGGGAAAAAAAGGTGCTGATTTGTACCTTTAGCTGCCAGAGGAACAACAGCCCAGTAATTGCTTGGTAGTCTGAGTGTGAGATAATTCGGATGACATGAAGAAAAACCCCAGAATATTATGTCTCTCATCAGCAGGAAAAAAGCTGAATTACCTTTTCCAGTTTCTGGTTTCATTCATTATACAAAGTTTAAACCAAGTATGTTTAAAAATGCCTTATATTCTGGAAAAAAACAACACTGGTTTTTGTTCATGGATCATCACATAATTATGTGACATTACTTGAAATAGGAAGGATTTTATCTCTCATTCTTTTGAAGAAATACTGAAAGTTGTCCGGTTTTGTTAAAAATGACAAGAGGGGCATATAGAACGTACTACAGTGGAAGGACCAGTTAAGCTGACCATGTTTGCTTGTTTAAATATAGTGGTTTGAAAATAAGCATTGCTTCTATGTAACTAAATTGATTTTGTAATATTCCATATTTCAAAAATATAGTTTCTCTTTATTCTCTTCTGCATTTTCCAAATTGCAAGTAATGCTTTTGGGGCACTAGAAATAGTTTCTCAAACATTTGAAGTTTATCAGTTTTGAATAATTCTTACTACCTAATGAATTTACCTCTGTGCACAGATGTATACACACACATACAACCCTCCACACACCTTTCAACACAGTGTTATAATAATAAATAAGACAATAAACTGAAAACGGAAAAAAATTTCCACAATTAGTATAATGATCTATATTGTTTGTGCAGCAACCAATATACTTCTTGCTGAAGACATAACCTTGAAAAAAGTGCAGATTCCCAAGAATTTATCTGAGTGTTGAAATGAAAGATTTTGCCACTAATTTAATAATAGATTGGTAAAATAAACTATAAGGTCATAAGAAATTATTAAAAACAGTCTGACCAGTGTATCACAAGTAATTACACTTTTCTTCACTAATTTTATATCAAACCCAGCAATTTTTCTGAAATGTATCTTATATGAGTAGCTGGCTTGCATCTGAACTAATCAAGATGTTTTAAATATCTTCCAATTTTCATCTTTTTCATTGTTTCCATTTGTGCTATTTAAACCTTCAACCATCTTGTTTCCTTCATTCTAGTAGAACATTATCTTTTTATTCTTTATTGCTTTCTCTTCTTATGAAATATTAGATCAAAAGTCTAGTGTCTTGATTAAAAATGTAGACCTATATGAGTAAAATGATATCAGAGCATGAATCTGACCACAAGCATCTAGACAAACAGGTGTCTGGAAAATTTTGCCTTACCCATTCTTTTGCTATTAATATACTATCTGGGAGGCTTTCAACTGAGCACAACTAACATTGTCTGATACAATGCCTGTGTATAGTCCAAGGAATTAAGGCATCTACAGGAGGACCAGTTCTAGTGCTCAGTCTGTATGGAGCTACCTGGTTTCTGAAGGGACAGTGTAGTTGTATGATTCGTGACTTGCTGAGTGATATGGATTATCCATAACCTCCTTGAAATGCACTTCTGTGGGTACGAAATCAGTTAGTAAAACTAATGAGGAAATATGTTAATTGTGTTTAAAACAGCTGGGAAAGTGCATTTGAAATGTTTTTGTCAAAATAAAAGAATCACGTTTTTTCACCTTAGTTGCACTCAGCATATAATGAGATACTGTGTGGTTAATTTCTCCTCACATGGTTTACAAGATTATGTGCAAACTGTAGCACTTAAGTCTCACTGGTGTACAGAAGTACACCACCGTTTAGAAGCCAAGAAACAATAGCAAAGAATTCAAGAGAGAGAATGTTTTTGAATGAACTAATGTTGAATGAGTATACGAAGAAAAGGGGCTCCAGATGTAGCACACAGAATTATACAGAAATTCAAGGTAGCAAGTATAAAAAAAAAAAAAAAAGAAATAGGCATGACTACATGACTACATGAAAATAATTTCTGGCAAAGAATGAAAGGGAGTATTTTAAGCCACATAAATGCTAGCTCCAAACAGAGGGCTCAATCTAAAAAGATTCCTACATCCACTCAATCTTGCTTTAAGCATCAGGATTAACTGCAGAATATGAAAAACTGCAGTAATAGAACTTAATGAAAATTCAGGAGTTCTCATCTCTCAGGGAGTCTTCCCTAGCTACACAGTAATGCTACACAAAAACACATGGGAAAGCTGAAGCAGTGAAAACGGACATAAAATTAAATTTACTGAGTTTCAAAGACTGAAGGTTATGGCACAGCTCAGTGGGGTTTTTTCCTGTACATGGTTGATAACAGAAGCCAGTTCCATTCTGCTTCAGCTACCTACTTTTAGTTAGCTGGAAGAAGTCCCTGAATTGTTACCCCCCAAAAAATTTCCATTGCAGAAGTAAAGTCCTCAATTTTTAAGTTATTAGATGTAATTCTCTGATGGGGGATAGGAGAATGGAAAGATTCTGTTCTGCTGTCACAAAAATAGAAACAATCTTTTATTTCTTTCTCAGACTGTGTAGGATATTGGGGATAAATATGTATGTGAATGCTGTAGAGAAAGTTCCCATCTCTCAGGGAGTCTTCCCTAGCCACACAACAATGCTACACAAAAACACACGAGAGAACTAAAGCAGTGAAAAAGGACATAAAATTCTCAAACTGTGCAGGATATTGGGGATAAATATATATATGAACACTGTAGAGAAATTCTCAGTAAATGAAACCTGTAAAGCCAGCCATTTTATGTGTGTGTTTTAATACAAACAAGTTGCTCAAAACAAGGAAGCTCATCGGAATCATAAAATCATAGAAAAGTATGAGTTGGAAGAGACCTTGAAGATCATCTAGTTTTAACCTCTGCCATGGACAGGCATATCTTTCACTTAGATCACTATGGTCAAAGTCCCATCCAACCTGACCTCGAACACTTCCAGGAATGGGGCATGCACCACTTCTCTGGGCAACCTTTTACAGTGTCTCACTATCCTCATTGTAAAAAATATCTTCCTTATATCTAATCTAAACCTATTCTCTTTCTGTTTAAAACATCGTCCCTTGTCCTATCACTGTAGGCTTTAGTTAAGCCTCTACCTTTAGAGCCTCCTTTAAGAATTGATACACCATGGTAAGGTCTTCAATAAATGCTCCAAAAGTGAATTATACTCCTGAGTGCTTAACATTGATTACTACCATGCAAAGTAATTATTTTCACCATTTTGAAATGGGTTTTTCCTTGATAATGTCAACTTTTTTTTTTTAATCTTGAGTTTATATTAAACAACACTGTAAATCAAAATTTCTCCAGTATCCCATTAAATGTAAGCTGTAAGCACGGTTTCAAAAAAAGGGTATTCGCAATCATAATTATCTCAAATTATCCATGAAGAATAGAATGAGGAAAAAATATGGTTTCTGAAGGAAAAAAAGTGTCTTTGGTATTGGCTATAATATTTTCACAGAAATCTTTATATTTCTAAAATATAAATTTAATGGAAAATTTCAGACTTCATAAAAGGGCAAATATTTATGGTTTAATTTCAGGTCAAATGTTTTGCAAAGTCTTATAAGAATCTCACCTCTTTAATATCAAACAAGGAATGGGAGCTAGAGTAAATATAAAGGGTAAGGGCTTGCTAGGCTAAATGACCATATCTTGTCCAAAACTTAAATTTTCTTCTAAAATAGATTTTTTATGTATATAATTTCAGCAAAAATCACACTGGAAGACCTCCTAAAATTACAACATAGGTGACATTTCCATGAGAACAGCTGGCAGATTTGACAATTAAATGACACGATGTAAACAGAAAAAAAACTTAGACCCCTACTACAAAAATTATTTTCTTCAGTTTGAGTCTGTGAGACCTTCAAATGTCCAGCTGTAAGTTTCTTCTTATTGAAAATGTTAACAAGATTGATAGTAAAGGAAATATATGTGTGGAACCTTTGAACAAAAAATAAAACAGAAAATACAATTTAAGTCACATCAAAAACATAAATATATGTTTGTACAAATATATATGTATTTTCATAAGTATACATACACTTATATATGTGTTAAAGAAAGTATCTTTCACATATCTCTTTGATAATATAACTCATCATTAGCTATTGGAATGTGACAGATTTCCATTAAGATCTAAACATTTTTTGATTAATCTTCCACTTAATTCTAAAAATATGTTTATTATCTATCCAGATTGTATGCAGCTAACTCATTTGAAATAAACATGCATATATATAAATCTATGTAAATAAAGTCCAAAACAAAATATAAACACCTCATAACTCTTAGATGTTTGGGATTTGTTAAATACATACATTTTTTAAAAGATTGATTGACCTTACATGCTGCTTTTAATAAAGGAATCCCTAAAAAAAAATAAGGACACATGCTGTTAAAGTCTTTGTAATCTCCATTCTTTATAAATTGTTCTTATAAATGTTAAGAAAGAAAAAGAAATCACAGATTGTTGAATACTTTTTTACCATATTGTTTTCTTTTGCAGATTTCTTTGGTTCAAAATTAGGTCAACAGTCAATCTGTTAATAAATTTACAGCATGTTTTGAAATATTAAATATTCTTTGGACTTTCTTCTATTGATTTTTTTAAATATTTACAAAATGTTTTCTATTTTCCTTAAGAAAAACAACATTCAGTCTTGAGGCTCGATATGGTTAAGATACATAGAAGCAATGTGACTTTGAACTTTATTACAGTCATTGGGGAGAGCAGAATATGAACTATAACACCCAGCCTGAAGTTTCTATTTTCAGCCCTGTGAATTGCAATGATTTAAAAGTTATTATTGGGTCATATTTTGGCCAAGCTCTTCCATGACCATATTTTAAAGTATCTTCATAAATGCTTTAAATTATCAAGAGAGCAAGGAAATTGAATTTTTGATATTGTGAAAAAATAGATGCAATACATAGTTTGATGACCATGTCACATGTCAAATTACATATCTGCACAATATTTCTACATCCCTATAGACATAAATGATGTCTCTGTTAAAGTAGAAAGTTCACTTTGCAAATATAATAATTCATTTATTGTTCTATAATTTTAGATCAAACACAGTGTCATTTATAGGGATACATTGTTATTTCACTGCCTCCTGAAAAGCTGAATGAATATTGTGCCTTGATATTCTTATGAAAATGATACTTTCTTTTTAGCAAAATCTGCCCTTCAAAAGAAAAATCAGTCCTAAAAAAACATAAAAACTTCAATTTCCTGAGTTTTATATATTAGCACTTTGTCCTCTGACTTGTATTTTTTATAGTAACTAATTAACAGGTGGATGTCTTCTAAAAACTAAAGTTTCAAAATGTAAGTTTCTATTACTGGTGGATGACAAACGAAAATGAAGCATGATCACACTCCAAAACCTAGAGACAGATAAGCAGCAAATACCTGATTTTGTAGGAGAGAATGTCCTCACTTAATGACCTCATTTGCTCCCTTTCACATATTGTTTTTTTCTTACCTGAGATCAGACACCATTTAGTGTACAGGAATATCACTATTATTTTTCCTCAATGTTTCTTCCTTTCCACACTTCTTTTATACTTTGTGTACTAACCCATCTTCTTTCTAGTCCTTCTCTGTGGGGATCTCAGTAATGAAAAGTGCATAGGAAGGAATAGGCAATAAAAAGATTTCTTGGGAATAAATTTCAAATAGTCAGTAATGCCAGTCCTTAGAAAGCCAGCCTCCAGCCGTTTCTACTGGAAAGGCATGAGACCTTTGCAACTGGTCTGACCCTTGTCTTGATATGGCAGAGGGTAGCAAACAGAAAATCAATGTTGAAAACACGATGGAAGATATTATAACCATTGAAAGGGCATATATATTATCTCCCACATTGTTCTTTCCCACATCATTCATAAATGTATATCAAGAACAATTGGTGACCCTCAGGGATTTGTGTAATGATGGAATTACTTATTTAATATCTTCATTAATGACATATATGAAGGGATCAAGCGCTCCCTCATCAAATTTGCACTCCAAGCTGAGTGGGGGATTTGGCACAACCAAAGGATGGGACACCATCCAGAGGAACCTAGATAAGCTCCAGAAATGGGCCCATGGTAATTTAATGAGGTTTAACACCACCAAGTACAATGCTTGTTCAGCTTGGAAAAGAGGACTTTAAGATGATTAAATTGCAGCCCTTCAGTCCTACAAGAAAATCTACAAATAGGATGGAAAGGGACTTTTTACAAGAGGGTGTAGTAATAGGACAAGAGGGAATGGATTCAAACTGAAAGAGGATAGGTTTAGATTAGATAGTAAAAAATTCTTTGCTGTGAGGGTGGTGAGGTACTGTAACAGGTTGTTCAGAGAGGTTGCAGATCTCCCATCCTTGGAAATGTCCAGGTTGGATGGAGCTCTGAGGAACCTGATCTAGTGAGAGGTGTCCCTGACCCTGATGGGGAGTTGGAACTAGATATCTTCAAGGTTCCTACCAACCCAGGCAATTCTATGATCCAATGATTCTATTATCAGTTCCTATGGAGATTTTTTTTAAAATAAAAATCCTTCTTTATAGTCAATATTATTCAAAATAAAGATGATATGTTACTTTCAGCATAATGAAGTGATTCTTTTGGAGAATGCCAAGAGGTTTTTAATAATAACATTAATGGAGGAAGTTGATTCAATTTCCTTCTTATTGATTCAGTCCACTAGTCTCAGACTGAAATCATATAAGTACAGTTTTCTGAAGCTATAAGAAATTCTCTGTATACATTAGCAGAACTTCAAAATGGATATATTTCTATTCATCTGTTTTTCCAACTAATCTACCCTGTCCCAATAGTTCTTAAAAAAAAAATAAAAAAGGAAGATAAGAACATAACAGCTGTATGATGGTGAGGTTACAGACAATTAAGGTGAAGGAAAATGGAAGGACTCAAAAAACATTAAGGAGGACTTTGGCTCTGACTCTGTTTCTTCACTGAGAGAAAAAAATCCTGTAGGATTCCCCTGGGACACTCTAACATTCCACAATGATTTCTCCCTTTATTCAGGCAGGCGCCTATGAGCAGAGTACTTACTATGCCTAGAAGACATATTTTAAATGGCCTGAAAATCAGTGTCTAGTCACATTTTCTAATTGATACAGGGTCTCTTTTTAAATTATACTTTTTGATTTTCTCCCTATGGAACTTAAATGGATTTAAATATTTATTTTGTATCAAACATAGAAAACTGAACTAAGGAACTGAAGTCAAAGTAAGAAGAAACTACGCAGTGGATATAAAATATTCTCATTTTTAAGAAAGTATGTGTTAGATTACTTGGCCAAGACTAGATCAAGAAATGCATATAAATTCTATAATTATCACTAAAGCTTATAAACAATGATAGAGAATGCTTAGCTAGGAGCTAGTGGGATATATATTATATTTAATAGGCTAAAAAATTTCTATTTAAAGATTACTGAATCTTTGGCCTTAAGGAAAGCTTTGCAGCAGGTCATATATATCTCTATGGGGTTTTGTAAAGCTACTTCAGAGAAGGTCATAAGCATCGCTTTTATACAGGTCTAAATTCCTTAGAGTTAAAAAAATGGCATCATAAGATAGAAAAATTCCTTCTTCCCTTCATCCTGCTTACTCATTTTGGAATGATATGTTAAAAAAAGCTTCACTTTCCCCAAACATTCTGTTGATTTGTTATTGAATTATAATAGCTAAGAACTTATTTTTAAAGCCAGAATCAAAAAAACGTGTAAACAATTTTAGTATTTTATGGAAAGAAGAATCAAAATGAATGAATAGTGGACATTTGATTATGGAATTTTAAAAATCACCTTTACATAAACAAGGTTAGTTGGGACTGTAAAAAGTGACAGAAGTTGATCTAGTAAAATGGGGATATGGATGTTTGAGAATGCACACAATATTGCAGTTTTGTTTTCATTTTTCTATTAGTACTAAAGATATTATGAAATACACTATGCGAATTGGAATTTATTGAGCAATTTAGTCGAGGTTTTTAACTATATTTTCCTTCATGCAAATTTATTCCTAGATTTTAATCAATAATTTACATATCAGGACTTGAATTTCATTGAAGCATAGCCAATGCCAAAATTGCTTTTGTTGTTTTAATTTGTGAGTCTTTTCCTCTCTCGTTGAATGATACCATGTTTATGGAATTTTTGCCTCATATTCCTACATAGAGACATTCAGTTCCTGCAATTGTTTCTGGGTTTTACAACTTTATATTCTTTATCTTAATATTTTACTGTGGGAAATTGCATTGGATTTTGTTGTTTGGGTTTTTTTTCTGCCTAACTCTGTCTTTCTAAATATTTTCATGAAGAATTGTTTAGAAATTTCAAATTACTAGTAGAAGAATTTTTTGTGTGTGTCAATGTTTTTTGGGGGGCTACTTTTTTCAAGTTTAACATTAAAATAAGGTTTTATGTTAAAAATAAGTTCTCTATTAACTCTCATAACACAAGGTGATTTTTGTCCCCTGAGATTTAATTTTTCTTTTAAATTCTGTTTTGTTTTTTTTTTCACTTTCAGCTTATCTAGTGGTCTTCCTTTTGCAGCCACTCAGTTGGACCTACTTTTAGCTGATTTGTACTACAGTATGTCCTTGTATTACTAGACTTCAAGAATTTCTGTAATGAATCTTTCTCTAGTCCAATATCAAAACATGTAACATGGAAACAATGACAAAGGATGAAGAAAATGATGAAGTATTGATTGTCTTCTTTGCATTAGCCTGTAATAGTAAGATCAGTTGTCCTCCGGGTGTTGATCCCACTGAGTTAGAAGACAGGGACAGAGAGTTGAATGAAGCCCCCATAAACCAAGAGAAAATGGTCAGTGACAGGAAGTTTGCTGAAGACACCAAGGTGGATGGGAGCTTTGATCCTCTGGAGGGCAGGAAGGCTCTGCAGAGGGATATGGACAGGCTGGATTGATGGGCCAAGGCCAACAAAATGAGGTTCAACAAGACCAAGTACCAGGTCCAGTATTTGGTCACAACAATGCCCTGAAGTTCTACAGGCTGGGGACAGACTTTCTAGAAAGTTGCTTGGTGGAAAAGTCCTGGGGGTGCTGGTCAACAGCCTACTGAATATGATCCAATGTGTGCCAATGGCCAATGGCATCCTGGCTGGTTTCAAAAAAAATGTGGCCAACAGGACTGGAGAGCAGTGTACTGAGTACTGTTGAGGGCATACCTTAAATCCTGCATTCAGTTCCAGGCCCTCACTACCAGAAAGACAATGAAGTTCTGGACTGTGTTCAGAGAAAAGCAAAAAAGCTGGTGAGGGTCTAGAAGGCGAGTTCTATGAGGAGTGGCTGAGGAAGCTAGGGTTGTTTAGCCTGAAGAAGAGGCAACTCAGAGAAGAACTTATCACTCTCTCTCTACAGATAACCTGAAAGAACGTTGTAATGAGCTGGGAGTCAGTCTCATGTCCCAAGTAACAAGCAACAGGACAAGAGCAAATGGCTTCAAATTGTACAAGGGCTTTGTATATAAAGAGAAAATTTCTTCATTGAAAGGGTTGTCAAACATTGGAACAGAATTCCCAGGGAATTGATTGAGTCCCCATCCCTGAAGATATTTAAAAGACATGTAGACATGGACCTTAGAGATGTGCTTTATTGGTAGACTTGATGATGCTGGATTAATGGTTAAACGTCATGATCATGAAGGTCTTTTCTGACCTAAATGATTCTATGATTCTTTAAGTTTGAACATTTGTTAGTACAATAGCTATGAATAATATTAGCCTAGAGTAAGCAGTGGGAAAATGGTAAAATCTTCTTCTAGCCTAATGTTATATATTATAAAAAGTAACTAGAAAAAACAGGAGAAATATATTGACTTCCACATAGATTGAAAGAACTAATTTTAACAGGCAGATGATGACAAAGTAGGTCATGACATTCTACAAATATTTAAAGGCTATTATGATATACAGGGATTGATTCCTTCATAGAATAGTAGAATAACTAATAAAAAGTAAAAGAACATTTGTAGCTAATATCAGGGAGTATGGAGCTAGTGATGCCTTGGCAGTAGGGAGATAGTGATGTCTTATGGAGAGCCTTAAAGGTAGATTTTGCACAGATTTAGAAAATATCCAGTTGGCAAAAATCTGAATGACCAGTCTATAAATCTTTTCTGTCTCTCTTTTGCAATCCCTGCAACTTCTATTTGATTAATGCGGTAACATCTGAAATATCCTTCCAAAGTCAATGGTTGAGATCATTATATGCCAATATCTGAAAATACTTGGGTAGATCTTAGAAGGTTCTGGTATTCTGTCTGATCCTAATGCATCTGTGTTGATTGAATCCTCATCATCCTTTCCTGCTTCTCTGTGCATCCCAAAAGAATTCTGTGAGCTGTCAGCCAGATATCTATATTACTAGGGATTTGAAAGATAACCAAGAGCTGAAGCAATACAAATGCCAAAGGAACGCTCATGTGAATTGTTTAATTCTCATCTAGGTATTAAAACAATGTATTTAGAAACACCAACACATGTGACACAGACAAATCTGGGTCTTTGGCATATCTGGAGTAAAAAGCACCAATAAATAATTGTCTTTGATGTAGTAATCTCTTATTTATTTTATTATGATTGCTTATTGACATATCTCTTCTCTCCTGGTTACAATGACAAAAGGGTCCATTGCAGCAATAAGGAGAGCCTTATATGGAGAAAAAGTATTTTCTCAAATACAAATTGCAACTCAGGGAAGAAAAGGAAAATTGAAAAGGATTTAGATTTTTCCCAATATCTGAAAACTACAATATACAAGAACTAGAATTTTTGTCTCCATTGGAGAAAACATAAGTTTGTTTCATTGTGGTAATTTCTAATTAAATTGTCAGCTTCCTCTATATGAAAAAAGATACTGCTAACCAGATCCTCAAGAATGATATAATAATATATTCTAAGAAAACCCTTTTCTACTCTATAACTCTTCTAAAACTCTGATTTCTTCTATTTATATCTAGTCTATGTTATTTTATTGATTGCTATTTTTGCGTTCACTGGAGTTCTATATGTTTGTTTGCTTAATTGTTTATTTTTGTTTTTTTTTGTTTGCTTTGTTTTTAGTTTCTTTGTTTTTTATTTTGTTTTGTTTTAAAAACCATAACATTTAAAAATATATTTAATGTACATTTCTCCATAAAATAAAGATGTTTATTGTCTGTTCTTTTCTTTTTCAGTCCTCCTAATGTTTTTGTTTGGTCATTTATTTGCACTATGTATTTCACTATGGGTTCATCTAAGAGAGCAGAGAATAAAATAGGTTTTCCTTAAGATGCAGTTTCAGAAATTATCCTTACACTTCCTGAAGAAGCTCATTACATTTTTGGGCAACTTCCAACAATGTTTTCTTCTGTTGGCCAATTTTAGACTAGTAAAGTTCTAATGCATTTAAATGATGGTGCTAAAAGTCATCCAGGAAGTTATGAAATCCCCAGACTTAGAAACTGTGAAAATTTGCCTGGATAAGCATCTGAGCAACCAAATTGAAGTCAGCATTCTTTGAGCATAAACTTATACTATAAACTTATACCTTCTTATACTTTATATGATATATTTTGTATTTAGTGAAAACAGCTGTCAGGAGGCTAAAGACAGTTGTTCTCACATCAAAACTCAAGTAAGTGTTCTGGGGGCCCAGACAGTGTCAAAGCTCAGAGACAAGGGGTGCTACGTTCTGAAGGCAGACAACAACCAGACAGATAAAATGGTGGCTTATCAACATGGAGAGTTTTATTCTGAGGTGTCTTTAAATAACAGGTGATGAATACCTGGGTCATTACCTATATACAGGGTTGAGGACTGGTCCTCCAATTTCTCCAGAGCGATAGAAAAAGTTGGTTATGATCCTTGTGGTGTGAGAGCTCAGCCAGAAGCTTCAGCACATACTGAAACTGTGGCCAGTATTTATCAGCTCTGTATGCAAATTTAGACAGTTGTTAGAAAACTGAATTTTCTGAAGGAAAAAGTCAGCTGTTGCAGTACATGTCATAGGAGTAAAAAGCAAATTAGAAATTTTCTGGTGAAATCTTCTTTGAAGATGGTTTCCTTGTGCATGTTTGATTTGAAGAGTTAATTCCTTGGTGTTGTTGGCAACTGTTAAGGAAACCATGTAAAAATAATTGGGTAAAGATCAGGACAATTCAAAATTATATACTAATGAGAATATTTTCTAACTGTCATGCAAAACAAGATACTGAATTATATAAAGATGAAGAGCTCGCAAATCTTTAAATATATGCAAATTGTATTACATATATTATGAAGAAAAAATCATTCAATACTTTTGATGTAGTTTCTTGTGAGAACACACAGTCATTCCTGGATGTTCCTATCAATAAAAGAGAAGGCAAACAAAATGTTTTGAAGCAACATATTCTGTGTAAATACAACTTATGTACAGTTTTTACTAAGAGTTCAGGGCTAAGTTGGCCTTCCATTAAATTACATGGAGATTATATCAGTGAAGTTAACAAGAATTAGACCAGGTTGCCTGCAAGTCACTGCAGGTAACTCCCTGACAGTTTAGTTGAAGATATTTCATGAACTTCAAGACTTCAAGTTGAGATTCTAAGGACTGTACTACCTTTCCCTTTTAGTTACAATATTTTTATTCACCATATTCTTAGATCTGATACACATAATGGAGTCTAAATATTTGGAACTACTCAATCAACTCTGACACATAACCAATGGATCTTGCTTCTTGTTCTTAAGGTGTGCCTTATTTTATTTTCATATAATTAATTCATTTCAGCTATGAATCCATCTTGAGTTAAATTTCTCATATGCTATTCTGAACACAGACTTCAGTGACCATTCTGTAACCTTTTTTATATTCAATCCTATTAATTCATAAGTCATTAAGTCATCTCCTTCGCTGTATAATGAACTCACGTATAAACTCTGCATAGAGAGAAAGACAATTTATTTGCTGAGGCAAGTGTTATTAAATATATCAACATATTTTATTCTAGAAAGCAGTCAGCTCATACTTAATAGACAGAGTTCCATGATGTCATATGAAGATCTTTTAATGACAATTCCAAAGAAGACCCTTCATAGAAGTATATGCTCACATTTAGTTTGTATCCCAGGATACCAAAAGTCAGAGTGCTGAAATCTAGGGGAAATATAGATCTGGATACACCAAATGCTTTTATGTTTGTGCTCCCATTGTGAACTGCTGTTTATTTTATCTTAACAAAGAGATAATATTCATTGAAAGGAGATTGGTGATTTGCTTGCCAGCATGTCCTGAAACAGGAAAAAAATCTATTTCATTTTCTCAGGCTAAAACTACTTAACAGTTATTGTTGCCAAATATAAAAAAGATGCCAAAGAAATATAATATTTTAATTACTATTAATATTTGAGGAAAATAACAACACTCAAACATATGTCAGTAACAGTTACCAAGTCAGTTACCAGTTACCAAGTTACCCAAGAGCCACTGAAATGCCTAAATTAAATAGACTGTTTTGGGGTAAAAATCATGCCTTACAATACAGCCTTTGGAAGTTAAAATATTTCTCTCTTAGTCAATATAATTTTGGTAGACAGATTTTACTAGATAACCTTGTCTGGGCTTGGTTTATCCTATTTTCTGATGACAATGACTTCTTTATTCTATAATCAATTTCATTAAAGGTATATGCATAAAGATATATACATATATACACATATGCACACACACGTACATGTTGGAGTAGAGTGATTTATTTTGCATTGTTGTTTCTTGGGTATTACATCAAGTTTGCAAATAGAAAATATGATAAAGAAAGCACGTTTCTTTTAAAGGCTGGGATAATCACATGGGAGGAAATTCTGCCACCTGTTTCTAGTTCTGCCTAGGTATTTTATAATACCTAGTCGTGGGAGATAAATCAGAGAGCAGGACTGATTTAAGCTTGTTTCCGGAATATTACATATTTAGATGATTAAATTAAACACTAAGTATTTTCTAAGGTTAGTGGAGAAAAGGACCTTCATTAAAATTTAATCCAAAAATAATTGTGTGTATTGGGTTTGTGCAGAAATGTTTTAGTAGTAGGGGGAAGCTACAGCAGTGGCTTTTGTGAGAAGCTGCAAGAAACTTCCTCTACATCTGATAGAGCCAATGCCATCTGTCTTCATAATTGGTTTGACTGGCCAATGGTGGTGCTGCTGGGACAATACAGTTAGGAAGAGGGAAAAAAGCCAAAAACAACTAGGAAACTGCAGTTGAAAAATGGAGCCCAAAGTTCAATGGAATAATATGTGTTCAGCTCATATACTTCCCCTAAGGATGAGTTTTACATTGTTATGCAACACTGTGGATCATGCACAATCCTTTGGTGGAAGGCCCCAGAAATTCGTCTGATTTATGACACCTTCTAGGATACGGCCACTGTCACCACAGCCTAGTTGAACCAGTTATGGCCCATCAGAAAGGATGAACATCCTCAGGCTGACATGTGAATGTCCTGATACTTTCCCCGGGGGAGGAGGAACTTTTACGCCTGAGCCAATTTTGTAAGAGAGCATATTGACATAGTGAAAAGTATTATCCCACCTCTGCAGGATCTGCTTCTTAGCCTTCTCACCCATCTGACTCGAAATCTACCTTGCTGCTAAACAAAGTTTGGTTTGTGGTGGTCATCCTGTGGTGGTGGATGTGCAGCTCTCCTGCACCAGGGCTGTTGTTATGCAGATAAGAAGTTTTGCCATCATATTTCTAAGAACTCTCCTCCCCTCTAGTTGGAGGGTTCAAGCCCGGTTTCAGCAAAGCACCTGCTGCTTTTGCAATTGGCCAATTGTTTGAGGCATTAACCCTTTGTATTTCAGTCTCTCACACACGCTGAGGCAGCTGTGCCCCTGTAGCTCATGGAGGTCCATTCTGGAGCAGAGATGCACCTGCAGCCCACAGACGACCACACACCAGAGCAGATGGGTGCCTGAAGGTGGATATGACTGTGGGAAGGCTGCACTTGAGCAGGCTCTTTGCAGGACCTGTGGACCTGTAGACCTGTGGAGAGCAGAGCTCATGCTGAAGCAGGTTTGCTGGAAGGACCTGCCACCCCACAGGGGACCCATGCTGGAGTAATCTGTTCCTGAAGAACTGAACCCTGTGGAAAGGTCCCATGCTGGAGCAGTTTGTGAAGAACTGCAGCCCATAGGAAGAACTCACATTGGAGAAGTTAAGGGAGGCTTATCTCCCTTAAAAGGGACCCTACAGGAAAATAGGGGAAGAGTGGGAGGAGTCATCCCTCTAAGGAGGGGCAGAGAAAATGTATGAGGAACTGATGCCAACCCCAGTACTCCTGCACTGCTGGGTGGGTAGAAGGTAGAGAAAAATTCTGAGTGAATTTAAGGCCAAGAGCTAGGCAGGAGTGGGGGGAAGGTGTTTTGACACTGGCCAAATTCCAGGTACCCACAAAAGCAAAACTGGTGGTGATTGCATGCACAGTGGCAGGCAACAAGCTCTCCATGAGCCAGCAGTGCCCTTGTGGCCAAGAAGGCCAGTGGTGTCCTGGAGTGCATTGTGAAGAACATTGCCAGCAGGTCTGGGGATGTGATCCCTGCCCTCTACCCAGCCATAGTGAGGCCACAACTGGAGTGCTGTGTCCAGTTCTGGGCTCCTCAGTACAAGTGAGACATGGAGATCCTGGAGTGGGTCCAGTGGAGAGCAAAGATGACTAAGGGATTGGAGCATCTCTCTTACAAGGAAAGGCTGAGGGAGCTGAGCCTGTTCAGCCTTGAGAAGGGACAACTGAGAGGGAACCTCATCAATGTATATGAATATCTACTGGGAAGGTGTCAGAAGGATGGAGACAAGCCTTTCTTGATGGTCCCAAGCTATAAGATAAGAGACAAAGGGCAGAAATTCCACCTGAATATGAGGAAGAATTTCTTTGTTGTGCAGGTGACCTTGCACTGGCACAGACTGCCCAGAGAGGGTGTGGAGTCTCCCTCACTGGAGCTATTCCAGAACCCTCTGGACACAATCCTGTGCCATGTGCTCTGAGATGACCCTACCCGAGAAATAAGATTTCTCAGATGACCCACTGTGGTCCCTTCTAACTTTATTCCTTCTGTAATTCTGAAACCTGGACACCTAGTTCTATATCAAGCAATCAGAATAAAGTTTTCTTCCTTCAGGCTGTCAGCAAATATGCCTATATACACTCCTCACTGCAAAGGTTTTCATGGCTCAGCAGGTTAGGCGTTGCTTTCTTTTTAGCTAGAAACATTGGGTAGAGTCTTGATTTGATATAGGGCTATCCTTAAACCAAAAATAAATAGCCATGTGACTGAACGGTAATAAATCCAGAAAATAAAATAAATTTTAAAAAAGTATGTTTCTTCTTGTTTTTCTACCAAACAGACAAACAGATATTTTGAAGCAAATCTCAGGGGTGTTATTGAAGAAGTTAATCAAATAGATTTAAAGAATTGAATTTTAAACATCTTAGCCAAGTTCTGTTCTGTTCACTATATTCATATATTTCTGCTTTTAAAGATCTCTTACTGTAAGGCAAGACAAAATATACATGCAAGTGTGTTTAAGTGTGTGTGGGTGTATGAATATGCACAATATCCGTTGATTTCATAGTAAGAGCCAACTGCAAATGCCTTACGGCTTTTTTGTACAGGATTTTGTCTTTCCATTTTTATTTAATTTTTTAGAAATATGGTTTCCTTCTCTTGCCTTTTTCTCCAGGCTATTGTTTATCCCTATGGAAAAATTCCTTATAACCAGGATTTGTATCTTAAACATAAATACTGACAACTTGCCTATAGCTATATTGCCTATAGAAGCAATTACAGAATGACTGGATTGCACATGGGTAGACCAGAATCAACTTTTTATTGCAAATGTCTTTTAAATAGAATACATTACCATTAAAAAATGTTTGTTTTGGCTGCAAAGTTAAAGGCAGAACATCAACAAATCTAAAATGCTTTCATCCCTGAGGGAAGAAAATATTCCATTTTATGAAATAAGAGTGTGGAAGTATAAAAAAACAGCTCATAAAAGTCACTGACTAACCATGTCTCTTTTCCCATATCTAGCAACCTCCCTCATTCTCCTACTTGCTCTGAACAGACACAATGCTTTCTATCTATTTTTTCTAATTTGAGCAAGCATTTTCTTAACTCATTGTATTATATTCCTCTAAAATTGTTTGTACTGTGCTAGTTTTCTTCAAAATTGTTTAGAACAAAATCTTATTTCTACTGTACCTTTTTACACTCCTTTTGTGCCAAAGCTTTCCGTTATGCCTTTGTAAGATAAAAAAAAATTGCTTACTTTCATCATGTTACAAGAATAGCAGTGATTAATATTATAGAGAAAATGTTTCAAAGGACAAATCTTTTCTAGAAGATACTGCAAAGTCAGATGTCTCATCATTCCAAGAATTCCCACCCCTGCCCCATGGACATAGATGTGCTTTTTAGGCTGGTGAAAAGTTATAACTAAAGAAATAAAATTTTAAAAAATGTTAAATTTTATTTAAAATGTATATCTAGTCATATTTTTGTTTAAGATAGATAAATCATCCTTGTATTTATAGATGAATGTAGCATTTTGAATCTTTATTTTATCTTAAATTAACTTTCTATGACTCTGCCAAAATAAACAACCTTGCTTATACACAGCCTGAATAATTTCAATTCACTGCTGTGTTGAAATTGCTAATATATGCATAAAATTGCTGTAGGAAGAGGACCTTTGAACTAGATTGAACTGGAAAACAGATGCTTTTTACATTTAAGTAATATCTACTTTTTCTATTCAGTAGCTTGATTTCTCATACAAACACCTGTATGTGTTCAAATATGTGCATCTGTTTCTGGTCAGATGAGCAAGTAAGGAGAAAAAGAGAATTCATAAATTACTTTGGGGAGGAAACTGTAACAGAAAAACATTAGATTCAACCATCTGTTTGATCTATACCTGAGTGACAAGGAAATTAATTTATTAGTAATAAAGCCAGCAAATACTTTATAGCTGAGATTTTATTTTTTGACATTAAATAATTTCTTTAAATCAAGAAAATCAACTATAGAGCTATAATTAAAATATTTCTGATAATAACAACCCATGTAGATTACATTTGATCTTGTCAGTCAGTTCTGAACGGAAGTCACATGCCTGCATTATAAAGAACCTTCCCCTGAGTCCAAGAATTCAGCTTTCCAAAACAAAATGAGAAACAGAATCCTTTTAAAGAAAGATGAAGTCCTAAAGGACTTCCTGCTTTTTCAATTATTTGTAACTTCTTAAACATT
The DNA here is from genome assembly GCF_052056855.1 of Sturnus vulgaris. Lineage (NCBI taxonomy): Eukaryota > Metazoa > Chordata > Aves > Passeriformes > Sturnidae > Sturnus > Sturnus vulgaris. The sequence continues at coordinate 87,970,325 of NC_142245.1, read as the reverse complement.
TATACCTTTTAGTTCAGCTCTGTGTCTCTAATTTATAATTAATATGTACAATACATCTTAAAAAAAAAAAAAGAATCCCAGTATAAATAAAGCTTTTTAAATCTGTTTTTCACTAAGTTCATTTTCAATGATGCATTTTAGAGGGACAAGTCAAGGATTTTAAGTTTCCTTCTGTCAATGCCCCTACTGACTCTATGTTTAATATTTAAATGTAGAGAGTTTCATGTCTAGTTAGTTTGGATATTATTCAAAACTCCCTGAAAAGATTGTTTACATGATATTTAAAATCTTCATTACTTCTCATTAAATAAAAACTTTAAACAGGCTGGATTTGCCCCACTTGGTTGGTGATATCAATGATATCAACTAAAAGTTAAAGAAAAGTTAATTTCCCTAATCTCAATAATCTAAATAATGACTTCAAACTTTAAAACAACTGCATATGCAAGAATCTGCTACTACAGATAGACATTAAAATCCTATCCTCCTCATAGTTAATTGTCATTCTTATACAGCATTCAATGCAGCAGAATGTCATCTTCTCACTGGCTTCTTGATATTCTTTCAAATAGTAAAAAAACAAGTGATTGGTATCAATACTCTGAGCATCACAGCATTTCAGCATTTGGCATCAGACAAAAATTATTTCCCTGTGTTAAATATATAATTAGTATCATACTTGCTAGAGTAGCCCTGCCTGGAAATGAGCATGGGACTGAAAAGTACCACTGACATATCAAAACAAACTGTCCTTTAATAAATATGACACCTCGGGGTGTGTTTTAATTACTTTTATTTGACTAATTATAGTAAATGGTTTAAAGTAATTACTTAATTACATTTTACTCAGAAATTTTGAGATGCTCAAAACACAGAGCTGGTTCCCAGAATACATCTTACTGAAACTCCAAAACATTGATGTCTTAAAAATTTCCTTTACTACTTACTACAGCATTTCTAGAGACATGGAGTTTCTAGAAATTATATTTAACTGTCTTCTATAGTGTGTTGGGAGGTAGGACACTGTCATGCTCAGATGATAGATAAGGGCTTGGATTTCTTTGGACACTAGAGAAAATTAATCTTTGTTCTGAGCTATCTTCAGTTTAGCTAAATTAATCTTTTCCTGACTTATTGAGCTATTATTTAAAGGGGACATCATATCTAGCTTGTGTTTGATGGGAAAGTTTAAATATAAACAAGACCAAGACAAGTCTAATATTGTAAAAACTGATGTCTTTCAAGCATATTAGGATACAAAGTTTTGAAAAAAGGAAATGACATCTATTTATCTCTAGAGCTTTCAGGAGGAGGTGGCAACATAGTCGTGGCTGTGAGGAGCTGCAGTTTGAATTTAGTTGTCAAAGTTGAGACATTCTTTTGTGGTTGCAATGGTTCATTAACTGACCAATATTTAAAAAAAAAATCAGAAATATCAGCTTTATAAGAACTACACTTATTTTAATATCTGAGTTATAGTCTTTCATAGACCTGCTATCAAAAATGAAGACTTCATGAAGATTGCAACATTTTTTTAAAGTCCATCAGAAAATGTAGTCATGCCTAAATTGAGAAGCATTTCCTCATGTTTTGTCTTCTAAGAAAAGATTGTATCAATTTTCCCAGAATAAAGTAAATGTCACTTATTTTCCAGAAAAACAAAAGGGTATCTCAAGCTTAAGATACTTTTTTCAAAAACTGCAATATTTTACAAATGACCATTCAGTTATCCTTTAGTCACTAACAAAAAAATCAAATTATCACATCTTAGTTGCCATTGTACCTTGAGGAAAGGCAGGATTTGATTTCAGTTCTCAGAGTTGCTACTGAAAAAGAAAATATCAATAATCTCTCCTGAGCTTTAATTGTTAATTTTGAGAGAGTTATTTTTTCCACTCTCTCAATAATGAGTGGGTTTGGCCTAGAGGCACTGTAAACTGATCATAATTTAACATGAACTTTGGATTTTTCCAAATTGTCATCTATGATTTCTTTAATAAAATTTGCTGTAGACAGGATATAAAGGAAAGAGGAGATTTAATGCTGTTTAATAAAAAGCTGACTGCATTATTCTTTGACATTGTATTCCAAACTCAAATTCAGTGCTCTGAATCTGGAACTTCCAACAGTGAGTTCCATAACTCTGATATAAACTAGTAACATTAATAAATGTATATATTATTATCTATGCATTAACAGATTTATGGTTTATTCAAAGTTGTACAACTATCAATTTTTAAAGAGACTTGATGCACGTATGAAAGACTTTTCCTTTAGTGATAAACCACATGGGCAAAATAAAAAATACCTCGCATTTTCAGTTTGTTGTTACTTAATCATTTAAATATATTTCTGTGTGAGTAAATTCTATTCCTTTACATGTGTCTGATAAATGCTGAGTAAGTTTCTTTCAAATAAAAAACTGTTGTGAACCTTGGATAATAATAAGTGCAATAACATGTTAAAAGGAGTTTTAAACTACAGTTTTTGATTACAACATTTAAGTAAATAAGCATATAATTGGTGAGAAAAAGAATAATTCTAAAGGGAGATTTTTTACCCAGACTAAATAATCAGATAAATGATTTTTCATGTTTATAAACTTGAAGAAGATTTAGAATTCACTATGAAATAATCTATTGGTACATATATTAAATTGTAAAATTCCCATCTCTGAAAATTATTGTACTCACCCTAGAGTTGGTGTATTCTCATAACGACAAGGGAGCCACTGTTGCCATTTTTTGTCTTCTAAGGACGTACTTACCGGTGCCAAAGGAATATTTAACATGAGGACCTGTGAAATTATTGATAACTTGGAAATAAATGAATAATAAACAGGCTACAACTACCCCTTACTGAGTGACCTGCTCACCCTGCCACAGCCTGCTAAATCTGAAGGTAAATCAATGGGCAGTCCAAAATCTCCATCCAGAAGGTAGATTTCTTGGTAGAGAACAGTCTTCCTTGCCTTTGAGGTCTCCTTAGATCACCTTTTATGAATTTAATGTAACTACATACTGATAAGAACTGAGTATTCACCAAGGTGACATGTTCTCACTGGCTGGCTCTTAAAAATGTTTATGGAGCTTGCACAAAATAAACGAAACTTACCCAATAATGCTGCAGGAATCATGTTAACTGCAGTCATTCTGCTCTCTCAGACACGTGTGCCACTGTGTCATCATCATGCTTCACTCACATTAAACTTTTTTTTCAGCTTCGTTCATGAGTTAAGTCAAGCTTAGCAGTTATACTCCTTACAGCCCCAAAGCTGGTTCAAGTGAAGTCAATGCAAGCCAATATCTCTGCACAATACTCACATCCTTTAAAAATTTCAGAGCCAAATCCATTGAAAATCACTGGGACATTGATCAAGAGTCACGCAGCCCTTTCGGAAATCAAACTTACTTTCAGTTTTCCTGTTGCTCAGTATGAAAATAAGAAGCTTCTGATCTGTCAGAATATTTTGGTCACATTTTGTGTAGAAAAATTTCAGCAGCATCATCAAAATTCAACATGAAGAGCAAAAAAATCTTTCATTTATGAGCACTTTAGACCACAAGACAAGCAAGACCAGTCAATGACTTACATTAAAACTGAAATGGAAAATGTTTGCAATCCGTTTTATTACTGAGACAAGAGTTGTTGCTCTGATGTAGTCAGTAACACTGCACACTCCCTCCACAGGCAGTAAACCTGAACTAGGGATTAATTAGGGCATTAATACTTTATTCAGTAGAATTTATTTTCATCTATTTTTTTTCTTTGTTTTTTTTTCCCCCCCAGAAAATAATCTACAATCATGTCAAATATTCCTTTGGCACTGGTAAGTACGTCCTTAGAAGACAAAAAATGGCAACAGTGGCTCTCTTGTCGTTATGAGAATATACCAACTCTAGGGTGAGAAATTCACCTAGGACTCTAAGCTCATATATATTCCAAATGCACTGCACATTGCTCATCAGATTATCAATATTAATGAATTTCCTGTGATTTATTTTCTGAAAATATACTGACAAACTTGAATATATTTGACTAAGATACAGCAAAGAAGGTTAAATGTAGATTTACATGTGTGATATATGAGGTCATACAGAATGTACAGCTTTAGTGAATATTTGTAAATATATATAATTCTGAGCAATACTTCTTTATCCCCTTCATATTATTGTTGGATACTTTACAAAGAAATTTTTGTGTTTGCTCTTTCATTTCAAAAGTAGACTATAGAAAAAAGAAAAGAAAAGAAAGAAAAGAAAAAAGAAAAGAAAAGAAAAGAAAAGAAAAGAAAAGAAAAGAAAAGAAAAGAAAAGAAAAGAAAAGAAAAGAAAAGAAAAGAAAAGAAAAGAAAAGAAAAGAAAAGAAAAGAAAAGAAAAGAAAAGAAAAGCTTCCTTAATTAAATATTTCTGTATTCTTAATTTACAATAAATTAAAAATCATGTTCTATAAATTGAGTCTGTTTTGTCCATGACAGTAATTGGTAAGTCCTGATCTCATGGTCAGACTCAGGGCCTGGCTGCTGCCTATGGATCTGGAGCTGAGCTGTGGCTGATCATCTTCAGAGACCTCCATTGTTGAAAAAACACCCTGCAGTTTTTCTACACAATATTTGGGATATTAGGAAAAAATTCTTCATGGAAGGGGTTTTCAAACATTGAAAAAGACTGCTCAGAGAACTGTTTGAGTCATCCTGCCTGGATGTACCTAAAAGGTGTGCAGCCATGACATTTAATGACATGGTTTATTGGCAGACAGGGCAGTGCAGGGATAATGGTTAGACTCCAACTTTATGAGGCTTTTCCAACCTAAATGATTCTATGAATCCATGATTTAGGAATTTTTTTAAAGCTAGTCCATCCTAAGTTCTAAAGCAAGACAAGGAAACAGCATGTATATTTCTTTTTTAAGTTTTTCAAAAGAAAGAAATTTGTACATTTTTTCTGAGACAAAGCATCTCAAATTGTAGATGAAAAAATAACACCAAAAATTAGTTCTGAAATTAATGACTTTAGGAGACATTGTAAGCAACATTCTAAGCTGCAGAGCTATTGCTCTTTAATGCTACATACTATTTGAGAAAATTGAATTAATTTGCTATGTTGCTTGTACAAAAAGCTGCCAGCTATTTTATAAAACTTGCAAGAGTATAGCTTACTTCTGTGATTTTTTTAATAGAATAACATCATACTACAATTGTACACGAATAATTATACACATCACTAATCCTCATCTTGCTCTCAATAGGTCTGCTCATATGAATAAGGTTTACACATTTTCCTTCTAAATAGGAAATCAGACAATCAAAAAAAAAGCTGTTAAATAAAATTTTAATCATTAAAAAACAAATAAAAGGCACTATAAAGAACAGAAAACCTACAACCAAAACCCTGCTCCAGTATTTGAGTTCATATTTTTAAATAGATTCTTTCCCATTCTTGAATATTTTAGCTTTCATCTTTCCTACATGTATTTACCAGCTACCTTTTATGAAGCCTTGACCCTAAAAATGCTTTGAAGTATGAATAAAGATTTTGAGAAATAGATTGCCAACAAGAATACAGCATGAATTTTTACATAAAGAATTGGCAATGTTGTAGTTTGTGGTTTTATTTACAGTAAAGTTTTTATGAAGACTTACTCGCAATAAATTTAAAAGTCACCTGATAAATATTCATTAATTTTTTTAGTAATAACCTCACCTATGGTCTACTAAAAAGCACTTCATTTTGCCCCAAAATTATAACTCTAACAAAATTAAGATAATAGTCACTTTTCTGTTCAGGAGTTATATATTAGAGCCATGTGATAGGTCATGTCTCTGTTAAAAGATTTAGTAACTGCATTTAACATAACACAAATTTTAAGATATTTGGTCTCAAGGATAAATGAAAATATTGTTTTTCAATACTAAAAATTACAATAAACTCTTTCACATTGTGTAAATGAAGAAGATTTGAATGAAAGATAATCTCACTCTTAAAAAAACCCCTAAAACACCCCCTAACATAAGTGTGACAAATTAGGAGGAGAAAAAAAAAGAAAGAAAAAAAAATTAGGTATTTTTTATAGAAAATACCAAATTTATATTTTTTATAACAAAACCCCCTAGAAAAGAATTCTTGATTTCTTTTGTTATTTTTTATATTATTATTTTTTTAATTATCACAAATATTAACTTTTTTTTTTCTCAAGTATATTGCTAGAAAGAACATTAATATGTTTTGCAACATGCTAATTTCAGTAGAATCCATGCTGGTGTTATTTTTATCAGCTTGTCCTCTGGTCAAAAGCAGTTGATGTAATCAAACTGAAATTATAATCAAATGATACTTGGTAACATATTTTTGTAATCCTTCACCATAACTGTATTATTTTGAACTGTAGTGAAGTGATTCAAATAAAGTTGCAAAGACAATCATGCACCTATGCTACTATATAATTTGACAAAATTTTGGCTTTCAGTAATAGACAAAAAATGCTGTCTTTAAAGGTGTCGGAATTATTATCTCAAAATCTACTGGTGATGTTCAATCTTGACATAGCTTTCTCAGACTTATTTAACACAAGGGGAAAGAACATAATTTTTCTCTTTTTTTATACCTTTCAGTCTTTCAGATGTCAGTTTCACAAAACCACTGAAATACCGTGGCCTATCCACTGAGTGAAAGTAAATGATGTCAATTTTCCCAAAAGCTTCTAAATGGTTTGATTTTGTCATATTAGGTAGCCCAAAGTTATATCAAAAAACAAAACAAAAAATTGTACAGATCCATATTAATGTGTACATGAGAAGCAGTTTTGAAAAACAAAACCACTGTATTATAAGAATTTTCTTACATTCAGTGTTGCCCTACCATTTCATCTACTATGCAGATTGCAAGCCAGCTTAAAGACTGTACTGGCAATAACTGAAGACATTTCTTTCCATCTTAAATGTTTTAACTGTTCAAACCATGCCCACTCACATCCTTGCAGTAATTATTTACTGTTTGCTGTGTCTGTAATTTTTTTCCTAATAAGTGCTGCCCTCAGAGATTTAAAGAAAGAAGTTTGATTTTTTTTATTTTTTTTTTTTTTAACAGTGGCAGTTCAGTGTTTGGCTTACATTACAAAGCCTCCAATATTTGGCAATGTAAGATCGTGGTTTGTGCCAGATACTTTAATTAGTTGGACAAATCATAGGACTGTAGAATAGCACAGAATACACAAATCTTACCCATATGGATTAATGCCACACCCGGAATGCTTCATAGATATATGAAATGTATTGTTTGAAGGGCAAAATAAATTCTTTCACTAGACTAAGTGATATTTTGTGGAAAAAGTTTTGAGCTCAGAATTTTCCTCAAGTTTGAAAGCACCTTTTTCCTAAAAAGTCATGTTTGCATCTCATTTGAAAATATTGATTTATGTAAAAAAAATTCAGTGGAACAACATATCTAAACAACATTAAACTTGAAGATGTTGGAAAATGTCAGAATTGAAGTGGTAGTCACACTTCATTCCTACCATATATTTTTTCATCTTTTTGATAATTATATATCATTTAAGAAAGGGAAACAAAATAAAAAGTCTTGTGTGTTGCAAATGTATCCTCTTTGCATGCAATGAGTGCTGGTTATAACTACACTTTTGAAAGAGAAAGAGCTTAGGCTTCAGTTGCTTTGTGTCTTCTGATAGCATTAATTTAAATTTATTCCTTTTTAAATTGTAATATTTTTGAGCAATATTTCTCAGAAATGAGGGGTGGATCTCAGACCTATTTTTGAGGATACAGAGAGCACTAAGCCACAGGAAGATCTGTGGGTTATAAAGCATCAGAGGTTATAATTAAATATTTATATTTCCAAAAGAAATAAATGTGAACTGCAATTTCAGTCACTTAGTGACTTGCAAATGTTTAACTTGGTCAAAATCAGATTTACTAATTAATTTTTATCTCTATTACTTTTAGCAGTTCCACTTTCTTATTTTACCCATCGTACAATGCTATTTAAGGCTGCTTTGGTCATCTCCTTCACTTCTTGCTTCAAAGGTCAGTAGTAAGATTTGTGAAAATGCAGGCAAGACAACGCTTTTCTGGTACCAGTGCCAGGGAAAAATAAAAGTCACTATTCAGATTACACAGCCCTTGACTGAGGTTTACTTTCAGAAGACAGGAATTATGAAAACTATAGACACCAATTCTTTAGTCTTACACTTAAATACTTATTCAAAAGACTAAGAAAAGATAAACAGATTGACAACAACAACAAAAAAATCATACTCTAGCAGTTTCTCCGTAGGGAAATCTGATTTAGTGTGCATTTCAGTGCCAACTGATCTTACTATGACAAATTTAGGAGTATGGATAAGCAGGCACTTTCAATGGAAGCTGCCAATCTCAGAGTGGTGGTTTAAGCTTTGCCTACTTAACAGACAGAGAGTTGTGTTAAATGTTTTACTAGTGGAGACTCAAATTCATAGTCATGAACTTAAAAGAAATTTCAGATAAACAGCTTATTCTATGTTTTATAATTTAAAAAATAATGTGATACTATGGCATCTCTTGTTGAAAACCCCAGAGCTGGATGCAGCACTCCAGGTGGTGTCTTACAAGATTGGAGTACAGGGGCAGAATCAGCTCCCTCAGTGAGGAGAGGTTGAGAGAATTGGGATTTTCAGCCTGAAAAAGAGAAGGCTTTGAGGTGACCTAATTGCAGCCTGAAGGGAACTGAAGGGAGCTTATAGGAAAGATGGTGTAAGACTATTTTCAAGAGTATATAGTAATAGGACAAGTACGTTTCCATTTTTTCTTTTATTTACACCTTTCATTCACAGACATAAGCTGTCAGAAAGACAAGTTGAAGTTCTTTGAACAAATACGTATATAAACTTTCAGTTATTTAACATTCATAATTATGAGATGAATGTCCACCATTCAGAGACTTCTGCAACTGAATAATGCAGTCAGTAATATCTTTTGCCTTTCAGAAATACAAAGTCTAAGAATACTATCAAGGTGTGAAAATTTCTCAAATAAATTTTTAAAAAATGATAAAAAACCCAAATGCCTACTGTTTTCTAATGGAAGAACCATAGGAGGGACTTCTATGGCATTATCAGATTCTGCATGTGGCCCTTCAGTGTTAAAAGAAAGTCAATTATATCTTTGACTACCTGTTAATAGCTTGTCACTATTCATCAGTAAGGTAAGAGGAAATAAGGTTTTCTAGTATGTCTTTATATCATTGCTAAAATGAAAGTACAGAAACAAAAATATTTTGCTAAGGGATATTCTATTTGCAGAAAGTGCAAAACGCCTTGGGTATTTTGGAAGTGTTCAGTATTGAAGTCAACTGCATTCCATTAGTGACACAATTTATCTTTCCTAATGTTCAGGTGAAATTTCCTGAGACTCTTATGCAAAGAATGGTTAAGTAGAGCTGCTCAAACGTCTTTCTTTGATGCTGACTGCACAGGCTATTTTCTTATTCTCTCCTTATCTTTCTTCTGCAGTCTAATCGAAAGAAATTGGATTACTTGGCTCTTGGTGGTTGCTCTGAGCAGATGCTTCAAGACACTGACATTTGCCTGTATTTTGTTTACTGTGGGAATCACTTCCTAAGTTAAAACACCTCATTCACAATTATGCTCTGAGACAATGTTTGTAGGAAAGGGTAGCAGCTGACAAGCTGGAAGTATTGAAAATAAGTTTTCAGAAACAGCCTTTGTTTGGATCTCGAACAGAAACAACAATCTCATAATCTAGCAACGTGTCAGGAGGAACATTTCTGGGTTTAGCTTGATTCTGCTCCTTAATTAGACAAGTTGAGTAAAAAGCTAGGTAGCAGCTGCAAATCAGGGACCATTTTAGAATGGAAAAAATGACAATGTTATTAGTTTCTGTATAACAAGAGATCATCTGTCCTGAGGAAGAAATGAGAAAAAGGGAAAGTCCAAAATTATGAAACAAGCATTTCTAATTACTTGATATTTTTCTGACTTAAATTCAAATCAGCTATGATTTTGAACTACCAGGACCTTAAGAAGGAGTTTCACTGAATTTCAGTCAAGATCTGGACTGAGAAGTCAAACCTTAGATTTTTAGTGAAAGTTATTCTCCCATTGGTAACTAGACATTGATCCCCTTTATTACTTCTTTTTATCCCATTTCATTTGGATATGTAATAGTTGTGTACTTTAATCTTCAACACAATTATTGATTATACTACATTCCATTTTCTTTCTTTATGTATATTGATTCTGAAAATTATTTTAGTAAGATCAGTGATTGTTTGACTGTTAGGAGAAAAAAAGCCTTGTTCCAAGAGAGAAGGTCCTTTCATGAATATTATCTCTGATTTCATTGTGAGGAAATAAATTTCAGCTTGCAGCATACAATAACTCAAGACTAGAGAAAATATAGATTTTTTTTTTCTCTTCTGTCTGTTTACAAGAGGAATATAATTTCTTTTCAGACCTTATAACAGAGACCTCCTATGAACCTATGAACAAAACCATTTTTTAGACTTGTGAGAGAAACTAAAAAAAAAATTCTAATATATAGATAGAGTCTTAGATACCAATACTTTTCTTTCAAGGATAACACCAAACAAAATAGCACATTTAAGCATGTTTCATTGGTAGGTGAAACCAAGTTCCTGGTCCCTGATAAAAATGTGGTGACTTTGCTACTTACAAAATGGACCCAACAGCAACTTTACATAACTAGAGTAGTCTTTGCCTATTAGCTATGACATCTTTTGAGAAAAACACTTTAACAATTTTGCATCTTTTGAGAAAAACACTTTAACAATTTTACAATTATAATGTTCATGTTAAGCCAAATCTCATTACATTATTTGCTAATCCTACTTGTGTTTTTCAAATTCTAAAAGAGTCAAACAAATTAACACAAGTCTTTTTACCTCTTGAAAAAATACTACTTCAGGCATAAAATTAAAGCAAAAACATTGATTGCCATAAAAATTCATCAATTCAAACAAATTAGAGAAGTTTAATATTGGTTTTGGAGAATATGTAAAATTGAAATAAAAATATGTTTAAAAAAATAAATCAAGGAATTTCATTAAAATGAGATGGAGATTGCATCTCTATGTCGCAGGTTTTTAAAGAGAAAATATAATTAAAGGATATTTGTTAATGAAAATTTGGAAAGGGTGTAATTTTCTAGTTGACAGTAATGCTCATGAAGGCAATAATTTAATGAAAATTATTAAATCTCCAGTTCAGATTTCTAGAAATCACTTTTCTTATGAAAGATTTGGTTAAATATCAGTACATATAAAATCACTTTTAATTTTTTTCCCTTGCGCTGCTCACAAGCATCCAAACATAGTCACAAAAGAAATAAATTAATTTTTTCTAAAAGCTTCTACGAACAATTTGAATTTAAGTATTCTCATTATTGGATTTATTTAATGATTTAGAGAAGAACATTTCCATTTAGATACAGGGACATTAGTAGGGTTTTTTAAATTAATTTTGCTTTTTCTGTTAACTGAGTGTATTTCAGCAAGATAAAATGAAAACCTGCACTCCTGAAAAGAGTAAATAAAGAACTTACACTGATGTTTTAGTTTAGATCAAGAATATAATTTTGATGTGAGTCTCCTATTTATTCTCACTCATCACACACACATTCATATCACAGAGTGATTTCAGAATGTCAGTTGTTTCCATGCTGGATGAAAATGAGGCCAAACACAGAAAAGAAACACCTCCATTATTCTCTATAAGCTAAAATTGCTTAAATCCAGGGCTCTGGTCCAGCAATAGCAAGAGCAAAGCCTCGTATGATGTGGACACTGCATCTTCAATATTTATTGTTTGTGTCTGCAGGCCAGCATCCACTGAAATGCACTAATTGCTACACACTCTAAATACTTCAGGTAGGGAGATGTCAGGCAAAGAACAGAATGTCCACTCAAAGCACTATTAACTCAAATAGAAGTAAATTTAAAATCCTCTCCATAATTTCTAATAAAACTTAACATTTCAATGCAAGCAAAGTGAATGGAATATTTTGGGAGGCTTTTAAAAGGATGTGGGACTACTATATTCTGTCACCTGACCTTGAATGTGTTTGGAATCATACTTTTCAAAGACATGTTTGCTTATTCTGTCCTGTAGCAAAGGCAGGCTTTGTTTTTAATCTGCCTTTTTTTCAAGAAATTCATGTTCCTGAGCCTCTTTCATGGCAGAATCATGTGGTTCAACAACACCGGAAAATTACTTACTATTTCTTAGGTGTTATTTTTTTCTTCATACAGGCTACTAATATGTTTAGTACTTTTCATGGACCATATTCTGTTTGAAATACAAAACAATAAATTGAGTTCAAGATCAGTTTGAACTGTAAAAAATCCCCAAGCAATATCCCCCAAAAGTACATAATTTAAGGCAAAGAGAAGCAAATAAAAACTATAGTATTCTATTCATATCTAGGCTTAAATTGTTCAACTTGTTGTAATTTCCAGATATCCTAGTCATTGATATTTGCCGAGGTAAAGAAAAGAGAAGCAGATTATGCTTTGGTAATATACTTTCCCTGTTTGTCTGCTTGAGATTCATATCCATCGCTTATTACCAGCCTGAAAAATATTTTTTCCTTCTGAAGAAGCCTGTAGTGGTTTTAGCATTACTCTCTTGTAGACTTGCTCAGGTGGGACTTCTAAATAAAGAGATTCTCTTCTTTTATAAATCTTTTAATCTGTAAGTGTTATTATTGCTGTTTTCTCTTTGTTTGCCTTCTATTTTATTTCATTATACCCTTTTGTTTACATACAGACAATCTGCATAATAATAATCAAGTAACTTGTAGGTGATGTGTGTATTGAGAAAGAATGCATCTTCTCCTCTGTTTTCATATAATGTCTTTGCTTACACTGAGGCTGAATAACAATTTCAATAATTGGAAAAGTGTTCTACTGTTAGATAATAGGAGTAACCCATGAAGAGGTCCTTAAACTGCTGCTGTGAAGGATATAAAGCACATATAAATATTATAACCTTCACAAGAATATCAGAAATCAGCAGGTAAAGGATAGCCAAGGCAACATGTTGCAAAGTAAGCAGTGATAAAACCCCTTTGATTGCCCTTGGGAACTGTTTTAGCAACAGAGCAGCAGTATAGATGCAACTAGGATTTTTTTCTTTTAATATTGTTCCCTATTTTCTCCAGCTTCATATACCGTTTATATTCCAGAGTAGCTGTACTTAGAGTTCTAGTTCAGTAATGCATTTCAGCCCACATATAAATATTTGAGTTACCCCTTGAAGACACCTTGCTGAAGAAATGTGATGAATTAAGATCTTAGTTATTGAACATGCAAATTGTAATTGGTATCAACAGCAATGACAGGAATCTGTCTGGGTAGCCATCTGGTTTGTCTGTGAATGAGAACTCCTTCTGATTATTATACACATTTTATAAATGCAGACAAAATTTTAAGTAAGAAACTTAATTAATTAATTACTTAATTAATTCCAGAATTATTGTGACCTAAATTACTATTTTGAAAAATACATTAATCAGTACAACCCTTCATATAAGAGTTAGTTACAAGTATTCCCTGGGCTTCAACAAATGACAGTGTGTTAAAATAAGCTATAACATGTATCAAATGAAATATTATTGCCACAAAATAAAGGGTCTAAACTCTAAAAGCTTTTGAAGAGACTTCAAAAACTTAGTTGAATCAGAAAAGATTCATAGAGGAACATCTAAACAGGCAGTGAAAATGCTTGCAATTCAGCAGTTTTAGAAGAAAGCATCTGAAAAACTCAACTCCAGTAAATTACATATTTCATGTTTTTACCTTGTTGAGATGAGGAATATCTGGATGGTGCATCGAGGTAGGAGGTATGGAACAATTTACAGACATATGCTGCCTTCAAATTATAGCACTATCCTTCTAGTGATTGTTTGCACATTGTCTCTCTCAGTATTGATTACACTAAATATGTTAGTAAAAGACTGTATTTTCTGGGAAGGAGAAGAACATGGCTCAGTGGATAAGATTTTCATCTCTAGAAACAGATATTCATTGAGTGAATATTTGGAAATTAATATCAATTTTTTGGATTTAAGTTCAAATTTAACTATAGTGTTAAATCCCTACACAGTTAAAATGACTGGCTAGCAGGTTTTTGCAATGACTATGAGGTTATGATGTAAATAAGAAGTGCAGAAATATGTGGCACAGAGATTAACTATGTATTTCTGAGAGTTTAAGAAACAGGAAACAGTGTTCACAGAACTAGCCACCTGTAAAGTCCAGTTTTAAGCACGCAGTTTTATTTTCTGTGCAATTATTTGTCCCTAATTTAACATCTGATATGAATGGTCAGCTCTTTTCCCTATTAACACACTAAACCTAAGTTGTTTCACCGAATTCAGTAAAGTTAAAATTTGTTCTCTAGGAAATTAGAAGCTATTTATTCAAGATGCCCAGCAGGACAGTAGTAATTAGGCGTATTTTAGTTTTCAAAAAGAAGAATAAAATTCTCCAGTTGTCTTCATCTAACCACTGATCCTTGTTCTCAACATGAAACAAAGCCGATTTTGAAGGCCATTATTTTGGTTGTAGAGATCAATAGTCTACTGAGCTTGTAAACTTCTTGAATGAATGAAAACTTGGGACCAGTCTTGTGCGTTACTTATAGGAAGTACCTCACATTACATATAGCTAATACACCCCCCCCCCCAAAAAAAAAAAAATGTATGAACACATTGTTTCCTATAAATAATATTACTTCAGAAAAGTAATCCACATCATTAGAAACCTGTTATTTTTAAAATAAATCATTGATGTGAACCCAGACCTCATTCCTCTAGAAAAGTGCTCATTTTTTACCAATTTTTAGTGATACCAGGTAGTCACTGGTATTGATACTACTAATAGCACTTATACTCTGTGGTGCATTTGGTTGTCTGAATGCTAAGCATGTAGTTTGTCCCTGTGCATAAACCCAAGTCTGTGTTGACACCTGCATGGAAGTCGCCTGTGCACCTGTTGCCTCTAAACAAGATTCTTGATTATATCAGAAAAGGCCAATGGATCACTTGACAAGTCTTAGGCTAGTAAGAAAATCTACCTTAAAATGAAGACACTGCCATAAAATTCAGAGATTCTTGAAATTCCTATATGTGTACCTTAACTCATGTGAAAGACATTATTTCATATTACATGGAACATGGCCTTTTGGCCTCAAAAGTCTGCACTTTAGGAGAGATAGAGATTATATATATACTTCAAACACTGCTTCTTTTGGGCTTCCCACTCACTTAAATGACATTAGTTCCAAGTTGTTTTTCTACCTGCTTTGGAGAGAATAATTCCTTGAAGTTCTCCTGTAAGATTAAACAATTGCAGCTCAGGAATATCCTAGTAAGACAGTTGATCAGAAAATCTCCAAGGAATATCAGAAAGAGACAAATATCTGAAAGTGAAATCTTTACCAGAAACTGATCATTAGATACTTCTAAAAACAAAATGCTGCATGGTGTGATAGAGCTCATCTGTTTGCTGATTTTAAAATGCATACTTTTATGTAAGTTAGAAGCTGAAATCCAAATTGTTTATTCAACTTCTTGGCAATTTATGATTTGACTCAGCAGCCATTTTAAGCTAGATTTTACATGGAATTTTAACTTTTATTCTTCTTCTTTTATTCTGTTCTTGTTCTGTTCTAAAGAAAAGATAAAACAGCAGCTGACCAGTTATTATAAATAAACATGAACACAAAAGGATTAATCATCCTTTTGGAAGATGGAATAATTATATTTTGCTCTGGTTATCTCGATTCACATTATTTCTTGTCAGCCCTCAGTAATACACAAGTATTGAAAAGTTAGAATTTAATGATAAATACATATTTACAGCTGAAAACTTGTTAGATGAAATACCATTTCTTAGTAATTTCTAAACACATTTTTAATATTTATTGTTCATCAACATTTGGTAAGTAATTCAATTTTTTTAATTAATATGACTCCTATTACACAAAAGGAGCCAACATGCATGTGATAGAATAAAACGAATCTGTTTTAAAGTTGTTGGCTAATGGTAATTAACAAGCAATATATTAAATTCCTTTTTCATGTGTTTTCTTTTGATGAGGAAAATTGATTGCATTGAACAGCATAGGAAATTACCTGATTCTGAGTTGATTAACAATTTAATCACATATATATTGGCTGGTTTCATTTATGAGACAGGTAAAGGTCAAAGCGACCTACCTCTAACCCTTATGTCTTCTTGATTATAAATACTAAATCTTTCCCAACACTTGGGCATCTGACTGTGACAGAAACAAATACTGTAGGTGCATGTACTTGATCCAAACTGAAATCTCACCTACAGACACATCAGCTACTTCTGAGTTGATTAGAACTGATATGTGGCACATCCTCAAGAGATCTTTATGCCACTTTATTTTCTTTGACTAAAACTCCGGAGAGTGCAAAAAAAATTTCAATTATTTGCATGTTCATATGTATTCATATCCCAGAATAATATTTTGTATCGTTTCTAAATATTGCCAAAATATCGTAAAATTTCCATTCTGCACACATAAATCCTGATCTTCCTAATGATTCTTTCTAAAAGCTTCAGGTTTTCATCAGTTTCTGTGGAGTGCACATTTTGTTCCATACTTTTCTTCCATTTGATTACTAATATTAAGACACTAATTCTTTGCAGTTATTGCTTCATTGTCAGGATCTTCAAAATTCTCTCTATCAATCAACTGCAGCTGAAAAAAATACATTATTATTTTAAAGTCCCACTGTCATGACTAGCCTACCTACATGACCACCAGGAATGACCATCATGGTGTTTATCTCATAAAAACTAAGTGCTTAAGTATATCACTTTGATAAAATGTAGAGCTAATTCTGCCCATAATAAATGTAATTCTTTTGATAACTTGTTTCACTGGTAATAAGAAAGCTAAAAAGCAATAATCCTACATTATCAAATATAAATATGTATTAATGTCTGTGTTATTTGTATTTAGCCATGATCACTTTTCCAGTATGATAGGAGTCAAGAGACAATATGTGATTAAAATGTAAGATGAAAATATTGTGCAGCATAAAAAAGTCTGTTTACCTTGATATACTTGAATCTGATGGTAGCCAGTAACATTAAAGGAAGATTACATATACATGACAAGTGCACAGTAGTGTTGGGTTTTTGGGTCTTTTCTTATTTGCTCTTTCAGTTTGCAGTAATTTGGGGGTTACGGATTGTTTTTGGACTCATAAATTGTAATTTTCATGTTTAACACCTTTCAGTAAACTTGTATTTTCTGAAAATGTCTAGCAACTTTTTGAGTTCAAGATAATTCCATGCGACCATAAGACTTTGCAAAAATGTTTTATATTATTGAGTTACACACAGTATTCCATTTGATTTATTTAAGTTTGTAACAATTTTTTAAAGTAGTTCTCTCTTTTCATTTATTTTCAATTTTTTGCCTGTTCTTTTTATCACCGAGTTAGCATTTTCAGTTACAACTTAGACATTCTAAGATATCTTTTCTGGAAAAGTAATAGATAATTTAAAGTGTATCATTTAATACAGATTTTGGGGTTGCTTGTTTACTTATGAGTCATTTTGCAGCTATTCATATTGAATTTTATCTGCCAGCTTACTACTCATCATGAGATGCTCCTGTACATTTTCACCATTTTTTTACACTATCCTGTAGTACCTTGCATACATGTCAAAGTTTGTCACCTCATTAATTTTGCCTTTTTCTAAGCAACTTATGAATATGTTGAATGTTAGTTTTGTTAGCAGATCCTATATTTTCAGCAGTTCTTGAAATTTCTTATAATGTGCTTGCAGACCTTATGGCAGGCAAGAATGGTGTTTATTAAACATTTCATTTAGAACATCAATTTATCTGCAGCAAGAACAAAACAAATAATTCTCCATTCCAGGAAATGTATGTATCATGAGTTTAGTTAAAATGGTGGCAGTACATACCTTGCATACACAATCAAAGTGTACTTCAGTGTCTGAGTTATCCATTGTGAAAGCTCCAAAAATAATCCCATAAAAGTATCCAATACCTTAATTTACAAAGTATGCTAAGGTATATTTGTCTCAATAAATTACAAAAAGGATTGTTTAATGTCAATCTGTAGAATGCTTTCATACTCAGTGGAATATGATAAGATGCTCTTTTTACTTGCCATATATCATCTCTGAGACCTCTTATCTTAAAATAAAGTGAAACTCCTGCTTGATTGGCTGCTTCTCATTAGTTATATTGAGAGAACATATTCTTCAGCTTGGAAAAGAATTTAGCTTGCAGATGGCTGAAGGTTGAATTCTGTCATTCTTATTTCACTTAAAATTAATGCTGAAGTCTTCTTACTCAATGAATTGCCTACTAATGTTACAAAGAGCATATACCATAAGTCAGAGAATAAGAACTCTTTTGGTCTACAAGGCATGCAAGATTAAAAGACTTTTACATGATACAGAGTAAGGCTTTGTGCAAATCAAAATGGATAGAACTAGTCTAGATGAGGACAATTGTGAAACTGGGAAAGAAAGAGAGCAATATGTTTTTTTGTGTGTGTGTGTGTCTGTGGTGTACAGCACACTGCACATAGATGGAGCGGAATAACTCTCACATAAATCTATTTTAATATTGAAGTGTACAAATTTCTCATGGTGACTGTATCATTAACTTCCACTAATAGGCAATTTAGAGAACCAGTTGTAGCTCCCTTGCTTTTAAAACAAAAGGGAAATATAAAAATGGAAAATTATTTTCAAATATATAGCACAAAGAATATGAAATAGACAAGTTAAATTAACTGCGGAAAAGGTGATTGTATCTAGACAATATTTGCACTGTCTTGGTTTTTCATGTCTGTTCAAAAATTATGTTATATTAGCATGGAATAAGAAGTTAAAAAAATTACTATTTACAAGTCTCTCTTGCTTTTCATATTTATGTTAATATCTGTGGCAGATAAAGTCTTACCTACACTACAAATACTTCAACTTTGAGATTTGATATTCGTGTACAAAATCAAATCTTTGCTATCCTGACCACATCTGTCTTTAACAGTCATGACTACAGATGGAATTTTTTAAATAAGCTACACTGATTTTTTTTTTTTTTTTGTGCTGTTAACTATTAGTTATTTAACTAATCCTGATTATGATCTGTGGATGTTGTGAAAAATCGGCACTTCTGATGTCTTTTCTGCAAACAAGAAGAGTTAATGTGCCTCCTTTCTTGGAAAAAATCCAGAATGGAATAATTAATTTAGCCATAACACTTTGAGGAACATTAGTGGAAATATTAATCTGAAGTGAATGACTTCTGGACATATATTTTCTTTTGTTTGCGTTCTATATGGAGATGAGGGTTATTTTTTCTGCCTGTGTGTCTGTAAAAGGTTTTACATTAAGTCGCATGAATAATGACTTGTCTCTACACACCCTAAAAGGAGCCCACTGGCAAACAGGAGCACCCTAACACTCCAGTCAGAAACATGAGTTCCCTCTCTGAACTGCCAGGGCTGTCCCAAGGGACCCTCAGGCCCAAGGGCAGGGAAAATCCTGCACCAGAAGTTAGTAAGGAATGTTCCCCACAGCATCTCAAAAAGTAAGGGAAGACGCTGTCCATTTCTCTGTAGCTTATCGTGGGAAGAGTATTCTGGAAATGGAGATAGGAATGGATAGTATCTATTCTGCTTACACATTTTTGTGGGGAGATGCAGAAACTACACTGTTACTTGGGACTATGGGGCGCAAGGTCCCTTGTATCTGGGTAACAGCAGCTGGAGAGAAACTGGAACGCATATGTACTGTGTGGGCAGATGCCAGTGGCATCAAGGTGGCCTGTCTGGAAAGTAAAATAACAGTCCTGGGAGCCGGGCATCAGTCAGCCAGAAAGTCCTGGCTACTGGAGAGACTAGCACTAACTAATGAGCTAAGTAGCAGTCAGCTGGAAGATCCATTTGAATGTGTCCTTCTGGACATTAGTCAATTGGAGTTCAGAGAATGTAGAGGTTAGTTACTAGATAAACTAAATGTATAAAAGCAGCTGCAGGAGAGACCCATATTATACATATACGTATACCTATTTTTCATCAATAGACATTCATCCTGAGCAGCCAAAAAAAGTGAATAAGGTCAGGCCACTACTGCTGTTTGCATTTGTCTTAATGCTGTGTGCTCCATCTGTGTTCATCTAAGTTGCCAGACATGTACAAGTATTGTGAGTACATGTGCACGTGTGTCTGCTAGGGCTGTGTGCTCAGCTTCATTAGTCATTAATAACGGCATCTCAGGACATGGGGCTGCTGCAGGCTTGTGTTTATTGAGCTACTGCGTGCTTCAACTCCTACTCATAGACATGACAGGAAAAAAAATGGTAAATTTGATTAACTATATGCACCATTTAAATGTTAAATAAATGCATATAAAATAGTAATAGATTCTCACTACAATTTCTGTTCCAATACTCTTCACAGTCTGTTGCTTTGGCTGTGCATCAGTGAGCGATACATATTGTCCTTCCTCATATCTGGCCTTCTGCAGGGTAATTTGTGTTATTGCAGAAGTAAATTATGCAACTTGAAGTACACCATTAACATTGTACAAGGTTTTCCAGATGTCCAGATATCAAATGATTAGTATATAGTCTGTGGACGTTACAAGCCAAATGTTATTAATTGGCTGTAAAGGAGACAGAGATGAAGAGACTGTTACCAGATTCTCTGGAAATATTTGCTCTTCCTTGTGAGAATATGTGTCTATCCTGTCTATCACATATGTAAATGCACTAAAACTGACTAAATGTATAGTTTCCTCAAGCAAAGGTCTGATTAATTCATGTTTCTAACAGAGATGGAAGATGTACACTTATTAGCTGGAACTGAGATGCTTGCCTGGTAACAGCAAGAGTCTGCATTTGGCATATAGCAATGGTTTTTTTCTGTTTCAGCTACTTATATTCATATATTACAGAAGGTAAAAATAATGCTTGTGAGCATAAGATGAAGCAGGAACTTGCAGAGAAGAAGGAAAAGAAATCAGTTTCCCCCAAAGTGCAAAGTGGAAATCATCATGCTAGCAACAGAGAAACAGTAGCCAAAGAGTAGATATGTTAATAGATGTGGTAACAAATGTCAGTAGGAGATGCCAGGTGTGTTGTTATTTCTCTTTTTGACCATAAAGACATGAAAATATTGCCCAGATGGTATGATTAGGAATGATGAGAATAAAAAATCCTCATATTAAATGCTAGTATTAGAACGAAAAACAGGAATGGGCTTTGACTTCTAAAATAGTTATAGACAAGGCACAGTGCTGTCTAACAAGGTGATTCAACCCACCTGAGATCTGAGCCATTCTTCAGAGACATCTATCAATGTGCATTAACAGTGCAAGCATTCTAACATGATAATGTTCTGGCCCAGAAGCCTCATTTTGATGTCATATTTAGATACGATGCATCCTGAACTCTTCACTCAATTCTTCTCTAGAGGGAGCTGATGACAAAGCCCTTACTGTCTTTTCTAGTGACAGAGCTATTATTGTTTACATCCTAGGATCTTCAGATATATCCTACTCATTTTCTGCAGTCTGCACTTGTACTGTTGCAATTAAGATGTCATCTTTGAAATATATGAAATCTCACCTATTCTGTGGAACACAGCTTACACATCCTATCTTGTCCTGTACTACTTCATGCTTTTTGTTGAAAATGTTAAATGGAACAAGGTGTTTTGCATTATTAGGTTAATTTGCACATACTAATTGCAAAGAACACAGTAAAATTAAGTGATATATAAATCAACCTCACATTTGGACAATAAATCATTAAACATTACATATCACAGAGTAGAATAAGTCATGGTTTAAGAAAAAATAAAACAAATTAAAAGTAATTTATTATTTTAAATAAATCAGTGGGAAATGAAAATCTATGTTGTTACAGTCTTTTAAGTATGGGGCCCACTGAATACATTGCTCATGTGAAACAGAACTATTTATGAATATTGCCTGGGAACAGATTTTCAAAGTGTCACATGCCAATTAACACAGTACATGTGAACAGAAGCATAATGAATTTGAGATGATAATATTCCCACATGCAGAAAATGTCAACAAGAACATAATTGGCAGCTATAGCATATGGTATATTGAGCTCAAAAACTTGTTTATACCATCTTGAATCTCCCACTAATAAGATTTCTCTTTATTAACAAAATATAAAAGAATATATCCGAAGTGCCATTCAGAAGTGTCACTTCTTTTTTGAAACTCAGGCATGAAAACTGATTGATGTGCTTTCTAATGTCAAGCTTGACATTATATAATCCAGTGGGGTTTGTACAGCACTAATAGTATGGAGTTTAATACATATTCACTGAGGTTGCATAAAACTGCTTGCTAGCTACAAAGTGATATTGACCAAGACATTTTTGTGTCTGTGCATAAGGGTGTATATTTCTGAACTTTTAGTATCTGAAATCACAATAGTCAGTGTTTTCAAAGACATATATGTAGGTCTGATTTCATAACTTTTTTGGATTCTACTCTAGTCATAGTTTGTTCACACTAAATGTAAATGACCAAAAGAAGAAATCTTCAGTGTTATAGGCAGGATGTTTTGGCTACCAAATAAAACTTATTTTCTTCATTTACATCTGACTGGCAAAGGGATATAGATTTTTTGGAAGTGAAGTATGAGTGTTACAGTGGATGATCTCTCTTTGGCTTTCCTGATGCTTTTTGAATGTTCTATGAAAGGAGAAGGTGAGCATACTAAGTGTCTTAAAATTCTCAAACATATGCACGAAGAAAATAAGTACGTATTAGATGGACAAGAGATTTTAACTATAAACCAGACTGGTGATAATTTCTTCTGCATTTCTGTCTCCTTTATAAATTCTTAAAATACATGAGTTTAAATTCAAATAGCTTCATTAATTATAACAATTATCAGATTTTACATAGCTGAAAATTAAAAAAAAAGCTTTAAACAAAATCCTGGAATGTTTCCCTCTAAATTTCCCATGTTTTTTTTAACTTCTTAGCTACATGGTCCTATATATTGGACAACCTCCTGGTTTTTTATTATGAACACAAAGGAAATAAAATTAAATTTTTTCTTTTAAATTTAAACCCAATTTTAAATTTACAGTAAAAAAAAATTGATGGCAAACACTATGATTTTGCAAAGATGACTATAAAGGAAATACAATAGAATCCAATATCCAGCTGAAATCGGAGAACTGTAGCAAATTTGAATTTTTGTTTTTAAATTCATGATGAGAATGGCACTGAAGTAAAGAGTAAGTGAATTTTTTAAACACCACAATGTTTACACCTACAAGTTTTACAGGTCATCTGATATTTCTCATGACTTCTTAATCATGATTCATTGGCTATTTAAGAGCTGTTTAAGAAAAAAGTATAATTAATTACTGTCATTGTTACAAATAGATTTTCCATTGTTTTTAGCAATCTTTCATCCATATAGTAGCTTCAACATAATTTAGTTTATAAAGACTACCAAGAAAATATTTAAAAATATGCTAAACCTGAAATTTCTGTTTACAATAATGGCTTTAGTCCCACATGAGCCAAGTACTTTGGCATATTCCTCTCATGCTTAGGTCCATCAGGATGCACAAATGCCTACTTTTGTCTTTACATCCCTCATTAAAGCAGGGACAACGTAGTATATAGTTGTAAAGTCTTCATTACACATCAGGTGTTCTTTAGGTAATGGAGGGACAATGAAATCCTTTGAATCAATAAAGAGATGTTTAAAGAATTCAACGTTAACTGGGCCAGGGAAAAGATCACACAGAGAGTGAAGCTCTGCGAAGAATAGGGCAGGCATTACTGTGGTATTTAATTGTTTCATGCTCTGTTTTCAATGGCATAGGAAATAAAATTTCTATATTCCTACTCCAGAGGGATGTCTCAGGTAAGTTATTTTGTTTTGTTTCCTTGTATAGTCCAATATATCAGAGCAGATCATCTTCATTGTTATCACACGTGAAAATAATAAAAACCTCACTTTGTAATTAAGCAATTATTACTCAACTTTGAATGCTTTGGTAGCAATAAAGTAACTTTACATATAAACATCGAGTTTTGGATGATAAAATCATGTGATAAAACAAATTATTAACATATGCGAGAGTTGCTCTCCAAGGGTTTTCATATCTTCAGTTTCGTATGATTCTTTTGAAGTGTTGTCATTGTTCTTTTTTCTCTTTTTTTTTACCAGATAAATGATTTTTACAGATTTAAAAACTAGAAATTTCCCTTAACTGTCTTCATTTTTTCTCATATGTTTTTAAATTATTATTATTATTATTATTATTATTATTATTATTATTATTATTATTATTATTATTTGTTATTGTTGTTGCTGTTGTTTTAGTTTGTTTATTTGATTGGTTGGTTGTTTTTTGTTTGTTGGTTTGGTTTCTGTTCGGATTTTTCCCCGACTTTCAAGCACTGGCAGTATGACTTCTGTAGTAGTTTTGGAGATTTAACTAAGTCATTTTTTTACTCTTTTTGCTTGATCTTACAATTTTCTTGTCCATTTAGTGCTTATGTGACCATTGGGTTCAGGTTTTGGTTTCTATTTAGTATCCTCCCTTAATAAGAATTTGTAATGCATTTTGTAGGAACAGACCCTCCCAGAATTTCTGAGTGGCAATGATCCCTTTGACTCTTCTGAGGGCTTCAGCATTACTCAGGAAGGTGGACTCTCACTGTTGTGCTTAGCAGTGTGCAATTGATGAGATTATATTGTACATTGAGTATTAATAATTGTTCTTACAGTTCCATAAATGATAAAACCAAAATCCATCATATATACTGACTGCACAGTCATATCATTATATAGTCATATGTCTACAAACAGGTAAGTGACAACTTTTCCTATTAAGAAGAAGTTTTTATATGAAATAATGAGAAGAACTACGTGAAATTATAGTCTCAGGCCAGGCTGACATTTAGGACCAAATAGGAGAAGTATTTTGAAAGGAAATCTTGACCTTTTACAAAAGATCTGCTGATCTAATTTTGCAATAAGCAAAAAATTTTAAAAGACAATTATAATTCCATAAAGATTATGATCCCTTGACATGAGGGAGATCCTTCCTTGAGTCCAAAGAGGAAAGCATTTTAGCCATGGAAATTAAAAATATTCTGTGCCTCAGCATATGCAAAGGATTAGCACGAGGATCTTTCTGCCTACCCTTGGGAGGACTTCTGAAATTCTTGACTGTCCTCAGGTTGCTAATTTAGAGCTAATCTAGTACAGTTTTACCTACCAGTATATAATGACATACTAAAACTATTTCTGACTGTTAAAATCATGACAAACAATATGAAAGTACTCTACAGGTTCTAGTTATTTTTAAAGCTTAAGGTTCTTGTTCATAACTGGCAAACAGATCCTCAAAAATACTTGTAGTAACTTTAAAAAAATCGCCTCATTTAATTTCCAGAAGGATCTCAAGGAAAATTTAGTCCCAATTCTAAGATGGTAAATTAAATGCTAACTGTATGGTTTTTCAAGACGATTTTTCATGAAAAAACTTCTCATATTCTAATTTATCATTTAGTATTTTATAAGATTTTTTTCCCATGATAAGTCTTCAGTTGCCTGTGAGATCTTTCTTCTAAGGGAAGTAATTTTCTTATACAAACGCCATGTAATTCTTTAGAGAATTGTACAGGTTGGCAAGAGAGTTGTTTGCATCGTAAATATTTTGCTTCTGGCTAAATTATTGCTTCATTTTGTTTGTAAAATTTAAACGAAACACAAAAGCAAAATACATGATGTCAAAATAAACGAAAAGGAAAAAATATGTTTTTGGGGAATGTTAATAGATTTTGTTCTCTCTTAGATGTTTATCTCTGTTTTTGAGAATACAATTGAACTTAATATTATAATAAAAAATAAAATATCATGTACAGGAGAGTAACTCTCATGGCTGACATTTTTTGTCTTGGTCTCATCATGTTACACTGGCAAGATCCAGTCCCCATTACTCTAGGGGTTCATCCCTAGCCTTTTCTGGAGACTGAAAGCATATATACCGAGCCTCAAAGTATGAAACAGACTTTGCTTATCATTCTGAGCTTCTATGATGTGGTAGAACTAACAAATATGTATTAACATAATACTGAGTTCTGATGAGTCCAACATAAAATATACTTGTGTACTATACTTTATACTCGACTCCCTGTCTAGATCTGGTTTAAAAGAAAGTATAAGAAAGAATTATGCAACAAAAATTTCTGCTTCATAAAAATATATCATTTGTAGACAAAAAAAAGAAGGAGGACAAAGTGACATTACTAATTTTAACTCTAACTTCATGCGTGAACACATACTGAAATGGTCAATAAATTTCAAATTTAAATGTTTTTGAGTGGATGGTCTTTAACTTTTGAGAAGTGAAAGTACTTTCAAAGCATTTTCATTAATGTTTTGAACATGGTTTTATTGGTAAAAAAATTCTCTATCTGAACATCTGCACTAGATATCTGAATGGTTTAAGTGACTGTTTGAACATGTGTCTCTCTTTTGTCAGTAAATTTCCTTCCTATACAAGGGTTAAAGTAAGAAGTAAAATCACCCTCTCTTAAATTACATTTGCTAATATCCCTTCTTAGTATAGAGACCAGTAATGCTCTACTGCATTTTTTAGCCCTTCTCCTCTTTCTTCTTGTGTTTAGATGTCTAACAAATACATGAAGTGACATCTCTGGGTCCATTAAAGATAATTGAAACTTCTCATTTTGCAAGATATTGTTACAATTCACTATTAAGAAAGTAAAGTTGCAGCACAGATCCATTACACTATCACAGCAATTACTTTCTGCTGTCACAGATTATGTCTAGACCAGTGCACAAGAAGAGGGAAAACAATGCAATGCAAGTTACAAAGGACCATCCATCACTAGATGGGCATAGTCATGATGATATAGAAGGTGCAATTTAACCAGTATCAATGGAGCAGTTCTTTATATCCCCTAAGGAATAATCATTGTACATATCCCTTTCAGTTATTTATGTCTTCCTATTGTCCATATTTCTGAGGAAAAATTAATTTGGCCTAGCAAAGTAAAGCTTTGCTGTCTGCAATCTCTTGAAGAAAAGTAATCTAGACAGTAGGCAAAAGTATGAAGCTAGTCTAAATCTGAGCAATACCACAAAAACTCTGTCAAAAGTTATTTTTGTGTTGTATGGGCTACATAGATTCATCATTTGGAGTATAAATAAGGCCAAAGATGATCCTTTTTTAATACTAGGCCAAGACTTTGAATAATTTTTTTCTCAAGAAAAAAGCCCTCAAAAAAATCAAACAGCTTGGACATGGTTTGTTGATATGCCTTATATATATGTATAATCGAAGTCAATGTAATAACACTTTAAAGGGCATTTTTTGTGACAGCAATTGGCTTAAACAATATTACCTGGCTACAGAATTTGCAAACATATGGTCATGGGAACTGCATTTGAAAAAGTTTTTCCATTAGTAACATTGAAACACAAAGGAAAACTAAAAGAAAACTAAAGAAAACTAAGGAAAAATTGGAGAAAACTAGATTGCAACTTATAGACAATTAATAAATTAATATAATTCTTGTCATAGTGCTGTGGTTTTGGAACAGACTTAAGAAGAATAGTCTAAAACTATCCTAAGTGGAAATAGGAATCCTGGACATGGTATGAAGATTACAAGAAAAGTCAAAAGACTAAGCAAATGCACACAAAAATGGGACACCCCCCCCATTCCCAAGGTAAAGTTATTAAGAGTTTTCTAAATGATGAAAAGAGCAGCCCACTGTGAATAACTTCCCTGCCAGTACTTAACAGTCATACAACCAAAAACGTCACACAGCCTGGATAAGGCTTAGTTACTTCATAAACTAGGGGAAAGTAGAATTGTAAGATAGTAGTAGTTAAAACAGAGGGTTCAGAGGGAAAATCAAGAAAATAATTCCCATCATGGCACTGAGACCAGTACAGTCAGTATATCTTCCCAAAGATCAGAAGTAGTAAGTATACAGGAAAGTAGAGAATTACACATACTTTGGTATGTCTTCATGACTCCAAAAAATGTTAGCTTTATAAAATGAAGTTCAAGCATCTTTCTAATATATGTTCTTGGTGGCCCCAAGAACATGATCTTTTAAAAGTCAAAACTATGGACATTAATCACATATAACTGATCACCCAGATGCAGTTTTTCTTTTCATATTTTTCTTTGCACTTTCAAAAATTGCCTTTTATGCATTCATATAAATGATTAAAAAAAAAATTCATATATTCCAGTTTGGTTTTCTATACTTCAATCAAATTAAACCAAGACAAATATGTATTCTTGATAAATAAGCAAACATAGACCTATGAAAGAATTATTAACCATGCAATATCATTTTGCGTACTTATAGAATGAAAATAATATGACTTCTTTCATCACTAAGATTTTGCTCACTTAGTATGAGTTAAAAGGTGTACTACTGTGCAATACTTCCATCTAAAAAGCATCTTTGCCAGGTGAGTAAAAATAAATAAAACTGTGAAATAAGTATAACCATAAGCATAAATATGTTAAAAATTAAGATACGGACTTTTTTATATTTTCAGTAATTTGTCAGTATAAAATAAAAAAGTATATATCATAATGGTGTTTGGAAAAATTATAATGTGATCTTCTAAAGCATTCAATAACATGGAACGGGGTCATTTAAAAATTTGTAATTATCTGCACTTCTTGTCTCTTTTTTTTTTTTTTTTTTTTTTTTTTTTTTTTTTTTTTGTGAAAAAATAAATTTCCCCAAATATTTAAGTCACTGTTGAAAAATTCTGAGCACTGTCATAATAAACTTAAGAGAGTTTTGATGACAACCTGAATGAGAAATTATTCCATGTAAAAAACCCATTGATTAATATACACATTTTATATTTCACCAAGTCAAACGATATTTTAGGTCTTTAATATTTTTTGCTGTTTTCAAACTCTTGCTCTGATGGTAAATTTTGAACATTTATCACCAGTATTGTAAAAGATTAACATAGCTGGAATGTTTGGCATATAAAAGTGTCAGCATTTATTAGTGATAAACGCCATCCTCTCTCCTCTCCTGATGGATTATATGTTCTTTCATTAAATGGAAAGAAAGGATGATGGAGACAAGCAATATTCTGGTGTTTTCTGTTAAAATGTTGCTGGCATTTGAGGTGACTTTTTTATACTTTTCTAAAAGAAAATGTGTCATTGGTAATTGATTCTGTTGGGAAACTTATGATAAAAATCACATATACTCCCACAGCTTAAGGGACTGTCAAATTTTAACTCCATCAGTTTTCTTCTAGACATGCCAGACAGAAGTGTTAACAAGAAAATGTTAAATAACTTAGAAGTTTTAAACTGATATTCAGGGAAAGGAAGATTTTAAATGTAAGTACTGATTATACCAATAAGCCTGAAATGGACATTTTGTATTTTCAAGATTTTAAGAATTCACAATAATTAAGTAACTTAATATCATGAACCTAAAGTGGAATTACAACTCTGTATTGGTAGAATGAGTTATGATTATATAAAACTTGCAGCCTTACTATTATCTGATTTTTTACTCTTTCTGTCCCATATTATCCTTGTTTGTCCCGGAAAGAACTTAAAAGTGCAATTTTGGTGAAAGAGACCTGGCTTAACTATATTCCTTTCTAGATGAAGCATCTCAGCCAACTTCATTAAGTTAAAGCTTGCACAATCTGAATTGCAAAATTGAGCATAACTAAAAATATCTAATTCTTTATGTAGTTTTGGCAGCTATTCCATATTCTGATACAAAGTAGGTCATCTACAATTTTTTTAGTGTAATGGATATTCTGTTGTGCAATAGCATCATTTACCTCTCCATTTACTCTAATTGAGGGCAGTTTAATTTGAATTAAATTTAGTTTTACGGCTGAAGCACCACAATAACAGAAAAGTCAAGGTGAACACAGTCTTCTTTTTTGCTTACATGGTTAAAGTGCATTCCTATGCACTTCCTACTAGAGTAAAGAAGTACTACATACAGCACATACCAAAGGCAATATTAATAAAGTAGAAGCCATTGGAACGAACTCCCACTGAAGAATAAAGACCTAAAGGAATATTTTATCACAATGAGATATTTTTTCTGACAGAATGTCACTGCCACTCAAATGGTTGAAAGAGACAAATCTAAAGAATAAATAATAACCACAAGTGCATATCTTAGCAGATAGAAATCAATACCTATATCATTAAATGCCTCTATTAATCAGAAAATTGTTCTTCCGATTTTCTTCACCTCTGTTGACTTCTTTCTTTTTTCCCTCCCTTGTTGCTCTCAACCCAGATATCATATCAACGTTGTTCCCCCTTGTTATTTTAAGAAAAAATTAAACTAAATTGACCACTGCAGACTCCCTGTGAGGATGCTTCAAGTTTCCTGATTCAGGATGAGGAGATGACACATCAGATTACCAAGATGAGGAATGGAAGTAATGTTTTGTGACTATGCCATGGAACGCAGTGGTACGGCTGAGAATCCCATCTACTTTTAAAGGTCTTGACTTGTTCAAAAATCTTTATGTCTCTATCCCTTCTGGCTGATTTCTCTTGTTTTAAAATTGTTCTTCTTTAAGTTTCTCCAGGCCTCGATTTTCCAGTCTAATTTCATCTATATGTTTTGCAGTTCTGCCTT
Organism: Sturnus vulgaris; assembly: GCF_052056855.1. Lineage (NCBI taxonomy): Eukaryota > Metazoa > Chordata > Aves > Passeriformes > Sturnidae > Sturnus > Sturnus vulgaris. Next base: position 87,939,548 of record NC_142245.1, on the reverse strand, counting down.
TTTATGTCATCATTTTCAATAATTTTGTTTCACTGCATTTATTGGTGCTTGACCCTTCAATGATGTTGCTACAAGCTCTGTTTTTTTGCTTGCACCATATTTCCAGTTTCATTTTTTCTCTGTGATATCACTTTTCACTTCTTTTTCTGATGACTTGTAAGGTCTGTGTTTCAGCTCTTTTCTTTTGCAAACTGCCATTAGATCAGGTACCGTGGAGTAGTTACTTTGAGTGTTTCCGATGCAATACAGTGACAACTAAACACTATGTATAGTGAGCATTTGTTCAGGGATTGTTTTTTCTGTTCTTATTGCCAGCAGAGTCCAGCTTGTATTTTTCTTCTTTTTCTACATTTAAAATAAAGTTAAAGTTTAGCTTTTAAAACTTTCCAAAAGTGTCTTCACTGGGAGGAAGTCCCCGAGCATCTTGAAGAAGTGATTTGTCCTATACCCTTTAGAAAAATAATTTTACTGCTGATGTATGCTTACAGGAGGTCTCCTCATGGTACAGTGGAGGGACTGATGAGCTGTGAGCTCCCCAATACAAGAGGCCATGGCTGAAGGTCACACTGCCAGGAACGCTACTGCTTGTGTAAGGAAACTGAAATATTTTATGAACTAAAGAACAAGTTCACAAGGGATTTATTTTTTTTTTTCACATTCACTTTTTCAGTGCATTTACCTCACTAATTTGCACACTACAGGGACAAATTTTTGTATACAGACCAATAAAGTTGTACATGGAAGCCAAACCTAAGTTTTCCTTTGGCTTTAGGGGGATTTAATGCAATTTTCTTGGCAGATTGATATGAGGATTAAGTTTCTAAGACAACTTGTTGCCTGTAACATGACAGGGAGTACAAAACACAATAAATTATTGTAATTTGGAAGAAAAATCTTAAACTTTTTAAGTTCTTAAACTTTTTACTTCCTCTTAGCCATGCCTGGCTTCAGTCCTCTATGTTATCCACATTCTGAAAAATCTGTTGTGCTGAAACATCAAAAGTTATAAGCAGAAAAGCTTTTTGTAAATGCTCCTTCTCTTGCCTATAATATCAAGAATTGGAACAAATAAGCACTTCTTTGGCAGATCATTGCAGGGTGACGATAATATGTACAATATTTAATTTACTCGGTTTTATTGTGTTGAGTTCTTTTTTATGACTGCATGCATGCAGATTTTCTGATAAGTCATTATGGTCAACATAATACAAGAACCAGCTTCAGCAAGGCTTATTCTGGATTTTATGAAAGACCTTTAAAATCTAACAGAATTAGATAGGGATACTTCCTCTCTTTAAATGAAAGCAGTAATTTTCAGGTGCTCGGCAGTAGGCATTATTAGCCTTGGAATGCCAGAGCTAAATAGTCTTTGATTGTTGATAAGAGATTTCCACAAAATAGGAAAATGATGGAGGAGCATATCCACTCTTTGTCAGGAAGGTCTATGCAAATTACCTCTTTCAGAGCTCTTTTAGCATTGTCTCTTTGGTGTGGTAGTCCAGGATGCCAACAAATCTTCAGTTCACTTTTTTCAATTTGTTAATCAAGATAGATACTTCTACCAGCAGCCTGGACAGTTTGGGTTGTTTTTTTTTTTGAAAATTTTATCCAGTAGAAAGGCTAATATCAAGATGTAATCCACAAGCAGTATTTTAAACTAAAATATTAAAAGAAAAAAAAAACTAATGAGAAACCCACAAAAAATTCTCAGAAAATGATCCTATCTTATTTGTGTTCATTAAAGCATGTTCCATCACAATATGTGCCTCTAACACTAGTGAGACACAGGTTATAGACCAGGGAGCTAATGAGATCATTTACACTGAGACTATAAAATTGCAGCATAAGGAGAGTACAGATCTAAAGCAAGGATTGTTATAACTTGGAAATCATAGTTACTTTACAGAGACCTTCAGATTTGTACTGTAAAGAGATGTAAATATATTAAATACTAGTGTAACCTTAAAACATGTGGTTCTGAATCTTTATAAAATTGTCTGGTTTTAATATCAATCTTTGTTGTATGCATTCTAAGCTTTTATTTGTCTTCTCATCATTTTACTCTCTCCTGCTTGTCAGCCTCTATCTTCTTTTCTCCTCTCTCTGTTATTCCTCTGGCTTCTTTTTGTCTCCTTTTTCTCTTGACTTTATTTTTCTCTCCCTGGAGTGACTCTCGGATCACATTAGAAATGTAGGTTAGAGTTCTGATGTCATTCTTAGAGAAAGAAAAAGAAATTACAATCTTAGTGTTCAAGGCTGTATAGGAAATCCTCTTACAGGTCTGTGTAGCAATGATTTTTCATGATCCTGAGATGCTTGTGTGTATTTTTGGATGAGGAAAAAACAAAAACTTAGGAAGATATAACTTGAGAGTATCTGAAAACTTAGGCAGGATTCCTTGTCTCACTGTAGAGATGGTGTTGTGCTAGCCATCCAGTGAGAAAAAAAAATCAGAAATGTCATTTTAAAATAAATTAATACACTGAGTCTGAGATTTGAGATGCATCTATTTCATCAGCTGTGTGCTATGAATCCCATAACAAGATGTTTCAGTCCCTGCAGTTACTGCAGGAAACAGAGGTGCCTGACTCAGTTTCATAGATCCTACTGCACAGCCTGAAGCAATGAAATTTAGAGCAGTCAGGTTCCATGTCTATTAGACATCTTTCTGAATAGAAATAGGTGTTCTTGAGCATCTGAGTTTTATAGATTGTTTTGTCAGGTCAGAATCAAATCTTGTTGTTAAATGATACAATAGATTTTTTATTACAGTATTTCTGTAGCATATGCTCCATACATAGAAAGACCAGCCTCATATATGTTAACACAATTCTTTCCAAAACCAAGGATCTCAGATGTAGGCTGTTATTCTTTTCTAATGGTCGTTGTAGGCTGTGATTCTTTTCTAATGGTCGTAATTATGCATCACTCATATGGTTGTTGCATGGTTTTAAGGTTTCAAAACCTATTGAAAACCATCCTCTATATTACACAATGCAAAACGTTTTTTCCAGTTCCTTTTTTTAATTGACAAACTCATTTGTATAACAGCAGGATATTTGTTTCTAAGAATTCACCTGCTAGACAGAAGACACTATTTTGTTGTACAAAGTAATCAGGTTAGTCTGCCATGATTTGCCTTTGGTAAATTCGTGCTGGCTTTTGTCAAGCACCTTCTACATTTGACTTGTAGTGTGCCTCAAGAGTTTAAAATGGGAAAGCTTTGCATCTCAGACATGTATGTGACTAGGAAGAGGTTTGATTCTTGATTGTTGAGAGGTTTGATTGAAAGTTGTTTGATTTAAACTCTTATAATTTTGTCTAAAATGTATCATATTCACTTCCATGCTATTTCAAACTGTGTCTTTCATATCTAAGTCTCTCGTCTTGTCCGTGTAGTCAGGACTAGGCAGCAGGGTGCCTTTCTTTGTAATCAAGTACTGTCCCTGTAAATCTATAAGCTGCATTTCCCACTTACCTCTCAGTAGTGAATTTTAATGCACCTGCACAGTTGTAGCTTGTTCTAGTACACTGTCTGCTCTGTCTGCTCTGAGCAATCAAGCTACAGAACATTTTACCCACATCTATCAATCTCAGTAACATGCACTACAAAACACTTAGAGCAATGACAAAGTCTACAGGCTTTTATAAGAACCTGTTCCTAATTACCATAGGTAATTTTTATTTTTCTTATTGGAGATCCTTATAATTCTAAGTGTTTATGCAAAATCCCATGTGATAGAACAATGCTTTTTGCAATTTGTTCTCTCAATGATACGGTTGATAGTATGGTCACACAAAAATCCTCTGGATGAGCTATGAAGCTGTCCATTTTTCAGGAGGCTTTCACAAGAGTTACTTGTAAATCATTCCTTAGCAAGATAAACTAAAATAAAAATGGAGATTAATACATAAGAATGCGCCTTTTTTTCTTTACCCCATTGAATATTTTGTAATGAATAATATTATTTCTTGAAGTGAATATTATAGAAAGTTACAGACAATGTATTTTAAAATGTTCTGTGGTAGACAATATTTTTATGTAATGAAACAGAATAAAATTATTTGACTGTCTGGGAAAGAAAGAAGACAAAATGTCGGTAATCTTCTGTCAGTGATGGTTTTACATAATACAAATAATTATGTTTGTGGTGCAAGAGCTTGCTTCATCCTAGTTTGAGTAAATTAGTACTGGCACATTTATTGATAAATTGGTCAGCATGGCTCGCTTATTTCCTTGTTGAGTTCTGGTGTTAGGGGTAGAGTTCCAATCAAAAATCTCTCTTAAACACTAGAGAAGATGTAAGTAGTTATTATAAACAAGATTTTTGTATGAACTATTAGAGAATTCCTCATTGTATTCACAAACTGCTGAAACATATTGAGGTACCTGGAGTAATAAGCCATCGGGTCTCGTTTCTGGTACCTTGATTTCTTTCATTACATTTCTTTCATAGGAAACAAAGCTTTGATCAAAGCAGCAGGAAACAGCATGAGTATTTCATGGGTATTGTTCCATGCACTTATGTAAGCAGTTTCCAAGAGAAAGATGAGCAGAAAATGAGTTATGGCTGTACATGAGTATCTGGATTCTTCAGCTTACTTAATTTATAATTTAAACAATATGGGTTGAGGAAATTTGAGGGAGCAGATCTGAAAAATTATCTGGAGCAGGGAGGAAGAATTAAATATATTTCTTGTTATATATAAGGAAATTAGAGATATTTTAACATTTTCCCTTGATATAAATTTAAAGCAACCTCTATGTAGCTGGGGAACTGGGTCTAGGGAAAAGGAAAGAAAGAGGTGGGCTTATTAAAAGTGAATACAAACAAGTTTGAAAACAAGTGCACTAAAAATTATTTCATTTTTTCATAGGAAAAAAATAATATCTATCTACATTTAGATGAGCAAATAAGCTCGTGTTCATTTGTTCGATTTGTCAATCGATTTTTAAATTCATGTTTTATCTCTAACAAGTTGAAAAGTAGTTTTAGGAAATATCAGAAACCATTTTAATAAAGTAAACTTTTTTTTTCTTTTTTTTTTTAATTGTAAGACTATTTTCAGGAAAAGAACATTCAAAGTTTGACTTTGTTTTCCTTACAGTACTGTGGTTGAAGAACCAACTTCCACTCGACCAGTCAACGTAGGTTGAAATATTGAGGAAGCTTTCACTGATTATTTGGGTTCTGGGTCCTGCACACTTCTCTACTTACATATAATTTCATATAAAACCTTGATTCAAAGACAAACTCTGAAACTCAAAAAGATTTAAGATTTTTATTGAGGAAGGTAATTAATGAATATTTTAAATCAGTCTTTCACATGAATGTTGTTGAAAGTTTTATGCATGGACTTTTGCAACTCTTTGGATACCATAAAGATGAACCGTTAAATACATTTGAATTCATTTGTATTCAAGGTTCCAGATTCGAAAAAAAAAAGCAACAACTCAGCTGACATTAGTTATTGTTGAGGCAGAGAATGCGAATTTTTTTTTTTTTAGAGACAGCTATACATTTTAGAAACCTACATTAGCACTTAAGCTCTAGTGGTAAATTAATCACTAATTATCATATAGGCTTCAATGAGGCTTAATGAGACTATGCTCCTTTCTACTACTTTTCTTATCTACATGCATATATTAAAAAAAATCTTAAAATTTTTTTCTAAGCAAATCAACTTTAACAGGTTTTCTAAAAAATAAAATACTGTCTTTTTCATCCCGATTTGAAGTATTTTGAAATGTCTGTTTGTATATGTAATTTTTCTGTAATTAAGCAATTAGTTATGCTACTCCTGTTAGACCTATTGTGCAAAGCAAATGGGAATTTATTTTTTTTTCTATTGACATGAAATGTTTCTTAAACTAACGAACATCTTCTCTTCAAATGTCTCTTTTCTAAAGAAGCCTTGACTTCCCTTCACAAAAGACTTGCTAAGTATTTTGGATTTTTACTTGCCTGTCAATCCCAATAATGTTGAGAAATACAAGACACTGCCTGCTGTCTAATTCTTATGATGGAAAAAAGAATAAAACAAGTTACAAATTACAACTATAAAGTTACTTTATAGCAGTTTCATCTTTAGGGTAAGCTATCAATGCAATTTAAAGAAACTTCATTGATAATACGGTTATAAACCAGTCAAAAAAGTGTTATAAAGCATAGTGAAAAACGGTCTTAATTGAAAGCTTCAAGTTGTGACTTTAGAGAGCCTGTGAGACCAACTGTTTCTGGTGGCCACCTGGCTGGAAAATCCCATTTTATATATGGATTGTTTTGACAGCAGCCAACCATGAAGATGAAGAAGTAGCAGCTGCTGATTTAGTTTCCCTTGGCATCTTCCAGGAGAGGATCTAAGGCTCCCTGAGCATGTACAGTAAGTTATGACACCTTAATAAGTTGTGAAGTCCAGAAGGAGGCTATGATCAAGCTGCAGGGCTTATTATTTTAATGACTCTAATAAAATGTTTTAGAGGAACGTGTAAATTCCACACAGCTTTGTAGTGAAGACACCAGCCTGTGCTGCACTTGAACTCCAGAGGAGATTTAGTTCAATTTAGTTTGTTGAAATTCAATGTGCAATGCCCCAGAGTAGCAAGTGAAAAATACGTTTTCTTTTCAAGTGGGGAAACTTTTGGGTGATTTGAAAATGTCGCCCTCTGCTTTCTGCGACTGACTCAAAGTTCTTGAAGTGAAGGTGTGAAGCAATGTTTCAATGAAGAATAAAAATAATCACTTTGAATTATTGCATAGAACAGGGCTGAACATTGTGACGAAGACCAGCTCTGCTTATACTTCTCCTAGGGGTTTCTATACCATCTGCTGATTTTTATCAGCATATCTTTTTGATAAAAAGCTATATATTTATGATATAGAGCTTTTATTATTTGGTGTTTTACTTTTATTATGATACACATTATATGAAAGCTATACATTGATAATATTTTTACTTGTTAGGTTTCTAAACACAAAAAATTCAAAATGCTGTAATCTTGGAATAGTCTGTAAAATTGGGTGACAACAAAATGTGCGGTTAAGCTAACACTGGAAATGTTATTCAGCTAAGAACACAAGAGAGTCTAGAACAACTTAAAAAAATCTTATTCACTTTGTCAGCAATTTTATGTTGGGGCAGTCTACATGGTGTCCAAGCATTCAGATTCATCCAGACCAAGGCATCCATGCTTAGAAATATAATTCTTAATGTCAGTATAAATATGTCAGCACAGTATTGGGATATTTGTTGCAATTCTGCCATGCTACCTACTTATTGCACATTTTTCTAAATATTACTAAAGATAGAATTTAATTATTTTAATATGCATAAGGTGAATATTGAAAATGGTTAGTCATGGTTAAGGACCTATAAAAAATTCATTAAAATAATAACTTCAGATATGGCTTTTGGAATGCTCTCCCACCAAAACTAAAAAAAAACCCAGAATTGGTTTTGCAGATAAAAGTATCTAAATTCCATATCTTTTTTATGAAATTGCCACTGTAATAATAGCACATCTGCACTTTCTAAATAAGCCATCAATTCACTGATCTTAAAAGTTCAAATAGAAATTCCAATGTGCTTTGTAAAAGAAAATATTTGTAACATCTTCCTTGTAGTGGTCCATGGCAATGTTTCTTCAGTTCTGTGCCATATAGATAAAAAGCCCAAACTAGGTGTGTTCTTACTTATTTCCAAAGATAAATATAAAGTACCACCCGAAGTACCATCCAAAGTACCATCCAAAGTACCACGTTAATATTAGTGGTTATGGAGTCGGGTTTTTTTGCCCTTAGAGCTAGGATTGAATGCACAAGAGATAGACTTTCTTGTTTGGACTTGGCTGTTTATTAATTCTTATCTATAGTATTGAGAGTTTTTCAGCACTTTTAACTAGTAAGATAAAAGCAAGAAAATGTCAGTGTATTTTGTTATTTCTAAGGTTTTTTAAAGCCTAATTATTTAATTGAAAGTTAACATTTATATTATTTATAATTTTGACCTAATAACTAAACACTTGTGACCTGCAGTGCAGTACTTTCTAATTAACTAAAAACTACTACTTGAAATCATGAAGAAGGAACAAGAAGGAAGAAGAGGCTGCTGCTCAAGAACCTCCATCTTGTTTCATACTTATTACTAATTTTTAAAACCTTAATTTCCAATCCCTTCACCATGTGATATTGCACACTTCTATTCTAACTACACCACAGTGATTTTAACTCTATTATTCAAATTTGGAAGCCTTCTCCAAGGCCTCAAGTCAAAAGCAGTGTTCTTTTGAGAGTCAGTGTCAGAAAGCACAGAGCATTCAAAACTCCCAGGCTTCAGAGAATGTAGAGTAGATTTCTTATTTTCGAAACATGATGTTTTACTTAAAATGAAAGTTCCTGTTTCTGCTATCTGTGGAATTGCCTACTGTGTAGTCTTTGTTACCTGGATAGCATGTGTATAAAAAGATATTGAAAATGAAATTGCAAGCATACTAGAAACCAAAGGATTTTCCACAAGAAATAGAGTGGTGCTTCTAAAGCATAAGCAAAAGAAAAAATTTACATATTAAAAAAAGCAATGTTGCAGTTCAATTGGTCACCAGCAGGCTTTATTAAGCAGAGGAATGGTGTATGAATTTCAGATGACACTAACTAGATTGTGCTCTGACCTGGAATATACAGTACTTGAAATTTCATGGCTCTGTCCCAGACTATTAGTAATGGCAGCTTGTATGAAGCAAACTCAGCATGTAGCAAATGATAGATAAGCCAAAATCTGGGCACCTGTCCATAACTGAATTGTAAATACAATTCTCTTTCTGCCTTTGGGAATGCAGCGTCTGTCTTACACTTTTTAGCATACAATTAAGAGATTACTTTTAATTAATATTCCCCATGTTCAACTGTATGCCATCTCTTTGTTGATAAATTGACAATAAAATTTCAAAAAATTTAATATTCTAAATATTTAATATGTTTACTCTGAATATAATTTATTTTGAAATGTTTGCAAATGCCATTCACAACTCACACTGATTTGAAAATTATGTTCTTTAACGTCAGAACTATGTTGTGAAGTTTTACTTTAATGAGAAAAATAGAAATGTTTGTCTTTAATTTACATGTAAATTTTTTTCTCACTGTATCAAATGTTAGTTTTATATTCTTTTTTCATCTTTGGCTTCCTCTGTTGATTGCATAATGCTAACATTGTAGGAATGAGGAGAAAATAGATCTGATTGGATATAGCTCAAATTAAAATTTTTCTTTCATGCTTGAAACATACTTAAGTAATGTAGAATTTAACCAATTCCACATTTGCATTATACTTTTTGCCAATTTCACAATATTGTGCAAAAAAGCATTGCTAAGCTAGTACTAACATTTCCTTAATTGGTAAGAATTTGTCATAATCAGAATTTTCATCTGCATGCAATATACACCAACAATCTGATCACCTTTAAATTCAGATATTTGCAGAGTCTAAATTTAATTCTGTTACACTAAAGCTGAAACATCCTCTTCCTTTCCTGAAAAAAAATGCAGCTTAAGATCAAATTCAGACAAGATTCATCAAATCTGTACTTCGAGCCGGACTTTTTATTCCAGTAACAGTTATTATATGAAAATTAATTCTAGTGTAATAAATATTTTTAACAACAAACCTTGGTGAATATAAAATCACCTTATTCACTTGTAATTAAATTCTACAGTATTTTGTCCAAATGATAAGTGTAACATTTAAATAAAATATGTTCAAGTAACATGCTGTTCAAAGTGCAAATATCATAATGTAACACTTGAGAAAAAAGAAGGAACGATAGGGATCAGTAGCAGCAGCGCTAAACCAAAACTTACACTTGACTTGACTCAACCGAAACCATTCTATGAATATTCCAAGTTAAAGTTTCGACTGATATGCAGTTAAAATGTATTACTTTTTAAGGTCTCTGGAATGCCATTGACAGGAAAAAAAATCCCTTGTATTTAGTGAGGTGAGAAATCTTGAATTCCTGCAGAGCTGTGGAAAAACCAAGGACCAAAAAAATCACCAGCCAAGAAGGCTTTTTCAGCTAGAAAGAACTCCATTTGAAAGCAATGAAGATGAGAAAATCTTCATGTGCTGAAGAAAAGGAACTAATTATTCTACTTGACTGCAAAAGAAATTATACATTAAAGACAAAGCTGCAGTACACAGTCTTTGTATAACAACAAGGCAAATAAATATATTTGGCTCATGCAGAGGAATAAAAACAGTTGAAGGTAATAGCATAGGGTCTTAATAATTGCTGTAGAAGCAAAAAAAGAAACCTTACTTAGAGAAGATGATACCTTCATAGAGAAGATGAATTGTAAACGGGAGTGATTTAGAGGTACTCCTTTTCCAAGTGTTTAACAAGCTCAAATGTGCAAAAGCGAACTGTGCAAAATATTTTAAATTTTATAAGATGAATTTTATGGGAAAAGCCTTTGCATTTATTTTAAAGCAGACAGCACCATTACTATGATTGTCAGCAACTTGTTTCCTAGATAGCCTATAATTTCAGGGAGGGTTAAATAAAATATTGACTGATCAAACAAAGACAGACAGACATGATTGAAACTGTTCTTTTGACATTATTATTAATGAAAATACATTGAAGGGAGTTTTGGATGTTAAATAATTATCACAAAAATGACTGAATATTTATCCACTGAGGAAAAAAAAAAAAACAAAAAACAACCAAGCAAATATGCATTTAATCTAAAATAAAGCTAATACAAAATCCTTTTACATCAAACTAATACAGGTATAGAGATAGCTATCACTGAACCGTCTTTGTCCTTGGTGTGATAAAGGTCTCTTCCCATTTCTTCCTTAATGACCTTATCCTGTCAATGGGTTCACGACAATGCAGTGATATACATAATGCATTTTAATACATTTTCATTAATAAAATCCTAATACAGTAATCAATAATACAGTAATATAACACAAGGTTATCCAGACTCTGCAAAAAAAAAAAAAAAAAAAAAAGACTTTAGGGAAAATTTCTTAAGAGTAAATCATATGGGAAATTCCTCATAGCCAGCATACTGCATACCCCAAGTGCCTGTTTGTTTTTGTCAGGGTATGCCTAAGAGGGAACCAAGTGGCCTAGCCCAGGATCAGGACCACTCTAATGTCTGATCAGATCAGACACACAGCTCCAGTGGACAGCAGCAATCCACAGCCTGGCAATACTTTATTGGCTAGTACTGAGACAGTCTGAACAGCCTGCTCTCACCGTGGTTCTTCTTGAAATGTCAGCATTATGAAAAGTGATACTACTCTGGCCTAGGATCCAATATCACAGGTCATTTTGGTTTGTTAAAGACAATCTATAGTTTAATTGCATCAAATGAAGGATTTTGGATACTATAAATAGTTTCCAGACTTTAATTATTATTTTGATTTTATGTTTAACCAGAGTTTTTCTTAAAGATAATAAAATTTATTAATGATTGAAATTCAAACCAAATAAACACTGTCCAATGATTGTACATCAAATACATAAATCTTCTTCCATGTTCAAGAAAGATTGATTTAAAAATCAAGAGAGTCATCAAGTTTGTATTTTAACTCTTTCAAGGTTTTAAAAATAGACAAGAAAAGACGTAAGATGTACTCTATAATTTTTTTTTCCCCAGGTCCTATATGTTAAAAAAAGTGTGTTTTTCTTCAAAAGACCACCGGTTTATGCTGATTCCTCAAAAATGATCCATTTCACGAAACTCATCTGCTAATGACCACAGTGTATTCTGTTTCATATATTTCCTCAATCACTGTAATCTTATCGTCTCTAAAAAATTACTTCTTTAATGAGGCTATACCAGTGGTAAAATCTTAATTGCTTTCCCCGAAATTTCACATTTGGCACTAGATATGGCGATCACAGTTCACATCAAATCCAGTCCCAAAAGATCTCTCCTATTACACTGATAGGTGCAATGTTCAGATCAGTGCTTCGATCCACTATGCTTTTCAAATACACAACTTTTTTGTGGATAAATCATGAATAGTGCTGAAAAAAGTATATTCTTCTTGTATGTTAATCCTCTTCTTATAATACTGGTCTTTTGGATTCAGATTCAGATAATATATATATTTTACTGCCATTCCCTTCTCCACCCTCCTCCCTTAGATTTTTAAGATCTAACAAAGATCTTAAATGTAAGAATTAAAACCAAAAATTCCTTATTAATTTTAGTTTTTGCAAATGCATATTTAAAGTGTAAGCCCTTCTCTGTTTAGCAGATCCATGGAATAGTTTTCCTAGTTGAAAGATTCACCAATTCTCCACACAGAAGAAATAACATTTTTGTTTTCCAGAAAGCAGGCAATTATTAAACTTAGTCTTGACTACCTTCCTCACTTCAGTGTGCTAACTCCTCTCCACAGTCAGTTTTAGTTCTACAGCATGTCACACTGCTGTTTATCTTTAATGTAGATGGTTGGGTTTTTTTTTCCTCACATCACTTTGAAAAAAACTCATTTTCTCTTTTGTTTTTGCCACAAAACCAGAACACTTTACCAGCAAAAATGGCACAACTCTGAGTGCCATTTAAATAATTCAAAAGGTAGGGCTTTTTATAATGACCCTGTGTGCAGGCATATTTCTTAGAATATCTTCCTTTGAGTTTGTATATGATTGAATGTCTCAATATTTTCCTCTTTAAATAAATATTCTGTTCTTGCCCTGTGCTACCTACAGTAGGAAGCAAGTTCCATCCAACATTTAATGTTTGTCTAAAGGTAGAAGAAATCTAATAAATGTGAAAGACTGAAGTGGTTGTTTCCTTTCAGCTTACAACTGTGCTGAAATCTTTAATATGGTCTTCATTCTGCCAGATCCCTTAATTCTTTCATTTTTTCTTAATGAAGGATTTACATACCCATTAATTCATATGGTTTTCTAGTGAAACTTTTTTCTCCTCTGTGTCCCATTAATTACTAGTATTGTTCTGATACCAGTTTTTCTAACATCATATTAATTTATGCATCTGTGCCCATACAGATACTACATTTTATTTGCTGCTAGTTTATGCAAAAGTGCTGGATATGGTTGTTGTGAATTACTCCTCTGAATGAACGGTCTTAGATCTTCTTTGTTCTGTTTGCTACACTCTCGTAACATTTGGTAGTACCTGACCCTCACCACCCTTGAGCCGTATCACACTGTGATCTCAGGAATGTTCTTTAGCCCTCGGCCTCGGTTACTGGCAGTTCAGCTGCCCTTGAGATTGTCAGAAACACTGTCTGCTCCCAAAACTTCTGCTTTTGTTGATGCCTTCCTGGTGATTCTTCAAGTGACCTGAAGCACTTGCAACATGGCTCTTGCAAATTCTTGAAAAAAAGTCCAGCAAATAATTGCAGTTCTCACTACCTTTCCTTCGGGTCATGACACTGCCTTGTGTTCCATCGTTTCCTTCACCATGCAGTTACATGAGCTTTTTGTTGGCTGAATAATTGTAACTCGAATCTCTGCATATTGCCCTGCTTCAAAATTGTTTACTGTTTCTGTTTAGAATTTGAAGAAATATTTCCAGTGTCAGAACATAGTCCATATTTCACAAGCTGTGAAAGCAAATAAGCAGTCTCTTATGTTTAAAACAAAAGAGTTGGCTTTTGCAAGTTTGAACAGGCTTACTCACCCTGTGTTAGTCAAAAAGTAGTTTAGTCATAAATGCTTTGTTTTTATCTTTTCACTACGTACTTAAAAACATCTTGTATGTGTCCTATTTCAGAATAAGTGAAATTCTCTTCATCTGTATTTTAGGGTTTTTTTCCTGACTTGCTGAAAGCTACTACAAACACCAAATACTTCAGAATGAGTTTATAAGCTCTACACTTTTTAACATTTTGTAAAAAGGAAATAATATTCAAGATGCTTAAATATTTTTTTAAGCAGTTCCTTAAGAGATAATTTCCTTTCTTTCTCTCTCATTCAAATTATGTATTTTTAGTTTCCATGTTTTCCTTCTGGCCTATCTTGTGGTCAAAAGTCACTCAAAAATAGTCTGTTCTAGAATGGTGTAATGGCAGACCAGCATAGTTTAAGACAAATTTCAATATAATATAACAGTTCTAAGTAGCTCTCACTATAGAGTCCTAAACATTCAAATGATTTCCCATCACTTCCACAAGTTATTAATGAAAATTTATCACTTAGACTTTCATACCTGTCCATTATCTTAAACTTTCTTAAAAGTGATCTTTCAGTATGTACAGTGTATTCACCTAACTGCATTTCTGTATACTCAAAAGGGGAAGATTTTGCCATTTACCTATTTTTAGATGTAATTTATTTTTAAATTTTATAAATGTCTTTTTATTACCTTTTATAAATGAATAATAAAAATATTTTTTGATGCTTTACATATTTGACTGATTTAGTAAGCATAAAATTTTTTGTCAAAATGAGAGGGGTGGTAGCCTTTTACACAGTACTCTTTGGGACAAGAGATAGGATACCCTATTTCCTACATTGATTCCAGGTAATAATGTCTATTACTGCAATGAATTTTCAGTAATAATACAACTCTCATGCTTAAATTGAAGTATATGAAATATATTGAAATAACTTGATGTCCTCAAAATACTATGTAAATATATTCTGCATTTCCTTTAAAATATTTATTGCTTAGTGAGACTGTATTAGGTTTGATTTACCCGTGCTTATATTCCTCAAACTCCTAGGAAAGCACAAATCATGCCACTTCTCCTAAGTATATTTTAATATACTTTAGTGGGTCTAAGTTGTTACCAAAAATTGCTGCTAACAGAAATCACTCGTTTTCTGTTACTGAAAGTCTCTGTAAAAGTATAATTGCAACAATTCTATCAGTTTATCTTTGTTGGGCAAGTAATCAAGGATGGCAGATTGTGGCAGTCCAAAATCAGCCCATTACAGCCATTCAACAACACCTCACTGCATGGCCAAAATAACAGAAAATCGAATAGTACAGCTGATGAGTGTTTATGTGTCAAAGCAGAAATAGTGAGGAAAACAAATTTGGGAAGTGCTTTTGAATTTTTTTAGGGAAATAGATATAATTCCTGGATTAATATTTAAGGTTTTATATTATTTTGAACTAGCAAACTGAATCATACAACCCAAGAAGATTGCATTTGATATAGTTTTGCTTCACAAGTCACTACTTATATATTAATTAATTTCTAAATTGAAAATGTGAGGGGAAATATTAGGAAAAAAGACATAAGCTTTTCCTTTGCGACTACAAAGTGGAAGAAAAATGTTTGAATTCACTTTACAAAAAGCGACTGTGATTGGTTTTCCAAAGTATTTGTACACATATGTGCTAAAAAACAGTGCAGAACAATGACCAAGTTTAGGGACTCCTCACAAAATCCCAAAATGGTTGAGATCAGAAGGGACCTCTGGAGGTCATTTGGTCCAACTCCCCTGCTCAGGAAAGGATACCTAGAGCTGGTTGGCACGGTCTGTGTACAGATGGCTTTTGAACGTCTCCAAGGATGAAAACTCCACACCCTCCTTTTGCAACCTCAGTGCTCAGTCACCCTCACAGTAAAAAATTGTGACATCCAGACAGGGTGACCTCTGTTTCAGTTTGTGCCCATTGGCTCTGGTACTGTCACTGAAAAGATCCAGGCTCTTTGCACGCTTTATGTACTCTCAGGTATTTATACAAATTGATAAGATTGCCCCTGAGTCTTCTCCTTTCTGTGGTACAGTCCCAGCTTTTTTTTTCTTCACCTTTGTGGCTCCTCATTGAACTCTCTCCAGTATGCCTCTGTCATACAAGGAAAGCCAGGAACTCGACACGCTGCTCCAGCTGGGGCTGAGCAGAGGAGGATTATCTCTGTCAGCCTGTTGGCAATAATTTATGTAATGAAGGCCAGGTGGTACAGCAGTACCTTCAGGTCTTTTTTGCCAAGTTCCTTCCTAGATGGGCAGCCCCCAGCATATATTGACACCTTGGGTTTTTCCTTCCCAAGTTCAGAACTTTGCAATTCTCCCTGTAGACCTTCATGAGATTCTTTTCAATCCATTTCTCCAGCAAATCCAGGGCTCTCTGGATGGCAGTATAACCCTCTGGGGTATCAGTCAATCCAGAAATAGACATGACTAAGATAACAAAATAAAACCCAGAGTATTATCCAACACTTTAGTCTGTGCATTTGGAAAATCCATACGATCTTGTATAAAATGGATGAATTGGAAGAAAGAAGAAAGAAAGAGAAATAGAAAGGAGATAATAAAGAACGGTGTTATATGAAGCAAATGCATTGCATAAATAAGGGGTTTTTTATTAGATATGAAAAAAGCAGTGCAAGAAAATAGGTATTCTCAAAATACTGAAAGAAAAATTCCTTTGAGACAAGCCTGAAGAAAAAAAGAAGATTGAGAACAGAAGCTAGGGTTCTTAGTGCTAACAATGATGAAGACTAAAATAATAAATGGATTAAAATGTTACAATTACAATACTGGCTGGAAGGTAGACAAGGAGTCAGATGAACTATTGAAGGACAAGAGTGAGATGTTAATGACAAATGAGGTTCATATTGCCAAGAGGCTGAATGAATCCTTTGCAAGTGTATGCATGAAAGAATTTGAAGGTCATATTCCACGGCATGGGATAAATTTTCCTGGTGAAGTAAGTGAAATGCTAAAAGGCTTTATGGTCACAATGAAGCAGGGAGTTAGGAAATTAGACCTATTAAAACTGACATAGTACCAGGCCAGGATAAATTACATCCTGAACATCTTCATGAAACTGTAACAAGCAGCAGTAACATTTCTGGATTAGGTATTTGCCTGAATCTGAGCAAGGAAAAGACCAAGCAATTCACCACAAGCAGCTAAGATAATTTATCATTTAAGTAAAGGACGTAAATGTTACATGAACCCTACCAATTAAGTTTAAACATTAATTGATCTAATGTTCTGGAAACATTGATAAGAGAAATACTTCATCATAAGAAATTGCAATTTACAGTTGCAACAGCTCAGTGCAACAATAAATATGTGGAATCAAAAAGGCATAACTATTACCTCTGGATTTTGTTTTAATCAGTGTTATTTTGAGGGATTGGGGGGATGAATGGCTAAATTATTTGTCAAATATAAAAAAGTAGGGATTAATGCTTTGTTCTGTTCAGTGAAAAGGCTACTTTAATCAGTCTAGTTATAAGTTGCAGCAATCAAAGGCAGCCAGATATACTGACCAATTAGTTTGTTATGAACAACCAAATTCAGAGGTGGGTTCTAAGCTGAATTAATCTAGTTAAGGTTCTGAGCCACTCACCTTATAAAGACATTTGATATAATAAGGTATATTTGTGGTCTTTTCTGTGTGCTTATATATGTACATGAGCTGTGTGTATAATATGTGTAACTTAATTTGCATTTATTCTTTTAAGTTTCATACTTAGATTCTTGATAAAATGCTATATTTTGTGTTTTCCTAATGACATGTACATTTATTCAATGATGAATGTAAGTGCTAAGAAAGTTTCCAGCAGTAGAGCCCCACTAGAATTCTCCCACCATGACATCATGAAGTTGACAGTATTAGAATCAATGGTATGATATATGCTGTGGACAATATCAGGAACATAAGGGAAAGACATTTGTGATAAACTATTCAGTTTTACTTGTCAATAGCCACACTTTATGGCAGAACAGTTTACAGATCTAGGAGTCAGCATTTCACGACTATCATGAAGTATCATGCAGAGTGATGAAGCACAGCAAATTGCAAACATTTCTGAAAGGATGCCAAGATATAGGAAGTCAGGAAGAAGGAAAGAAGAAAGGAAGGTAGCACGCAAGCAAGCAAGCAGGAGGTGATTAAAGTTCAGATGTAATGCTAAGAAGTTAGTCAAATGCAAAACCTGAAACTGGGATACAATTTAGGATTTGGACTGTGTTCTATGTTACTGAGATTACATGGATTGATTGAGGGGGAAGGTTTATGTCTATGTAAAATAGCATTTGTGACAAAACATTGCCATATTTATTTAAAGATATTTTAGGCAGAGAAGGTCAAGATTATGATTTTCTTAGTTCTGGATGTGCCAAAAGTCATATTAAATAAGAGCCTGTAGGATGTAGCACTAAGAATGTTAATGAACAATGAACAGACAAGACAACCAGCAAGACCTCCAGCCACTTATAAGGGAAATATGTAGCAATGCAATTAGGAAAAAAATCCGGAGAAAAATCAGTGAAGGCTGTTTTGTAGATTTCTGACCTTTAATTCTGTTCCTGGAGATAATTTGCATCCTGAATAATTAAGGTGAAATATCTCAGTTTATGGGTCAGTTCCATCTATTGAACAGTCGTAATCTCAAACCATTTCTGGAGATTTCAGGCCAGTACAATGTGGTAATCTTAAAAATTCTTAATAATAAATATCTAATTAGTAAACTTGTTCACATTCAGTTGATGAATGTGAGTTGATTCAGCTCTAAAAAATGAAGACCAGTGTAAAGGTGGACCAAAGATCAGGCTCATCTTAGAAAGCCAGATGGAATCTCAGCCTTTGGCTAGTGTGACAGAGTAGAGTAGAAATGAGAAATAGATGGGTGCTTAAAATCTAACCTGCCTGACAGAAAGAGACTAACCTTTAAAATGATCTCATTCCCATTTTCTTCACATAAAATAGCCTGGAGATGCATGTTATATGCCCCTGGTAAATTTTTCATTTTATACTCAATTAACTAGAAGTGCTTGCTTTCTTTCAAATTGAAAGCCCCAAACCATTACTTTTGGGAAAAAAAAAAATTCTTATAGCAAAACAAAAGCATCAAACCACCATATAGCACATAGGTTGCAATTTGTGTTTCCCTATGTTTTGTAAAAATGAGTAACAGAATATCTGCTTGTTCACTGCATTGTGTGCTAAGAATGTTTTTCATACATTCTTGTAGAGTTATGTTTCTTCTTTTTATTTACTAGTACAGCTATATTGTTGATGCATTTGAGGACAAGTTCAAGCCAAAAACACATATTCATAGTAAGACTCACAATAAAGCTGAGGAGATTCTTATATGTTTTTAAAAGTTTTAAGTGTCTTTTTCTAAAAATATTTTTTAATCAAATTTATATCATTCAATTTACTATTAAATTAATTTATATTAAAATTAATATATATTAAAATATATATTTATATTAAAATATATTTTCTCAGAGGACAATATATTTATATTGAGTTCTGAAAAAAAATTAAACCCATGTTTTTCACAATATTTGAGTAGGGTTTTTTTGCATAATTATTCCTCCTATTGACTAAAGTCTGAAGAATCTAATTTTGAAATTACTACTATTAACAGAAAAATATTACTAAAAGCATATCTTTATGCACTGTAACGATGCACTGTATAAAGAGATAAAATGAAAGAAGATATTGCTTCAACCTGAAACAGTAGAGTTTCATTTTAAGAAATGATTGAACCATTCTTTGAAAGCCTCAGTTAAAGCTAATTAGATAGAAACTGAAGCACACAATCTTTTCCTGTTTATGCCATTATGCTATTTTCTTCTTCTCAGTGTAAAACTTGAAATACTCTGGAAACTACTGTTTTTAATCACAGAAGCCTTGAGTTGTACCTCCACTGAATTTTCATTAATAAGAAGGTTTTGGATTAGTGACTAGTTGAATATCACCAGATATCTGAAAGGAATTTAATTTCCAAACCCGTGCATAATGTGTTAGGTTGAAAATTAAAATCTTCTAATGAAATTGAATGTTGATTTACTTAA
Source organism: Sturnus vulgaris (assembly GCF_052056855.1). Lineage (NCBI taxonomy): Eukaryota > Metazoa > Chordata > Aves > Passeriformes > Sturnidae > Sturnus > Sturnus vulgaris. Next base: position 87,919,780 of record NC_142245.1, on the reverse strand, counting down.
GGAGATTCTGAATTAACTCATTTGTGCTTAAAGTCATATCTGTTTGTATTTAAAGACCTGTTCAACTTTGCAGAGTATCCTGTAGCTAAAATATGGAGAACTGTAAATTACCTATAAAATTTGTTAATGAAAAAGTTAGGGCATGCGAGTAGGTAGAATTTCAATGAAAATATTTAAACAAAACCATAGCATACATCTTCAAAATTTATTGTTCTGTAGCTTTTCTTACAGTATCAGAAGTCAGAAAAATCTGAAAATAGTGAAGATTAAAGATAAAAAATAAATTAATGTCTGTCTTCAGAAAGCTCCTGGTTTGTTTTAATTTTTTTCCTCCCGGTGCAGCCTGTGAAAACTTGGTTCAGTTCTCATGTATGGAGGTAAGTTAATTTACTCTTTAGAAAAATACTAGTTTCAAATAGGTAAAAAAAAATTGATTCAAGAAGTAGCAATGCAAGAACTTCTTGAACCAAACATATTCATCAGCTAGATAAAAACGTATAATTAATTTTATTGCACTAAAATAGCTTTCTGTTCTGCTCAGTTTTCAGGTTTTATTCCTATCCCTTTTGATTCTCTTTATTGACTAATACATTTTCTGAGAATTTCCTTACTCGAAGCTCATTTGTCATCCAGATCCCGTTTAGAGCAGTGTAGTTGTTATAAACTGGCTCACAATTACAATACAATTCTCATTGTCATTCTGTCTTGTTTTAGTGTGATGAATCTATTTTTGTGGTTACCTTGTCATTCTTCCGAAGTCTGATTACTTTAATTCTAAGTGAAAATATGTTCACAGGGATATATCAGGGTGATACATTGTTTGTTACGTACTACTCTGAAACTTATTCTTTGACACCTTATGTTCTGGGGGAAATAAAAAGTCTTTCATAATCCTAAAGGATTTAGAAGGAACAGAGGGCTAAATCTTATGGTAAAGTCTGTTCCTTAAATTGCATGTACAGTCGCCCATGCATATACATTCTTCTTTGTCATCCTTCCCAGAGAAAAGGTCCTACAGATGCTGCAAAACTCAAAAGGAAAAACTCAAGCTTTTATGAAAGTAAGTTTCTCTCAGTAGAATCTCAAAAATGTCCACCAATGAATTTCAGAGGAGTAGTAGACACCTGCAGTACACTTTTAAAAGTAGATATAATTTATGATTTTAAATAGTGGCTCCTGCTAGTTGGAGGGACAGGAATTCAATGAATCATAGATTCCTTTTCCAAAATAGAGTTTGTCTCAGGTTCCTGCTTTCTCAGCACAGGTGTTAAGTTTCTCTAAAATTGTGCAGTCCTCTCCACAATGGCAGCAATCTTGTCCTCTTCTGTCTAGGGATAACTTTACAAGGTTGAATCCTGTTCAGTCAGTAGCATTATGGTAATATGGAAGAATATGGAAGATTTAGCTCTTTGGCAATGTTTTGTTTCATTTTCTTATTTGTGCTACTTTAGAGGAGTCTCCCGCTTTGTAATTGAGGATGGAGGAAGCAAAAAAAGATATCTGCTCTCAAGAAACCATGGGTATTTTGAAGCACTGTAACAGAAGCAGTAGAAAGAAAAGATGCCACCTGATAAGGGGCCCAGGGTTTGCTGAAGATTTTCTGCCCTTAGTGTGCATAAGTCCATCAGGTTATAGAGCACCCTCCATCAAGCATTTTATTCTTGGATATTCACATCAGCTGTGACATTAATTTCACTTTCAGCAGAAAAGAATATGTAAAATTGCAGTTCAGGTGAAATCAACATATTTAACTTGGTCTTGTATTAAAAGTGGGAGATTTAGGCTGCTTTAGAAAAAGGTCAAAAAAGCATCACTATTTGAAGAAAAAACACATGGGCAATCTGGAGGTATGAAAGATTGAAGAAATTTAGAGTCCACTAGAGAGTGTGTTAAAAGTGAAGCATTGTGTGAAGAAAAATGTATAAAGATTTAAACATATGTAATTAAAGATTTAGGGGGAAAAAAAAACAAAGAAGAACCCCAGAATCATTTATTTGAAATATTCCACTGTGTGAAATGCAAACTGGCTTGTTCAAAATTCCATCTGTACCTCGTATATCACTAAGGTATGCAAAGGATTAAACAATAGAGAAGGAAAGATATACTTTTCCCCGGGTTTCTGCAGTGGTTGATCCTGGCTGGATGCCAGGTACCCACCAAAGCCTCTCCATCGTTCTCCTCTGCAGCTGGACACAGAGAGAAAATATAACAAAAGTTCATGTGTTAAAGATCATGTGAGAGATCACTCACTGAATATCATCATGGGAAAACCAGACTTGAACTGGGGAAATTACTTGAATCAAAGTCAAAGCAGGATAATGAGAAGTGAAATAAATCTTAAAAAACTCATTACTCCAAATCCTCTTCTTTCCTGGGTTCTACCTTCCTCCCAGCAGCACAGGTTATGGTCAGTTCATCAGGTTGTCTCTGCTGCTGCTTTCTCCTTCTTTCATTCCAGGTCTTAATAGTTGTGGCAAATGCATAATTTTAAAAATGTGGATTATGACTGAGTTAATTTCAGATTGTGTCATCTGTTTTTTAAAAAGACTGAAATAGCTGGAGATATTTAATGATTATATTCTATATCTTTTTTTTTTCATTGAATATGCATCTGAAAAATAGTTTTAAGTTAAATAAAATGAAGATCCGAATATCAGTATCTACAAATAGGCTATATCTTGTCACAAAGGTAATTCCACAACACTGAAACACTTCAACATAAAAGAAAGAACTAGATTTCCATCATTGCTTAAGAAAATGTTTTTCTACTTAATGGCTCCAAGCAAGTTGTCTCTTTGAAGGAACTTTCTAGCAATGCATATACACATTTAAAAAATTCTCTATATTCTAGGGGGCAAAAAAAAGCTGAGAAAAGTAAGCCTAAGAGGACTCCGCTGATATTATTTTTTTCTGTTATATTTTCTTGAAGATATTTTCTGTCCTTTAATACTTTTCTGCATTTATGGATTTAATTCCTATTATCTACATCTACTGACAGAAAATTCAGAGTATTTTTGGTTTTTAGGCTTTATGAGAAAGAAATAAACTGGAAGAATGAGAGAGAAAAAGAATGTCTGTTAAAATATTTGAATGCAATATTTCATGATGAGGTGTGAATGTTCACTAGTTTGAGCACAATATTCATGCCTTGCACTATCAGAGTTATAAGGAGTTAAGCATTCAGACGAAAATAAAGATTTTTTTTTTGTAAGGCTATTTGGGGGTTTTAGTTTCTTTTATAAAGTGCTAGTGCCCTGAAAGCCCTTGTACATGAGATAGAGCACCTCTACAGTAGAAGTTATGTGATTTAAGTGTTCTGTGTGATCAGCAGCCTCCCTGTCTGTATGTTGAATGAGTGCATCTGTCTCTTTGCATCACTTAAGCAGTCCCTCTTGTCTCTGTCTTTCAAACAGCATTAAAAGATAACCTCCTTATAGATTGACATTACTGCTAGTGATGAAGTTACAGGTTTGTTGAGAGTTCCACTGACAGGTCAAGTATTCATTTGAAAAGGGTCAGAAATTCTCATTAGTACATCGACTATTTGTGTTATTCTGTAAGACTGTGGTCAATTGATTGAAAGAAGATCAATAAAAGTCTATGGAATCACAAAAAGTTTGCAAGGAAGTAAACAAATTTTGCAGAGCTGCTATCATTAAAAAAAATCCCCAAGTGATAGCATAAGCCTCTTTCTAGACACAGGTCATCAAGATAAAGAAATTCCTTTCTTAGATAGTAAATAGATAGCAAATTATCACAGCAAGGTAACATGTTATTGTACAGTGCAATCGACAGATATATGTATTTTAAACTTACTCTTTTCCTGTACTTTATATATTCACTAAGGCTCTGCAGAAATCCTAAAATAAAAGATAGGATTTAGAGAGAATTTTACAGTGTCTCCAAGCTCTCCTCATCACTCTGAAAATATTACTTTGCTGAAAATCCCTTCTGTATTTCATTTTTCTGTCATAGCATCTAATATTGCATAAAATTGTGAAGATGTATTTTCTGTGTTAGTGTATGGTGCATTTTCCAAAATGCAAAGTAGATCATTGTGCCATATAGCTGAATTGAAGGATTCAGATTAGAATCAGATAAAACACACTTACTTGAACAAGCTAGTAATTACACTGAATCATGTAATGTGTCTCTAGAGCTACTCTATTCTAGTTTGTTTAAAGAGCAGCTGACTCTGAAAGCATACTGTTTATAAGCCATTCTGTTCCCATATTATGTATTTTTCAATATTTATCTTCCATTGTTCTTTACTACTAGGAGTATTTGCATGAAAACGGGAACTTTGTTTTTCCGGAGTCCATCTGCTACTGCTGCTTATTTTCAGCCTGAAGTCATAATCCAGTGTTTGAGACATCAGCCTTACATTTAGAGGAACCAGATGAATTGTCATTATTAACAAAGTGTAAAAATACCCTCGGATTCTGTCTTCAGATGTGGTTTAAAAGGAGAAATTTGAGAACTCTCAATCACCAAACCTATTTTCTTACAAGTGCACACAATGATGCACAGCTAGGAAATCAGTAAGAAGAATCAGCAACTTCTTTAAAAGGTATGAAGGTACTCCAGGGAGTTAGGGAACTAGATTGCAGAAAGTGGGTTTTGCTATGGTAACACCACCTACACCTCTGAAGTTCTCTAATGTCTTCAAAACCTATGCTGATTTTACCTTATTACATTAATTTCTTACTCAGACAAATTCTCACCAAGTAGGATACCAGCAGAGATATGTTTATGACTTTGAGGTTACCAGAGAATTTGCAGTCCAGACAAGGTCCTCTAAAAAATCCCATATATTTACAGATGGCTTTGACAGAACACTGATTTATATTTGGATTCAGAGTGTCTTTTTTTGTGGCTAATGAACTGGAAATGTGACTCCAGATGCTGATAAAAGCATTAGAATAAAAATGTGTTTTTTTTTTTTTTTTTTTTTTTAATATTTAAAAACAAAACAAAACAAAACAAAAAAACCCAAAGGAGGAAAAAAAAAAAAAAAAGAAAAAGAAAGCAAAGAAGAGAAGAGAAAAGAAAATTAATTGTAAGTAGTTTTTAAAATTCTTTCTCTACTTGACACCAAGGGCCAGTGCCTGCTAAGGATAATTTGCCACTACGGCAGCTTATCTGTCTCTTATCAATTCCCACAGAAACACAGATGATTAGTTTAGGCAACTTAACTTTTTCTTTTAACTGATGTCTGGTGAGGGAAGTCACATCCCAAGTAGTAAATGCAAGATTCAGCCTGGGAAATAGAACTGTTTTTCACTATTTTCATGATGTCAGTAAAACAGCTGTGTGTATATATATTGTGGACCAAGACACTACAGCTGTACATACATAAGCCTAGAGAACTTGCAAATTTGTGGGTAAATATATAAATAATATTAGGCAAAAGGCTAACACATTGGTGATTTTTTTTGTCATTGCTGTCTTCCATGTATTTTTGTGGAGGAAGAATTGAAAATTCAAAATCCTAAAATATTTAGTCTGAAACTATCAAATTTTATTATGATGGCAGAGTGTCTCAAACAATAACAATTGGATTTCCTCCTGTCCATGTAATTTGATTTTCATTCTCCAGTTAGATCAAATTTTCAGATGGATTAAAAGAATGAAACACAGCCCATAATTATTGCAGTTTCCTACTTGTCCACATTTATCACAGCAAATATAGTCCAGCTAGTAAACGTGCATACAAAACCAAGCTGGGAGATAGTATAAGATTTTAAATTTACAAACCATACTAGTTATTCAGAAAGCATTTCTGAAACTATATTCTGTGAGTTAGAACAAATTACAATTCTACTGAGATTTTATATCAATCACAATTCACTTTATTAAACTAAAATTTAAGTTTACATTAAGGTAGAGTGGTTTTGTTTCATAACCATGTACAGTTTCACTGCTCTTGACCAGTCTGAATAAAGATTGTTAAGTGCAACCCGAACTTGCCATCATGTTTTTATTTCATCCTTTGCCTTTTGTGTTTCAGCTGTGTTCATCCTCCTTTCTTCACCTCTTGTAACTTGGTCTGCCTTATTTCTCAGCAATGTGATATTGCAATTTGGGGATGCAATTCCAAGGGATTTTCCTGCTAGAATTTAAGAATGCAACATGGAAGAAAATAGTGAAATGTATTAAAACCTGAGAGAAGCTTTGGTGTATTGTAGAGAATTTCTGTTATTGAATGACTTCATGAAATGTTTGACAGATACTTATTTGTAAAAAAACCCAACTAATAGCCATTGTCACTTATCAAAAGCCTTTCTATATCAAACTTAAATTATACCATCTATAGTATATGGTCTGGCATTGCCCTGTAATTTCATTTGTAAAATAAATATTTTTAGGCTTAAATATAAGAATTTCTACACCAGACCTTCATGTAAATGTCAGAGATGGATTTCTATCAGTGTTCAAACTATTTAAATATATACTAGTATATATCATTGAAAGTAAAGAAACAGCAGCTCCTTCAATTCCCAGTTTGTTATTGTTTATGTGTCTTGATTCCCCTCCAAAAACTTACTTAGGACATGGCTTTTTGTTCAGATTTTATTTTTCTTCAGGCACATGAACTAATAGACCTTCTCTTTAATTTCAGGTTTAGAACTGACAGCTCCATCAAACAGATTTTCTAAGAGATTAATGACTTTCATGAATCCACAGTGGACACTTGAACTTCTTTATTAGTTCTATTTTTCTTTATCTATTAACTAAGGCATATTTTCTTTCACATGCTAATTAAAAATTGTTTTTTATCCACCGTGTTACCGGTTTTTGAGCATTCTGAGATTTGATCTTATATTAAAAATCGCTTTTTTATATAAGTGGAGGTCTTATATAAGATCCTAGTCAATTATACTTTGCCTTCTAGATCAAATTCCTTATTGGCCAGTATTAAACACACACTTATTATAGAGAGACTATAATTTCCTTCTTACATGTAAGCTGAAAACAGGTTCAGTTACTAAATCTGGGTGTGGGCTTATAAGGTTGAGTCTTTCAGTTCATTTACAGCATTTTTGCAGTGCTAACTTGACCCAAAGAATTTATAAGAAGTCTCAAATATCTTAATTAGGTTGGTGAGCATATTTTAGATTCTCAGGAAATTTCTCTGCTTCCTGGATTTCCAACAATGCATTTCAAAATATATAATAAAATAATACGTAAGTATAATGTACTTTCTGATTTATTTTTACTTAATAAAATGCTATGACTTCAATAAAATTCTATACTTACATATGTTGACATACTCAGAATTTATATTTTGCAAAAGTTATAAAAATTATATATTACATATTATATATGCTATTTTTACTAATGATGTTATTTTTAAATTATAATTATATTATAATTTCCAAACTCTTCTATGACATATTCTTTCTCATCCTATTTCTGTGCTCCTGCTTCTGTATTTTTCCAATACAAAGTGAAAACACTTTCACTTCTACCAGTATTTGCCAATCATATGATCCATTTAAGCTTCTATAGTATTGTGCCAGGGTTACCTCATGTCTAGCATCAAAGTTCACATTTCTTTCCCAAAACTCTTAATTTCTCATACTCTTCAAATATATCAGAGACAGGACAAAAAGTTATTTGCAGGATCAAAATGAAACTTAATTTAAACTTAAGCAGGGTTTAACTGACCTATGGCATGTTTCAAATATTTTTGCTGAATATCAATACTTGCTGGCACTGTGGTGGTAATTTAGCACCTATCTGGCACTGCCTTTCTATTTAAAATGTTAGAAATTCTATTATATATTAAGTCATCACATGACCTATCCATCTTTGCTATATTTAACCTAAATCCGTGTGAATGTAGTCTTGCAAATAGACTGTGATTGCCCTCAGTTGTGCAAAGCTTTGAGTCCTTTGCATGCAAGTGCAATCATATTTCTCTAAAAGAACTGAATATTGACATATTCATTAACATCTAATTTATAAAATTTATTTTAAGACTAGAGAATACTATAGTCACTCCTTTGTTTATTCAGGTTCAGAAGTTAAAAGAAACGTATTTGAAACAGAACTTGAATATGAATTGCACACAGACTTGTTAATGAGGTGCTTCAGGAGTGGGAAGCCTTGTTTGCTTGCATTTCTGTAGCTTCTCTGAATTTTAACCTGTTATACACATTTTCTATAATTGTTTGCCAACAGCTGTTTGGCTTTTTAAATTAGGCTTAAACCCAAGGTTGAGAGACAGTCACACTGAATAACACCTTATAGCATAGTTGGTCTCACTGACACGTACCTAAATAAATTATGTAGAAAGGCAACAAAACCTAGTCTTATATGAGCTGTCAGTTTTCATAATTATCTTTTCCCTTCAATCATTAAAGCTAATAGTGGTCAGCTCCTTAAATAAAAACAAATAAATGTGGATAATCAGCAAGTTTATTAGATAACTGTGTACTGTATTTTATTATTTCCTGTATTAATTTTTTTACTTTATTATTTCCTGTATGCATTTTTCCCCCTTTGCATATTTTCTACATATATGTATGTAAGGGGTAGACTTCTTGAAAAAAATGTTTATACAATAAACAACATCAGATGAATATAGTAAATATCTATTCTTTTAGGTTCTTAATTTTGCATGTTATCTGAATGACTATCCAATAATACTTTCAGGTTCTCATTCACATAGTTATAGCTGTAAGTATCTGAAAAAAATCTCAGGCAGATGTTGACATTGCATGTAAATTATTTCTCATCTACCTTACTCGGAGTTACAAAAATCAGACTCTACAAGAAATTAAGAAACAAATTATTTCCTTATCTTCTTAAGTAGTTCCCTAATTAGTTCCCTTAGTTCCCCAGTTTCCTTATTTTCTGTAATTTTTCTTGACGGGGGGGGTGGGCTGCCATCCATTATAACACTTATGCCACCCATAATTCCAACCTTTGTTTTTTCATCTTTTGTCTTTTCAACTGTCTGTATCTGTTGTTTTGAGGACCTTGGAGATGGAGGAATTTTTTTTTTTTTTTGTCTTCACATGATGGAGACAAACCCCAGTCATATTTCAGACTTGTCCATCTAACAGACCAGCTACCCCTAATTTTTGCTTAACAGATCACTATAGTTCTGACTGTAGCTGGAATAGAGTACTTCAGCATGATTTGACATTTTAACTCATAGAAAGACACTTGGCCTTATTGTCCAGAAGGAATATGCACCATCTCTCTCTCTAAGCACGTCTGTCTCCATATGTACAGAAAGCATTTTGAGACCAGTCTCTTGCTGAGCTAATAGCTAAAAAGATGGTCATTAAGTGCATGGGTCCTGAAGTAAAGCACTTTAAACCCACTCCTAAGTCAACTCATCCTCCAGTAGCTTGATCGAGCCTTTGTGAACAGTTTTCTGTCTGCTGAGTAGTCTCTTAATGCACGTTTGGCTTTCACAATGCTGTTGAATCTCTTTTACTACAATTTATCTTGCACTGTCTTGAATGGGCAAGAAAAGTTGTCAGACTCCCTATTTCGAAGAAAATTACTGCTTGAGGATATATCTCAAATTAGATCTCATCTCACAACCCACCTATTGCAACCAGAAAGCCTCGTCCTTTTGACTATTTGCTGGTATGAGAATTTTGTCCTTCCAAACGGACAGCCCGTGGTCCCCGGTCTGAAAGTTAGTTATTTGTTTACTTGCATTTGTGCAAATGTGGAAAGAGATGCTGAACATATACACCTTGCTTGAATTCTGATGTAACAGAGTGAAATGTGGGCAACATTTTTTTTTTAATATAAATGAACAAATGACTTACAAAAAAAATTGAGTTTAAAAAAATCCAAAAAGAGATGATCATGTTTTAACACTTGAAGGAAATTTCAATCCCTGTTTGGAGTTCATTGTGTTACATGTCTTACTGCACTCGCTTATAATCCTTATGTCCTAAAGTTTAAAAAAAGCTCTCAGAATCTTCAGATGTGACTGACCAGGCAACACATATATTTATTTATACATACATATCTTTATAGATCTCTTATGTATATATACTTACCTCTGTATCATATAGTATTAAAGGCTACAACAGATCATACAACTTTTTTTTATTTTTCTTCTTTAGATGTCAAAAATTGTAGTGTCTGAATTTCATGAAGATCAAACTGGTAAAAGCTAATAAAGACTCAGCACCTCTGACTGAGGTCATTTTTTCTAAAGAATCAGTTCCCCTTTAGGACTCAAATTAATTGGCCAGATTGCCAAAAGAGATTGCATTAGAAAAGTGGATCATAAATGTTATGATTGGAGACACTGAGTTTTGCTTTTTTTTTTTTTTTGCCTTTGAAAGAAAACATATTATTTTATAAAAATTATTTCCAGTTTTAGAGGAGGAGTACTTAAAAATATGGCCTTGAGGTCTTCTCAAAATCTGACTGTAATTGTGAAGCTGAAACAACCTTCTCAAATCATAGCTACTTGAAATTTCAGGAATATCCTGAATATGACTGAGCTTTATAACTTTGTCTATCAAACCTATCACTAAATGAAATGTCAGATGTTGAGTTTGTCTATTTATTGCCAATGAAGATTGAATTTTACCTTTGACAATGTGTCTTAGAAATTATAATTTTCCATCTTCCTGTTAACTCTTCCAAGCAGACTTGCAAAGTAAAGTTAGGCTTTGCACTTGGAATAAAATAACTCTCCCCATTTAAAATGAGGTGATTTTTCTGAATATTACGGAAATAGAAAAGAACAATTACCAACTTTCCTTGAATACACAGTACTATGTATCATGGTAGGAAAATAATGATGAAACTAAAAATTTTTTAAAATAGACTTAAGCTAGCAATAATAATTATAATTGTAATCATTACCATTTGAAAGGTTATTTGTTTAAATTCTCAGGAGTTTAATGAAAATATTTAAATATACCTTTATTTTTTAAAATTTCTTCAATATTTCAAATTAAATGTGAGCTTATACTGGAGTGCAATGGTATTGTGGTCCAGGCTCTCACTTAACGTATATGAAAGGCACATCTGTCTACTTCTTTGCTTCCCAGTACCATACATGCCTGAAAATCTTATTCTTCAGCAAAGGTGATCAGACCAATGGAAATTATTATTAATTATAACACGTTAGTCCTATACACAATGGTGTGATTAGACTTTTCATATATATAGATGATACATCTTCTAATAGGATGCTAAATTATAGAGACATTCTTATTATAACAGAAAACATAAAGCTCATAATATTACATTACAAATAATTTTATTTTGTCATATCTCTGCTGTCTCAATATTACACATTATTCATTCTTCCTATAAGGTATTCTGACCCCTTTTTTTGTCTGTGTTCTCTCTAAATTCTTTAATCTTTTGATATTATGGTGGCTATTAACAATTTTTGTTACAAAACTTTGAGCTTTTGTTTAGTGCATGAAATTACATTTCAATGGCAGAATAATATAGCTATGGAACATACAGTGGTTTCTCAGTACATCCAAAATGCTTCTGTTTTTCAACAATGCTGAGACTTTCATGCATATGACCCATAACTACTTAAAAAAAATATTACCTGGATAATAACATTGACATTATTTAGTGTAATGTGAACACTACTGTAAAATGCACTTCTTTTTCTATACCTCTCCTGCCAATAATATCTCCCCATAATGCCAATGGGTTTTTATCTTCCCTAAAGTATTCCTACCTTTGAATCCACTCTGGTTTTACTTCTGAGTACGTGTAATTATCAAAGGGTGCCAGACTTAATTTTCATTCCTGGTGCTTTTCAAAAAGTGTAGGCTGTGTGAGGTACTAAATATATATACATATATATAATCTGAATGTGTTGCAGGCAATATTTCCCTGATTTGGCTGTACTGTTTCCTGAGAACTATCATATGCTATACCTGTAGAAAGATTAAATTTATTTTATGCAATCTCTGAGTCTTCTATGCTATCCTCCAAACTTTGAGACTGGCATCCTCCGTGGCCAGCTAAGAACTGCAGTGTGATTGATGGCTTATGTAAGTCCAGCCCTAGATGCTGACTGTGGGTGGGGGAAATATTAGGTAGAAGAGAGGAATGGATGAAGAAAATAAACCATTTCCACTTAACTCTAACATTTTCATGGTAAAAATTTCTACTTTTCTACATACAAACTGCAGGTGTATATCTGCATGCTGGGAAAGGGAGAAAAGAGACATCTGTGGGGGTGAGAAGTAATTATGAAATGGGAGAGAACAAGCACAAAAAAGTGTAATCATGAGAAGGACAACACTCTATGGAGGATGTGCAAGAAGCTCCATTGAAACCTCTACTGGGCTAGGTGGGCTCTGCCCTATTTGTGTATTTAGCTGGTGGCTGATAGCTTCCAGGAGAAGCATTTAATTTCAGAACACAGCCTTCTCATTGTGGCTGTGATTTTAAACTTACTGGGTAATGGAGCGCATTACCATTTGCCATATGATGAGATGGCCTTGTCTGTCAGCCAGGGAGCTGCTTAACGTTATATATGGGTCAAATGAGCCAAAAAAGAGAGAAGGGGAAAAAAATTCAAGAACCTTGAGCCCTCTGACAAAAGGGAAACTTCCCCTATGGCAAGCAGCCACATAGTTATTTTTAAAGATCCATTTTCTCCTGAAAATTGATTAAGTAGCGCTAAATCACATAAGAGAAAGGAATTCCAAGGTCAAGGGGGATTTCTGCACAATCACCCATTGCAGTGATGACGGTAGCAGATATTGTCCTTTTGGTAGAAATAATTCTTTAATGCTTGCAAACACATTTAGTTCCACAAAAAAAAAATTAAAAAAAAAAAAAAAAAAACAAAACCCAAAAAAGAACAATTCTCCAACATATCAGAACACTAAAGACTTTCCTTGTGAATATTTTCACACAATAAATGAGGAAGAGCCATAAAAACCATATCAATCAGATGTTTGGAATCTGACTAGCTGTTCCCAAAGACAGTTTTACTGAATGTATCCCTTGGAAGGTGTAATACTATTTGCAAACCTTACATGATTACTGGCTATGTAAACGTAGAGAAATATATAAGCTAAAAATTAAGAGATTTATTGAACTAATCTTATGTCTCAATTTGATTTAGTGAAGGTGTTTATTTTTCAGCAACTTTGACCAGAAAACCAAAATAATAAGCTCAGGTTCAGTTCGTAAAAAAGCTTTACAATAACCATGAAATGTACTGTATAGACAAAAAAGCATTTTTTCTCACTGTTCATAACATTCAGAATTATAATTATTAAAGTCCTAGAAACCTTTTATTGAGACAATGCAGAGCAGAATTCATCTTTGAAGGGCTTCGATATCTGAAAAATTCCAGAGCAACATGATCAGTTATGTATTGCACTCCTCAGACTTAAAAGGATTCAGAGTGGCGAATTTAAATGTAGACCATCTTTCTGTCACTTAAATTAGTTGACATTGATTTTACCCGAATTATATAAACCATTATTGTGGCAAGCATATGGAAACAATAAAGTTTGATTACAAATAAGAAGAAAAAAAGGTGAAGAGCTTTTCAATCAGTCACATGATTAGCCCACTCTTAGTCAGTAGTCATAGCCTTGCATGGTGAATTATTTCCTCCACGGTAGCTATATACCCCTAGATGAGTGCAGTATATGTGGAAATTATCCCCTAGAATCTGCTTAGTATCCTCCTTTAAGTAAATCTGAGGACCACAGAGCTGAAACTCCTGCTTAGTGTTTGTACAGCTAAACTGGCAGACCTACATTAAGATAAATTTGATCTTTACCTAAAACACCACTTTGTATATACTGCTTTTAAAAGAAGATGCATGGTTCTATACAATGCCTGCAACAAGAATTTGACTACAGGGCTGTTTGCGTCTATCAAAAGGTGTCTTCTTATATCATCACATCTTATTTTATGATAGGACCTGCATAATTTTATAGTTTTGTCCCAAGTATCATTTTGTTGCAGGTACAAAGTAGCCTCTAACTACATCTCAAATATCTAAAAATAACTTCAGACTGGAAAAAGGTCCTGGAGAAATATAAAATAAAGATGAAATAAGAAAAAGTAAATGGATATTGCTGTTTCCCCTGGGTGCTCACAAAAAAAAAGAAAGACAAAAAAAAAAAAAAAGGACACCATCTGCCATTTTCATTTTCATCACCCAGATCTTATTTAATCAGAAAAATATAGAACTGTTCTGGAATTCACAGTAATCATAATCAAGCTGTGAATTCTCCCATCTTAATTCTTAGTCTTAAGATTTTCTTATTAAAGCCAAATTATGCCTCAAGAGAGAAATTTCTGTAATGTGCCTATGGATGATGGTGAATTTTCAATATCAAATATGAACCAGAAGTTTATGCCATCCAATCAACATCACTGCTCCAAAATCCATATTTGCAAGTGCCCTGTGGTGATAAATTTTCCCTTGTAAGTCTCCAGTTTTCTTGACAGTCACTGTGATTTGCTTTCAGTGGGAGTATGTTAGCATTTAACCAGTAATTTGGTGTCATCTGAGGATTTTGAGAGAAAAAAATATCTTTCCTTTTATACTTCACTAGCATAATGGAAAAAAGTGCCCAGGAAAATGCCCAAATTCTAATTCACAAGTGATGCCATTCTGTATTTCTTCCATAGGGTCAGGTGGTTTTCTGCACCATCAAGTGTACAGGCTGACTTTTGATTTGTTTGTGTGTTTGTTTGTTTTTAAATATTGGTTTGGTTTGTTGCATTTTTTTCCCCTCCCTTTTACCTTCAATGTTTGAAAAATCAGGAATCCCACATCTTCAAGCATTTTTTTTGTTAGAGAAATGTGTTCAGAACAGATGACTAAAACCAGCTGTGGCACACAGATCTGTACCTTGTGCCCCCACAATTTCCTCTGTTCAGCAACGTCAGGAGGCAGCTGGTGTTAAGTGCTTTCTCTCTCTCTTAAGTGTGTGGTAACAGAGATGGTAAGGACAAGTTACAGTTCATGTAACATCACACTGGGGTCTCTGAAGAGCAGAGGCCACCACAGAGGGACTGTTATGATGGTTTCACACACCATGTGTTCAATTGGATGGCCTCATCTGACGTGGCTTCACAGAAGAACCCATAACTTGGTGGCCATAATATGGAAAATAAACAACAATAGTGATAATTAAAAACAACCCCACAAAGACAACTTGAGACATTCACAAAAAAATAGACCACTGTAAAACTTTTCTTCAATCCTCTGGTGTTACTGTTTGTTGTGAAATGTAAACTTTTACAGCTGTGAATGGGCTTATTGAAGACTCTACACAACTGTATAAAAAACTATGATTCGTGAATTGCTCATGAATTATTTGGAGTTATTTGGAATCCTGGATTAATGGTAGAAAAATAATTAGTTCTGGCCATAAATTAGAAAGGAAAGCATAAACATGAAATCTATTCTTTTTAATTTAATGAATGTAGTTAAATTAAGAAAGTTGCCCAATATGACAAAACACAAATTCAAGGGATGTTATCATACACCTGAGACATACAGCTCCTGTTTAATGTTTTACAAGACATCTTTATTATCCTCTCATACAAAAACAGAACAAATGTGCATCTGTTAAGGTGAATTCTTGAGTCTAACTAAAGCTTTGTTCTTTTCTTATATTGAAAAATAATGATTCATTACAGACCATATGGAAAATACTTATTAAGATTTATTTTGATTTTTATTTCCCTTGAAATATTTCCTTTTTTCCCTCTGGTTATAACCCTCAAATCTTTAGTTTGGAACTTGAAATCGACCAATAAAAGAACAAAATGAAATACAATCTACCAAGGAATAAGGTTTATGCCAGCTTGTGTTTTCTGAAGAATCACACAACAAAAATCAAGGCACTACCGAATTTACAGGCTGTATAATTCACCAGTCAATTAGGATCTGGACTTGATGATCTTTGTTGGTCCCTTCCAAACCAGAATATTCTGTGAAATCTGTGAGTAATTCAATTGTAATCAATCTGAAGTGAAAGACAGACAAAGTGACTGATCTATATGCATGCTGAAAGGTACACTCTCTTTTGAAGGAAAGAATGTACACAGAAATGAACATTCTGATCAGAGACAAAAAAATGTATGTTAATGTACACTTGTGAACACCTTAAAACTTAAATACTTTTTATTTTTGGGACTAATTACTTCAACTGTAGTCTGCAGTACACATGAATATTAATGCTTTTTAATATGCCCCAGACAAGCATTGATATTATATGTATGCTCATATACTATCGTGTGGATTATTTAAAATGTGCCTTTTAGGAAAAAAAAGAAAAAAAAAAGGAGCTCAGATATATAAACTCCTTTTATAGTCAATATAGAGAGACTGACATCTGTAAACAGCCAGATAAAATCATTTGCTTCTAAAGAGATTTATCTGGATTGAAGATTCCAAAATTAGAAACAACAATAAAACCTCTATAACTGGCTTAATATTGTCTTTTTTATCACAAGGTTCACAGAGATGTTTGTTTGGTGGGTTGTTTTTCCTGTGTTTGGCATGTACCTTCACACCTAGGACTGCTGGAAGCAATCCATTGTGTGTTGACTGTAGTGTTGACTCCATTAGTGTTGCAAAGTGCAAACCGGATAATAATGTACCTCACTAATTATGCCTGCAAATTATCATGAGCAGAAAATGGAAACTACTTCCCAAAATCAAGCACAAAGTAAAACATGGAGTATAGTATTTTCATAACTGCATGCCAGTATTGTACATGTTTATTCTTTTTGTAGCTCACAATGGTCAGAAAGATATATATGAGAATCAGAATATGCACAACAGAACTTAAACACTGTCACAGTGTCTCAAACAATTAAGTTACTCAAAACAAAGCACTGAAAAGAAAAACTATCATTCTACTAGAAACTGCAGAACATTTCAAGTGTTAGAAACAGGAGGAATTAAAATTCTAATGCCTCATTCTCCTTTAAGTGGAGCATAATGAGAACAGAAAATAGTACAACATTAATCCATCCTTGTGACAAACCTTGCAAGGTAAAGGGCAATGGGTACAAACTGATCTGTCCTTGTTACTGTCTTCTTGTAATGCCACAATCGTCTCTAGTTACCCAAGTACAAAGTCATACAAAGTATTAGTTTTCAAATCAAACTGTACTGTTGGCAGTGGGTCTAGTTAACTGAAACTGCAGTTTCCATTTCACCTAAAATAGGTAAATATTAGAGATACAATGTGCTGAGAATTCAGTCAATACTAATGGATAGCTAATACTTAAGTAAAGGACTGACTTTAACTCATGGGATTTTTTTTTTTATTTTGGTGTTGATTTTTCCACAGAGGTTATGTGCTGTCACATATATCTGGAAGCTTTGGCTTAATTGGATGCTTTTGTATGTGAGTACAAAGAAACCCTGAATGACACTATTTATGCTAATTCAAAAGTGTGGGATGTAGTGAACATTTAAAAATAGGCTACATGACTATGTATCATAGAATTGGAGTTTCAAGGTTATTTCAATACACAAAAGGATTTTTTCTGCTTAAATACCACTGCAAGAGAAGCCACACTAATCAGGTGAAGGCACATCTCTGAAGTATCCCAGATGATTAATTTACTGAGGGCTACTTCCTTCCTACAAGTTTCTAATGTCTTTGTGATATTCTAAAAAAGGTTAAATGTTTATCTTTAACTCTTTGACTCTTTTGAAACAAATGAAATCCCATTTTTCAAATTTACCTTGTTTCTGAAGTCAAGATTACTAAGAAATATTAGTCAAGATTTTAATTTTCACCTTCTCAATGGATTAAGAGAAAAAAACCTATACTTTGTAAAAATGTATTTTTAAGACATGTTTAGCACAGCATTCCAACAGTATCATTGTATTGACTAGCCTAGAAAAGAGAACTATACTAGTAAAAATGAAATCCCAGCTATACTTAAAGAATTTTTTTATTCACCCATGTTTGAAAAGTGGAAAATGTGTGGGGTTTTTTTTATTTGAAATGTGTAAAAAATATTTCTTTAAATAAAAACAAGATAGTGGTCATCTTATTTTTCCTCCCCACATAATAGATCTCCAGCACTGAGATACACCACACCAATAGTCTGAATTTTTCATTAAAAATTCTTTGTTTCACAAAGTGATTCAAATGTAGATGAGATTAAATATGATAAACTAGATAAAATGTGTGAAAGAGAAGAATGAAGAAGAAAACCAGAAAACAGTAAGAGGTATTTCACACAGTCATAGAGTGTGCTATAAAATTACAAATTAATCAAGTAGAGACTGATTCTCAGAAACTAATGAGATAGTTAACATAGGGTTTAGTCAATAAAGCATGAAAAGAAATGTTAAAGAATTTAAACCACCCTCCACTGTGAAAGGATAGCAACTAGTTAGCTATATTAGTGCTTAAGTAAGTACCTGAGTAGTATTATTTGGAAAGATTATGAATTTGGTTGATGAAGGCAATTATGCTAATCTGAATTCTTTAACTCCATGAAACATTTATTCTGAAACAAAGCATAGAACTTTACTATCTTAAAATTAAAAGGTTTATAGAAAAATAGGAAGGCCAGCTCTTACTGTCTACATTTGTGTTACTGGATCTAAAAGCATTTTCCTGCTTTTGCTTCAGGTATATGACTTGGTTTTATCAAGGTACTTGAAGGTGTATCCTCCGCCCCACTGCAGTCCCCTATCCCATGTGCCCATCAATGGAAATGACAATGTACAGGTGTTACTTTTGAAAATCAGATCCCTTGATTGATACTGGTTATATGTCTAATCAATAAAGCATTTTAATGATTCTGTTATTAAAGTTCAGAGACAGATCTTTTATCAAACATGCTATAACTTTCATCATGTTTGGGTAAGGTATCTCTTTGATTGCATCAAGTACTCTTTTTAAGAAGACTCCCCTTGCCACATTCAGGACTTTCCTATGATCCACAGAACTGGAGTATTTGAGCTAAACCTACATATTTTAAGATCCACGTATTTAAAATCCACCTATTTTCAATTCTTTTTTTGTTTTGCCTTCTTTCATAAAATGGTGGTTAATTAATTGGAAAGTATGCATAGCTGGATATTTTTACTTACTTCCTTATAAATAATTTTACTTGTTTTTGCAAATTTTGCTATCCTGTTTAAAAAAAAGACTGCATTTGACTAGGCCATTTTTTCTTCAGGTCTGGGTTTCGTCCCTGAAATTTGTAATTCCCTTGCAGCTAAGCCTCAAATGTACTCTTGACCTGAAATATAAATACAATTCTATGCACTTTTCCAGACACATTAATCCTACTATAGTAATTATGTGTATGTGAATTTTTAGGGAGGCACTCATAGTCTCATGGACAAAGTGTTTGTTAAAAGGCAAAACTAATTTATCAGGATCTTGGCAAATGATAACATTCATATGGGAAATCAAGCCTCTTGAACAGCATGATCAATTGTTGTCTAATGGCAATGGGGGTCTCCACTGCAATAATCACTGCAGTGGCATTTTCAGCAGGGTTGGGTAAAATTCCAGCTGCTCCATGATCCTGTGTGACCACTCCAGCATATGAATAACCCACTGCTATCAATTACTCTAACACCACATAAAACATCTCCCAAATATCTCAACAATGTACACAATGCCATTCTGCATGATCCTTTTTGCATCTCTATACGCAGTTCTCTATTGGCTCTTTACAAATATTTCTATGTACAGGTTGATCAGGAACTGCCTTGAGGTCCTTGGGATAATTCACATGG
Organism: Sturnus vulgaris; assembly: GCF_052056855.1. Classification (NCBI taxonomy): domain Eukaryota; kingdom Metazoa; phylum Chordata; class Aves; order Passeriformes; family Sturnidae; genus Sturnus; species Sturnus vulgaris. The sequence continues at coordinate 87,900,048 of NC_142245.1, read as the reverse complement.
GATATAAAGCAGCAGATTTAAGGACAACTTGATTTTTGAGCAGGCTCGGGGATCCAGAGAGGTCCCAGCTGACTGGAAGCTGACAAATGTCCCAATTTTCAAGCAGAGAAAGAAGGGAGACCCTGGAAACTTCAGGCCTGTCAGTCTCACTTCAGTGCCTGGTAAAATCACGGAAAAGGTTATTCTGTAAAGAACTGAAAAACACCTGGAGAACATCATAGTCCTTGGTACCAGACAGTACAGCTTCATGAGGGGAAAATCCTGCTTGTTGAACCTGATTTCCTTCTATGGCAGGGTAACCCACTTAGGTGATCTAGGAAAGCCAGTAGAGTTTGGACTTCAGGAAAACTTTTGATACTGCCTCTCACAGTATCCTGGACAAAATGCCTGATGATGAAGGTGGCTAGTGGTGCAGTCAGTCAACTGGTTAAAAGTTCTTTACCTGGCAGGCTGGGGAGTTCCTGAGCAATCTGGGAATTAACATCACTACCCTGATGTCCATCCACATCACAGTTTTAACTAAAGGGCAGGCTGGAACTTCAGCTTGTAGCTTACTAATAACTAAGATTCTTAGCATTTGCCACACAACAGATCAGTGAAATGCTTTGGTATATATAAGGTTAAAAAATAAATATACAAATCCAAGTGAAATATGATTGAAGTAAGAATAGGCCATGATGATGTTGGGGTTTTTAATTCTGTAGAAGACTAGGATTTCCTTATCACTTGCAAGCAGGGTCGGTATGTATATGTAAGTGCAGAAAATCTCAAAACATGCATGCAGATTTGAACATTGCTTCCAGTTCTATCTATCTTTTATTATAAAACCACACTCCCAGAAAATCTGTTGTGTAGGCTAACATTTTTCTTCTCCCTTGGCATGATGTTATTTTTTTGTTGTTGTTCATGCTGTTTGGCATCTGAGCACAAAATACAGTATACATGATGTGTTGCTAAAGACAGCATTTGGAGAAGATGTAAATGGACAACTAAGCATTTCTTAGTACTAAAAGTAAGAAAATTTTCTCTTACTTTTTGTCCGTCTGTTCTATTGAGATTTATTTTTGCTGACATATTTTTACATTAATTTTCCCTGCAATAGATAAAAGAACAAGGCTACAGGAGGATTGTATTATTGCATTTATTTATAATATTATTATGCATACAATATAGTGAGCACTTGACAATAGCTTGTTTGAGATCTAATAAAACTGAGGCCTGCTATATCAGTTCAGTCAAATTTGTTGATTTTCTCCCTCTTCCTTTATTTGCTTTGTTTCTGGCTTCTACTTATTTCCTTGCCATAATCCTTGCTGCTTAGAGATTTGTGTGGATAAAATAAAAATCTTATTTGCTGTCATTGGTTTGTTCTTATTCTGTCTTGACAAGAACTGTAGGAAACCCAGCTAGAAGGGAAGGGTTTTTAAGCATACTGTGCCTCATTTCTTTACCTATGTAAATTTAAAAAGAAAAAAAACCTACAAAAAAACAACAAAACAATAACAAATTAAATAATTTCCTACCTTCTCAGAGCACTGTTTCCCACGGCAATGGCACTTTCACTCCCTGTGGACTGCCCTTTTATACAACCTTCATGCTTAGTTGTGTGCAATTTTTTTACTCTCCATGCAATATCTCTCCTTTCCTGTTTTCTGGGTTATAATTTTCATCACACAGAATATCTTTTTGTTGTTGTCTTTAGACCATTGCAACTTTATGTCTCCTTTCCAAATTTACAAAACTTTATCAGGAATTTATTTTTTTTCATATACAGAATAATTCTATAAACATTTTAGGGATGTATTTGCAGTTTATAGCTCTCTGCAGCTGAGTGTTTCCCCTGGGCCTGTTCACCTCATGACATCTCTGTAATTTCATTCTCTTAATTACATTTTAGCATGCAAAAACAGTGGGAGATAAAGTCTCCTCAGATAGACAAAACCTGCACAGATCCTACTAAAATTTCCTGCCAATAAAGATTTTTCCGATAAGCCTCACGATTAGTAAGACAATAGCCTGTTTTGTAACATACGGAAAATTATAACAATCTGATTAAGATACTCAGAGTGTTCAATGCTGATTGCATTCATTATGGAGGCTGGACAAGCCACCTAAGAGACTGATGAGTCACTTAGTCACATTATCAGAAAACTTTATGTTTTTTTCAATGGCAGAATTCTATGTCACTCAAAGATAATTCCTTTCAGGGTGGAATTCCATGCACTTTCATACCTATGAATCCCACACACCAGAGCAGCTCAGCTACAATATCTTTATTTGGGAAAATGCTTAATCTCATCACCAGAGAAGTTCTGTTTATTGTTCAGAGCCCAACTGATTCTTTTCTGTCCACCTTAGAGCACCCAAACAGTTGGGTTCAGCCTACTCATTTCTACATTAAGTATCAAATGTCTTCAAAAGTTTGCATTGCAGAAGGCAGAGGACTGCCAGAGTGGTTGTTTTTGTAATTAATTCTTACAGAAACAAAACGTTGTGATTTGAAATTTCAACCAATCTCCAAAAAAAAAATTGACTTTAAAAACACTATTTTTGTTATTAATAGATTTTAGATATACCACATGATATGTTATGCAACTGGAATGAGTTAATTTATAGTGAATATGAAGAGATACTTCTTCAATAAGTGTAGTTCCAGGCTTTGATATATAACAGAAGTAAGACTGGACCTGACTTGTTTAATCAAGAAGTTGCATAATCATAGAATCAAAGAATAGTTTGGGTAGGAAGGCACCTTAATGATCATCTATTCCAGTACTCCATTCCTTGCCGTGGGCAGGGACACCTTCCACTAGATTAGGTTGCTCAGGGACCCATCCAGCTTGACTTTGAACACTGTCACAGATGGGGTATCCACAATTTATCTGAGCAAACTGTTCTAGGGCCTCATTCCTCTCTGAATAAAGAATTTCTGCTTAAAACCTAATTTGAATCTCTACTCTTTCAGTTTAAACTGGTTACCTCTTGTTCTATCACTGTCTGTCGTTGTCACTTTCCCCCTTTTATTTTTAAACCTCCTTTAAGTTCTTGAAGGCTGCAATAAAGTTTCTCCAGTACCTTCTCATCTCCAGGCTGAACAACTTAATCTCTCTCAGCCTGCCTTTGTAGGAGAAGTGCCCCAGCCCTAGAATAATCTTTGTGGCCTGTGTCTCTGGACCCACTCTAACACATCCTTGTCTGTCCTGTGCTGAGGACTCTGACCTGAACACAGTACTTTAGGTGGAGTCTCACATTGTCTGTGATTAAGACAACTGAGTTAAAATTTGGTCAGTTAAAAACTTCCATCTGGAGAAGCATAAGGAGTGATTCTGGTCATTTTCACTAAGAGGAAAAAAAAAAAAAAGGAATTCTTTCTGTCTGACAGTTTGTAATATGAAGAGAGTTTGCCAGCTGAGGAAGGATATTCACTTGCATGACTCTTGTGTTACAGCACACCTGAGTCTTGGTTTAACCCCAGCCAACAAGCAAGTCCTATGCAGGAACTCCCTCACTCCTCCAGCAGAAGTATTGGTGAGACAACAGGAAGACTAAAAGTTTCGAGTTTAGATAAAACAGTTTACCTAGGGAGGGCAGAAACCACACACACAAGCAAAGCGAAACAAGGAATTAATTCACTGTGTCTCATGGGCAGGCAGGTGTTCAGCCATGTCCCAGGAGAGGTGGGACATATCATGCATAAATGGTTCTTTGGGAAGACAGATGCTATCACGCCAAATGTTCCCCACTTCTTTCTTTCCCTCACTTTAATGCTGAGCATGATCTCATATGGCCTGGAATATCCTTTGGTCACTTGGAGTCAGCTGCCCTGGCTGTGTCTCCTTCCAGCTTCCCCCATGCAGCCCTAACTTCCTCACCATTGTGCCAGTATGAAAAGCAGAAAAGGCCTTGGCTCTGTGTAAGTGTCACTCAGCAATAACAAAAACATTTCTATTACCATCATTGTGTTCAGCACAAAACCAAAACACAGCCAGTATAAAGAAAATTAACTCTATTTCAGCCAAAACCAACACAAGAATATCTGAATCTCCAGCTGAGGCATTCTACAGCCCAAAATATCTTGTATGAAGACTTCCTAGATAAATAAAGAGGAGAAATAGCTGTTTTCAGAGAGGTTGAGGTAAGTCAACACTTTCAGAGCAGCCAAGAGAGCAGGCTTTTCATTACTTCCCATCAAAGTTAGGAAGGGTGGTAAACCCATGAAAGAAGACCTTTTCCAGATAGGAGAACAGCACCTTCTTGTAACAAACATAGGGAAGAGTGATATTGTTCTTTAATGATAACTACATCCTAAGTTACCCTTAATGGTAGTTAAAGGCCTAGATTTAGGTTTTGAATCAAGCCCTTAGGTGATCAATGACCAGGGCTTGAGCCATTCAAAGCTCAGCTCTTTGCAGAATGGCTGTATGACATTCACCAAGTTTTATCACAAACACTGTTGCTGAGCTGTGACAAGACTACAGAAGGCAAAGCCAGGCAAGATAAGTAGAGTGAAAACAGAGAAACAGAAGTGTTGAGATGGTAATACCAACATAAGGATTTAGAAGAGAAACACCAAAACAGTAGAATGCATTAAAAAAAACCTAAGCAAAAGAAAGAGCAGAGAGACAAGAGATCTCAATTTGAAAATATCAGAGGTTAGGCTGTTCCAAGAAGCAATGAAAGCCAAATCTTTCCCAGATGACTGAAGAGGCCCAAGTTAGCTTGAGGTTAGATTAAGCAGAACATTAATGATTAGCCCTGTATTTTGAAAGTCCTACTTCTCAGCTGTATCTATCTGACAGTAAATACTGTCTGGGTGCTCATGGGAATGTGCATCTTGCTCTCAAGTTCTCTTTGTACAGAGCAAAATATTCCTGGAGAAATTGTGGTTCAGTAAGAGGTTGGACTAGGATACTACTTCAGAAGGAGTGGAATCACTCTCCAGAGGTGAACTTTCAGGTAGGTAATAAAGGAGTTAGGTAACTGTGATCCTTAGAGCAGCCTTAGCAGTGCTGTGAACAGATAAAACAATCAATGCAGCCAGCCAGTCAATGTGGGGTCTTGTGCACTTTCATATCCACATCTTCTTGTCTGGTAGAAATGCTTTGCTTCAAAGTTCATATCCTTGTGAGAGAGATTTTTACTCTGCTTGCCTGCTCAGGGAAACATTGCTTTATTTCTTCTCAGACCACATGGTAAATTTATTTTCTTTTCAAAGGTTGTGAGTAGATTTGTACTTTTTTGGGGGAGATTTTTTTTTTTTTTTTTTAAAGGAAAGATGAAATTCTTATTTTACTGTGTAAAACCAGAAAGACGGAACTAAACAGGAAACACATTGCTTATATTCTTATGCAATCCTGCTAGTATCTTTCTAATTAACTTGACATGGGTCTGAATGGTTTTAAGCCTCCATTTGCTTCAAACAACATAAAATCTGGATTTATTCAATATCACTTTAGTCTTCAAATAGATATTTGTGTCTGTTGGAGAGAAGTAGGTTCACCACAGGATGATTCAGAACTTATTTAAATTTCTCTCTTGAGGTGTCATTCTGTTATGTACAAAAATAGCTTATGCCATTTTTATGCCTAGGTTAGACTCCTCAGGAAGGTGCCAGAAGCTAAGTGGAATCAATCTAGTTTAAATTTTCTGACAAAGAGTTTAGGTTCAAAGATTTAAAAAAAACAGTCCTTCCAATGATATATCTGAAAACTCCTAAGAAGGATAATAAATATTACACTTCCTTTCAACTTTACTCCCTAATTTCCAGGAGCATATGGCCTGTTAACCCACCTAGCTGCAATTGCATTCAATAGTTACTTCTGTGCCTGTGTTGCCCTGTCAACCAACAGATTGGTACTTCATTGCTTGAGAGATGCTTGCTGATGTGCTATCAGTGTTCAGAGGACATTGTCTACAATTATGCTCACTTCTGCTATGAGTTACAAAGATATTCAGGGCCTCAGTTTTGATCCTCCTCCCCTAAGGTCTGAACAGCTGACACTCTCAGCCATCTAATTCCATGAGTGCAACCAGAACACAAACTGCCTGAAATAATAGTGTATTTCACTTGATTTATGTGTGCTTTTACAGGCATTATTGCAATACTTCCTCACAATTCTACAGTTAAAGCCAAAGTGTCAGAATGCAACACACCTCCAGAGCGTAATAATTTGTAAAACAAAGCAAAAAATTGAAATAAAAAAATTGAAGTCCTTTCAGCTACAGTTTCTATATACACCTAAAGATCCATTGGTCGAGAAATTATATAATTCCTTGTGAAAATTGGGGCAGAAATTATACCTTATTCAGATCTAGGACACAGAACTCACACTGTGTAGTAGCCACAAGAACTAGATGAATTATTAATGAGTAAAAACAGGATATTAATTCAGAGACGAGTAAGGTATTTTTGTTTTTAACTTCTCATGCTGGTGATAAAATATCCTATATCATTTGGCATGAGCCTCACTAAATATATGCATCCTATGCTTTCATAAGTCTTTAATGTGTTCCAGCCTCTATTTCAGCTTTAAATACTGGCACTGAAATCCAGACACATGAATTATTAAGAGCAAAGATTTTGTTAAAATGACAGAGCATTCAGTCCATCTGTCTCACATTTTTAAGTCCCTCTATTCACATGTTTTCCAAAATTAAAAATGTAATTAACACAGAGATTTCAAATATTTTTTTCTTCCTTTATATATTTGAATTTTTTTATTAAAAATATATATATATATATATATTTTAAATGTAGGCCCTTATCTGCCCAGCAAAAAAGGTGCCAAAAAGCACAAGGAATAAGCTTCTTGCAGATTGTTTCTCTAAACCACAGGAGATCAAGGTCCTATATCTTTGAGAATTGATACCCATATTTCCCAGTTAGCTAGATAATTCCTTAGTTGTCAGACTGTAAAAAACTGATTTTTTTTTTCTCTCCAGGCTTCCTCTTAGATTTGCATTAGAAAATGAAGAAAAGAAATGTAAGGCAAGAAAAAAAAAAAAAAGCAAATTACAAAGGTGTGATTTTTCAGCCTAGTAAGATATCTTTTTTCCTAAAATGGTAAAGTTCACATTTTTGTTTCAGTGCTGCTTACTCGCTACATTTTGTTAACCTCCAATGAAAATTCAGAAGCCATTATTAAGTATGCGCATTCTAACCCATACTTTGTGGAACTGAAGTTCTGTCTAAAGTGAGACTTACTTAGTATCTAAAGATAATCTGCTGTCACACTCAAGACCTCTTAAAATAAATCAAATCCAGGTAGGCTAGCTGGGGAAATAGACTTGGATTTCCTTGCCATTGAGAATATTTCAGTCAAAATAATCAAACAACGACTATTTTCAACAAGCAATAAAGTAATATAATGGAATCGCAGAATCAAAAAAAATATTAAAGCCAGGAGGGACTTCTAGTTTAGTCCAACATCCTGGACAGCAGGACAAATTCAGTCAGGCTGTGCAGGATTTTGTCCACAAGGCTTGAATACCTCCAGGGTTCAACTCACTGCACTCTTCTCTGGGTAACTTGCTCCAAGGCTTGGCCAACTGCACTGTTAAAAAAAAAAATCCCAATATTCAATCAGAATTTCCCATGTTCTGATTACTGTCCTTTGCCAATCACCAGGCACTTCCATGAGGTTGTTTCACATCCTATGTGTCCTCAGATCAGGTAGTTGCAGACAGCAATATGGTCTCTCTGAGCTTTCTTTCCTCCAGGCTGAGTCAACCCAGTTCTCTCAGCTTTTCCTAGTCTATCATGTGCTCCAGCCCCATGGCAGACATAGCGTCCTGTGCTGGACAACCTCCAGGGTGTCCATGTCATTTTGTAAGGGGTAGCCCAGATTCTGTGAAAAAACAAAACACTGCAGTCCTGTTCCTCAGCCTGCTGGCTGCAGTCCTGCTTGTGCAGCCCAGAAGGCAATTGGCCTCTGCTGCAAGGATGCACTGCAGGCTCATCATCTGCTTAGAGTCTACCAGGCTCTGCAAAGCTGCTTTCCAGCTGGCCAGCCCCCAGTATGTACTAGTATTTGGGTTCACTGCTCTCCAGGTGCAGACTTTTGCATTTGCTTTTAGTGAACTTCCTGACGTTCCCGTTAGCCCGTTCCTCTCACCTCTCCCTCTCAGTCTGCCCTCTAATGTTCTCTTCACAATCTGGGATTGTTCTCAAATTTGCTGAGAATGCTCTGTCCCACCATCTAGGTTGCTATAAAGACATTGAGATGCATTTGTTCCAGGACTGATTCCTGAAAGATGCCACAACATCAGCACACAACTGTCCAGCACCTGCTCTTTCCAGCATTAGCCACTAGTCTTTGAGTCCAACAATTCAGTAAATTTTCTGTGCACCTTACTGTCTACCTGTCCACACCATATCTCAAAATTTCAGTAGTAAGGAGACTATGAGAGATTGTGTCAAAGACCTTCTTGATGTCAAAGTGTGAAGCAATAATCACTTCGTTGCAAAAAGCAGCTGTGTTGCCCAGGTACAAGTTACCCTTGGTACACGCATGCTAACTTCTTCTAGTTACTTAAATTGTCTATTGTGTCTTGAGAAATAGCTTCTGATAGGATTTGCCCCATAACAGACGAGGTGAGACCTTTACTTGGATCCTTCTCCTGGAAGATGGATGTGATGTTTGCCTTTTTCCAGTCATAAGAAACCTTTGACAATTTTAATTTGATTTTGCAAATTTTAAGGTTGGCCCCTCAGCAACATCAGCCAGCTCCTCTGGTAGCCATGGATACATTGCATTGCATACAGGCATGTCTATGTGGAATTGTCTAATATTTAAAAACCAGAAACAAGAAGTCTATGTCGCTGATCTTCCCACAACCATCTTTTCGTCCTCCCAAGTAAAGAGGGAAGTTCTATGTAAATGGGAATTTCCTATCTGTCAAAATGTTGACAATCACAGAAAATATATTTTTCAGTTCATCTTTAAACCATTCCCAAGCGTTTAAAGAGCTCAGCTTTTATGTCATGCTACTATTCCATTTCTTTCTCTATATTTTTTTCTTATTACATTCTCAAGTATATCAACTTCTCAGCACATTTTTCAGGCTTTGTAATGTATTGATTTGAAAACTGTTTTAAAATCTTTTCCTTTCAGTCATCCTTATAAATTATCACATGCTTACACTAGTTCTTAGATTAATCAAATATATTTTCTAAACTTTTATATGCAAACCAAATCAAAAATAAAATCTACAATAAACTCTTATATTAAGTAGTAACAAGATGTATTGCCGTAATATTTATACTGCATCAACAGACATCAAAAATTAGAGACACAGCTTTTCATGTCATCAAAAACATTCCAAGCAAGTGACTTAATTCTATTATTCCAGTTTTGTGACCAAATTTGGTTTATTCAGTCAGGGGAAAATAAAGCTGTTTGTATTGCCGATTTATTTCGCACAAATCACTTTCATTAAAGTGGCATAATCAGTGGAAAGTAAAGAGCTATTAGACTGCATGCAATGAAAGGAAGAGTAAAGCATATTCTGCTGCCTAATCAACTATTAGGAAAGGACATAAATTTTGGCTTTCAGTTATCAAGTAAAAATTTGAAATTAAGTGTGAAGGAGGAGAGAAAAACAGTTTATTTACAGTTGACTTTATTGTTTGTTTTCCATGCGTACATAGCTGTGAACCATTACTTAGTTGACAGAAAAACAACGATTAGCAGTATGGAGACTGTACATGTATGCATTTAACATGATTAAATTCCCACGTGTTTCCTCTTTAGCCCTGTGCTGGGGCCAGTGGCTGCTGCCTCCCCTGCTCCAGCCCCAGCCCTGTGGTGGCCCCACTGGGGAAGGGGTGACAGCCCCTGCCTGCCACTGCCTGACAATGCACAGCCCTTTGTGTGCATGGGGCTGGAAGAACTTCAGCTGGCAGACCAGGAGAAGGATGCCAAATGGATGAGAACGTTTATAGAGATAAACCTAAGAATAACCAGGGCCAGAGGCAAAGGTTCCGCCCACCCCCATGCCCTTCCCACTGAAGAAGCAAGGATGCTGGCAGCTCCCTGTGCCATCCTCACCTCTTTTTCTGTCATTGTCAACAGAAACACATAGAATCACAGAATTAACTACGTTGGAAAAGACCTTTGAGATCATTGAGTCCAACAACCTAAACCCAAAAGGATCCCAGTCTCATAGTATTCCTGTAACTGAACTGCAAAAAGTCTGTATTTTCATTGAGTTATTAAGACTATAATTAGGTTAATAAATTATTTGTTCAACATATATACACTGTGATCTATTTTTACATATAACAAGGTTTGGAGCATAAAATTTCAAACCTAGTCACACAGAAGGAAGTGCTTTTCAGCAGTGTCATTTGAAGCTGTATTTCATATAGTTCATCATCCCATGAGCAGTCTTTAAATTCCTATTTCACAATTTATTCTCTTTTTTTGAGACTAAGTGGGAGCCGTCTGCCTGCAGAATAGAGGTAAGATCCTGAGACAGGTTTATATGAATATCTGCATGAATGCATCCTGAGTTAGTTCTGGGGTTTTTTTTCTGCACCAGAAATGAAGATTTCCACACATTAAATGAAATGAAAATAGGTTATTAGGTATGGTCAAACCATGTCTCTTTTCCCCTACTTTTGGCCTGTTTACAATAAGACTTTGGGAAGAATTTACTGAGATAATTAAAAGTGAAATTGAAGAATCTCAAAAACTCCTGATGCTTGCCTATTTCTATTAGAAGTAGTCTTTTGGTTTTCTTTTCAGGGATTCTACATAGAGTCATTGGGGAATATTTAGCTGTAAGACAAATGTTACACAGCTCACACAAAGGATTGAGATGTGGGTTTTATTAAATTTATTATTAGGCAATCAATAAACCACATCTAGGCTACTCTTTCTAATACAGTTGGAAATGTTCCATTTCCCCAATACAGACAAGATACTGATATACTTGAGTGACTTTAGCAGAGGCCACCAGGGTGCTTGTGCATTGGAGCACTTGACCTGTAAGTGAATACTGAGGAAGATGAGCTTGTTCTGTCTGGGAAAGAAGAGGATTTTGAGGTATGTTAGAGAAGCACCTGATGTATATGGGACAAGGCAGATGGGCTCTTAATAGCATTATATAGCAGAAAGACAAGAGAAGAGTTTTAATATGAAACAGGAACTATTCAAAAGGGGTAAAAAGAAAACCTCATTTTTTTTCCATGAGCATGGTCCAACAGTGGAGGAAGCTGTCCAGAGATATTGTACAGTGTCCATCTCTGGATTTTTTATACATTCAATTGAATAAAGCCCTGAGCTGCCCGTTTTACCCCATAGCTGACCCTGTTTGGAGCAGGAGGATGGTCTAGAGACCTCCTGAATTCCCTTCTCATTTGAACTATTCTGTGCCTCTACGGTCAGAATGCTTACCCAGACCTGGACCATTCTGTGAGTGCAGACAGAGTCAGGATTCATGGCTATATCTCATTGTAGTCTTATAACACATCATATCTGTAGTATTCCTTTATTGACTCTAGGAAATTAAATAAAATTAATTAAATATGAAGAAAAGTGACAAAAACCCCATTTCAATGGAGACTAATCCTTTTTCCTCCAGTATTAATAGGAGCATATATACAATAATAAATAAAATACGATTCATATATGAGTCCTTCTTTTAGACAGAGAGAAAACAAACCACCAGATGATAGATTGCAAGATGAAAATGAATCATTGGAACTATGGATTAGTGAAGAAATATTATTAGTTAAATCTGAAAATCAGTATCTTTTTATGTATTGCTAGGTATCCAAGCTGTCATTAACGATAGTACATTATAGTTGAAGAATAAAGTTATTGATAACTGTAATATCATTATATTTGCTTTTTAAGCAGCTAGTATGATATTGAGTTATTGAATGTCTTTTAAAATCCTTTATGGTGATTGCTGTGTAGACACACATGTCAATTCTTCATTTCTTCATTGTCAAAAGAATTTCTGTCATTGTATTATTTTATGTTAGTTTGGAAATCCTGGCTATACTTAGGTAAGTGTCTGTGGAAAGAAAACTGATGACAGTAGAAAATGTGAATAAATATATTTTGAAAGTAAGTATCAAATAGAATTTAAATTTGATCTGAACTTTTAGAGAATTCTGCTGAAGCTCAAACATTAATATTCAGTACAACTGATGCAAAACAATGTATGGAAAGATCATTTCTCACTGACTTAAAAAAATAAGTATTCTTTAAATGTTTTACTTGTATTAATTCTTAGAACTCCTCTTAACTACATTCTTATCCTCTCTCTTTTTTGCTTCTTTTCCAGCTGCATGTGTTTGATAGGTATAAGGAAATTGTATAATTATAACAAAAGAGTGTTATTTTAGCCTTATTTGATGAAATGTCTGTATTTCTCTGCCATTTCTCTTCTTATCATGCTTTTTTTCTCCCTTACAAAGTAACAAAATGTTACCATATGCGTTTTTCTTTTCAACAATTTTCTTTTCATTCCACAGTATTCCTAGTCTTTAACTGGTAAATCAACAGCAGTCATTCGGTAAGAAGGATATTTTTGTGATATAAGATCTCATTGGAATTTATTTTTATCTTCTTAAACAGAATTTTAAATTACAAAATAAATTTATGCTTAAGGCATCTGAACATCATTCATATTCGTATTTTTCAAGTGCACTCAAAGTAGATGCACTTACTTAAAGGAAAGTTCTTTGTATGGGGCATGTTAGATTTGTCAAAATCTATGTGCTCCATCTGTAGCCTGTAAAACAGCTACCAGAAAACTGTGATTAATATGGATGGATAACTAGGCCATCCACTAATAAAAGGCCCCAGAGCTTGCTCAAAAAGGGTCTTAAAAAGGGTTGAGATTCTTTTATGTATCGAACAAGGTATTCCTTGAGAGGTCAAAACAACAAAAACTATGTAGTCAAAATTCAGAAAATAAGGGAACTTTAGCAAAAGTTTAAAGCAACATTCAATCAAAATAAAGCATTCTACAAAACATTTACTTAGGAAACTCCAATTCATCCAATTTTAAGTTACTCAAACTTTGAGAAGAAGAAGAAGGAGAGATACAGAAAAGAACAAATATAGCTACCAACCATGGCTCCAGTAGTGTTTCAGCTGATTTAAAATCCAAGAGGAGGTGGGATCAAGACCTGTGTGTGCCTCGTGCTCTGGCTTAAGCACCCTTTGGCTTTCCTGGGTCCTTCCCCCTTGTGAGACTTGTGGTCATTTTGCCCTCAGGATCTGGGTGAGAGGCTCCAGGGTCGGGGAGTGAAGCATTCCCTCCCACATGCCAGGGTTTGGCCCCACTGCAGGGCTGGGATACAGCCCCTGGGGTGCAGGGTGTGTGGAGCAGGGCATCACCTCACCAGAGCAAGGCGTGACCTGCCCCTTTCGCCACACATGAGCCTGAAATGTTTTGAGCCAGGATCCTCCTCCAGTCTCTCACAGTAACCTAACTCTAAAGTTCCGTCCATGTGGTTTCAATATGATCAAGTAAATTATAAGTGGATACAATGCCTAAGAATTCATGGTACTAGTACTTGAAATGTATATACAGTGGAAAATAATTTTTTGAGTTTGTGGCAATAATGTTTTCTTAAGAAGAATTGCCTACCTGAAATGTAATGATGTTACAAAACAGAAACCATGAATTCTATTGTGTAGTCAGCAACAGCTTGTGTTGTAAAACATCTGCAAATGTTCTAAATTGTGCCAGTAATTTTGTGGTTGAACAATTTCAGTTATGGAATGTTGATTCTAATATTGCTGCAACGTTGTTTTTAGATGTTAAATAACAGCCAAATGAGACAAGAAAGAGGAGAAAATTAATTGTTAGCTAATTATTTCAAAGAGATGAACTTTTTCAGAGCAATACTTTTGTTATTAAAATAAAGTGAGAATTCTGTGGATTCTGGACACGAAGATGTTTAAAGTGTAGACTAGCAATTAAGGATCTTGCATCTAATGTTGATATAACTTAACTTCCCTCAATCTGTACCAGGAATGCCATTAAAGGTTTTTTTGTCTACTACTTTTTTGTCAGACTGCTGTAGGATTTTTCTTTAGATTTCAAAACAACAGATCCACCCTACACCCTGTTCACAGGGTCCTTCACATGAGGAAAGATGTTCTAAAGTCTAGCCTATTTTTTGCCTTTTTTTCTGTTTTCTTCTTTGTATGGAGCAGATATGCCATCTAAAAGCACAAACTGTTTGTGCCCCAGGTAATTCAGGAATTGTGTATCAAACATCCAGTTTCCAAATTATCACTCTTTCAAGATTATAGAAATGTTCTTATACATTTTAGCATGTTTGCTTTCAGGTTACTCCACTAAAATGTTTTCCTGATAACTGTTATATAGTTAACATTAATGTAATATAGTTTTTTTGTTTGTTTGTTTGTTTGTTTGTTTGTTTTTTAATTAAGCTATACCTAGTTACATAAGGATAATCTTCAGTATTTATAGGGAAAAATACAAAGATTGGATTATACTATATTCTTCAAATTACTTGCAAATTATTTGCAAAACTAAAAATTGTGTAGAAAGATGATACAAAATCAAATTATCAGAGGATTATTCTGGTTAGAAGAAAAAAATTCAGTTTATTCAAAGCAGGACTATTTTGGTCTGGTTGTACAGGGCCGTGTCCAGTCAAGGCTTAAATCACCTCCAGGGTTTGACACTCACTCCACTCTGTCCAGTCCTTTTAGCTTCCCCTTGCCTGTCATGTGCAGCAGCCCCATGACAGACACGGTGTCCTGTGCTGGATGACCCCCAGGATGTCCATGCCTTTTTGTAAGGGGCAGCCCAGGTTCTGTGGAAACACAGCACTGCAGTCGTGTCTCACTGGTGTTGAATAGAGGACAAGGTTAACTTTCTTTGATCTGTTTGCAGAACTCTTCCTAGTGCAGCATGCCATATGCCAGTACACACCCGTGGTTTGTGGTCACCCTGGTGTCTGTCAGGACTTCTAGATTCTGTTCTGCAACGCTGCCTTCCATATGGTCACCTGTACCTGGGTTTAATCCTTCTCAGATGCACTTTTTTTCCCCCATTTCTGTTAGACTTCCTGAAGTTTCTGTCAGCCAATTTCAGCAAGTCTGGTCCCTCTCAGTCACTGTCCTGCCCTCCAATGCACCAACATCCTCCATGAGCACATTCCATGTTGTCTGAATACTTGCTGAGTGTGAAACTTGTCCTGATATCCAGGTCTTTGTTTATTTTTTCCTATTTCCTCATCAGTAGTCCTTTTCCTCTGAATATTTGATGGCGGTTCCAGACGTAATAAAAATTGACCCAAGTGACACAAAATTTTCCTTTAATAGAACTTTTGCAAGTCTGTTGCAATTGACATTTAAAGCTCTACCATTTTCCTCTGGTAAAAAAAACAATGAATATTTCAAGATTGTTATTCTTGTTGATATTTATTAAATTCTGCTTTCACTGTTTCACTGGCTCTGGCTGGGATGGAGTTATTTTTTTCCTAACAGGCCATATACTACTGGGCTTGAATTTGTGACTTAAACAGAGTTGATAACACGCCACTGTTTTGGCTGCTTCTGAGCAGCATTTGCTCAGTGTCAAGATTTCTCTGTTTCTCACACAGCCTCCCCAGCAAGTAGGCTGGAGTCATTAAGAAGCTAGGAGGGGACACAGACAGGAGAGGTGATCTGAGTTGACCAAAGGGATATTCCATGACATATATCATGTCCAGCAATAAAAACTCAGTGGAGTTTTTTGGGGAACTTCAGCCATTTCTTGCAGATTGGCTAGGTGTCGGTCTTCTTGTGTTGGGTCTTTAGTGATTGCCCTTGCATCACTTGAACCTCCTTTTTTTTTTCTTTCTCTTAATTTATGAGAATATCCTTATGACCCATGAGTTTTCTCTCCTTTGCTCTTCCTATTGTTTTCCCCATCCTGGTGGGGTGAGGGAGTCAGCCAGCAGCTGTGTAGAGCTGAACTGCTGGCCAGCTTCCACTCACTACTTGTGGTCTTCAACTATATTGCAGAAGTATTTTAGTTATGTTGGTTTCCCTTGAGTGTTATAGACCTCGACTTTTTTGTTTACTTTTACTACTTGTTATCAATTTCCCTTTTTGGTACATTACATCAGTCTATTATAAATATATTTTTTCCTTGTCAATGTAGATACAATTACAATATATCAATGTTTAATCATTCCAGGTATATTAATTTTAGTTTTAAATTTTAGTTCAGCTGAACTGATGTTTAGAAAAAGTCTTTGTTTAATTTTTCTTGCTTAATGCTTTAGGTCAACAAATAGTTATATAATTTATCCTATAATGTGTCCTAATTAGTTTTGACATCTTGATTTTGTGTTAAATTCCTTTACTCTTGTTTTCACTTCTCTTTGGTCAAGTCAGCCCATTTACCATGATGATTTGTTCTGCTTTTATCAGAAGTCCATCTGAAGTGGGATATTTTTCTGGAAAAGTTGTAATGCCCAGGGGAAATTGCGAAAATCAACCCAACCAAATAAATACATATGAAAACAAAACACATACACTATCACCCTTTTAAATCTCTCTTATTCAATTAAAACAATTAGTCATGATAACATGAAAAAAGAAAACAACAACAAAGCAGGCACAGACTCTGTTGTAATCGAGAAACAAAATACTTTCTAAAAATTTCAGTTACATTACTTCTGTGATTATGGGACTTTAAGACACTTATTGCATACATAAAACTCGAAAAACAACTTGCATTGACAGCACTGTAGATGTCTTAAACCTTAAAATTTACTAAATGCCAATAGCTACCTGAGAATATTAAGGCACTAGGAAATCCAATTATTTAGAAAAAAAACATGCAATGAAAACTCAAATTGTGTGCAGGGTTTTTTTTGCCAAACAGAAGAAATAATTTTTAAATATTTATCAAAGTCTATGTTTTTATATCCATATTTTAAGCTCTTGCAAAATGCCCATTTGTTTTACATTGTGTCAGTGATGGATATGTTTTGGATTGGTCTCATGAACCTAAATTAATATGCCAGTGATCATAAGCAAAGACTTGTTGAATTCTTTGGAAAATTGTGAATTGATTTAATGCTTCATAAAACATGTCTTTAATAGGCATGGAGCATAGTCCCTCATATTTAAAAAAAACCCGAACCACCTAACTGATTAAAAAGTCAGTATTTCTTTATCTGTTGCTCATTGGTAGTTGACAATAAAAGCTGTGTCACTGTTTCAATAAGATTGTCTGTGGTCCTCAAAATATGCTTTAAAAATCAACCATACCCTTCTAACATGATCTTTTTTCTTGTGCTGGTGTAAGTTCTCAGTCTAAAAGAGACTCCAATCTTTTATTTTATTTATTTTTATTTTATTTTATTTTATTTTATTAGCCCTTTTTAGTTTGTTTGCTTGTCTGTTCTCAAAAAAAGCTCCGTCATAACTTCAATCTTTATTTGGTTTTCTGTGTTTTTTTTTTTTAAGGGAGGTGGGAGATGAAATTTTTGAACTGTTTTACAGCACAGCTATTATTCAGAACAGTTTATTGTAATGTTTTCAGCTGAGCCAGAATACCAGTCTTGTTCTACCTAGTGAAAATAAAACAATGCATAAAGTATTCCCCAGTGTAATAATGAAGTGTGCCTAACCTGTATGGACAGTATGAGATCCTCAGAAAACTTCCTAAAGATTCCCTCCACAGCCAGACTGGAAACCTAAGCTTCTTTAATATTACAGTTTCATTATTCTTATTTTCTACCATTTAACAACTTTTCTTATTATACTTAATGGAAAAGTCATGCAATATTGAGCAGTAACTGCTGTTAATTTCCTGCTGTATATAATTTGCATTTTTTGTTGCTAGTGGAGAGTAATTAACATGCTCTAATTATCATACTGATTGTCTTCTTTAGCTTATGAGAATATAGTCATCTCAAACCTCGTTGATCTTAAAACAGTACATTTTATTGCCCTCAGTAATTGTATACAGGTCTCAGTTTTTACTGAAAAAAAATGGTGTGATCTAACTGTAACAAGTTCCCTAAATGTTTCAGTTTGGAAGAAAGTAATGTTAGTTTTTAGAGTGTCTATCAAGAAAATAGATCCCTGCTTCCACAGTAGTGCAATGCCACCTTTTTAATAATGGAATTGTGGTTGTATTACTATTATCACATTAAAAAATATTTTCTTGTGTTCCATTCAGATTATGTTTTACTCTGTCTCTGAACAGTTAATACAGAAAAGACATTCAACTTGGAATTGCTTACAAGCAATTCCTTATGGTTTTTCTTCTTGCAAGGGTGCTTTTTAGGCAAGTAGACATTTATCTGTAGGAAAACTGTTTTCCTTAATCTAAAACTTCTACCTAATTAAACTCCTTGTAAATTTTATGTCTGTCTGTGACTACCTTATAAAATAATATCACAGATAAGAATATATAAGTGAAATCAAGTCTTCTGTTGGAATGCTGTATACAAGAACACTGAGGCTTTTGGATTTTAAAAAGAGTAGAAACATCAAGCACAATAAATTACACCTGTACATGCAAATAGATTGCATTGTTTTCACAAGATCAAGTTAAACAAGTGATGAAATTCAAATGGGAGATTTTGTATGAGCCTGTTCTGCATTTACTTAAGCATAACCATTTAGTCTAGGAGATACAGAATTCAGCTCTCTGCATCGTGTCTTACTCCTTCCTGGGAATCAGTATTTCATTTGCAACAGATTCTTCCAGGGGATCAATAACTACTGTGAAGATTTATGACTACTTTATAAACGTTGTCAATTAATTCTGAAATTAATATTGTTTCTCTGAAAACGAGTGCTATATTTGGATTTTTTTCTTCTTCTTCTCAAAACTTTCTACAGTATTCACAACTTTTAGAATGCTTGTATGAATCTGCAGGTGTATATGAACAGGGAATGCTAGAGTAGGAGTGAGGCTAACTGTGTGCTTTTTTTTGTTTGTATGTGGTTAAGGCTGTTTTGTATTATAGATCACTTTTTCTGTGCAGTCTCATGTTAGCTGTACTCAGAAGTAACTAAAATGTGAATGATACTACAAACCAATAGCTATTAACTGAGAAACAAAGTAATGCAATCCCAAACTTCCACAGCAGAAAGTTTCTTTGCGTTTTCTATACTCAAGGTATGAAATAATACAGATCAGAGAAAAGCCTAGAGTGCTCTTATCAGCACAAGAAGCTGAAGTAATTTGGAGCAAAATCAGAGCAGACGTATACCACATTGCATCAGTGACAGAAGTTGGATTGACAACACACACATCTAGAAAATATCTGATCATGAGCATGTAAATAGCTGTCTTTTTTCCATCATTTTAATTTATTGTAGCATTACATATAAGGGTCAAATATTACTCTACCATACATGGTACTACTAATTGATCAAAGGCACAATGAAGGACTAGACTAGTTATTTTACTGAGAATCTAATCACTTCAATGAATGGAAAAGTCAGGATCAGAGAATGAGTAGAAATCAGTAGTGCTTATTAACACTTAGAATTCTAGAAGCAAGGCATAATCTTTGCTTGATTTATTTTCTTTCCATTTTAAAACTTTTTTTTCTTTTTATTTCCTTCCTCATCTCCTTACAGTCTTGCTTTCTCCTGCAATATTATAATTGGGGTAAAAGAAGAAACATTGACTCACTCACTTTAGGCATCTACTCCGGGACTCTGTCAAAGGGCTCAATATGGTCTTTCTAGATTTTATGGTTCATAGAAGTATTTACTTTTTAATATTTTTCTTTCAGATTCTAAATACTCATTAGTAAAGCAAAGAGTAGGTACGATGTTCTTTGGATGAATAGGAAAGAGGTGACATCCAAAAATAACCCCAGATATTAATTATGAGAAAGATATGATTTTTAAAATTCTAAGCTGAAACCAATACATTTGGGCTTTTATTCTGAATCTAAATGTTTAGCTAATAGCTGGCCTATCAAAGCAGGAAATCATTCACTCCAAATAGGTTTATTAGTCTGTGTACTGTTATCACTCATTGAATTGAGGTTAGCAATTTAAATTATATTACAAAATAAGAATACTTGTTAAAATAATAAAATATGTTAATCCTATATTTTGCAAAATATTATTCATTTTAGTAGAGGCAAAGTAGTTTTTAGTTGAGTTATATTAGGATTGGTGGGTATGTTGAAAAGAGTTTATTCTCAAGAGTTGTATGGTTTTGTTCTTTAATCTTGACTAAGTCAGTTAAAAAATGGCTGGATGGCCAGGCCCAGAGGGTGATGGTGAATGGAGTTAAATCTAGGGGAGGCCAGCCAAAGTTCTCTAGGGCTCAGTATTTAGAACAGGCATGTTTAATATCTTTATTGAGAATGGGATTGCGTGCACTCAGTCAGTTTGCTGATGGCACTAAGTTGGGCAGGAATGTAGATCTGCTGGAAAGCAGGAAGGCTCTGTGGAAGCATCTGGACAGGCCGGATTGATGGGCCAAGGCCCATGAGGTTTGAGGTTTAACACCACCAAGTGCTGGGTCAAGCACTTGGGTCACAACAACCCCAGGCAGTGCTACAGGCTGGGGGCAGTGGCTGGAAAGGGGCCCGGCAGAAAAGGACCTGGAGGTGCTGGAAACAGCAGCTGAACATGAGCCAGAGTGTGCCCAGGTGGCCAAGAAAGCCAATGTCAGCAATAGTGTGGCCAGCAGGACCAGGACAGAAACTGGGGCTCTGTACTCAGCACTGGTGAGGCCACACCTCAAAAATCCTGTGTCCACTTCTGGCCCCTCACCAAGAAGGACATTGAGGGGCAGGAGCGAGTCCAGAGAAGGGCAATGGAGCTGGGGAAGGGTCTGGAGCATAAACCTGTAAGGAGCAGCTGAGGGAGCTGGGCATGTTTAGCCATAAACTATGGCCATGTTTATCCTGGAGTAAAGGAGGCTCAGGGGTAACATTATCATTCTGTAAAACTCCCTGAAAGGAGAGTGCAGCAAGGTGGGGATCAGCCTCTTCTACCAGGCAACCAGTGAGAGGTGAGAGGACATAGCCTCAGGCTGTGCTAGGGAAGGTTCAGGCTGCACATCAGGAGGAATTTCTTCATAGAAAGGATTGTTAAATGTTGGAATGGACTGCCCATGGAGGTTACGGAGTGGAACACATCCCTGGAAATGTTCAAGAAATTACTGATGTGGCACTTAGTGCCATGGTCTAATTGACAAGGTGATGAGGGTGAGCAGACAAAGATTGGACTTGGTGGTCCCAGAGGTCTTTTTCAACCCAAATGATTCTTTGACTCTGTTAAACAGCTTTAATTTTAGACCTTCTGGGCCCTAACTACAAAGAGGACATCTGGGACTCTTACAGAATTATTTTTCCCCCTTCATCTTAAACAAGCAAAAAACAAACATCTTCCCCCTCCAAACTTATAATTTACCTAAAAATTAAAGTTGAAGATGTTATGGCCATCCAGATTCTTCCTGAATGTCTTTAATTTTAGTTGTAAGACTTATCTCCCTTGAATTTGCATGTTTGAAATCTTATCATTTAAGGTGAATTAGTTTACATTAACTGTACAGTTAATGCAGACAGTTATCTCAGAAGTTTGACCATTCTAGAAATTGACCTCGTCTCTTGTAACTGGTTTGGAGGTTTTTTTTAAGGTAATTAATGAAATTTCTAGTTACTTCATAATTTATATTTAAGTCATTGCTTATTATGCTTTATTCACTAGATAAACTTAGTAACTTTGTGTCTCAGTGCTTCCACCTCGGAATTTCATCACCATCCTAGCAAATTAATTACTAAATACTGAATAGCTAATAACCAGAGTAGCCAGCGCTAGCTATAGGAACTGAGGTAGAAGGCCTGAACTAACTTCCTGCATGCTCATCCTGTTTCCAGAAGAGGCTAGAACTTTTCCATAGGTCTCAAGAATTGTAGCTACATACAATTATTTCTCATGTGGATAGAGAAAGACACTGATTTCTCTGTTCTTATTTGTCAGGGTCCAGGGAGAGCAATACGGAGCAGAAATTCCTGTGTTAGTAGGTCAGAGGCTCTGAATTAGCTGCATAGGTTGTCCTTCATCCTCTACTGCCTTATGACCTACTTAGTGACTTGTCAAGGACTAAATTAATGACATAAACTTAGGAAGCTATCAATTGTGTCCAATGTCTCTAATTTCTATTACCCTCCAAATGTTTTGCCAATACTACTATAATTGCTATTTCTAGCCCATAAAGAAAGTTGCGGCATACTGGATTTTGTATAAAAAATCTGCCTCAATAGCATAGGATGTTCTACAGTTAATATCTTTTAAGATTATGAAACAGGTGCCTGGTATAGACTATGGGCCAAATTAATTTCCTAGAGGACTACAGATTAAACATAAATCATGGTTTCGAATGTGAAAGGTCATGTTATTCAACCACAAAGTGACAGTTCAAAATGTGACTTTATGATTTCTACCACTTCTTTCCATTCTGAATTATTCATCAAGTTAATATTTCACCATCATAAGTTTTCAAACCCTTTAAATTTAGACAACAAAGTTTGTGGGCTTATGTTAATAAAAGTAATTTCGAAGAGTCATAGAATAAACCTAGCATACCCAGAGCACGAAAGAGAATAACATATTATTTTTTAAGTTGAGTATGAATTCTCTCAATCCAAATATTTTTGAAAGTTAATAAAACTTTGGAATTATTTGCACAGATTGCACAGAATCACAGAATAAATGATGTTCTAGGAACCTAGGGAGATGTCCAACTACCTGCTGAAGCGAAGTCAGCTGGAGCAAGTTGCTCAGGGGTGAGTACAGTCAAGTTCAAAATTTCTTCAGGGATGCAAATTCCATGACCATTCCAGACAACACAAACTGTATCACTGTTCCAGCAACTTCAAAAAAACAGCCAAACAACAACAACAACAACAACAACAACACAAACCACAAACAAACACTATTTCCCATGCAGGAAAAATGTTCAAGAGACATCTGGATCTGGCACTGGGTGAAGTGGTTTAATGCTTATGTGGTTACAAGGGCAGTGTCAGGTTGACAGTTGGACCAGATGATCTTGATTTTAAGGGTCTTTTCCAACTTTGATGATTCTATGAAATTAATTTTGCATGGGAAATCCTACTTATATTCTGGAGAAAAGGGGGCCCAAGGGGCACTTTATTGTTCTGTACAAATGAAAGGAGGCTGCAGCAAGATGGGAGTCAATCTCTTTTCCCAGGCAACCAGTGACAAGATAAGAGGAAATGTCCTAAAGCTGTGCCAGGAAAAATTCAGTTTGGACATCAGGAAAACTTTCTTCATTGAAAGACTGGTTAAACATTGGAATGGCTGCCTAGGGAAGTGGTAGAGTTGCCATCCCCAAAAATGTTAAAGAAATGACTGTATGGGCAACTTAGTGCCATTGTCTATTTGGCAAGGTGGTGTTTGGTCAAAGGTTGGATTTGATGATCTTGGTGGTGTTTTCTAATTTTAATGAATCTATGATTCTATATTTTTCAGACTTTGCCCGTTGCTTCTTGCCTTTTTACTGAACACTTCTCTGAAGAGTCTGACTTCACATTGTATACTTCTTACTTCATGTCAGGTATTTGTATATATTGATTTAAATCACACACACACACACCCACACCCACCCACACACACACACGTATATACACACTAAAGCACACATTTTTATAATATTAACAAACAAAATTGTTTGTTGCCTATGTAGTGTTTTAAAATTTCATTTCCTAAAAGTTACTGGAGAAAGCTTTAGTATTTCTTACATTAACTTTATAGAATAGCAAGACAGAAAATATAGTAGAGATGTACAGGTAAATAGACCAATTTTGGGCTTTTTTATTGATTGCTGGACTTGATCATCCTAAAAGTCTTTTCTATTCCAAATGGTTCTGTGATTCTATGATTATTCTTCCTAAAGAATGTGTTTTCTTAAGAAGCTTAAGGGGAAAATAATTATATTTTCAAAATTACTACTATAGATTAAACAGAAAAAATATAAACGATTGCTTTGAATATAAAACTATTTCTTCCAAGTATGAATTCAATGATGCAATCATTAATGATTTAAAACATTTATTAAGCTGAAGGAAGATAATTTTAATAGATATTACAACATAACTTTACCAATGTAGGTCAGTAAGAAAGAAATTATTGGAAAAATGAAAACATAAGTAAGCAAACTCAAGTCAGTATGTCTAACATAAGATATGCCCAGAGTTTTTGAAAGCATTAAGTAATTAACTCACAGTAAAAATGTCCATAATTTAAAAAAATAACATTTAACATATATGTCCAGTGCTATTAATGCTCCTGTAGAAGCTTCTAAGTGACCTTCCAACAATGATGAAACCAGTGTCCAATTACTACTGATGACCATAGGATAAAAATGTCACCTCTAACTCTTCTAACTATTAAACGAGTTATAAATAGTATTCCTATTAAGTGAGCAACCCAATATTCAATTAACAGTTAATGATGCATAGGGAAATAGTTTCAAACACTCTAAAATGGACTTGAGGTGATTTTTAAATTTAGCATGAGACTTCTGGACACTGAATTGTGACTAATGCCTAGTGATAATACTTTTATACTTTTTCATCATGCACTTTATTATATACAAAATGAATTCTGGAAAGAATCAGTTAAGTTACTCCTTGGATCAACCCAGAATCCCCTGATATATTAAAATAAATAAGTGGCCCAAGTGTTTTGATTTCTTATGGAGTTTTCTACTATCACAAGTCTCTTAGCAATTATTATTACAATTTTTCCTAATTATATCCATTCCTGAAACCTACTCTGATTATTTATAAAACAATTTTTGCAATGACTATTTGAATGTAACTTAATGAGTATAATGGAGTATTGGTTTTAGGTGGAAAAACAGAGACAAATCTTAAAATCAGAAGAAAGGAGGTTGAAAGATCATTTATTCTCATCCTAATCTGTGTCTTAATCTAGTAAATTTCATTCCTGAGAGATATGGTCTAGGATTTTGCAAAGTAGTCAGTGACAGACACATCACAACTCCTTTCAACCATTTCAATGTTTCACAATTATGAGTGTAATATTTCAATGTTTCATGATTATAGAATCCATAGAGTGTTTTTATAAAGCTTTTTTTTTCTTCTAATTTCTTACTGAGGTGAAATTTGATAAAAATTAAACCCATTATTATTCATCTTCCTTATTACAAACATAACTTTTTTATAGTAGATTTTGCATATTTGAATGCTTTAGTGTGTCTCCACCCAGTCTTCTCTTCCATAAACTAGGTTAATCTTTTCTTGTGGATCTCTTATAATTCTTGATGCTCTTAGGCTGTTATCTGGCTAGTTGGATCTTCCATAGTATTTATGCCCAGTTTTTCCACAAGAGGATTCAGTTAAGACATTGGTAGTACTAGCAAAAGTGGAAACGTGAATTCACCTAATATGGAAGATGTATTCATTCAGACTGATGTTGTGACTGTCTTTTTTTGGAATGTGACAATATTATTCAAGTTCATTTTACAATCTTAAGTAATAACCCTAAGAATCTTCTTAACAGAACTTTTGTCTAGTTGTTTCCCTTTCCTCATAAATATTATAAAGAATTTTAAATTTTTAAATTATAATGATTTTTTTTAATCACCATCCTACAGTTTCTGGGCACTATTTTAAGGTTTAATCCTACTACTTATTGGTATATTTAGCAATAATATTTTCTTTGTGATCATAAAACTCCTATATAGATTCTGTAGTCTTACACACCTTAAAAGAAGGACACACCTTAAAAGAAGATTTCATGTGAGATACTATGAAAAGTCCACTTTCATCCCTCTATTTCTTCTTCTACATATATACTTCAGTATCATTCAACTTGTTCATGACTTTTTCCCTTACATTATGGCTATATCACTCAACAAGACTGCAAATAACACAAAGCTGACCAGTGCAGTTGATGCAATGGAAGGAAGGGATACAATTCAGAGAGACATGGACAAGATTTAGAAGTGATTACAAGAGCATGCCATGAAGATTTTCTAAGGGCAAGGTGCTGCACCTGAGCCCAGTCAATCCCATACATGAGTGGGAGATGAGCTCATTGAGAATGACTTGCTGGCTCTGGCGGATGGAAAACTCAACACGAGCAACAGAAGTGCTTGAAGCACAAGAAAGATGTAGACATGTCAGAATGTTTCCAGAGGAGTCCACAAAGGTGATCCGAGGGCTGGAGCACCTCCCTTTTGAAGACAGGCTGAGAGAGTTTAAATTATTCAGCATGAAGAGGACTCAACGCTTTGGAAACCTTATTGTGCCTTTCCAGTATTTAAAGGGGGCTTATAAAAAAGAGAGACTTTTCACATGGGCAGATAATGATAGGACAAGAGGGAATGGTTTTAAATTAAGAGGAGAGCTGTATGTTGGATGTTAGGAAACAATTCTTTATTGTGAGGATGGTGAGGCACTGGAACAGGTTACTCAGAGAAGTGGATGCCACTTCCCTGGAATAATTCAAGGCCAGGCCGGAGGAGGCTTTAAGCAACATGATCTAGGGGAAGTTGTCCCTGTCTGTGGCAGGGTGGCTGGAACTAAATGATCCTATGATCTCAGCTCTGAAGCATGTTATCCTTTCACCTTCCATTCCTCCATCTGCTGCAATATGTGACTTTTATGTCTGATTTTAGACTGCAAATGCCTCAATGGTACATGTGTTTATGCAGGTAGTAAAAATGATGGAACAATTTCAATCACAGTACAAACAATTAGTACAAATTAATGCAAACTAATATATGGTTTTAACAAGTATTAACGCTTTATGAGTTGAATAAAAAATCATCTATATTAGAAAAGAGACCTATCCCTGAGCATAATTTATTATTATCCAATTAGGCTATAGATTAAGGATAATTGCTATAGAAAATCTTTAAGATTCTGAATCTATTAATCTAATGTTTCATATTTAATTAAATTGTCAGCAATTTTTGGTTAAAAATGTAAGATCATTTAAGAGTATGTGAGTCATCACCTCCCTGCTACTGGATTGGTATATAAATATTCTTTTCCCTTCACCAGCAAGCCTGCAATTTTCTTTTTAAATTTTACCCATCATACTGTCATGAAATTCTTATTTAGGTAAAAAAATACAAGTTAAAATCAGTGAAATAAGTATCAGCAGGAAAAAATGCACAGTATTTATTCCTAAAACTTATGAGTTTATTATCAAAGGGTAAACTTTTTTACAACCTTCTTATAATGATTAATTTGGGCAGCACACTTTAAATGTTAAATTTAAGACTGGGAATTAATTTTAAAAACCTATTTTGGGAATATCATTGTAAGTAAAAAACTTTTTATTTCCTTTAAAAAGCCAATTAATGTATCTGTGTCCAATAACATGATGGACTTTAGTTAATATACTCTAAAAAGGGGAAATAGGTAACCTTTGGTATTGTATGGCAAAGAGCTACACAATTTGCCAATATACACCACTTTCTGTAGCCCTGATTCACGGCCCCTGCTTCTGGAGTCAGCAGTGAGTTTAGAAGTTGTTACTGGATAGCTTTCAGAAACACATTCAAACTATTTGTTTCATGCTAGCATACAATGAGGGCAGGATTCTTTGATTTCCTTTCTCATGTCCCTTGTGTTCTGACAATATAGTAAACAATGTAATATGTCTATGGTTGTTAGACCTAAGGTGCCAATAACCTATATCATCAAATTTTCCTGTTTCAGTTTTTCAGATATCGCTTATTTTATGCATATCACAGTTTTAATAAGAAAAGCTCTTTGGAGTACAGTTCACACTCAGCTATCAGTTATGGCCTTTTGTGCATGGCAATTGCTGTTGGGAAATATTTCATAAAAATGTGAACTTATTGTGGTGCTGCCTCCTCTCCAAACATTGCCCAGAGCCACGTATTTTCCCACACTGCAGAGCAGAGCAGGGAAACTGTACAATATCTGTAACATAAAAAATATCTGGAAAAAAAAAGCACCTTGATCTAAAAGGCAGAAGACAGTAGTCAGCTTACATTAATTGGAAGTTTAAAGGAACTTCTTTTTCCAGAATATCAAAACACACAAATAATTGCCTAGCTAAACTATTCTAATGTAAATACTATACCTCAGGTTTTCAACTAAAGTTGCAGAGTGCAGGGCAGTGACTACATAAAAATGAAACAAATCGGCCACTCTGTAGAGGCAACTAGTGAAGGGGTAACAAAACTTCAGATGTAAGTGACAGAGATGTTCTCTTCACGGCTATACTCTCACCCTTGCACAATAGCAAAAGTTTCTCCAAGCACTGTCTTTTGCAGAGAGACCCAGGACAAAATTATCTGTTCAGCTTCGGAAAGTGTATGCATGCCTCTCTGCTTAATTTCATTGAACTCTGTAATTCTGAGTGCACCGTGATCTCCCCTGGGCAGCCGGGAAGGAAGTGAAAGAACGGGAAGCAAGCCATGTTCTTGACATCTCCCTGTAGCTTTGCATGCCATGTGGATACGTGTTGCATTTTACTCTAGCAAGTTGAAGGAAGATGCCTGCAAGCTCCCACAGATCATCTGCAGGGCTGCGGAGTTCACCTGGTTTCTGTTTACTGAGCTGTTAAGGCAGGGCAGCACGTGAGAACAGCATTTACACACCAAGGGATGAAGATAATAGAAATTAATTCAACAAACTTGTGTTTGTCTGTCTTATGACAGGCTTTGAGTTAGTCTTTTTTTCAGGTTGATGGATGACTACAGTTGTTACTGAAAAGTCAGATTTTCAGAAAATGATTTCTTAGGCTTCCCCTTAAAATGCCATTGACTTAAATAGGTAACTTATCTTTTACAAACCTGGGAACCCTGAGAGATTTGACTAGAATCAAATTATAAGCTTACTACAATCAACTGTTTTGAAAATCTTGGCTTAAAGTTCTGAACAATGCAGTCCTTATTCTTTATGTGAGTTAACAGAGGATCTGATATCACAGCACTACAGATGCAGAAGTGTTAACCATGGACATTTGTGGAATGTGGCTCATTTTCTAGCAGCCAATGACAGACAGTGAAATAGGTCAGATAGGTCTGTCTAATGATTGCCATCTACATAATCAGCAATCTATTAAGATTAATGAGGCTCTCATATGATATTCTGTACTTCATCTAGCCCACATTAAAATCATATAAATCAGAAAGGTCTATATATCTTCTTTTATATTTCAAAATATGAAGTTCAATCCATACCTACTTAATTAATAAGTTAAATAATTATAATGATATGCAAATCAGGGGAGTTTGTTTTGATCATAGATTATTATGGGCGAAAAAGAATCAGATTAAGAGAAACTCAATTCTGAAAAAGTGATCCTAACTCATATTACATATGCCAAAATTCCCTATGCAGTATTTCTGAAGAGGACCTTAAACATTTTGCATTCCCTTTTACTATTTGAAATTATCATATTATATGTCTGTGGATTGTATCCACTTTTTTTACATGTATCCACATTATTTTACATGAAACAGAATACCTTTTTACTCTATTAGTTTTATTTTTGTGTGATTTCCAAAGAAAACTTTGAACTGTAAATGTAAAGTACTACCTTCCTTGCCATCATAGGAGTTTTTCTCCACTTTGCTTCAGACATTTTTCTGTCTTAGTAAGCCTTCAAGTCTGGGCTTTGTAAGACAGGAGCATCTCTTTCATGGTGTTGCTCACTCTTCTTTTCCTAGAATGCCTTCTGTGCATGTCCTAAAGAAGTGCTCATCCTGTCCCAAATCCTCATCCTCCCCAAAACTTTCCTACTCTCCTGGCTCAAAAAGGCATTTTCTGAATTAGGACTTTGCTCCCTGAATCATAAAATAATATAATTATTTAGCTTGAAAAAGATTTTTAAAATCATGAAGTCCTAGCATAAATGAGTACTCCTAGACTCTGAGCCAGTAAAATATTGGCAGGTCTTTGTAATTTTATTTCAATGGGTATCTTTAGTAACTCTAAGCTTATATCATGAGTAATAATTTGTTAGGACAAAGCTCTGCATAAGTTCAGTATTATTTGAGATAAAGAATTGAGTAAAATTATTTACTTCCATTCTTTGGACTCCTTTAGCCATTTTTTTTCCACCTGTACTGATCGCTTACTATGAAACATATTTCAGGAAGCTACATCATAATTTTCTTTTTTATGTGCAGGGTTTGTGATCTTGGAGGTTGAGTTTCTTAAAGATAAGATTCAGTACAGGAATTGCAGAGTTTGCACATTTTATATTTTACACTCATACCTGTAGCTGACACAAACCATAATTCAAATGCACAGTCAAGTCCACCCATAAACAATAAATAAAGGATATTAAAAAAAAGCCACTACAGTGACCACATACCTTTTTTACTAATGAAAAGGAAAAGAAATCATAAAAAAGGCAGAAAACCTGATAAGGATATCTAGTGGGGTCATTCTGTGCTTACAGAAAAGCAAGTGACACAGTTTGTTTAGTGATGTTTTATATTCAATGAAGTTATCTTCAAAAGCTTAACCCAGGTCTCTAAAATACCCTTTGCTATTTTTAGCTTTTATTCATCATGCTGATAAGCTTTAAGCTTCTCTAGCATAAATTAAGCTCTTCTTTACTTTGTAGGTCACCTGACTCTGAGTGGCACAATATGCTTCCAGTCCAACTACTTCAGTTATGCTGGATAAAGAAAATACTGAGTATTATAGTTTCAGGGAATTTGTGGGCCATATGTAAAGAGTGAAATCTTATACTGACATATTTTTCCAGGACAAGTTGTATAACTGGAGCAGAGGCAGCAAATAGTGAGCTCAAAGGTGATCTTTAATACACTTCTCTCTCCTAATGTCCAACACAGATTTAACTTACGCAACCTGGGAAATGGCTCTCAGTTACATTTTTCGAATATTTCTGTATATTCTATATGTTCTTGAGTGTAAAAGCCAAACTATCCACAGCATTCTATATATGTCTTTGACATATTTCTATTGCTGCTTAGTCACTGTCATTGTCTCTATGCCAGGTTTAGCAGAGCATTAATGTAATACAACAGTCTGCATAGCCAATCCCAGAGTAATTATCTTATATTTTTCAGCCCATTTGTGCTAGCATATGTCATGGTGGTGATGGACCACTAACTATATTATTCTGATGTTGCTTTTCCAGTCAATGTGAGTGTGTGAAACATAGTGAAACATCTGCTGGAATTGAAAATACCATTCAAAATGTTGTAATGGTACACCAGGATGTAAAAGATGGCAATGAATAACGACAGAAGAAAAACACCTAATAGATTTCTCTTTCTTTATCTTCAATCGATCAGTGAATCCCAGTTTTGAATTTCTAAGATGATTGCATATGCTAGATATCTTTAGTACCTGAATTTCCTTTGTGGTCAGATTAAAAATGGATGTAAGAGATCTTTAAAGTCATCCAGCAAGTGAGCAATATCAAACTTTAAGAATTGCACTACACTCTATTTAACAATAAATCTACATGGGGTGAAATAAAAATAACATCTATTAAACAACTTAACATTTATCTAGATTTATTTTTTCTCAGATATTGTATTTTATTATTTTGGGGCTTTTTTTCTGCTTTAGAGGGAGGTGAGGTAAACTGCATTCTTATTATTTTGTATTTTAGAATACCAAAGGAGAGTTTAAACTTTGCTGAAGTTATTGTAGTTCAATGGTAGAAAATAAGCAAAAGGATCTCAAGGTTTTTAACACCTTCTAAAAAAGGTCTTGCTCAAAAACTTAGCAGAGTTACTGCATGACTTTGCCTTCACCTAACTGGGGAGACTTGTTCTTGACCTCCTCTGTTGAATACCTCTTTTGGGCTGCTCAACAACAGAAAAAAAACCAATAAACTGAAGGAAGTCTGTTGAAGGGCACCCAGAATATACAGGATCAGGAGCACTTGCCGTGTGGGGAGAGCCTGTGGAAGAGGCACCTCTGGGAGGACCTAACAGGAGCTCCTGATGCTGATGGGCAGGGTGTTGAAGAGGTGGACCAAGGTGTTCATGCCAGGGCATGCACATTTCTAACATGCCGTGAACCTCAGTGGTATATTTAGTAAAATACAGCATGTCAGGCTGGCATACACAGCAAAGACAATATTTGTAGAGTGGCTTTTAATAATAATATCAGGAAAATAATAATAGCTTCTGAAATGCCTATTTGAAAACCTGTTATTAAATTTCTTAGCCAAGTCCAAGTTACAGTTATTACTGCAAACACATGGTAATACCTATATATATATATATATATATATATATATATATGTATAAATATGATTATATGTTTCATGTTCCAAAAGAATTCTACTATTTTTATGTCAGTTCATGCTGATCAAAGAGATATAATTTTTGCCAAAGGATTAGTTACTATTTAGGTTCCTGAATGATTTTCTTCCTTGTTTTGCTTTTTTTTAATTATTTTATTTTATTTTTCACCAATTTATTTTATTTTCGCTAGTGTCATAGATTTTAATACTCAGCTCTATTAAGTAAATGAATTAAAGTTTAATAGGTTTATGTTTCTTTTCTAATATAGAATTCTTTTAGGCGGAGCCAGCTACAAAAAAAAAAACCAAGAAAAACTAAAATCAACATCACAACCTTATACTTTTCCTATTCAAATAAGAAAGATAATCTGAAAATTTCAGTCCTTTCAACTTCTTTGTTTACAATGGACTGCATCCTACAGATGCTTCTGAAGAGACATTTTATCACCACATTATTGTATGGGGAAAATTATAATTAGCTACTTAACATCTTTGGCAGATGTCTATGAGTACATTTTAAACGACTATAAAATTTTCAACATTAAAACCATATTCTGTCTCCAATATAATTTGTTTCATATTTCTGTTTAATGAAGTGTAAAACACTGATAAATTGTGGAATTCTTTGTAAAGAGTGTTTATATTATTTGTAAAATACAGTCAGTGAACTAACTGTATTTCTAAAAGCAAATGAGTTACAGGGATGGAAATGCAATTTGCAGCTAAAAGATCAAAAAGCAAAGTAATAACATGACACTGTTAATACTTAATTAAATTAGAGTGCATTTTACTTTAAGCAGCAGCTTCAGTGTTTCAGCACCAGTAACCCACCCAGCAAGCACAGTACAATGGACATATACTGAGGCACTTAAAATATGGAGATGGCAAGCTCATTTCCACAGGAGTTACAGGTGCACACACAGAGCTCCACTGCCATTAACAGAGTCTAGGACTCAAAAGGAGAAGCACAGACAAATGGCTAAGTCAGTTAAAGGATTGTGACTTGGCTGCCTCAAATTGATCACTATTTTAACAGAGTGCATGTACAGTACATGAGGAGAAAAGCACATCATCTGGAGTTTGGGAGGCAGATTGTGGGGGTGAAGTATGACTGACATCATAGGAAACAAAAAGTGAACTGGTGAAACTGCATAAATTCTAGCTGATTTTAATGAACAGTTGTCTCTTCGTGTACTTTCACATATTATGAAACTTAAGATTGTCCCATGTAAGCGTACAGATTTCGTTAGCAATATACAACAGCAACTTAGGATTTGTTACTGAAAGGGTTCCCACTCAGTGCAACAAAATAAATTTAATATAAAGGATGATATTCTTTTCTCCATGTGCCAGAGATAGGACTGGAGCTACAAAAAATTCCCTAGCATAAAGTGCAAATAAGTTAGAAATTTGTATTAAAAATGGGAATTTCCCATTGATATCAAGCATCCTTGACAGCTGAAACAACAGAAAAATGTTTATTGTAGCCATCAAGGAAGAGAAGAATGAACCATGAATATGAAAACAGAAAGAAGTGGATTCCTTGAAAGCAGTTAAGTCATATAGCTCATAGAAGAACAAAGAGAGTATATAACAAGTTAGTATTCATTTCTTAGATGAATGAGAATTTTATTTTTTAAAAACAGCAATAAAGTTCTTCCAGTTATGATAGATATCTAATTTAATAAATAAACTATTTTGAACGAAAGAAATTATGTTGTTCTTATACATCATGGAAGGTGTATTAGTAAGAATTTTCTAAAACTGACTAATTCCAGCAAGGTGATGACAACCTTTTTTGTGAACAGACCTATAAATTTCTACATAGACATTTTTGCTGTAACTCCACTTTAATTATGTTTATCACCTTTTTTTTGGATTTTCTGGAAAAATAAAGCTCCTGATCCCGTGTGTAGGCCTTCATGTTGCAGTGCTTTTACAAGACTGCTAAAAGTTTAACTGCTTTGAGTGGTTATAATGCTAATTCTTTATGGTAATGTTTCAGCCTGCCTGCTTTGGAGGATAACTTTAATGCATGGGATAACATTTCCAGAGATGGCCTGCAGACTATGGCTGTGATACAGTGCTCAAGATGCAGTTTATAAGCCTTTGAGAGTGGCTGCTGAAAAGCATGCAGTCTCTCAAGCATGCAACTAAATATGAGGAGACCATTTCCTTTTAAAGCTTCTCCTTCCCCAGAAATTATTATGGCAACATACACTGTGTTAATGCTACTTAGCCACCACATATCTGCTATCTGCACTCCCAAGGGTGAATTAGAATCAAATGTATTTAAATTAAAGACAGAAACATTATCAATTTAAAAATGCATTTTCTCCCAGGCTTTATTAGAGAAAGATGCAAAGATACTCCTTATGCCTTTAAAAATGCTGTTAGTATTAACAACATGACTAGATAAAAGTGTCATAAAAATGTAATGACAGTCTCATTTCCAATATATAGAACAAACAAGCTTAGTTACTAAGAGCAAAATATATGGCCCAGAGGAAAGCTGTTTGGAAATGGTACAGTAATTTAATAATTGTAAAAATGCTGAACATTGATTCCTTGAGTTCATGCTTTGTGTGTTGCTGCACAGATGATAGCAACAGATTCCTTCATTCACAGCCAGTAAATGAAAAGGCCCATCTATTAGCTCATGTTCATTTAACTCTGAGCTTTATCCCAGTTTGTCTGTTGCTGTCAAGTTAAGACTGATCCTTCATAACAGAGGAAGATGTTACTGTGGCTTCAGGGCAAATGATTACAGAATGTCTTTTTACCTCTGTATTTTGATCAAAATTTATAAAATAACATGAATAAAATTGAAACTGCTCTAATGTAACCTATCATAATTTTCTTCTGTGAGCCAAATAATTCACTCGAAGGCTACTTTGGAGTCATACTGTCTGTTCCAAGACACTCCCTATGCTTACTGGAAACCATTCTCTGCTCTGTGCCACAGGAATGCCACACGAGTAAAGAGATAATGTGCCCATTTTTACTAGTACAAAATCCTTAATTCGATCAAGAAATATTTGAATTAATATTTTGTCGTTTTTTAAATATTTTGCCTTCCATCTATTTTCAAACTTTATCTGGCATATATTTTAATGACATGAAGAATATGTATTATATTTAATTTAGTCTTTAAGTCTTTATGGTGAAAACTGCTTGTTTTTGTGAGTGATAAAGCATATTATTTGTCACTGAACGTGTATAATCAAAATAGCAATAATAATATTCAAATACCAGTGTGAATACTGTTGGTATTAAAATACCAAGTCTGACTACTTATATTAAATAAGACAAAAAATTATCTTTCTCATTTTTTTATTTGCTGAAGAAAAAGGAGACAATCTGCTGAAGAAGTGATGTCAAAGTGACGTGAGGAACTTCCTGAAGTATAGCAACGTTAGAACGTCAGTCAGCTTTATGCTAATTTGCAGGACACATTTCACATAAGCTTACCTTAGTTTTGTCTTAAAGTGCATTCACTTTACACTCAGTTCCTGCTGTCTCTTAGCCACTCCTGTATCCTTCTTGTCCCTCTTAAAATTACAAGCACCCGTATTAGCAGTGCTGAAAGGAGACAGATTAAATATGAATAAGAAGAAAATGGACATCTTCAGTGTTTTAAGAAAGCAAGTCCTAACTTATAAAAGTAGTGTTATAATTATAGAAAGATCAGAATAAACATAACACACCTAAGTGTCTATTATGCCTAGCTTTATTCAGAGATTTTGCATTTTATTCTGAGTACCAATCTCTACAATGCATTTCCAGTTTCTATGAATGCTTTTGTTTAGCAAATAAGCTTAGAATTATATAAATGAGATCACTAATATGATGAAAATAATTTGCATACTAATAAATTTTTTGATTAGGAGACTAAGTGAAGAATGAAAATTACTTATCTACATGAAAGATGATACCTATTTCTCCTTTCCTTTAACAGATTAAAAATCTTCATCTGATTTCAAAAGCTCTATCTCTTCATAAGACTGCTTCCAGGAACTGCTAAATGGTCTATAGAGCTTTTTTTGCAGAACATTAGCACTATCCATTGACCTGTTCATTAGCAGACATGAAGTTATTTGGAATTCCAGTTCCTGCTGGGAAATTGTCCACATTAAAATGTTCATGTCTGTGGCAGTCTTATCAGCCAGATCAGATACTAAATGGGCCATAAAATATACTAACATATATTAACTGAGTCTTTTGCAGAAAAAAAGAAATGAAAAGAAGTAGCCAATGTACTTTCAAGATTAGTAAATATGAAGATATGACGATTTTCCCATCCTGTATTGTTCCAAATCCTTTACTACACATAAACAATTTGGGAATAATTCTGCTATTAAAAACTTTTACCAACAATAAGGAATATAGGCTCTTGGCAACTAATTAAATAAAAGTTTTCTATTTAAAACTAAGAAAAGGACCTGGCCTCAATCATCTAGATTTAAAAAATATTAATGAGTTTGTATTTGTATTGTATTGCATGACCTGGTTTTTGGCAGCACGGGGCCACAGAGAAGCTTCTGTGAGAAGCTGCTGGAAGCTCTACCATATCCAGCAGGGCCAATCCTTGATGACTCCAAAGATGGACTTAGCCACTGGCCAATGCTGCACCAATCAGAAATGGTGATAAGGCCTCTGTGATACCATATTTTAGGAAGAAATCAAAACAAAGGTTGTGGGGCAGTTTTAATTCCAGTCAGACAAGAGCAGAATGAGAACACAAGAGAGGAACAGCTCTGCAGACACCAAGGTGAGAGCAGAAGGAGGGGCAGGAGATGCTCCAGGTGCCAGAGCTGAGATTCCCCTGCAGCCCCTGGTGCAGCCCATGGTGGGGCAGCTGTGCCCCTGCAGCCCATGGGGGCCATGGGGATGCAGAGATCCATCCACAGCCCATGGGGATCCATGGGGATGCAGAGATCCACCCACAACCCATGGGGAAGCTGTCCATGCCAGAGAGGGTGGATGCCTGGAGGAGGCTGTGAGTCCATGGGTGACCCATGGAGAGACAGGCTCTGGTCCCAGGCTGGAGCAGCCTCTCCTTGGAGTACTTCCCCCGTGGAAGAGTGAGCCATGCTGCAGCAGCCTGAGAGGTAATGTTACCCATGGGATGGACTCATGCTGCAGCATCAGGGGGGACTTTTGCCCATGGGATGGAGCCACGCGGGAGAAGTTCATGGACAGCTGTCTGCCATAGAAGGGACCCCACAGTGCCACAGGGAAAGGACTCCTCTCCCTGGGCAGGAGAAGCCTTGGGTGATGAACTGACCAAAACTCCCATGCCCTGTCTCCTTGTGCCTCTGGGAAGGAGTGAGTGGTGGGGGGAAGGTGTTTTTAAGGGCTTATTTCTCGCTAACCTGCTCTGATTTTGTGAGTAATAAATTCACATTATATCTCTAAATTGAGCCTGTTTTGCCCTTGATAGTATTTAATGAGTTATCTCTCCCAGTCCTTTTCTCAACTCATGTACCCTTTGTTAAATTTTTTCTCCTCTGCCCAGCTGGGCAGAGGAGAGTGAGTGAGTGGCTTTCATGCGTGCCTGGCATCTGGTCAGCATCACCCACAACAGTGTTTTATAAAAGTATGATTTTGGACTGAAAGATCTTGCCATGCTGAGACTCTAGTCAAATGTTGTGATCAATGTGCTTAAGAAATACTTTTATCCCTTAATTTTTACTTCATCTATTACTTATATTCTTAAGGGTATTTTTCTGTGGGTTTGTTTTTTTGTTGAGGTCAACATTACATATTCTGTAATTTTTTGGTTTTATTTTTTACGAAATCTTTATCAGACACCATTTTAGAAAAGAGTATTGATATTTACTCTTATAATTTATAAAAATGCATCAGAATTTCAAGACATGACAGACATACAACCATTAAAAACAAAAACGGAAAGTTAGGAATCTTTTATGAGTTTAATTACCTTGTAGACGGCTAATTACTTTCAAATAAGGGAAATTTCATATAATACTTCATGATTAGTGAGGTACACAGAGTTGTAGCTATCATTAAAAGCACTCATCACACGTTGGAAGAAGAGAAACAATAGTAATAGTGTTTAATTTCTGAAGTTCCACAAGAAAAATATCCTTCAGTTTATTCTCTGCATGCCTACACGAGACCCAGCTGATGCTCAAAATGACAAGAAAGAAGCCCTCTGGCCTAGAAAGCTAGTAGTTAACTAAATATTTTTGACATAACCTCAGAGATAAATAGAGCTGTGAAGTAGTAAAATTCTTTAAATGAACACATCTGAATGGCAGCTTTCCTTATCATTTCTTGCATGGTCTCCAATCTTGGTTTCAGAAAGACAGACTGAAACAATCCCTGTCAGTAACTGTATACAGAAAGGAGTTTTAGGCTTCCAAGGAAACTTTCAAGGACATCAGTTTTCACTTCCTAGGGTGTAAAAGTGTGATAAAACGCTATGAATGGATCACACTTTTTGAAAAAAAAGCCTTTATTTGCTCAGAGTCTGAAATGACAGTGCACAATGAGGCTACAGCAACCTTATATATATTT
Source organism: Sturnus vulgaris (assembly GCF_052056855.1). Lineage (NCBI taxonomy): Eukaryota > Metazoa > Chordata > Aves > Passeriformes > Sturnidae > Sturnus > Sturnus vulgaris. The sequence continues at coordinate 87,861,250 of NC_142245.1, read as the reverse complement.
TATAAATGTCCATCTTTCACTAGCACTTAACTCCGAAGAAATGAGTTGTGATTCATTAACTACATCAGAAATTTTACTATTGAAGGTAGGCCAAAAGAACAGCTTATAATCAAGACATTAAAATAATGAAGAGGCAAGAAATTTGTCCCAAAAACTCAGCACCATTTTGTCACAATTTTCATTAGATAGTCTTTATTTACAGGTAGCTAACATCATCTTATGCTTTATGGAAAACTTTAAAATCAGGTAAGAAAATAAACCTATTTTTAATCGTTCAGATGTCTCTTAGACTGACAGTTTTTCTAGAGTCTCTCCTTATATTCCTGCAGCACTTAGCAAAATATAGCCATGGCATTGCTTAGTTCTCTTAGATACTGTTATGATAATGAAAATCTGTCTGTAGACTTAGAAATTAAGTCTAAGCCTAAAATTTCTTTATTTTTATCTTTTTTCTTTAATGATCGTTTTGTAGTATATTTTATGTTTTAATTGACATATCAAAAGTGCATAGGCATAATATTAAATCTGAGAATTAATTTGTTGGAGAAAAAAACTGCTGAACTGCATGAGAATATTCAGTGTAGATAAAGCTGCCAGAGCATCCATTCAATAGGAATGCAACAGTTAAGGGCAATGAAAATATACTCATTGGCTATCAGTAGTATAAGGTGTTAAAAATACACTCTTGCTATGGTAGTTGCTGCAAAAATCATATAGCTTTCCCCACAGACAATGCTTCTAAAAGTGACAATAAAAAATTTTTGAAAATAAAAAAACAATGGTGCACACTGTACTACATGATGGCAACTTTATCTTCACAGATGTAGAGAAGGGTCAAGGTCTCAAAATAACCTGCTAAAGTCAGTTTCATTTATGCTTGCCTAAGTTTGATTCAGACATCCTCAAGTGTCTGGGTTAAGCTGTACAATGGACCATAGATAGCCTTCATTCACTTACCATGCACATGAATGGATCTCCTACAGTGATATGCTGTTATGATCCAATTATTTAGGAGGTGCCTCTGCCTGAATTAAGGTGCAAACAAGATATGCCAAAGTCAACTGTACGGACTTTATTTAATAGTAAATGTCAGGTAGAGACAGATAGAAAGAAATAGGAGAGTGGGAGGGAGAGAAAGAGAATGAGGAAGGACAGATTAAGTAGAATCTTTTCACCATCCCGTGGATCCAAAGGGTGTCCTAATGGTCCTTCTGGTCTTGTCAGTGGTAGGGATCCCCAAGTTTTTCTTCTTAAGTATCAACTTTAAACAGTCCAAGTTCCAAGAATACACAGGGCACAGATGCTTTTCTCACAAATTGGGATGTCATGTGCATAAGTTGTTGCTTTCTTTTCCACAGCCTGTTACAGTGGGAATTTTTGTCTGGATGCATTAACCAGGATGCTATCCAGATCTGCCTCGCCAGACCTGGTCTTATTGCAAATTCTTCCCTTCAGTTCTTATCTCAAGTTCCCACTGTGGTGGTTCATCTTACAATTTCCTTCTGTGGTCTGGACAGTGTTTAAGGTAATTGTGATGTTTGAGTCTCTTACACACATGCAGTGAGGGATGGACAGTTCTGTTTGGTTTTGGATGCCAGTCTTAGCAAGAGCACAAAGAGAAGGTATTACGGTCTCTCCATCATTTGCCATAATTCTTTAAAAACGAACAGATTGTTTTGAGAGAGGCAAATTAAAGACACAAGAGAAAAAAAGTTGCAATTTGCTAAAAGCTCATATGCATTCTCCTCATTTTGAGCTCAGCTCTAATGCTGCCCTGGGTAAAGAATGTCCCTGTTGTGAGCAGGAGGTAAGCTTAAACATTACAGTCCCTCTAGTCTGAAAATTTAGGAGTGCAAGAATTACATTGATTTAGAGACCAATCAAATCTTAAATAGTGAATTGCAAATAATATACCAGTAACTGAATATTCTGCTAAACTTCATAAAAAATCCCAAAGCTCAAATATATTTGCAGTAACTAGTGGAGCAGTCCTGAGAAACAAAAGTATACAAATTTCCATCTGTTCATAGAGACAGAATAAAGGGCTACAGTCAGCAAATACAAGACTTGTGATGAATGCTTCAATCAGCTAAGAATAATAACGTAGCTTCAAATGTCTCATAATCTTTCCTGCAAGCTTCTCTTTCAACAAGCTATGGGCTCTCACATGATCTGAGATTCCTGAGATGAGGCTGGCTTTATTTGTGTACATGCATCTGAATGTAACTTAGCAATTACTCAACTGTAAGCACAAAAGACAGTCCAAATTACTCAAATAAGTTTTTTTAAATATATGGAGATATTTAAGGAAGTGGAGTATAAAACTGGTAATCCATTGTAAATCAAATTTACCTAACTTCTATTTGACACCAGAGTCGCTATTATGAAGAATTTGTTTACAGGGTCTTTGAGGGAAGATTAAATAATTAAAAAATAAGGATACCCACATATCTCTAGATATTTGGTGCTCTAAATATTGCCTTTGGAGATTGAACATATCTGCAAAACACGTTTAAATCCATCCAGAATTCTAAGGTATTATAAAAAACAAAAGAGATATAATTGTACAAAGTAGTCCATTTTAAAAAGATTTTTCTAACAGACTCATAGGAGTAGATTGTTGCATCTCATCACTTTTATCCCTTAGGCAAAATAAAAATAGTGTAATAATAATAATTAACATTCTTTTGAAGTAGTTTTGGTGGGTCCTGTTTTCACTCCCTTATATATCTTCCTGGTGACTGTCAGTATGTGTGAAGCTATTATTACTTCATTACATTGGCTTGACATGCACTTTAAACATGAACAGACACAAAGCAGAAAGGAAGGCACATGTAAGGAGCAGGACTCACTTGTAATCAAGTTTCATGGAGAGAATTGCTATACCTCTACATGATAACACTAAGCTGCTTTGTAAGTTTTCAAAATAACGGCTCTTGCTCTGTTTTGAGTAATTTTAAGCAAGTGTTGAAAATCTTTCTCTGAAAACCACAAGTATTCACTTTCAGATTCACATGCAGCAGTGTTAAGGAGAATGTAGATATTTATGTATAGATAGATTTATTGAATCTTCCTTCAAAGGTTTCAGTGGACTTGACCCCAGAACTTTCTCTCTATGATATTAATATTTTTGATTTATATTTCAAAAAAATATTAGTAGGATTGAGGAATCTGAGGCTTCTTTTTCAAATATATTTTTTTCTTCCTCAGTAGGTAGTGATAATTTAGGGTGAAAATAATCCTATTTTCTTTGGTTAAATTAGACATCTAATGTGATTTAGATCTCTGGGATTGCAGAACTGGTTAGTGCTTTGATTAGCCTTCAGAGTCTCTCCCTATGAAATGGTTGCAAAAAAGCACCTGCAGAGAGATTTATTCTCAATGTCCCAGACCCCGGTGCAGATAGAGTGAATCATCACTGCAGGCATCTGTTCCCTTCAGAGTGGAGAGAAAATGAGAGACATAACTGTGACATGATATTTATCTGTTAGATGGCCAGAGAAACATGAAGTGAGTACCACCCTGCCGGGGATCCCTTTGATGATGTCACTGCTGAGTTGTTTTCCTCCACATGACTGTGCATCCTGGTTGATTGGAGGCTTTTTTTTTTTATTATTATTTTTTTATTCTGTACATGAAATGAAAATTCAGATGCAGCTGTGCTAAAGACAAAGGATAACAGTGTTCTGGAAAGTTATTCTTTCCGCCTACATAAAAATCTGCATTAAAGCCAATGGTAAAAGACAGGATATTTTAGGGAATTCTCTTCTCTGACTTTTCCCCCTTCATTACTACTTTGTTGAGGTGATATTTTCCAGGAATGAAATAGGAAGCACCTCTCTACATAGGTACTGTAGGAGCAATGTTTTGTCACGTTGTTTTAAATAATAGCTATTGAGAGTGACAATTTTATTTGCTAGCAAAGAATTATGTGTATGTTACAGACCTTATGCTCATTACAAAAATTATATTTGACAACACCATGAAACATGACCACTTCCAGGAGAGGTTTCATATGATTTCTTCATACAATTTTCCTCCTCTAATTTATTATTAACTTGATATTACATTTTTGAATGTAAATGGTCATTTAGATATATGAGTTTAAATACAAGTAAATATATATTCTTCCTTCTATGACATGTTATTGTTTGCTAGACTAAATGCATTTATTTCACTTACTATAAAACCAAATTCTAAGTAAAATACTTAGAAGATGTTAATAATACATTGCTCCTGACTGAAAGAGACAATAATTTATGTCCACAGTGGGTATATAAAGTTTTAGGACGTTTATGTCAAATTAACTCAATGTCAGCAGTGTATTTTCATATATTCAGAATTTCTAGGACCTTTGTTTCAGTCTACATTCTAAATGAACTGAAAATGGATAGCAAACAATCACAAACATTGAAATTATAATATTATTTGAAATGAAAATGTGCAGAAAAGAATCCACGAGTAAATTAACAAAATATTAATCATGTGACTGCAATTTTAATTTTGTTCATATTTTATGGTTCCAGTTTAAAACAAAATTAACTGAACCTGCACTGCTTCCAGGGTTTAAGAAAGAAGGAGAAATATAAGAAATCAAATACATATAACAGTTCAAATAAACTGCATAGATAAAATGCTTAGGTCTGAATGATTCATAAGAGACAAAAAAAAAAAAAAAAAAAAAGAAATTACTACTGGAATTTATACCCATCAAGATAAGGACATTACATCTTACATGCTGAAAAAGAAATAATATTTCAGAATAATTTGTATTTATAGTTGAGAAACCTGTATGTAAGGACAATAGTGAGCCCCTAAAGTTGAAACAGCATTCAACAGAGGAAGTATCAGCTCATTTCAAGGTTGCAGCTGGATAAAGATATATATTTGTTTGTTTTTCCCTTAACTGGAATCTGCAGCATGTGGTTGCAATAATTATTTATATCCAGAAGATTTTTGTTAAATAATTGTATTTTTTTTCTAAGATTTTTTTAAATGCTTTAACCTGACTTTTTGAAGGTTTTCAGAGAGATTAACATAGTTCTCAGACCATCTCATTTACTGTATCCTCAGATTCTGTTTAAATCAAATATGCAGATCCTCTCCACAGGAAAAAAAAAACAACAAAACCAAACGAACAAAAAACCCTAAAACAAAGCAATAACAAAAAACCCCTCAAATTAAAAGAAAACAGGAAACCAAACCAAATCAAAACAAAAATCCCCAAACAACCTAAGAAAATAATTTTCACATATTTGAATACGATTGTAGATGATATTTAGAAAATAATATACTTTTACAAAATGAATGTTGAAGCCTATAGTCACTGTGGTAACTCAAGGTCCTTAGCTTTCTTCACAATCAAAGGAAGAGAAGAATAACTTCGAGGAAGATTTTAAATTATTTGAATAACTCTCTGGAGATAACATAGAGCCACCTGCTCTTACCTCCTTTCAGCTTGTCCTTTTCCAACTTCTCATAGTTATCACTACAGCACTGGAAAGTGAATGGCTCCCTTTACTTCAGAGATTTGAGATGATTTCTGATGAGACAAATCTGTCTTATACATTCCAATTAATCTGATAAATATATCTATAGTACCTGTCTTCTAATCCTTTCCATTTTTTTTTGCATCTCAGTGCCTGTAAATTGTGATTTAAGCAATTCAGAACCTCATATATGTATTTGTTCTGCACATATTCTGAAAATCAGATTAAAATATTTTACTATTAAATAGGTAAGTTAACATTACAAAAATGTGTGTTTATTTATGTACACTGAAAAATGAAATTACAAGTAATAGGATATTGAGTATATATAATTCTATAGCCACTTTTACAGGTGAATGGTGGACTATTTATCTCACAAAATTAAATGGTCATCACCAGCTAGACTCAGAATACTCAAAATATAAAAAAAAGTTAATATACCCTGAAGCAGAACTCTGAAGAAGAAATACATACCAATATGCCATTATTTTTGTATTATTTTGCTATAACTTTGAAATAATTATAATCTAATTCTTTGCAGCATTATTTTTCTGTTAAAGCAGCAGCAACTAATTTTTGTTTTGTGTTAGATCCTTTAGTAAGATGAAGACTCGTACTACAGCAGCTGGATTGCAGTCTCCAAAGGCCAATTTCCACATTTCTTGTCACTGTGGATTTATTATCTGCAGAAGTGCTTGGAGGGCCCATAATTATGCCAATCCCCACTTGACATTTTAGACCCTTCTGCCACTATCTCAAGCCATCCTAAGTTTCAGCATCACACTGCATCATCAAAATACTGTTAGACAGCTATCAAGTAGCATCATGAGGATTAGAGATGTGCAATACCCAGCTATAAATGACTATTACAGCTCCTACATCTTGTGCTTTAGACCATAGACCTGAAAGCAGATCTACTGAATCTGAGTGATAAAAACTCAAATTCAGAGCTCACATTTTTCCTTCTTTTTAATTTTCTCTCTGTTCATAAACGAAGCTATAATTTTGCTGCTTATTAACAGATAAACATTCATTATACCAATTAATTTGTTTTATATATTTAGTGGAATGCTTCACTTAAGTGTTCAACAAAAACAGTCCAACAGATGCAATTTAAATTCCATATGGAGAAACAGGATTTTTGTATTTTGCAGGGACTAATTACTCCTGTATGTAATATATGAGCTACAATAAATATAAGCAAGTACCTATAAGAGTAAATTCTGATCTTTATGTATGTACTTTATTGGTAGCAAGCTTGAGACAGACATGGCAAAAGTATTAAGAATGTTGGGTTCTGTATTCTATATACAAGTCAGTCATTTAACTAGAAGTCGCTTGTGTGGATATATAAAATCCCAAACCCTCAAAACTATTGGAAGTTTCAGGTTCCATCAGGAAAACCTGATGAGAATGGAATTATTATTATATTCTAATCCTGAGACTGTCAGTTAAGAAAAGTTGTTAGACATGAACAACTGAGAAAACTTCAAAGTTCCCTTTTTATTTCCTCATACAATGAAAACACAAATGCTGATCAGAAATATTTTAAGACTTTTTTAGTCTAGAAAATAGATTTTAAAAAAACTAAGCAGTATTTAAATTGAAACTCTTAAACCTTTTGCATAATTGGTTCTGGTAAATGAAATAATTTAATAATTCCTGCTATATATTTTCACTAATTATTCGGGAAAACAATGCCCAACTGCTAAGACAAAGGGAAAATATTGACAACTTCAGTATAAAAATAAAAAAATTAAAAAATTCTAATATATTTCTTCTAAATGCATTTCAACAAGCAGTATGTTGTTTTGTTGTTCTTTTTTTTTTTTTTTCTGAACCGGCTGGACTATATTCTCAAAGTTGTCCAGCTCAGAAGTAAATCAATAACAGTCTTCCTACCTCCATTGGGAGATGGATGAGACCCAATGGGAAGGGCTATTTATGCATTTCTAGGACTCTTACAATCCAGCAGAACAAAAACTAATATAGGAATATGACTCAACACAAGAAAGATGTAAGTTCAGCCATATCCTTTGTGTTTTCTCCCAGTGACCTACCAGTGGCTCTTCGTGCACTGTTAGCTTCACAGTATGTCAAATTCGGTAAAGTCAAGGTCTCAGCTTTACCACCTTTTTTTTTTTTTTCCACTTTTCCTGTCCATAAGTGGAGTGAAGGTGAAGTTTCTGGGACCTTTGGGATAATGCACTTGAAACAGCTTCATTTTTTTCTCCTTTCTCTAACATAAATATCAAGTATCAGATACACTTTGTAATGAACATAAAGAAATGTTGGAGGGAAGAACCAGAAAACTTGTCTTTTATATGTTAGTTCAGCGTAGTTTTCCTGCTTTGTCACTGTCTTTAATTTCCCCTCTAGCTCTATAAAAACTTCTAGCTGTCTCTTAAATTCATTTATAGTATGTGCTTCAGTGGGTTTACCTGACAACTTATTCCTCACGTTTATTACTTTTAGAATGAAATAGCTGTGCTTGAATACTGCTGCTGTTTCCATTTAAAGGGATATTGTCCACTTATCAGGTTTTGTTTTGGTTTAAATTGACTAATTTTTAAAACAGACTTTTTTAGTGACATATCCCTCTTTAAACCTTATACCCAGATCTCGGTATCTGTAATTGTATCTCTGCTCCACCAGTGATGTACAGTGGAGTCCTGTGGGCAGGTTGGAGAGATTCAGCTACCTGTGCAGAGTCGGTGCAGTAGGTGCTCCTGCAGGAGAGCAGTCTCGTGTGTCCTCCTGCATCCCTCCTTGTCTTCCAAAGGGAAAGTCAAAGACACAACTGCTCCGAGTGCGACTACGTGCCATGGGAACAGCAGAGCTGTCCTGTCACTGTCACCCAGCTGGCAAAGGGAAACGACACATTGACCTCGTCAGACTTTCAGCACTGGAAACATTTGTGGGTGTTTGCAACATTCATTGAATCTTTTCCCTGCCAACTTTTTATAAAGTAATAAAAGCAATAGTGATTTTTTTAACAAAAATAATCCACATGCAGTGCTTAAAATGTCAAAAACTTTAGCAAAACAGCCTTAGAAATTAAGTTCTGTAAAAGCTGCTAGTTACATTTTTTCTCTAAGCATCTTTGGGAAACAGGATGTTATTTGTTAGTTTATTTATTCATGCTGGAAACACCAATGAAAAAAGCCTTCTTGACTGAATGCCAGATGGGGACAGTTATGCTGTCAAAAAAAAAAAAAGGTTCTCAATTAGTCAGGTGCATTTTGAAATTATGAAATGCCATGTATATATTTTTACAATGCTGACAAGAAACTGGGATGCACATAGGAAAACTTTAAAAAATACTTTAAATTATTTTTAATTTATTGAAAATAACTGGAAAATCTCCATTGTATCTTCTTCATCAAATCTATCATTTAGAATAGCCAATTGCATGACATATAAGTAGCTAACATAAGAGAAAGGTGCAAAAATGGATCTTTACTGGGTAATTTCATCAATAAGTATTCCTTCTAGGTTCTTCCTTCATCCTCCTTCTAAGGATGGCTGATATGGCCAAATACACTAATAATTTTAAGGCTTTTAAGAGGTCTACAACATAAATGGACATCTGCTCTTAGAGGGCATCATACTGATTGTATTTAATGTTATCTGGCTCTTGAGCAGCAGATGTGATGATCAGCCTCTCACTTCCAGAGTTTGTTACTATTCCACATTTTCATGCACTGCAGATAAGGTAATGATATGGAAATAACCTTATTAAAATAAACTGGTTTCTCGTATAAGAAGTGGTTTATATCTGGTATTCTAGTGAAGTGCATGAGATTAACTTTCTGGTACATATTCCAAATTCTCCTTTTTTTTTGGAAATAATACTTTACAGTCAAACTCGGGTCATCACATAACAGAGGAATGGGCTGGTGGACAGACATACTGCTGCTGATACATACAGGTCCACTAAAAGACTCCAAAGGGTAGAAGGAGCCATTAAATTCTTCTTAATATGCCCCTTCATTTTTATCTTTTCAAGCCAGAGCTGGTATGCATGGTTAATAACTTATTAATAATAAAAGATAAGGGAACACATCTGTTGCATAACTGTTGAAAATATGTCAGATATATTCTTTATAATCTACATAGTTCACAGAAAAAGAGAGCAGCTCTTCCAAAAATACGCTGTATTTACATGTTCTGCATTTCCCTGAAGGAGCTATTTCTTTTCATTGACTTCATCTCCTCTCTTAGTCTGAAGTAGCTGGGATGAACAGAGTGAATATGCCCACCAGAGCTCCTGCATAAAATTCTTTCTGGTTGCTACAGAGAACTAACAGCTTCCAACAGGAACTAGCTGTGAAGTTTATTCTGTGGTATTTAAATTCAAGAAGTAAATATTTTACCAAAAAAATGTAACTTTTTTTTAATGTTAGTATTAATTTTTCAAGACAATAGTTTTGTCAATTCTCAACATACTATTACAAAATTCTAGAGCTCCTTTTTCTCATGTATCATTGTATGATTTCAGTCTTTTTGAAAGATGAGAAAACACTTACTTTTTATGCTCAGACAGCTGTACGGAGAACAGTCTTTCACCATTGGGAAATGCATCTTTTAAAACTCTACTTTCTGGGGAAAATGTGAAGAAGTAAATTTCTCAAATTATTAAATGAGATTTATTCATTCATCCCAGCTAATGAGCTCTGGGCTAGATCCTAAATTTGGCTGACATTATACTGCACAAGGAACCATGTTTCCCTCTACTGATGAGGTTAAGCATGTTATAATCTTAAAATGGATGTCCTCAGGCACCATCTCTGCAGTGTGGGTTTCATCATCTTTTAGATATTGTTGCCATGGAAAACTTTTATATTCCTCTAAGGACTCCTTCAAATATTCTTATGCTGTGTGTCATTCTGTCCTCGAACATATGGAGGGAAAACAACACTCTCTTGGTTAATTATGACATTTATCCAAATTTTGGTGTCGAGTATGAATCTCAAATATACATTTGTCACACAATAATGGGATATTTAGTTTTGGAATTAATGCTTTTGGTAAAGAAACAAGTATTACTGCTGGATATCAGGGTGGAATGTTTTCAATATGACCATTCCATATATGATATTACCTGATAAAAATGTTATATTAGTTTGATTTATTTTATATATCAGTGTGTTAGCCATGAATATAGCATTTTTGTGTTTATAAGACATAATTGTTTTGATTTCCTGTTTTCAATCTAGCTGTGTCATACCTTTATGAGTCTTCTTTTGCTTTCTTTGAGGTGTTTGTTTACTTTTCTTTTTATATCTCAAATAGCTCATGAATTGGCAATGCCATATAAATAAGGAGATTCAGTTAGGCTGCAACAAAAAATTAACCCTGATTTTTTTCTCTTCTGCTACCTCTTTTTCTGAAGCGAAAGAGGAGAATTAATAGTTTATTTTAGTCTGTTTTGTTGGCTTTTTACTATTTACACAGTTTTATGAGGTAATTGCAATCTAAAAATAAGTATATGAAGAACTGTGAATTCACTTTTTATTTAACTATCAATACAAAAGAGCATTTTGCCCCAGAATTAACAGTACTAAATCCTGTAAGTACAATCTTTCCTCACTGAGTTTTCCACAATGTTTGAAGGATCTATAAAAGAAAAATACAGCGTCATTTTATTTCAGCTTATGAATCTACCAAGTGAACTTAGCTGTGATGAGCAACATACTTTTGATCATAAATACTCTGTGATTCTTATTTTTAATCATCTTTGTTCTCAATTGTTGCATCAGCCTCAGTGCTGACATTACTGATTTGCTGGGCTGTTAGGACTCAATTCAGCAAAGTGCTTGAGAAGTGCTCATTTTAAACAGGGGAATAGATCAATCAAGTTACTTATATCTTTAGAATTTAAGTACAATAAAGCACTTTTATGAATTCCCATTCAAAAGGAAGAGTTAGGATCAAAGGTCTCTTCACATACTTCATAATTCACCTGCATAGATTGTGTGTTTGTAACTGATTGTCAAACTCTTATTATTTTTTCTCCCCACTGAAGAGACTGAAGATATAAAAGAAATACAGTTTGAAAAGCAGGATTTTTTTTTTAAATGCTGTATAGTTTTAGAAGATGTCTATTTGGCAACCAAACATACAAGATTATATCACCAAAACATCAATTCAGAAGAAAATTCATAAGGCTTCTTTGAATATTTAAATGAATAGGACTTAATTGCATTCTCTATAATATTATCTTCTAATAGTAATATACGCAGTGAAGAAAGAACTGGTAAGCTGAGGCAACAGAAAAAAAAAAAAAAAGTCTTGCATTTTGTTTATTTGTTATCTTTTGAGGTTGATTCCTTCTCAACATTTGTGTAGTAATGTTTTCCATATAAATAAATGAGCATTCAAAAAAGGCTAAGAAGCTTTTACAAGATTAGTTTTGATCCTGACAGTTTCTAACAATGCAGCCACATCTCATTCAGGAAATTGCAGCTACCACAGGCATTGAGCATCCAATCATTCTGAGAATTATCTTTTGAGATAAATAGGGAAACATCCTGGTGGGGCAACACTATGACCCTTACAACCACAACCAAATTGTTGATATTTGATGAATAATGGAATAAAGTTAATCTCCAAACACAATGCAGGTAAAATTAAAAGAGATAAAACCAAAATTAATTTTCCCACTGCCATGGTTTTTAATGTTTCTAAAATTTCAAATCTGAACTTGCTGTAGCAAAATAGATCGCTACGGTTCTGTCCATCATTTAAAGGAAGGATGGCAGACACCTTGTACATTGATTGCATTTCCCAGTCCACTCATCAACCTGCATGTTGAAACAACATGAGGAAGGATATATTGCTATAAAGTTGTGAGCTTCTGATACCACTCAGTTTTTGCTTTTTTTTTGTTACTTAACCATACTGCAGTGAATCTCTGGAGAAACTGTGAAACATTATTTTTAACCCTGCTGTTTGCAGCATGTCTTTCAAAAATCCAAACAAACAACCTCATGCTAGTATATTGTTTAGATAGACGGCTTTGGAACTCGATCGATCATTTGAATCCTAAAGTTATTCCAAAATTATATAATACTGCTAGATCATTCATAATAATGAATTGTAAACATTTAAAATAAAGTACTTGTACCAGATTGACTTATTAGTCTGTTAATGTGTAAATCAACAAAAAATACACAGTTCAATGGGAGAAACACTTAACTTAAACTTCCAGTAAAAGAGAAATCATTGAATCAATTATAACTGGTGGAACAATTTTTATTTTTACAATTGTGACTTATGCTGTTTCAAAGAAGTCAGGAAATCCTTAATTTGGCTATATGATTACAGATCATCTGACTTGAATTCATGTGAGGGAAATACAGTTTTACCTTGTACTGTTGTTGTTACTATTATTATTATTATTATTATTATTATTATTATTATTATTATTATTATTATTATTATTATTATCATTATTATTTTAATGAGGAGAGAGAGATAAAGAGAGAGGTTTAATTTGCTAGGACTTCCTAGAGAAATACAGAATCAAATATAATTTTTCCAAAAGAGCCAGTTATCTTTAGATAATTAAACTTGAAATTCAACACATGCAGAAACACAGTTGGACGAGATAATTGCTGTCATTTGCTTCCAACTGGATCTATTATATTCTAGTGAGATAAAGTTCCCGAAAAGTCCACTTCAAGAAAATATTTACGGTAACTTCACTGTTTCTAAAATAAGATTTTCAGGCTGATTTTTGTTATGAAGAAATTTAAAAATAGTTTCATTTCTTCTTGAGTATGAACAACAGCTTGGATTTGCAGTTTCCTTAATTTTCCATAAATTTTAATAAAGCATTTGCCAACTCTAAGTAAAAGAGTGGAATGAAGAACTGGGCCTCTTCATTGTGGGAATGTATCTAAATAGAAGAATTGCATGCTCAAAAAAATATTGAACATGCTATCTTGATAGACAGTATGAAGGAGAATAATGAGTACTTTGCCAGGGATGTGGTTAAATAAAAAATTTCTGCAGCATGCAGCAAGACAGACAGGAGCATGTCTGCATCTAAGGGTCCTCAGAACATTTGTTATAAATTAATAAAGAGAAAAAAAATCAACCTACACACATAGAAAATCTCAACCTCATGTGCATTTTTCCCCTTATTATAAACTATAGCTTTCAAATTGACTTAATGAAAAACTTTCATCATTTCGTCAGCCTTACAATGCACAAGGACTTTGCTGCAAGACGAATTCCCATGTAACTAAATTTGCTCCTGTAGGCTGAATAAAGTTTAAATGCCTGCAGGAAATAATATTTCAATTAATTATGCTTACACATAGCCTATGATACTATAAAGTAAATTAATATATTAATATCTTTATAGCTAGTATATTCAATCCACTGTAGTTCCTACATTCATCTTTCCACACAACTATTGTGCAATTCTTTACCCTGACATGAGGAGACTGATCAAAAGACTCCAGTATGTTTGCTCTGAATTGAGCATTGATTTCATTTAGATACTGTCTCACCTGCTTGTTTTCTATTCTATATTGATCATTAAAAGGTCCTAATATTATATTTGCAGGGGTTGTTTTGCAGCACAGAGCAAGAGAATTTGCATTTGTTTAGCTCTACTCAGGTGGTTCTATGAAAATTTTAAATGTCATCAAATTTATTTTCATCAGAGTTTAATTTAGAATGGTTTTATTTTATAGGTTACTAATATTTAGAATTTTACTTATGCCATTTATTTAATCAAAGAATTATAAAATGATCTGATTTGGAAGGAACTTGCATCTAGTTCTAAACACCCCTGTCATAGACAAGGACACTTTTCACCAGACTGGGTTGCTCTATCCAACCTGGTTTTAAGCACTTCCAGGTATGGAGCATCCACAACTTCTCTGGACAACCTGCTCCAGTGCCTCACTACCTCCACAGTAAAGATTTTTTTCCTAATATCGAATCTAAATCTATTCTCTTTCTGTTAGAATCGGTTCCTCCTTGTTCTGTCACTACATGTCCTTGTAAAAAGTCCCTCTCCATCTTCCTTGTAGGCTCCCTTCAGGTACTGGAAGGCTGGAATTGGGTGACCCCAAAAGCCTTCTCTTCTTCAGGCTTGATAAACTTGAATAAGTAAGGAAGTGCAGGAAATCTCTGACAGGGGTAACTCCCTTCTTGAATAAATGTCCATGTGAAGGATCTAAGATCTGATAGCCCTTTATCTTCTCTACTGAATTTCTTCCCTTGTCTCTGCCTCCTGTCAACTGCCCCAAAGAAAATATCTTTTTGCTGATAGCCACATGGGAAAGAAGAGAGCATGGCTGGAGTTTCTTCATTAACACAACCAGTGTAGTACCTCTGAGCAGGCACTCTCCTCCAGATCAGGCAATACTCTCTCATGCTTATGACCCAAGATACTTCTCTGCAGATATATGTAAGTTATTTCTGGTCCTAGAGAAAATGGCAGTATTGTACTTGGTTTTATATACTGAAGTTAATTCTGACATGCCTTTATGGGGCTGGATTACATTGTACAAAAACGTCCTTCATTTTACATCCCAAATGTTACAGAGCCTATTGGTTTACTGACACCTGAGCTTGGGAAAGAAAAGTTATGCAGCTCGAAGAACATTGACAAAAATCAGCCTTTTAATCAATGAGCCACTTTTGCTTAGACAATGGCTTTGTTGGATTTTTCAAGCCAGATGAAGAAATACTAAAACATGATAAGAAGCCTATATTCCTGAGCTTTCTATTAAAACATAACCAAGGGAAAAAAAAAAAAAAAAAAAAAAGAGGGGGGGCAAAAGAAGGTGAAAATAACCTTTGAGATCAGAAATAGCCTATCTTCCACCTGTTCTTCATGAGCCTCTGCTTTCACGCTTTAGAATTTCAGTAGGAAAGGAAAAAATATATTCATGAAAATCACTTCTTTGATCTGTGTGTGAAAGAAAAGTTCTCATCCTGCTTAATGCTGAGGATGGCTGAGAATTTAACCCTTCAATTTCTAGGAGAAATGCTGGTGTACTTTAAAAAACGAGAAACCAATACTTGAGACTTAGTTGAATCTCACCACTTAATCTTTTAAGGTCAAAGGACAGTGCTTAACATTTTTAATCAAGCACAGCCACTAGCTGCTGCTCTTTAAAGCATCACAGTGATATTTTTCAATAAAAAACCCTTATTTACTCATTTTTATGGAAGCATGACATGAATATGATTTTAGGACTAATGATTTACAGATGTAAGTTGGAAAAAAAAAAAAAAACGAAAACAAAACAAACCAGAAACAATAATTTTGAAGCTCAATAAAATTAAATTGAAGTTCTGGACACAGCTGTCTATCCTTGTAAAGGTCTTGATGAAGATCCCTATATTTGAAAGTATTTCAGTAGGTTTTCGGTAGTATTTCAGTATTTCACTAACAGAAAAGAATAAAATGTTATTAGATCTGTTCTCAATTGCCAGCATTAATGGAGCACCATTAAATCCTCTTTTTTGAAATCTGAAGATCAGTGTATCTTTCAGTTATACCTGACTTTGAGATGCTTCCACTTTTTATAGTCAAAAGTATCTTTCAGAACTGAGCTAAAATTAGAGAGCAGAGGAGGACAGGAGCAGGCACGATTTCCTGATCCAAGGTTTCCCTGATTCCAGTTACTGTTTATTTAGGGAAAATGAAGGTGTACAGCATGTAGTTGCCCTGGTGCTGACCTCAGTGGGGGCTGCAGGGAGCGTCTGTGAGGAGAGGCTGGGGCTGCCCCACGCAGGACACATCCAGCAGGATGGATCCAGCTGGCTCCAATCCACCCATCACAGGCTGGGGGGAGGCAGGAAACACCTCAGGGGAAATGTATTTGAGGAGGAAAAAAAATAAACACCGAAAAACTTTAGTTGTGAGAGAGAGGAGTGAGAATCTGTGACAGCAACAACTCTACAGGCACCAAGGTCATTAAAGGAGGGGGTTGAGGTGCTTCAGGAGCTGGAGCAGACCTTGCCTGCAACCTCTGGAAAAGACCATGGTGGAGCAGTCTGTCCCCCAGTAGCTCATGGAGGTGTCTCTGGAGCAGATATCCACCTTCAGCTATGGAGGACCTCTTGTTGAAGCAGCTGCATGTGCCCTGAAGGAAGCTGACAACCATGAAGAGGAGCACACCTTGGAGCAGGGGAAAGGTGTGGGAGGAGAAGTGGAAGAGAGCAGCTGTTATGGACTGATCACAACACCCCCTTCCATCTCCCTGCACGGCTCAGGGCAGGGGAAGCAGAGGAGTCGAGAGTTAAGGAGTGAAGTTGAGGCTGGGATGTTTCTCACCATCCCACTGCACTTTTGATTGGTAACAAAATAATCTTCCATAGTCAAGTCTGTTTTGCTCATGATGGCAATTGGCGAGTGATTTTTCCTGTCATTATTTTGACCCATAAAGATTTTCCATCATTTTTCCCCCCCGTTCAGCTGAGAAGGGGGAGTGAGAGAGTGGCTATGTGACAATCAGGTTGCCATCTCAAGTCACCTTGAGAAATGGCTTAGCATATCTGAGTTTACAAAAATCTTCTTGGTATTATGTCAGAAGTCTTTCTTATATAACTATATAATCCCACTCAAAATAGCCAACAACTTTTGGCAGCACATTTATTTTTTCTCTAGGAAAAAAGGCAATTTTAAAAATCCTCTGTTTATTTCATTTAAATAAAAAATATTTATTTCTGATATATTATCCTAGGTAGTAATTATTCCTGCACTCGCCTCTTTTATGCAATATTGAATGTAAATTTTGGCAGGGACTTCAACAAAGGCTTCTTTCATAATGTGAATGCTGGCAAGAGTTACTCCTTTTTTTAGTCTCATCTTTAGAGTCTTCTACCTTTAATTGTCTTATGAAATTTTAATCAGACCAATGGGATAATGCCATATGAACTGACTTTGTAGGTTAGCAAGACAAAGGCATTACAGATAAGGGTCTAGTATCCTCTCCCCTTTATCTGTTATAACTTCATACAAAGGACTGAAAAAATCCTAATTATAGTATCATGAGAGAAATGATGATGTCTCAGCATATTTTGGCTGAAGTGCTGCTACTTGTGTGAATCAAGCAGTGAGAAGAATTGATTGTGATACTTTCACATATTAAGCAAGTACTTATACAGTGTTGCTGGGCATACAGGTGGCTGTGATTGCAATAACTCCATCTTTGTCCTGAATTTTGTGTGTGAAGGTGAAATTTTTGAACAGTCAGCCTGATAAGCATTCAAAGAAAAATACAATGTCATGAAACACTGATGGGAAATACAAAGAAGAATGAACGTGATTTAAGAAGATAGTTAGCTATTTAAGGATGCAGACAAGCAGCCAGTGCATTTTTACTATGCCGCTGGCCTTTCATCAGACTTACTGCTCTTGAAAGAAAGACTTATTGAAATGAGTTACTGAAAATCATACTTACATGCCCATTTAGGCAACAAAGTATTTAAGTCTGGGTCAGATGCTGTAATTGTAAAAAGAGCATTATCTCTGGTTGCACATCATTAGTAAATAGATTGTACAGTAGTAAATTAAATCAGAGTTGGGTGTCTAGACTTATCTGTTTGTGTGCAAGTCACAAAAGGTACAATGTATAAGGGAAGAGTAGTGCACTTCTTAATCAGGCTTCTTGATGGTAAATAATACAAACACTTCCTTCAAACCACACCTCTGTAACGTCTCTAGAGTGTTGAGTAATTCTTGTGGGAGAACAAAAGGGAGGTGAAAAGAAGTGTTAAAAGCTACAATCTGTTCAGTAATTAGTGAAAAATATTTTGATTTCCTGTTAAAACACATTTTTCAATGTGTTGAAATGTGTCCAGTTTTGAATCTAGGAATTCAGTATTGTAGTTTCAATTACTCAGTAATGGAGAAGATTATAAGACTTATGAAAATGAGTAACTGGGTTAAAAGAAGAAAAAGCAAAAAGTGAAAATGTTTTGAATGCAGATCTATAATCCATTAAAGATAAAAATTAATGTTTTAAGTATTTGAAAATTCATTAAGCATAGATTTTGTCTATGTTTATAGGAGAGATAAGAAAAAAAAAGAGAGCAAAAAAAGACAAAGAAAACTACCAAAATTTTCAAATTATACTGTGTGAAACTCTAGCTTAAATACCTGTAAGAGTTTATTTTTTTCTTATTTCAAGTTATATATCAGAGTTAGTTTACAACACTGGAAAGTTTATAAACTAAATCAATAGTTACTATCTGTAAAGATTTCTTTCTACAAACCAAAAGCTTCACTTTCAGCCAGCACATACAGTCATTCAGTGAAAGATTTTTAACGGGTGTCTCATTTATATAACAAAGAAGCTTCATAAGTATTAAATGCATTTTGGTTATTCAATAATAAGGAGCAGCTACTAGATAGCTGTTGAAAGAGAAGCTGTCCAATGGAGAAAATCAGACCTGGTTCATGGCTACAATCACCTCTTACTTAATGCCCGGAAAGTTCAACAGATGCTTATCTCATTTTTCTCTTAGTTTATTAATTTTTGTAACAGGTAGTGCCCACGAGAAGAAGAATCCGAGGCCTTCCATAGAAACTGGCTCTCAGCAGAACTGAGAAAATTAAAACACTTACTACAATGCTTGATATGTGGAAATTTAAAACTTCAGTTCAACATAGTGTTTCGTTTTTGCGACTCCAGTGCAGAAAAAGATAGTCTAACTTCTCTATTAAAATTCAAAGTTGTCACAAATAGTGTTCTGTCCACAGTACGCCATCTTTTATCTGGAGATATTTATAATTCTTGTTTTGTCTAAGGACTTTATTGAGATCAGTATATATTCGCCATCACTGCACTGCTTGTATTTTGTGATTTTTTTTTTTCCTAGCCAGTTCATGCTGCAAGGGAATGAAAACTATTAAAGTGGTTTCAATTTTTTTCCCCAGCAAGAAACCTTAGATTTTCAACAACATTTTATTTGGTAGCAGAAGATTAAAAAAGTGATGAAAAGTAGGTTTTCCATGGCACTCAGTGTCATAGCTGAAATGACTTTGTCAGGCTAGCAGCCTGCATTGGTAGTATTCTTTTTCATGGGCCATGTTTTGACAGATAATATTCCACAATACAGTAAAAAACTGCAACCCTGTCAAATTTAGATTTACTTCTTACACTAAGAGCTCATGTTTTTTATACAAGTAGAACACATAGGAATTTCTAGCATCAGCTTTTTTATGTGTTACTTTGTTTTTTTCATTATGTTTGACATTGTGAGACAGATGATTGCTATTGATGGCCAGCCACATTCTTAAGAGAATAAAACTTCAGTGAAATATAAAATATGCAACAAGTTCATAGAAACTTGAAATGAACTTGTCTATGTTGGTAAATTATCCCAGAGATAATTTACAATCTCCAACAAAGTGCAGAACATGCACAATATATCTGCAGAAAACTTTCAGAACAATGAAAATTCTTCTTTCCTATAACAGACCTCAACCGAAAAAACCCTCACATAATTTAAAACATTTGAGATTACTCGTTAGAGGTGATTCCATGACTCAAAAATTGCAGCATAGTTTGAATAAAATTTTGCTGTATACCTACATGCATATTTCTTCTTTTCTCTGTGATATACTAAAAATTTTAATGTCATTTAGAATTAGTATGTAAAATTAAGTATAGGTTTGTACTCACTATGTGTATGACCTTTAATTGTAAATATAATTTGTTTCTTATGAAGGCAGAAAAGTACTTTATTTAGTCAAAAAAAGCAAACAGTATTCTGAACGAAAGCTATTCAAAGAGTAGTCAACAAATTAGAGAAGTGGATAAAAAGAAAAACCATGAAGTTCAGGAGCAGGAAATGGTCAGTCTTGCACTTGGGATAGAATAAAGCAAAAGGAGAAGGTGGTAATTGAAAAGGGCAGAAAGAAGCTTTGCAGCAGGGGACTCAGTTTCCTGGTGGTCATCGTGTTGATCATGAATCACCAGTGCAGCCATGCAGGGATGAAGATAAAACATGTGTGGCCTGTATAAACGAAAACTAAGCTGACAGATAGAATGATGGGGTTACTCAAATCTGTCCAGTATGTTTGTGACCTAATCTACAGTTCTGTGTCTAGTTTGGGGCTTTGAAGTGCCAGAAATATACTGAAAGACTGGAGAAAGTTCCAAGGATTGCTGCCAAGATGAGTGACAGACTGGAGTTCAGAGAGAAGCAGTGAGGCTGTGGAACAGTTTGTTCAGTCGGATGAAGGTGATCAGGAAGGAAGAAATTTCCATGTTCAATTACCTAATCATAGAATCATTGAACAGTCGAAGCTGGAAGAGACCTTAAAGACCATTTAGTTCCAATTCCCCTGCTTTGGGTAGGCACAACTTTCATTACACCAGGTTGCTCAGAACTCTATTCAGCCTGACTGTAAACACTTCCAGGGCTGGAGCATCCAAAACTTCTCTGGGCAACCTATTCCATTGTCTTGATACCTCCCCAGTAAAGATTTATTTTTTTTTTTGGTAGTCTCTAACCTAAACCTGCTCTTTCTGAGCTTGAATCCTTTCTCCCTAGTCCTGTCACTGCATGCTCTTTTAAAAAGTCCCTCTCCATCTTCCTTTTAGGCCCCTCTTTACATACTGGAAAGGTGCAACTGGGTGACCCCAAAGCCATCTCTTCTTCAAGCTGAAAAATCCCAATTCTTCCAGCCTTTCTCATAGCAGAAGTGCTCCATCCCTCTAATCATCTTTGTGGCCCTCCTCTGGACTCACTCCAACAGGTCTGTTTCCTTCTTGTATTGGGATCCCCAGAGCTGGATGCAGTATTCAAGGTGGGGGCTCACCAGAGGATGGCTGGGTGTGGAGAAAGCAAACTCAGGCTTTTTTTAAGGTGAACAGTGTGAGGAATAGAGACAGTGGAGAGGAGTTTAAGCAAGAAAAAAATCTAATTAGAGTTGAAGAAAAACATTCTCAGCACGGATGTGAGCAAGCATGGAAGCAGTTTTCAGAGAGAAGCAGTGAATTTTCTGTCTCTAGAGATGTATGAAACTAAACTGGCCTTGAACAAAATGGTATTACTTCAAATTGAATCTTGCTTTATACAAGACATTGCGCCAGGTGAATTCCAACTTCTAACTTGCATCTTTCTATGAGTCTGCAATATCTAGACAGGGCTATCAAGGCTTGGTTAAGGAAATGGTCTTTGCTGAAAAAATTTATTCGCTGGTATCTTACATAGGTTCTTCTAGCATCTTTAAAATGGAGTTGGACATCTTTGTACATCTATATAAACATGCAAATACAATTAAATTATGTATTTTATAGACAATATATACACTGAAATAACGTGAAACTAAAACTGGAATAAATATTGCAATCATAAGTTGGAAAATATGTTTATTTTACCTTTTGATCTGTGCTCAGTGTTCTATTCAATCCAGACTCTATTCAAGCATCTGGCCTCCATCTGTCTTTTAACACTTACAGAAGAAAGGAAAATAATCAATTTACAGTAGAAGTTTTACCTGTTAAAGTATCAGTGGTGGTCACAGATTTTTGGAGTTCAAGGCTCCCCAATGCATAAAGTCGTAGGCACTGCTACAGTAACCAGGCACGTTTTGGCTTTTTGTTTGTCACGTACCTAATAACAACATGAAGAACTGCATGGAAAAAAATAACACAATGTTTTTAATTATACTACTGAAAGTGATCCAGAAAAAGATCTTCAGTTTTGAAATGTTATTCTTGCTTGATTTAATTTAAATATTTATGATCTGGGGAAGATATGTAGTAGATGAAATTACTTGAAGGCATGTTCTTACACTCAAAGTCATGTTACAGGCCATAGTCTCATTAATAATGCAGTTAAATTGTGGGGATTGTTTTTTTAAAATCTTCCTAGTATCTGTGCATTTTCTCTGATGTTATGATTATCTTTGCAACATCCCTCTGGGTCCTAAGGTTGATGCTTCAGCTCTTCTCAAGAAGTATGGGAGACAGGGGGTCACAGTTACTTGTCAGCATGTGCAGGTATCTGCCAAGAGAAGTGTGACATTGATGTTTTCTTTCTCCTCAGGCTCGGGCTCTGGCTGGTGCTATATTTATAGGTTTCCCTGTCACTTTCCACTTACTTCTCCTGTGCTGCCGGCTGCAGCCTGGCAGTGGCCCCTATCATCCCAAAGGGACCCCAGGCACCCCAAGAGCTATGGCTTTTCAGACAGTGACTGCAGTGGAGAGGGGTTTCACCTCTGGTAACCTCGGAGCTGAAGCTGGAGCAGGGGTAGCAGGAATAACTGGCTCTGGCGCAGGGCTTAAAACAATGACACCCAGCTCAGTCTGGGCAACTTTCAACTTCTGTGCTTGCTGAGAAGATGTATGAATTTGATATGCGTTGGATACGATAAGAATCACATGCTTGGCTTTAATACCATGCAAAAATATGACCTGGAAGATGAAATAACAAATTTCTTATATCAGTGAGTTAGGCAAATTAGTAAGAAGTCTGGAATACAGGATTACAAATACACAGTGCTCTTGACAAGTTAAATAAATAGTTTGAAATAAAGTACCAAAGAGGGAAGTACAACATATTTCATCTGGGTAGGAATACTAATCAGTGTATATATATTAAAAATGATAAATACTGGGCTAAATCAAATTCCATTGCAGAATGAGACTAAAGAATTGCAGTGTTTCACAAAAGATGTTATCCCAAAAAATAAGGTGAGAAGAGCCTCAAGTGTCTGTTTGTTCTCTCTCTGATTCATTACAAAGAATATTTTGTGTCATCCTTGACCAGTGGTTGTCTAGTTTGTCCTCAAGGACTTTAAGTAGTAAAGACTGCCTAAGGTCACTGAAGAATCTACTCTTATGATTTATTCTCCTATTTTATGGCAGCTTATCTAATGTTTGAACCTTTTTTTTAACTGCAATCTAATCTACTTTTTTTCCTTTTCTATTGTGTGCCTGCAGAACATGGTTTTCTTTTTTATTTTGTAACCTTTTAAGAACCTATAGACAAAACATACTTTTCCTTCTTAGGTATGAGTCTAATAGCCATGAGATATGTGCTGAAAGGATTACTGTGAAAGACTGCTAAGGGGTGTTATAGGCTGCTGATAGGGATAATAGGTTATCAAGCAGAGGATGACCCTTACTGCTACAATCAGCCCTCCTGTGGTAGGGGGAGTGATACTGAGGTGCCAGATGTGTGACCCACAGTCTCTGTGATCTCGCCCATTAGTTACAAAGAGATATATTAACTCAAAAATCTTCATTTGCATATACAGTGTCTGTCTTTCCCTCGTGCCCTTCCCCTCTTTATGAGGCCAGCAACAGGTTATTTGGCTACAGTTTTGCCTCAACTTCTCCCAAAATATAATTTTGTCATTTGTAATACACCATGGAAGCATACAGGCTAATTACTCTTCAGTAATATTTGCACCTCTGGTTGCACTGAGTGATACCCAGGTGAAATTAAGCTTCATTGATGGTAAAATTAGCCTAACTGAATTACTACATTTATGAATGGCAATTCTGAATTTGTATCTGTAGTTTCAACAAACAATGAATCTGTAGTTGTAAAAGTTCTTGTTGAACTTGTGCAGTCTTACAATGCCAAAATGGCGACAGTCATTAAATTAAGCCCAGCTACACCTGATATCTCAAGAGTCAGAGACAGTTAATAATAAGCCCAGGGAGTTACAAGGAAAGTGAAGTGGATTCTGAAACAGGGTCTTGCCTTATCAGTAAAGTGAAAAACAAGCCTCACGGTCTCAAAGATGGGAAATTATGTACTGTTTTGCTTAGTTTGTTTAGGCCTAAAGTTTTATAGCAGAGCTTAGGTAGGATGTGCTATTGGTAGTGGACAGACCTCAAAGATATTTGGCAGAGATGAGATATTAACAAAGCCAGGTCAGCAATTGTGCTGAAATCAGTCCAAACTAGGTAAAAAGTAATTCCAGCAGGTGGAGATTGCAACGCACAACCCACCAACTTGAGAAATCAGCCAGATCAAAAGAAGAAAAAGACTGAGTATATGGACTGGTTAGCATGAGAAGCAAGAGAATAGTTTAACCAATAGAAGGTAGAATACCAACTAAGATGAGAACTATGGCACTTGTAGCAAAAGAACAATAATTATTTTGTATATTAAAATGCATAAATAGTGTAAACTTTTGAGACTCGGTATGCTGGCTTAGTGGATTTACTACTTAGCACCCATCTTCACACGATATCATATAAACAAAGACGTCTGCTCTGTGGGTGAGATTGGTTTGTTGCACACTGAGTGACAAATCCCACTTTTAGGCACAACACACCCAGCCCTTCTAATCTCTGAAGTCCAGCTAGAAAGAAAGACAAGGTGTTTATAACCCACCAGACTTCTCTACTCTATACTTGCAAGTCTTTTCTGCAAGATAGCAAATAAATTTTTTGGTCTTTCTGGGCTACTAAAGATGCTCTATCATGTTGTATAACAGTTTGAGCTGCTTTAGATAATCATTACCAAAGCTGTCTTGGTCTTGAGATCGTTAGTTTTCTGTGAGAAAGCTAGGGGTTAATAAAATTAGCATTATTCAGGTTATGCTACAACTTAACTATTGGAACATCCAAGGCTGGTTTTGCAATGTATTCCTGTAGCGACTTTTCCAACACCCATCTGCAAGCTCTTATGTTGGAATCCTGTCCATGGCTTTGCAAGATAAATGGTACATACTTTTACTGTAGAAAGGCGTGACATGTACCTGACTGGAGGTAAACTGGTGTTACAATACAGTGTTGTATAATTCTGGACATACCAAAATTACTCTGTCAAGTGATCAGATCACAGATATGATCACTGTAACTCAGTAACCTCTAATGTTAAATTATCTCTAGCTTTCTTTGAGCTGCTTCAACTTGTCTGCATCTAGGAAATTTCCAGCCACAATTTCATGGCTAGTGTCGGTCAAGTACTGTTCCCAATAGGCAATCTGGATATAACATCCTTGGTATGAAACTTTAGGAATTAAATAGTGTGAATATTTAGACTGTTTACTTCAGGGTCATTAAATAAGCTCTGGTTCTTATTTGACTCTTAACACAGTTCTGCCTTTTTACCCTGCCCAAATCTGGGCACCATGCTTCAAAACATGTGTTGGACTAGTTAGAGCAGAAAATGTGTTCTAGAAAATGTGTCCTAAAAAAAATCTTGAAAGAGCTGGTTTTATATGATAGTAAGTAGAAAAGATTTCAGAAGTATACAACAATAGCGTTCTATGAAAGATTGTGGCAAAGAAGCACATAAATAATTACACTCTACACTATGAACAAGACAAGAAATAACAGGCCTATTTTGCAGGAAAGATAAAGCCTGAACATAAATAAAGGCTTCCTGATGGGGAGAGAATTAAGCAGCCAAGTGAGTCACTTATGCAGTCTATGGAAATAGGATAGCTAAAGAGTTTTAGATATACATTAGAAAAAAAAAAGTTCAATTTAAGTAGAATTAAAATAGAATATCCTGGGTTGGAGGAGACTCATTAAAGATCATCAAGTCTAATTGCTGACTGCACAGAAGGCAACATTAAAGTTTAACTATATGTATAAGAACATTGTCTTAACACTTGTTGAACATGGAGTGGTCATAACCACTTCCCTAGGGAACTTGTTCCAGTTCTTGATCACTGTCTCAGTAAAGAACTTTTCCCTAATATCCAATCTGAACTTCTCCAGGGGCAGCTTTGCCCCATTTCTATGTGTTCTGTGATAAGAAACTAGAGAGAAGAGAGAGACACAAATCGCAGAATATTCTGAGTGGAAAGGGACTCACAAGGATCAATCATTGAGTTCAACTCTTAAGTGAATGGCCATAGAGGGCTCAAACTCACACATTTGGCATTATTAACACCCCATTCTTTGTCCTGTCTCACAAGAAAGTTGTAGACAGCAATGAGGTCACTCCTCAGAAACTGAACAAAGAGTATTCTTAGATACTTCTCATAAGTCATGCCTCTAGTACTTTCACAATCTCTGTTATCCTTCTTTGGACACATCCTAATATTTTTATGTTCTTCTTATATTGTGAAGCTCAAAACTCTTCACAGTACTTAAGGTGAGACTGCACTGATACTAAGCCTATGCTGCAATTACTTCCTTTGACTATGCTGTGCTTAAAAGGATACTGGCAGTACATTTAGCAGTCAAGGCACACCATGGTATCATTTTGAGCTTAACTGGACCTTATTTGACATAGCAGATGGAAAAAGTCACCCTTTATGGCCTCTTCCAGCCCTGTTTTCTATGGTACTTCTACCACCTGTGAGTGATGCCAGGGATGATGTTGTCATGACCCACTGATAAGAGACTGATATTCATTATAAATTCTCTTCAGGCTGAAAATGAAACCAGACCCTGCATCAAGGAATGTTTGTGCTTTTATTGTATAGTTGTGTTAACTTTGGCAACCAACCCACTATTTAGACTAAAAACGTATTGGCTAATGCACTCAAATCTTGGTTCTCAAAAGTGGTGGCTGACAAGAACTTATTTTTTTACAGCTCTTAAATTCTTAGAGCACACTTCACTAAACTCTCAGCTCCCACAATAAGCTTGTCAAAGGTGCTGGGTAAAATGGTGCTGGCTTAAAAGTCACGACATACCTCCTCAAGCTCCCCACTCCCACAGAGTATGGGGTAGAATATGACAGACATGATTTGTTCAGACAAAGCAAAGCAGGAGAGAAATAAATGTGAAAAAAAGAGAAAGAGGACAAAGACCACCAGTCTTTAGATCCCGCATTTGTCCTGCCATGTGGATGGTCCAGATCTGGATTAGTAAAACAAAGAAAGTGAAAGAGAGGCAGAAGAGACAGAGAGGGACTGATCTGCTTAATTTATTAAAGTTAACCTGGTCCATGCCTCTTACACAAACAAGCCTTTTTGGGCCATTTCAGTGATGCATGTGCAGCCAGCCCTTTTGCACCCTCGTCCAGGAAGTGAGTCTGAGGTGGGAACATCTGAGCATAAGTCTCCAGGTGAAACAGTAAGTTGGCTCAAAATTCCTGCTCCAACTTTGTGGGACCATCTCTTCTCTGTTTGAGACAAAATACCTGGTTCTCTACAGACACCAGCCTCTGAGCTGAGCCTATGCATTTCATGAGAGATTACTGGTTGGTTGGAGCTAAAATGGTGCTGGGGATCATGCTAACCATTCAGTGCTGTTTCAGTACTCCAGCTCGTGCTCTGGATCTGACAGTATCCCTAATGCAGATTTAAGCCTGCATAGGATGACCAGCTTATATCTGTGTGATAAATCAGTCTTACAGTAGAATTCAAAACACAAAAAACAAAGGGATTTGTGAGCCAAGAGAATAGGTATGGAGGACTGACAAACCTGTAATTAATGTTGCTCAAACTGAACAGGGAGAGACATGGTAATCCAGCATGGTATGCAAGGTTCAAGTCAGGAGAGAACTTGAAAACCCAGAACAGAACCTTACAGTGAATGTAAGGGGAATTTTTCAAGTATTTTTGAGAGAAAAATATTTCTTATATTGCTATGTAGGTGGCAGTCTAGGCTAGTGCTTCTTAAAATTACAAAGAGTAGCTTGTTTTTATGTGGGTCTACATTAAAAAATGCTTTAAATAATTCCTCCATACCTTTTTTTTTTTTTTTTTTTTCTTTTTTTCCAAATGGAGAACAGCTTGTCACTTTCTGGCACTTAACTAAAAAAAAATGGGAAAGTGGATTTTTCCCAGCTTCCTGAAAAACTAAATATACACCCCCATTTTAAGGCAATGACTAATCCTGAGGGAAGCAAGGCAGTCTTAACCTATTTAAAGTTTTCATCTGAAAACCAGGGATTTTAATGAAAATTCTTCAATTAAAAATAAAGTAGAGTTTTAACATTCAGAACAAATATATAAATCTGACTTTCTTTGTCTAAAAGGTTTTTACTGACTTGGTGAAGTCACTGAAGCTACTTATAAATGATGTATGAAATGAAAACTCACTGTCCAAAGGACAGAGAGAATACAGACACCACATTTCAACAACTGCTTCCATAAGCTTTATAATTTACTATAGTGTATGGGGTTTAGGTTTTGTTTGTTTATTTTTTTCTCTATTCTGAAAAGGAGCCACAAAAAAACACTGAGAAAAGTCAGAAAAAATATACAAGGAAAGCTAATTTTTAAAGACTGCTTGAATTTGGGTTCTTACATAATTTTTCCATTATTTTTCTGAGGAGCTAGATTTATTTAAAACAATTTCTTGTTTCTTTTACTAAGAGAAGTTACACCAAATCATACATGTACTTCTTCAATAGTCTCTAAGAGTAATGCCTGTCAGTTAAATCCCATAAAAATGTTAGGAAATGGAAGCTCTATAAGGCAGTAAGAAATAACATTTTAAATTAATTTAAGCAACAAAATACATGATTTTAAATACAGAGGTTTTGCCTTGGGGATAACAAAAGTGCACCCTTTTTGATCAAGAGTAATGTGAAACTCCCATTTTTAATAATATAAAAAGCATGGTTTAATTAATTTCTAGAAAAGCTCATATTGCACAGGTCTTTACACAGGTTGCTGAAGTATGTCCATAATCTGGATTCAGAGAACATTATCCACATCACTAAAATATATACAGCAATATTTGAAGGTGACAATACTTGACACAGTTTTTTATGTTTTCTTGTTACTGATTGCATATGTCATGGTTTAACCCCAGCCCAAGCCCCACACAGCTGCTCACTCCCACACCAGCAGGACTGGGGAGAGAATTGGAGGCGTAAAAAACTCGTGGATTGAGGAAAAGACAGTTTACTAGGGCAAGCAAAAGCTGTGCACACAAGCAAAGTGAAACCAGGAATTAATTAATTAGTTCATTAATTCCCAGGGGCCGACAGGTGTTTACCCATCCCCAGGAGAGCAGGGCCCCATCACAGGTAACAGGGACTTGGGAAGGCGATCTCCATCACTCCCAACATTTCCCCTTCCCCCTTCTAACCCTCACTGGGCATACTGAGCATGATGACATATCATCTGCAATATCCCTCTGGTCACTTTGGGTCACCTGTCCAGGCTGTGTCTGCTCCCAAACTCTCATGCTCCCCCAACTTGGTCACTGGCATGGCCACACAAAAAGCAGAAAAGGCCTCGGCTCTGTGTAAGCCCTGCCCAACAATAACAAAAATATCTCTGTATTATCAACCCCATGTTCAGCACAAATCCAAAACAGCCCCATGCCAGCCATTGGCAAGAAAATTAACTCTACCCAGCCTAAGCCCAGCACATTATACTATTTTGAGTAATTGTACATACTGATGAAAAGACTGTATTCAGATAACATAATACTGCACTGCTGTTACTAAAAATAGCAACGTGCTCTTTGCAAGGCACAAGGCAATACTTCCACAAAAGTCAGTCAGAGGTCCATTAAGACCTCTATTTTCTTTCTCATCTGAAGATTAATTCCAGTATATTCATCAATATGAAATATTAAAATAATATGCATTTATGAAGTTGATACCTTGAAAATGTATTATTATATGAAAATATTGAAGATAAAATTTCCAAATACTTGTGGCATTTATTTCGTGTAGAAGACAAATCCTGTTATACTGTATTGTTGAATTTTCTCAGCTAAACAAGAACAAATCTGAAGGAAATTCACTCAACCTGAGTTTATAGCAGGTATTTGCCTATTGTATGGCATTTATTGCGGCTGAGTCAAATCCGAGCAAGAGTTAAGGTAAGTATCTATCCCATATATCTTAAACTACAACTGGATTGGATTCTCTTTGTTTATGATTCTTTCATAACAAAAGAGTTGAGAATATTCAGAAAGCAGAGAGAAATGTTTCCTTCTGGGTCTCTTTTGAATGCATTGCTTAACAACCATGTTATGATTGCTTTGTCACATGCAAGAGATTAATTCTTATTTATAGTGTCAATTAGTTTCTCATCTCAGGATAATTACTCTAAATACAAATATATATATTATATCAAATAATGTGGTTTAGACATCATGTTAAAATACCAAACAGGAACTAGAAGAAGAGAATAAAATACATATAAAACTCTTGAATCTGTATCTTGTAGTGTACCACCATAGTCAATACTTAATTCCTAAATGTGAAGAGGTGTTTTGAAAAACAAAAGCAAAAAAATCTAGCTGTAGAAAGCTTTCTAGAAATGTGTATTTCTCTCCACTACACAAGGAAAGCTACACATGAATTTCAGAATCGCAGTAAGGTGTCTAAATACAGGCGAAATGGATATAGATATTTCTTGAATTTTTGGATGATAAGTGATTTTAAGTACTGTGGTGTCTTTTACAATATATTAAGGTAGGTTCTTTGTGGAAACAAGGCTTTTTGCAGATTTCTTTGTTCTGTGACAAATCTTTATCTTTTTCCTTGTAAATACTATATTTAGCAGACAGCTCTTTAAAGTAATACAAGTCTCGCCCATCTCATTTAGTGTTTATAATGCATCTAGAATAATAAGAAAACTAATATTAAACAATGATATGTGTGAAAAATGAAAAGCTACAGTGAACAGAAATCCAAGTTGTCCGTATTTCTCCATCATCAAACTGAAAAGGAATATATCTTGCTGCTGAAAATGGTGAAAAGATAATAAAACTTTTGATGTCCATTATTTAAATACCAAATGAAAAATATGAACTTGGATTAAAAAAACAATAACATTTATCACACACATAGAATTAGGAATGTTGGGCCTCTTATTAGCAGAAAAGAGAGAAATTGCAAAAACCAAAGCTGCAAGAGTAGCCTGTTTCACCAATTTGGATGACATTTAATAAAGTTTTGAACGGAAATCACTAAAGGATAACAAACAGGCATGTAAGGCAAACTAACAAGAGGATTTTTTTTTTCTTTTAAGCCTGGATTTTAACAGGCTTAGTGTTTATCACTAGTGCTCATCATGCATGAGTGGAGAGAAAGAGACAATGAACTACCAGGAAAGGGAGGGACTAACAAAAGGTTTTAAATAAATACGAAAGCCAGAAGGCAACAACCAGCCTACACAGCTGCCTACCTGCCAAAAAAGTGCAAATAATTGGGATGCTCCTATCTAAATTGAGTGTGTGGTTCAGTTGTTGAATGTTCCTTTATTAGCTGTTAGGAAATTATATCACTAAACAACCAAAGAATTTGCTACACAACAGCTGAGCATTCTGTAAAAAATGCAAATGTAAT
The DNA here is from genome assembly GCF_052056855.1 of Sturnus vulgaris. Lineage (NCBI taxonomy): Eukaryota > Metazoa > Chordata > Aves > Passeriformes > Sturnidae > Sturnus > Sturnus vulgaris. Next base: position 87,829,589 of record NC_142245.1, on the reverse strand, counting down.
TGAGTGTTTTACATAACAAAAACACTTCTGAAAGGGATAAAATGTACTCAGTAATTAATTTTTTGTTTATGATACTTGTGCTGCATTCCAGAGCTTGATTAACACATGCAAAATAAAACACTTCCAGAGCAGCCCTTATGGAGCTAAGAGAAGATACCAAAAGAAGAAAAGAAAAAATAAACAAGGAGTAAAAGTGTCATATTGGTTATTGTATTTTTATTTTAAAATATGAGCCTTCCAAGAAAGACAGAAAGATTTTGTTGTTAAACATCAGGAGGGCAATACAAAGTCAAAATACAGCCAGGTTCTTCAAGGTTCAATGTCAAAGCTCTTCATTTATTCCAGGAATTAAATTTGTCAGAGCAGTGAATGATAGCCATTGTCTGGCACATCTCCCTCTTTTATTCCTTCAAACCATTAAATGTAAATCTGACATGAATCAAATAAGGATCTTCAACATGGAAAAAATCAAACCAAGGGATTCATTTGGCTTTCAGGCTGATTAATTTCAGAAGCTCTGCGGATTTGGGTTTGAGGAACTGAGCACTACACTGTTTAATACTGGCAGAGAACACATTTCTATAAATTCCCAAGACAGGCAATCATAGCTTTACCTAACTTTGATTATGTTTTAGTTTGGATAGACTGTTTGAATGAACAACTTCACGTTATTTGTAGAATGTGCAAGGGCACAGGAAGGAAGAGCATGTGGTCAGCCATCCTTTGTGTTACTTAGCCATTATACACTCATGGCTATTAAACTCTTTGAGGAGTGTTGCTTTTTGTTAGCTGCTCAATCATACTGTGTTTAATTATTTTAAGAAATAAATTGTCAACTCAAAAATAGGTATTATTATGTACTACTGCCAATGTTCATATGCATGTATATATTTTTAAAATTTGTTTACATATGTTTGAATATAAGCATACATTCCATAAAAAAATTAAAGGTTATAATATTTATTACAATTTACCTAGGAAGTATGATACAGATTTTTGTCACTTTAAACTGCTTTAGTGATGGGAGAGTTAAAGTGGAATGATTAACTTATTTTCTTCTAAACTTACCTGACTTCTTATGGTAAGATATAGCTGAGTACCAAAACATTTACTGTTTTGAATGGACCACTACTAAGCATAATGTATCCTCTGTTTACTATAATTAATGACATTCCCACTGATTACAATAGATACATTATTTTTCAGATGACTGATCTCCATATATCAGCATTCTGTACTAATAATACATTGTCAGTAAGTCAGTATCAACTTGGAACAGAAGAGCAGTTGAATTGCAGCTCCTTTATCATAAACTTACAAATGAATTATTCTTTCTGCTTATTGCCTCTTCTAGTTTCCGTCACTCCACAATAAATTATCTAGTAACTCTTTTACAACTCACAAAGTTTAGTAGCAAAATATAAATGGGCTGTATTTGCAGCATTTTTTTCTTCAGATCAATTTCTATGGCTAGAGTCAATATTTTATTAGTGACCTGTACAAAATTGGGAGAAAGAAATTTGAGAGAAAAAGATAGGCAACCATGTTAGATTAGTATTTTCTGAAGTGTTTCTTTATAAATCAGGCTGAGGAGTTGGAGACTAAATTATTTCTAATGAATAAAGCTCCATTAACTAGTCAAGGCTAGAAGACAGCCCATGCAAAAATAAAGAACAGAATTTATGAACAGGGAAAAAAATAGTGCAAAATTCTACTGTATCATATATGTAAGGCTTATTCCAATAATCTTAATATTAGAAGGATCTCTGATATTTCTAATATTCAAATTCTTTAGATGAGCTATTTTTTTGTAGCTTGCCTACCATTTTCTGACAGATATTGATTTGATGCTGAATGAAACTGTAAAATGAGTCTGCTTAAAATTGTCATCCCTACTCCTAGCTAATTTCACTTAACTATTTTATTTTACTTTCTCCCTCTCCATATATATTTAGTAACTATATAATCTAATACACTTCCTATTAAATTAATACAAAACTTTGACAGTTATTATGCTCCACATTTTTGTGAGAAAAAAGTTATCTAATTTAAATCAGATTTAAAAAGTAAATATTCCTATTTGGAAGGTGGGAATTACATCTACAGTTTTACATTGCAAATACTTCTTCAGTTCAACTTCTTTTAAAATCAGTGGTTGTCTATACACACAGTTTAAACAGAGGTGGATCAAGTTCAGAATCAGTGACAAATACTTGTGCTAAAGACTAAAAGAGAACATGGAATAGATTTTTCTTCTCTAATCTTTAAGCAGTGAAGGATAATAAAAATAACAAAATGCCAACTGCATTTCAATATGTACAGTTTTCAAGTTTGAAATTTATTATGCTTCTTTTTTCACCTAGAAAGTTCAGTAACAAAACCTCTTGGAAGAAAATTGTCAATTATGAGATGATATAAAAACTTTAAGATCAATAGTTGTTCATTATGCATTGTATGGGAGAGGAGTAAGTATATCACAATAAAAAAACGTATATTTCAGGTGATGATTATCATGTTCTTTAATTTGGCTCCAATCACATAAGAGATTGAGAATCTTTAAGTCCAGGTAACATTTTTGACAATAATCTATCAGCCAAATTAGTGTTTGATACATTTGAAGATAGGAATAATATCCGCACTATTTTATTTTAATTTCCTTATATGCTCTCAAATACAGTTTCATACCCATCACACAATATTTGCACTAGAATATATTACAGTGCTAAAACTACATATGTTTGTCTTGAAATGGTGCACGTTCAGTGTATTCAGGTATGAAAGTATCCAGTCAATTTCTATTTTCACTATACTATCTACAAAAAGATTGCAGAAATTCAGGGAACTAGTATGAGCAGGACAAACACAAATTCCTTATTGTGTAAAAAAAAAATCATAAAAAGGCAATTCGAAATGAAAATTTATGAGTTCAAATATATATTGCAGACATTTTATAGTCACTTATGTAGTTTTAGAAGAAACAAGCTAAGCAAAACATGCAAAGAATACATCTCTCCTTAATTTTCTTCTGTATAAAGGCAATCTGTCAGTCTGCTAGAAGGCTTAGTTTTCACATCTATGTGAGTGATTTTGAATTTGTGAAATAAGTATTCATTCCATCTGTGAGTGACAGTTTGTGACTAAAGATGTATGCTTCTTCCATTAAAAGAATATATTTTGTTTCCAGAACTAGAAATATTGTCTCTCATAAGCAGTACTTAAATTGAGGTGAAGGTGGTCTTCTTTTTCTAAGTGGTAAAAATGAGAAGTTAAAACAAAAAAAATGTAATCAGCTAGAGAAAATACAGAAACTTATATTTTCAAGTTTTAATTACACATGGTTCAATGGAAAAAAATCTAAGGTCATAACCTCTGGAAACTGTTTTTGTTTTTTTTTTTTTTTTTTCCATGGAGCATGATGCAGATATATGAAATATTTTTCAATTCACTTTTCATTCTAAAATCTGATGTGACCACCTAGAGCTAATCAATGATTTGTTCATGAAAGTTATCAGTCATAATCTCAAGCAGTATGAACTATGGCGTACAGAGATTTATTTGCAAAGACCTGTGCTTTACAACCTGTAATAGTCTCAGGCTTTGTGAGAGACTGAAGGAGATTGCTTGAAACCTTTCAGGCACATATTGTGGCCAAACCCTGGCATGTGGGAGGGAATGCTCCACACCCCGACCCTGGAGCCTCTCACCCAGATCCTGAGTGGCCAAATGACCACAAGTCTCACCTGGGGGAAGGGCCCAGGAAAGCCACAGTGTACTTAACCCAAAGCATCACATGAGCATATCTTTACCCTACTTTCCCTTGGATTTTATGTCAGCTAAAACACCATTGGAAGCAGGAGTGGTAACTATATTTGTTCTTTCTAGATCTCGTCTCCTTTTTTTTTTTCTTATAATTCCTTCTTCTTGAAGTTTGACTTTAACTTAAATCATATAGGTTGGAGTTTGCTAAATTGAATGGGCTTAGAGTTTGCTAAGGTAATGCTTTGTGAAATGCTTTATATTGATTGAATGTTGTTGCAAACTTTTGCCAAAGCTCCCTGATTTTCTGAAGTTTGCCAGTAAAGTTTTTATTGCCCTGACCTTTTGAGAATACCTTGTCAGTGTTTCTCTCTTGCACCTAACTCAAGGTACATAAAAAAACAACTGTAAAACTGTAAGTCCCTTTAAGGGGCTTTGGGGAGTGCCTTCTAGGACCTTAAATGCTTCGACTATATAAATTGCACCTATGGGCTCCTGCTGTCATTTGTTTGCAGTCTAATTTTAGACTAAACCTAAAATTATGTCCTAAAATTACCTATATATAATCTGTTTCAGTTGATATTATAAAATCCTTGCAATACTTTTGCTTCTTGTTGTTGTTTTGGTTTTGTTTTATGGTGTTGAAGAAGTGTAAACTTCCTTGGATCATTAGATCTATAGTAGCTTACTTCCTCATTTGGGGTATGTGAATTTATCTTCCAAAATTCAGTCAGATGGGTTTTGCCTTTCTTTTTACCAGTAGATGAAAATCTAATTCTTTATACACTATTAACATGTGTTCTTTTAGAAATAATGACAAACAATACCAAGCAACATGCTTTGCCAGTAGTTTATTATACAAACGTAATTTTGCACGCTTACCTAACAGTCAAGTTTCTATACAGTCTTTTATTATGGGTGGCTCAGGTAGTGGGCAGTTATTATATCATGGTGCTTTGCTCGGTGTATAATTTAAAATCAAGCTTCCTAAGATATCTGAAGGTTACAATGAATCTTAACAGTTTTTACGAGAGTGGACTTGCAGCATACTTATTTTTTAGTCTCTCCTGCTGTCCTATGCACATACCACAACTTACTAAAGCAAGTTTTTATGCAGAATATCGTTTCATCACTGTGGGCTTAAATTTCAGTTTGCTAACACATGAATCAGAAATATTATTCTTTGAAACTTTCAGTAATAAGAATTAATACATAACTAGAATAAATGCTTAATATAGTGCTTTATAGAATAATATTACTCATTTTGTAAGCAAAACATCAGAATTATATTTCAAGTTGACTGAAATAGAGGCATAAATGGGGTAAAGCACATTTTATTTCAGATTCTATCCTTTGGATTCACTGTTAGAAAATTAAAGACAAAGATATACATAGATACACATCTATAAGATATATGTAGAAATATATATATAATTTTGGTTGGTTTTTTAGAAAACTGTTTTCTATAGTACTGTGGTATGCAGAAAAAAAAAATAAAAACTTTTTGTCTAGATACTCTTTTTTATGACTCTTTATAAAAAGTTATCAGTCTCCCTCTCTGTATCTTAATGCTCTTGTTTTGAAAATCTTATTTTCTTCTTTACATTTAAAATACACAGATAGCACAGTCTCAAAGCCATTACAGTCATTCACTGAAGTTGAGCAAGCAACAGGCAGCTGGGACAGGGATGACAGATGAGACAGACATTTCTGAAACACAATATTTGCCTGGATACCTACATCATTATTGTTATTCAGGAGATCTTGCATCATACATGGAAAAAATACTTAAGTATAATTGACTCAGAGTCAGGCTCTGCAAGGTCATATTGACTTGTTGCTGATGCATTTAAATTCTAATTGAGGGAAGAAAAAATACAGGTTGATGTACCATCTGGAAAAGGCAAGTGACCCCTACTCTGAGGTGTAGAGACATAAAAAGAAGGAAGGCTGCCGCATGATATGGTCACATTTTATACCTGTCTCAGAGAACCAGAAGGTATCTGCAAGGAACTGTCGTTTTGATACATTTCATATGTCTTTTTCAGGTAGGAAAGTCAGTCTGTATGATGACAGCTGCTTTCCCAGCTGATATAGTTGCATTCACCCTCCTTAAATGCTCAGTAAAGAGTTGGAGGTTTGTCAGTTAAATATATGACATTGTTATGACTCTTGATGACATGTGCAATGACACAACTTACCTAGAGTGCTAAAAGTCATCTCTCTGCCAACAATGTGAAGTGACACAGTGATCATTCCACTGCCAGTTTTGCCTCTTCTGTAATTGATATATTTGCCACAATTGTACCAGTGATACAATTTTGCACCTTTTATACAATTTTTATCCAGGTCACGCGACAGCTCTGAGAGGCTCCATATTTATCCTGTGGGAAAAGAAAGACAGAGGAATTACTCCAAATATACCTTAAAAGTGTCAGTCTCATCTGGCCTGTACTTAGTTAAATAGTATTCTCAAATGCAACAAGGGCAGACTTTTACCTTCAATGCCAATGTTTTAAGTCCTAGAAGAAAAACCTCAATTGAGATCTGAAAATGTCTGCAAATAACTGAGTTTATTGTGGTTTTCACTTCCCAGAGATAGTTCTCAGAAGGTAAAAAAATGTTCTGTTTTGAAAATGAGACCTTAAAAGTTAAGAGAAAACCTTAAACCAAAGGATGAACATATTAGCACTAAAAGAAAAAAAAAAAAAACTGATATGCTTACAGCCATGAGAAATGAAAAGATAATTTTTTTTTGTTTAATGTTATCTGATACATACAGCCTTCTTCACTGCCGCTGAAGTAATTGGAAAAGCTTCAGCTGATTCCCATAGGAGGTGAAGGTAACTTTTGTGCAATAATGGAAAAATGGATATAGGAATTAGCTTCTTAGAAAATGGAAAGTTGTTCCTGGAATAAATCTGTATGTTTACTGCTTTAGGAGGCACATTATTTTCTATTTTGAACAGTCCTTTGATGCAAAGTGTGATGGTAAATGTCCAAAAATATACATGAACTCTGTGATGCCCAGCACTGAGGTATGCTTTTCTCTGCAACTATATAATTTGTAATCTTTATTCTCAACTGAGAAGGCAGAGATGTCTACGCATGGGACTCACTTTAGGCAAAATATAAGAAGAAAGGAAAGTGCTCCCACAGATCTGACTTCCTCAAGAATTTCCCAGAATCACAAAATATGCTGAGTTGGAAGGGACCCACAAGGATCATTTTACTCCAATTCCTGGCCCTGCACAGGATCTTTAGCTTCTAATCAGGCATTAAATGAAAACATTGCAGAATCTACTTCTGTAGAAGAGGTAGATGGCAAATGAATTCCCAATGAAACGTGGACACCTTTCAGTACTTTCAGTCACCTTTCAGAAGTTCAGTAATTCTTAAAATTTAGGGGTGATGAATGAACCCCTTTTCTTTTAGACGAAAATCATCACATCTTTTTGCTGTCTCAGCTGAGCCATTGTGCAAATGCAAAATTCATAAGAACTGAAACAAGAACCACAGCTCAAATACACAGTGCCTTCAGCTGCAAATCAAGTGTGACTTTTGCTGCCAGAGTTTCTTTTAGTTTTCTGTGTTAAATATGAAATAATATGAAACACCAAAATGTCTTATAGACGTTTTGAACTTGCACTGGATAGTATTCATTATTACATGCAGCAGTTTATTTTTTGCCTATAATTTATTAAGAAAAATCACTCTTAAAAGTACTATTCACATTTTGTTAACCGGATTATTACACTTCTTATTGTTTTTTAAATTATTTTTTCCAGCCCTTTCAAAACTGTCAGATTCTTTCAAATTGCTAAGAACAGAAAAAAAAAATCTTTAATGCAATACTTTCTGTATTAAATTTGAGCTATAGTTTGAGAAGAAAAGTACATCTTATAAAGGTGACAAAGGGCAAAACATGGCATTCTGATGAATGCCATTAGATTATATGACCAGCAGAATTAAGAATTCCTTCAAGAAATTGGTGCTTTCTGTTCATTCTGCTTCACTTCTCTTGCTCAGGTTCTGGGGAAGATGAAGATTGTCAAAGACATTAGTAACCCCATTGCTTTCACAGACTGATATTGACTCATGTTTTGCTATTGCGTTTTAATTTCAATCTGCTTTAAAATCACCATAAGAGAAACATTAGAGACAATTTTAGTAGGTACACTGAAAAAAGCATTTGAACGAAATAATTTGAATTTTGATGTTGGAAATGTTTTGAAACATTTGCAAGTATTGTAACTTTTTTCTGATACAAATATTCATCAAATGTTAAAGACCACAATGTACTACGCATCTGACACACATTTACATTTTTTAAAGTAAATGGAAAAATAGATATAAAACACAATGTCTGGTGTAATTTAATTTCTATGGTACCCTTCAGCAACACTTGGTAACAGTTACATGGAAGACAGAAAAAATATGGAAACTTGTTTTTTGGAGTGATAAAATAGCTTTCCTTTATGAAAATATAACACTGTATTCTGAGCACAGATCAATCTACTTAAGTGGCTTCTTGAAATGTGAAAGGAAATAGAATCCAATTTTATTATTGCACTGTTTCTATTTATGCAAGACAAAGCAAATGCAAAAGATAAAATGCAAGGGACTAAATTTGGCAAATAATTTCTGATGATAATAAGTAGCAAGAATACTGAAATTATTATTCAGATACAACAGCTGTTAGTTTGAAGAAAAGATATGTCTCAGATATACCAGAAAGAGGTGCACAAGGTACTAGAGCGCAGGGACCTTGTACAATTTGAGAAAGACAATCAATTTGGAAGTAGGTCAAAAGTGAAAGTAGGTTTTTTCAAAATTATTTTCTAGTAGATACATTTTATCTCTCAAGATCTACTTAACCAGAAGTTAGTTAAACTCTGGTTTGTTTTTCTTTATATTTTTCCTCAAATTAGACATATAAGACCAATGTTTCATCTATTGTTTACGTTATTTATCAAGTGAAAAAATATGCCACGATTTTTCAGGGTTTTTTTTTCTCTGTGGACTGTGTCCCTGAATTTGCAAGTTAATCCATGCAAATTGTTCCTAAGCTTATTTACTTTTAAAATTACAAGGTAATTGAACAATATATAGTACTTAACATTAGTTTTTACTGTACTTCAAATATACTTCTGGATAGATGGATATAACTTCATTTGCAGGTCTTTGGAAACAACATCAAAAACTTTGATAAATTATGAGAATGCCTTTCATTTTCAACTTTAATAATACTTATATATTATGTTTGCAAAGCAAAGCATTCCAAAGTTCAAATGGTTAGAATGAAGTAATCTGTGGAATCTTGTGTTCTTGTGACTAAGCATTATAATACAGTTTTTAATTTGATGCTCGTGTACTGTTCTGTCCATGAGACCCTTGCATCATTCAGCACACATGATTAATAGCATTCAGTAAATAGGTAGCTATTCAATATTTTGTTTTCTTGTTATTATTCACTGTGCAGCCTTAGGCCACTATTCAAGTGCCACTAGGGAGACAGAATTATTAATCTCCTCATGTTTTATTTGATGGCAATGATCATTATAGCATCTAATGTTTCACAAATAGTAATTAATTTACTTTAACAGAACTCCTGTGAAGTGAGAAGGTATTATTCCTGTTTAAAAGGTGGGGAGCTGAGGCAAAGAGATATGAATGACTGAAGCTTGTGAACATTTTGAGATTTCTGAGATCTGTTTCCTTAGAAGAAATTCAAATTTTGTAAATTTCATTTATTCAAAAGATAAATCTCATTTATTTCAGATGTAATATGTGGTATGCATTTCTGCAAAAGTGGGATCTTAAGGCTAAGGATCAGCTCATGAAATACAAATGCTGGCATTGGCCAAAATGATAGTTGATTTAGATACCTTTGACTCCCTTCATAGTCAGTGGAGATACTTTTAAGGTTTAGCTCATCTTTAAATTGATGAGTCAAATGCTACAAATGCCTTTTTTCTCTCTTGTAGTCTCTGCTAGTTCAAGAGTCAGTGTAGAATAATCATAACCTAGCTCCTCATCTTAATGCCATTCTTGCTAACACTCTTAGTCTGAGACTATGTATTATGGTTGTATATTATGACCCTGTACAGTTTCTTCCTTTTGTACAGAGAGAAAGAAAGCTGACAGATCACACACCTTCCATACTCTCAGATTCTCACTTTATACAGCAGTTGTCAATATTCAATACTCATAAGCAGGAAAGTAATTCACAATAATAACAGGGAGCAAAACTTCTGTGGGTGGAATAAGTGATGTAGTTCCCTAAAAGGATTTAGTGCATTTTGCTGCTAAGATTGAAAAGTAGAGATTATATCTAGGCTAACACATACTTTCTCATAAGAAACACCTCCTTGATTGCATGGTCTCCTCATGTGTAAGCTAGGTCTGTATAAAAGCTGCAAAAAATGATTCAAAGTAATTTAAAACCAATTCTTTAAACTAAACTTAGATTTTATTTCAACAAAATCTATAGCTCTGTAAGACTGCAAATTTTTGGTTGGGCCTATTTCTAGGAATTAGATATCTAATTTTGTGTGGTTTATATTTGATTAAGCAGGTTGGAAGTTTTAGTTCCCTAAGCCTCTTTTTTTTCAAATATCAGACATTTTCAACTGAAAGTGTAGACTTAAATGTTATAGAACCTAGTTACAAAATCTAATCATTGTTTGAAATCCACTATTACATTTGCCTCATGGTTTGTTTTGTGCTTGTCTACCATGACTTGCCAATTGACAGAGTTAATGGAACAATCAAGAATTACCTTTCTTATACTGAACAACAGTTTTTAGGGCAACCATGAATGATAGATGTGATTTATTCCAGACCAATGCATTCCATTCTTTCTTTTTTAACTTTACAGTTGTGAGAAAACACCTTTCATATAAAAAAAATTGGAACACATCTGCTGAAGGCTGAGTGATAGAAGTCCCTTGATGTTTAAACATGCAAAGCATATCATCACTAACGCAGAGAACTGAGAATATGGGGTTTTACTATTAAGCAAATAGTGTGAACAGTAAATAGGCATACAGCAAATGGAAATATTTTCCTTTGTTCTGATCTTTTTATCCTTAAAACTTTCATAAGATACATGTCTTATTGGGTTCCAATATTTTATTCTAACATAAAAACTGGACAATGAAAACTTAAAAAAGCATAAAACCTTCTGAAATGTTGTGGCTTGCATAGATACAGATAAAAAACACATAAATTCAGTCCAACTATTCTTTCAAATGCTTTATTGAAATAAATATTTAATTCTTCAATGCAGGCAGATTCTAAGTTCAAACAGTAACATTAGAAAATAGATTAATGAATTTATAAATAATATAGGTGCGTTCATTTTTTAAAAAGGCAAAAAAACAAAAGGAAAAACAAACAAAACCCCAACAAAAGCCTCCAAAATATCATATGAAAGTGTAAAAAAAATTCACACTAAAGAAATTTAAAAAAAAATTACCATGTTCATTGAAGTGTTTAGATTTATCCTCTAAGCTGGTGGTAAATACAAGTAAGACTGCCCTCTACAGAAATATTTTCTTTGAATTAATTCCTTTATGCTTCTGTATTTTATTGACCCATTCTGCCCCCAGTTAAGTAGAAGACCTAAAAAGTGTACACTTAAGAATGTAAAGAACACAGAGAAGCAACTCACCTTGCTGTAGCAGAAATTGATATGTAGGTGCTGATAAAAAGCTGTTCAAAGATCACCAGAAATTCAAAGGATGTCTCCAACATGAAACAGAATGCTTTTCCTCCTAGAGCTGAAGAACACACAGACTTCAGAGAATGTCAAGCTTGTTTTGCTTTGATGGCTTAGATCCTTATATTCATACATGAATAATAGAGTTAATTTGGGAGACTAAGTGGATTTATTGTCCATTTATCCTTGAGCTGGAAGAGAGTGATTAACTGACAGCAACGTATTTATATTTAAAGTTCCTGTGTTGGTTGAAACACAGTTTGATATTACTAAAATATCTTAATACTAATGCCAATTCTCAAACATAAACTTATGTCTACTATGTTTTTATATGATAAAAATAATAAAGCCAAAAATTATCCTAGTTTTATTTGATGAAAGGAATCTATCATTTCAATTCTATTAACATGTGGTAAAATATTTGATTGTTCAAAGACAAAACCTAACAACTGTCAAATTAATAACACCTACAGATTAATACATTGGTGGATATTGGAAGTAGTGTTCCAATGTGTCTAATCAGTTACTGAAGGGCAAAACAGGAAAGGAGTAATCATAGTCTGCAAGTGTTCTATCAGAATTTAGAGCACATAGTTTTTGGACTATAGTGCTATACAGCTGTGAATAATCAGAAAAGCAGTAATGAGCATGAGGAGAGTGAAAATTTTAAAGAATCATTGGAAGTGCTTTCACATGAATATGACATATTTCATGGCAAAGTATTGCAAACTAACCCCAAAGCATTGAGAGGCATGAAAGGAATTCCTGCTCTATCTGCATTAGAAAATCAAATTCCCAACTGCAGTTGAACATGTGTAATTCATCTCTTCCCGTTGCATAAAAAAATATTTGAATGTATTAAGATATGATTATTGAGAAATGACTCTGCCTGAATTAAGGTGAAAAAGGGACCATGTGCTGAAGTCAATAAAAGGGATTTTTTTTAACAATAAAATGTGAGGTAGAGAGATAGAAAGAAATAGGAAGGGGCAGGGGAAAGAGAGATCAACATATCAAGCACAAGATAGTCACCAGTCATGGATCTAGCAGCATCCCTTTGGTCTTTCTTCACTCTGGGCTTCTTGCTGGAGGCTCTGGGGCATTCAAAACTTTTCACTGTTCATACTTTTTAACAAACTGAATAAGCAGTGCTCATTGGCAACATAGTTCTCTTATACTATTGTTCAAATTATTAACTTCTAAGGCTAATTAGTTCATATGCTTAGTCTTTCTCCTCTTGGGTTGGTGAGACGTGAGTTGGTGGTCATGATCTCCCCGCCCCAGAATTACCTTTCACCTAGTCAGAGCTGATTTCAACACAGTTGCCGAGTTGGCTTTCTTTGTGGCCCTTAAATTCTGCATTCTTTTTGTCCATTATCAGTGATAAATTCTTCTCCCTCAGCTTTGTTAAGCTCACACAAGGACTGAGATAAGATGATAGTACCACCTTTGCCTTACTTCAAGTTCCTGATGTGATGGCTTAACCCAGTATCCATGGATCTTCAAGGGGCCTTCAGTGGCTGCTTGTGGTCTGTCACAGAACTTGAGGTGATCTTTATTTGACTGGTGATAGGTGTATATGCAGTTGCTTTTATACAGATTCCACACAGTGGGAATTTTTGTCTGGATGTGTTACCCAGTATGTGCTAACTAGATCTTTTCTCACCAGGCCTAGAGTTAGTGCCATTCTGTCTTTCCATTCTGTGCTTATCTCGTGGCAAAGTCCTTTTGTGTCCTTAGTGTTTGAGGCAGGCAACTGTGCTCTTTAAGTCATTAGAGAACCATGCCCTTTTCAGGTGACTGTGTTGAAATATCTTTGGAAAAGGTAATTTATAGTACATACAATGGCATCTGCTGATCATTAGAGATTATGTTTAAGATAAAAGCAACAGTAGAAGTTTCGCAATGTAGTGAGAATATTTAACAACAACTTACATTAGAGCTGTTTAGCTAAATCCCTTAAATAGTTTTAAATAGATCCATCTTACTAATTCAGGCTATATACTTTCCATTCTTTAATATTAATTTGGATACCTCCAGTAGTCATGGTGGGATGGTTTATACACTAGAGGACTTTAACAGGAGCCCATGACAGGAACCAGGAATAAAAGGCAAGCTAGATGTCATCTCACTACTACTCCTATCTTGAAGACAGGATGGTAAAAATGAATAGACAGAAAATATGGTAGTGCCTTAAATCTCAACCCTTTCCTTTGAACAACTCAGAAGTTTAAGGTGGTAACTTAATGACTCATTTTTTGTAAGCATCAAAAGAAAGGCTCTATAAAAGTTCATGACAGACACTTCTGAGTACAACATAGATTTTGGTGTTTCAATTGTGGTATATGTATATATGTATATATGTATATATGTATATATGTATATATGTATATATGTATATATGTATATATGTATATATGTATATATGCATACTGAATCTGAGCACTTGTCCAGGACTTGCTCGTTCTGAATCTTAACTGAGAATTCAATATAGTTTACACATTGATTTGATGATTTGTAACTTAAATTTTCAACGCTACTGTGAAACTGACTTAACAGAAAAAAATTACCCTTTAATCTGTCACATTACAATTAAAACAACATAACCCTCTCATTGTGGTAATAATTATATAGCTTGGTCTCATGTGGGGGAGATAATATCAAGTACTTTTACCTGTTTATTAGTACATTCACACTAGATTTTGTATTGATTGTGTGATTCATAGTATTGTTTGTCTATGCATACATCTCTGGTATTGTAATTTAAAACATCCACTAAAGTCCTTGTCTTCATTTGTCTACGATTTGGCTGTCATGAACATGACAAGGACTGTGGATCCTGGCTGTGGGCAACAAAAAAGTTTCTTTCAAACTGTTAAGTAGGGTTAGGTACAAAGGATGCATTTCTTCAGGGCGTTCATTAATTCCTAACTTAAAGAACAACTGAATTCAAATAAACAGTGTAGTTCAACAGTAGGGAAAAATCCTATTAATATTTCTCATTCAAAAAAGAAATTTCGGACTGTTATTTAGACTTATTAATTACCTTTGGTTAATTGGCAATCCAAAGCTGAACTTCAATGACTTCAGTGCTAATTTACTTCCTTGTACATCTGGTTTGTAACACAGCCGTTTACACAACACTGCATATATGAGGAGCCTGTGTCCTGAAGATTTTATGCTGGAAAGATACAGCAAAGTAATAGGCATCACAGGTAAAACAAACTAACCAACCAAACAAACTAACCAGCCAAACAAAACCACACCAAACAGTAACAGCAACCTAAGAAAGCAAAACGTGTTTTTTCACTTGTTTAGGAGTTTGTTCCTGGATGAGGTGAAAATCAATAATTTAGCTCTGAATAAATAATGTATTTAAATAACTCGCAATTAAAATAGTATATTTAAACAATTATTGTTTGTTAGAGATTTACTGGACTTCTTACCATCAAAATTATATTCATAAGGCAGGTATAGGCATGACATGTTGTCACATGAAAGGGGCAGATTTTCTTGAATCCTTTATATTTGATCAAACTATCAGTGCCCCAGCATAAACAAGATCCTTGGCCTCTGCCAGTATGTCAGTGCCCTTTTATAAGGACCTGCTTGTTGCCTAAAATCAAAAGAGCAAAAACCTTTGCAACAGTGTTAAAATAGTAAAATAAAAAGCAGACCTTTATTTGGAAGC
The DNA here is from genome assembly GCF_052056855.1 of Sturnus vulgaris. NCBI lineage: Eukaryota > Metazoa > Chordata > Aves > Passeriformes > Sturnidae > Sturnus > Sturnus vulgaris. The sequence goes on along the minus strand of NC_142245.1, from coordinate 87,814,419 downwards.
TTCCTGGTGTCCCGGTGGTGATGGACACATGGTCACCAGATTTCTGCAATTTTATAAGGTTAATTAATTAGGATATCTAACAGGTACATCCAACCGGAGATTCAGTTGTCCCAGTATCCACCCCTGGGTCAGCCCCTCGGAGCTGGTCCAAGGGCTTCTTTGGTCCACTTCTCTTCATGTCTTCTTTCCCCTACTTGGAAATAATACTAAATAGTATTTCAGTAATATGTTAGAAGGTTAGCTTATTACTCTAAAATCTAAAACAGATAGGGTAGGAAAGGAGCTGCATAATTAGTATACAGATCTATGAATATATGAAAAATACATACAAAACAAAAATTTTTAGGCAATACACTGAACAGCCTACTGTATCAGAGGGTGGTCTAACTAACATATTCAGGGTCACACAGTGACAGCATGCACATTCTTGGGATATTTTCCACTGCTGGCTGCTGCAGGTGTCCTTGAAGGACACACACCAGCAGTTTATGAAACAACACGTTTTCTTAACAAACACACAGATAATAGAAAACATTAGTGACAAAGTTCAGAGATTGTCATTGATAGTAACTGACTGCAGAGATTAATCTGAAGTATTATACAGACAAACTCTTATTACCAATTAAAGCTAGCTCGAGGTCATCATTTAGCACACATAAAGTATGATTCTTACCCAGTAAGCATCCATATGGAAGAAAAGACAGATTTAGCCCACTGACCAATCCCAGAAGTTACAATGACGTCTTCTTGGGCCCACTTAAGCTACATTTATGTTATTTTCTTTGACGAAGGGAAAAATATGAAGTTAACAGTTGATGTTATTTCATGTCTGGATGGAGTTGAAACGACTTTAGTCATTAGCACATGTAGGGACATAAAAAGTAATATGTATTTTCAAGTTTATGAGGCCAAGTTTGGCTTTCTGTTATCATCTGATCACTCTTTTGATCTAGTTCCTATTGGCTATATGGTTCTCGAAGGAGCATAGCCACAACACTGCTCAGTGTGTTGCTCCATCTTTGTTTGACATCTGCATTGATTTCAACAGAGCACCACTGTAAGCACCTTTGTGCCTCAATCCTTTGTTTCATGCTTCTGTTAGAGCAGTACACCAAGCTCCCTCCGTGTTCCTGCTCCTATAGTGTGCAGTTTGTCACTGCTGTGCTAGAGCCAATGTGCACAATCTTTCTTGCTGAACTTTGGTTTTAGGTCCCACACATGCACTAAATACTTGCCATGACCTTGTTATATTTAAATATTTTTGCTTTTCCTTTGTATGAAGTTCTTCATATTGCTAAATTTTATTATTAGTTTTCTCACTGAAGGTAGGGACTTTGACCAAAGAGCTATTGGGCAAGAATGCAGACAAATATAGTAAATTAGACATTACTTCAAAGCTTCACACCAAGAAGGCACAGAAGTATAGGTCCTTTCCCTCTTTGAATTCTATTCCTCCACAGGGAGCACTTTAATTATTATTCACTGCCCTTCCTCTCTATTTTTTCCAACCCAATTGAGTTGAAAACCATTATGTAACACTAACATGGTTAGAATTCTCTGCATGAAGAAATGACCCTTGATATTTGTTCAGAATTTGGCGGTTTTTTCTTGATTTATTTCTTTGTCCTACAATCTGTAAATCTCAAGCACATAATTCTTTTTCTAGAAAATATTATTTTTTGTTCAATAGTTTCAAATGTCTTATTATAAAGCATTTTCCATGTTTAAAAAGGCTGACTACACCAAGGAAATCAACACATTTTCTTACTTTTTGTGTAAAATTTTCTTCAAAAAGCTGATAAAACTGATAGAGGTAGCATGCAAAAATCATAAGTTGGAAAATACTAATCTGTAGAAAATGTTGTAGTTCTAATATGCAAGTAAGTATTAATTACTGCTGCAGGGGAATCTTTGCTCTGACACTTGGAACAGCTTCTTCCTCCCTTTCACTGACCTTGAAGTCAGCATAGTTTTTGTTCTCACATTTTCTCACTCCTCTGTCTCACAACTTCAGCAATTTTTCCCCTTCTTACCAGTGAGATGCCACCAGCATCACTGATGTTCAACCAGTGACAGGTCCTTGGAGATGGTTGGAACTGGCCGTGTCCAGCACTGGGGCAGCTCTTGGTGTCTCTTCATAAGCCCTGCCTCTGCTACCAAAACTCTGCTGTAAACCAAATACATTAAATCTAAACCAAAACATAACCACAAAAAAACAAAACAAAGCCACAAAACTTAAACAAAACACAAAAACACTTCCTACAAACCAAGCCAGTAGAAGCTGGAAAAAATGAAATTAAAGGAAATTTTGAATCAGATTTGTAAGCAGAAAATAATTTGTTCCCTTCTTGGTGAAAAGAGCACTGAACTGTTATTAATGTGAGTCAGTCTTGCTTTCTGACTCACAATCTTCTGAATCACTATCAAAGGTTCAGAACCATCAATCAAAAAAAAAAAAAGGTATAGGCCCTTGAAATGTTTTGTTGATCTAAATAAGTTTGCTTACAGATTCAAAGTGGAACCAAATTATCCATGGATGACTTGCAACAGAAGAAGATCTGACAAATAGATTCTGAAGAACTGTCTAAAGTCAGGTGGTTCACCAGTTCTGCAAATAAAACAAAACAAAACATAAAACCTTAAGGTTAAATCTGTGGTAAATTGTACAATTCAAATTTATTTGCTTTGTATACCTTCATCTGCTTGAGATTCATAGTCGTTGGTCCCTTTCTGAAGGTAATTCCAAACATTCCTCAAGACTGAGTCAATTAAAATTTTTCCTGACAGTGGCAAACTGCCACTTCTTAAAGATTCCTTATGAATCATTAGACTAGTGTAAAACCTTATCCTCTATGAAGGAAAGAGAACAAAAGAATACAGCTACTGGTCAGTGTCCTCAGATGACACAAGAGTGCTCTGGACTTAAGTAATTTCTTGTGACTAAGTCATTCTTCTGCTAAAGCATGCTTTGCTGCATATTCCATGAGAAAGTTACCTTTAGGACTTAGACGTCTAGACAAAAACACCAATTAATTGATATTTCCTAACTCTTAAACATGTCCATTAATTATTTTGTAAAAAAAGATCTTTACAACCTCCTGATTACATTCTTCAACTTAAAAATAAAATGCTGTAAAAAAGCTAGCAACTCTGTCTTCTCAGGGGGGTTTGTCCTGGTCTGCATGTGCTAGGAGAGTGCTAAGAGCAGCTGCCAAGCTGTGCCTTTCAGAGGAGCTGGGCTCCCCTGCTACTTGTCTAGCTCTTAGCCTTTCTTGAGTTCTAGTCAAGGTCTAACAAAAACACATGCAGAACATTCAGACCAGATGTTCTGGGTCTGTTTCTATTCCAGAAGAGAGTCTGCACACAATGTCTGGCAAAGATACACTTATTTAGGGTGGCTGAGCAACTGCTGAGGAAGGAGGTCTGTCACTGCAGCACTGTTGCTTTCTTCTGACCATGTCAAATTTAGGGAACAACTTTTCAAGAAAGTGTCTTTCTCTTAATTACCTGCATTATCATGCAAAATTCATGGAATTGCACTGCCTACATATGCAGTGCATTAATATAGTGGAATCATGAACAACAAGCAGCATATATGGCAGAATGTCTCTCTATTCTATGATAAATCCATTTTATCTTTTACAGAACTGTAGAAAGAATTAAAGAGAGCAAACTAGACAAATGGGATTTGGGCTGGGGAGATTTTTTTTTAAATTTTAATATTTGATATAACGTCCAAAGAAATTGTAGACATTTAGTTCAAATCTAAATAAGTATGAAGTCCCATGGATGAAGATTGACTGAGGCAATGCAGAGAATAATCAGGAACAACATTTCAAGATGAAATGAAGTGTCATATACTGCCCCAGGGGTCAGAATCATCTCTTGTCCTATTAGACATCTTCATTAACAACCTGAAAGTGAGAGTAAAGAGCATATTAATGAAACTTGAAAGTGAAAGTGCAGTGAGCATTCATGACAAAGAATACAAATGCAACTAGAAAGCACAGAAGTATTTGAAGGAAAAAACTCGAAAAAGAGTTTAATTTGAAAAAAAATTGAAATAAGTATTATGTAGGAAGATAACACATGGATGATAATTTTAAAATAGCAATAATTGAAAACAAATAGTCATTTTGATTAAAGATAGCCAGAACATTTTTACTGAGTTTATTTTCTTTAGATGTGTAAAATTGTTTATGCTGAGTATCCATGGAAAAAGTGATTTTCTTCATCTCATTGCATACTAGATAATTCAGAATTCTTAAAAATATCCTATTTGGACCTTCAACATTATTAAATTATTAGCTTTTTATGCAAAAATATTAGTTAATTATAGGTGACGTCATTTAGAAGGATAAAATTGCAACATTTGGAAAATGTCAAAGTTAAATATTCTAACTGACTTTAATATGGAGGATTATTTTGAGATTATTTAATATAGAGGATTATTTTAAACTATTTATCTCAGTTCTTAAAACAAAAGAGAACATTAATTTTTTTTTTTTTTAATTTCTGGCAGTATTGGCATTTCTCTTCCAGCTCTAAATGTGATATTTCAGGGGAAAAAAATAATCCAAGGTCATTGGAGATTTTGGTATCATATGCCAAAACATTAAGTAATCAATCATGAAAGTATTAGTCACTGTCTATCAGGTCTGTTAAGACTGTGTCTGGAATATTTTATCTATTTCTCAACATCTTGGTACTTGATTGGAAAGGGAAAAGTGAACAAGCTGAATGAAGATCAGAGAAGAGCAAGTAACATGATTAGATTGCTTGAAAAATTCATTTAAGAAGAAAGGTCACAAACACCTAAATATTCACTACTTGACTAACAACATGCATAGCAACACAGCAAATTAAAAAAATGATAAATAGAAACATTTATACAATGCCTAATCAACCTATGGGGACATATTTCAATGAAGTGAAATTGATGGTAGATGCCTGAAATGAAAAAGAAAAAGGACAAGAAAAAAAGTCTAATCTTTCTTGAACAATATTTCCAGCAACAACCACAGAAAGTATATTAAAAACAAAATATAAGAAAAACTACAGAACTTCTGTACATCTTCTCAAAAAAACCCCCATTTTCTGTAGGTGTAAAAACCACCTATTTTTGTAGTTTATCTCATAAAGCCTCATTCCAAAGTCGAGAATTTCTCTATTTGATCAAGTGTGTTGAACTAGATGAATCCTTGATAGGAAATGTTTCTTTTTCTTGTACAAAGAGGAGAGACACTACAATAGAGTATTAGTAGACACTGCAATGAATGTAGTGATTGGGTAAGATGTTTCCTGTAAATGCCTAACAGAAAAATACAGGCTGAATGTCAATCAACAAGAATTCCTTAGCCTCAGTCTTAAAAGGTCTTAGTGAGGTTTATATGGTACAACAGTGTGGAGGATTACAAAAGAGTCTAAACTTGTCTCTGTTTACTTCATCACTTTCTTTTAGTTATACAGAAGCAGTTTATTCCTCATAGCATTAATAACCAGAAGACTTCTTTTGAAGGTAAGTTCAAAATCCTGATCAGTCCCTTCCCCAAAATATAGCTACCTTTCAAAGATGAAATCTTACTAAGTAAGTAGTAAGCACATGGCTGTGCTGACGTAGAATTAACCTTGTGAACTTGAAAAATCTCCCTTCCCATTTCTTTATTACCTACTAGTTACTGACAGCTGAATGTGTTTGTTTCTCTGGGAGTTTTTGTGTTATGTTATTTGGTTTTGAGTTTGGGATTTCTGTGTGCTTGATTGGGTTTGGGGGTTTTTTTCGGTTTTGTTTTGTTTCTTTTCTTGCTCTCTCCTTCCCCCCTCAGGCACCATCTTGGATTTTGGAAAGTTATTTTCCATCCAAGTCCATTCTGTTATTTCAGTTCATTTAAAGATTTGTCTCCTTGCTCACACCAAATGTAATAGTTGCTCTATGTGTAGTTGCACTGATTCTTAACTATTTAGAAAACAGTCCAAATAAAAGAAATGTTAGACATAAAATGTTAAAATTAAGTTTAGGTTTACAGTTAGTTTTGGTATTTTTTCCCCCAGAAAACTGTTCTTTTCTTTAACTTCCTCCTTCTCATACTTCTGTCTGGCATTTTCTAAACAGAAATGTTTCCAGGCATACAGCTATATATCCAGTGTGAAATGAATTCAAATCTGAGACATGCACCCTGCACAGATGCTTTCCATTTGCAAAATTAATTGGTCACATTGGAAACACATTGGATTCATGCTGAGAGGCGTTGGTGGGATTTTGGCCTGAAGGAACTGGAAAATATCAGATCTACTTATTGGTGCTTGAATGTTAATAAATACAAACACAAGGACTGTGTTTAGAATTGTTGGTTCACAAATGTTAAACAATTGTTTACCTTTTCCTGCTATTAGTTGTAGAGTATATGTAGCACCTATGGAGAAAGGAACCCACTTTATTAAATAGTTCCAGTGAAAAGAGAGTGAAGACAAAATCTATTTAGTAGTATAAGAGGCTTCCTGGAAGATAAGCTAACATACATGCCTTCTTGAGAAAAATTATAGAGGAATATTTGCTGTCTTTACAGATATTTTTCGTCTAGTTTTCTGGTGTTTTAATGAGTACTTCACTTACTTGATTACCTGACTGGTAGTATTCATCTTACTGCAACCTAATTATTTCTTCTCTCTTTCCACCTACAGATTACTCTAGTCACAACTTCAAATTACTTTTTTTACTGACTGTCCTGGTTTCAGCTGGGATAGAGTCAGTTGTCTTCTAAATAGTTGGTGCAGTGCTGTTTTGGACTTAGTATGAGAATAATGTTGATAATATACTGATGTTTTAATTCTAAATCAAGGACTTTCTAGTGTGTCATGCTCTGCCAGTGAGCAGGTGCACAAGTGGTGGGGAGGAAGCACAGCTGGACGAGCTGACCCAAAGTAGTCAAAGGGATATTCCACACCCCATAACACCATACAAAGTGTAAAGCTCGGTATACAAACAGGACAGAGTTAGATGGGAGGAGCCAAGCGTTATGTGGGGATGAGCTGGGCATCAGTCACTGTATGGTGAGCAGTTGCATAGTGCATCATTTGCAGTACATTCATATTATATTGATGGATCTTGAGACTGCAAGAAGTTAATTACTGCCTCTAATGTGATAGGGGTACATGGAAGATACTTTTGGACTGAAGCTCAAAATTTTGTTGTAAGTCTCTCCATCTCTTGAAAATACTATTTTAGTTGATTCCTTCAGTCTCTCTTCATCTCTGGCAAAGCCTATTTCAATTAATTATTTCAGGTCTCCTTTCTCGCTCAGCTTTTATTTATTGTGTCATTATGTTCTTAGACTGATGCATTATATCATGTAATACAAAATAAGTATAATTGAGTTACCTTAGGGATAGTAGCAGCAATGCTACAGTTGAAGTTGAATTGGCTGTTATGCAATAAATATTTGAAGCATGATTAATATCTTGGCAATTTCTGGTCTCATTTGGAAAAAAGTTGAAATGTAAGCTGAAAATATAGCTGTAAATCTTCATAAAGGGAAAATACTTTGAATTTATCACCTTTTCTAAAACCTATCTGGGGAAAAAATTTCCCATCTATGTAGAAAGAGAAATTTCCAACCAAGTTCTTGCTCAGTTTTTCATTTCCTGAATTCTTTTAAGCTTTGTAACGCTCACTTTTTTCTTGGTTATGTCTTAGGACAAATAAGATCTCAATCAAAAAAAATCATCTTCTATAAGACGTTTTATTGAAAAGTTGAAGTTTACCTCTATAAAAAGGGAAAATTAGAATCATTACCTGTAAACAAGGCAGTAGGCTAAGTCTGTGTAAAATACCTTAAACACTACAGAGAACATTTACAAACTACCCTTTAGTCTGTTAAGAAAAGACTGAATTTTCACAAATAAATCTGTCCCTCTATATTGTATGCAAAAGGAGTTTAAAACAACAAAGTTCCCAGTCTTTCTCTCAAAGAATGTTGATAAATCCAGACCACAGTACCACATAAATTTCAGAGAGATGAAACACCTCAGGAGGAATATGGGCCAAAGAAAACATGACTGAGACCAACAGCTAATCTAACTTCATCCCAGAAGGACTTTGAATTACTGTGGTGAAGTTTTCTTCCATTTCCTCTTCCCTTTTTATTCCTTTTAAACATTATGTACATTAATTTAGAGTAACTGGAGCTTAAAAAAAAACCACATTGTATTTTCTAAGGCTGGGATATTAAGGTTGCCTCCTGTCTTATCTTGGCATGAAGGAACTATGAATGTTTCTTTTATTCTACTTTTCAGATAGATAAACTTTTTTTGCAAAGATGGTCTATCAGTGTTTAAAAAAATGTTTTTTCATCTCATGAAATTTTATGGAAAATATTTCTGGAAAATATCCTTAGTATTTTTATTTTAGTATTAGCTGATATGTTCTAAGTCCATTTTTCACTAATATTTATAAAAATTCTGCATGTCATTTTCACTAGATCAGGCATCTGTTCCTGCTGACATACAAGTCATGCAACATATATTTCAATATATTTTTCACCAGTATTCTTGTTTAATATTTTTCTCTGAATAGCTATCTTAAACAGTTCTTCAAGCTATCACACAAAATTTCACATATCTCACTTCATCTCCATTTTCTTCTCTCAAAATAATATTTGCTAGTAATTACACTTATCAGAAAGAGTATCCGTCTTCCTCATGCAGATCAGGATTAGAGACTATAGAAAATAATTTGCACATAAAAACATACAAATTTAAGTAAGATTTGTGCGAGTTGGTGTTTAACTTTTCACCTTTTTAAAAAAAGAGAAAAAGCAAATTTTTAAATAAAACCTTTTAAACCTTTTAAATGTAGCTATTTTCTAAATGACTTTTTAAAAATAGAAAACGATTCAAGCCCTTTAGAAACTTTAGTCCACTATAGATATTTAATCTTGTTTTTACTTTTAACCATTTTAAGCAACTTCTAACATCGTTTGGTTTTTCTATTTTGCATTTTTAAAATTGTTTTAAAATTATATTAAATGTCTTGTATTTGCCAAAACTTTTCTTTTTCATTTCAATATTTCATTCTAATCTCAGGAAGAAAGAATTACTAAGACAAGCACGAAAAAATGTAGGTCTATAATGATATGTACTTGCTGTGTGACTGACGTATGGAATTGGATAAAGATTTAAGTAAATAATGATTATTATAGTTTCTGACAAATGAAATTCCTCTGTAAGAAAAGAATCCACTTTTCTGTAAGATAATCATTGCACGTAAGTTTCTGAAAAAGAGGAATATTTACAAGTGAAGAAGGCTTTATAGAATATAATACCTTCGTCTACCTGTGCACATTATAACATCATCCCTCAAAGTATATATAAATATGAAATTAGAGCCTAGAAAAACTGAGATATAGCAGAAAAAATTTAGTGTCAGTGAGCCAGACTTCTCTTTCAGATCAACAGAGGAATTTGGGATGTTGCTGCTCTGTCACTGACTCAAGTTCACCTTCTTCTAGCCACAAAAAAGATAACTATTTGATCACCCAGGGGGTGTAAATTCTTGTTTCCTGATATTATTGGTATGGAAACACTTCTCAGTATCTTCGTCCTGAAGTTTGTTTTATTTTTTCTGTAAAGAGAAATTGCCAAACCTAATTTCTTAAAACTGCTTATTTCCACTGGATATGGAAGCTGAGCTTAAAATTGGTCATTTTTATGCTTCTTTCTATTTAAAAAAAAATTAATTTTGTCCTTATCTCACATTTCTCCCCTTCAGATTTTGACTGACAGATGAAAGGTGATTGGAAATAGCCAGCATAAATTAACGGAGATAAATCATGCTTGACCGTGCTTAACTGTGTCTGGAATGCTATGTCCAGTTTTGCAACCCAAATAAAATAAAAATATTCCTAAACTGGAATTCAGCCACCTGAGGTGGGCAGGAGCTAACTGCAATCTTCCAATACTTTCAGAGAGATCATCAAGACGTTAGAGCCTTGCCATTTACCCACATATGAGATAGGTGGATCAGTGTCCAAAACCCTAACAGGGTGACAGGGGAAGTTCAGACTAAACACAGGAGCAAAAATTCACTATGCAAATCTGTAAGCTTTGGAACAAGTTACCAAGCCATTTGTGTAAACTCTGTCATTAGAGGCTTCTGAGAGCTGGGGGGGACAAAGCCTGAGCAACCTGCTGTAAGGTCAGTGTTGATGAGGTGCAGCAAGAGGATGAAATTCTCCCTTTCTCGGGATGTGAAAGGTCACATCCATGTGCTTTGTGACAGCAAATGGCACTATCTGTAGGATACAGTACAAACCTCTTCAAAGCCCTGATCAGAGATGGTTGAAAGGCAGGCAAGGGGATGGGGTGGGGGTGATGACAACAGGGGGAATGGAATGATGGAGGGGGCAGCACCTGGGGGTACAAGGCATGACACTGCATGCACCCAAAGACTCAACTATATTCTACTGCAATCACAGTGAAACAATAAACGTTAAAAATAGCAGTAGAAGTTTCATTAATGAAATTATTCATAATAAAATTAGAACTCTCAGTTCTTAATCATTTCTTTCTTCATGCTTGGAAAGCAGGTTCAAATAGAATGGATACTTGGAGATGAAAGAAAGATCACTTTGCAGTGATCTCATCTGAATGTAAGAGAAGCATGAATTAAATTCCATCACCACAGGTGCATACATAAGTACAGGCAGAAAGCAGTCATAATATTCAAGCACAGTAACTTTTGAAGCATATAGTTGTTATAAAGCAAGGATTTTTTTCTTGTTATTAGCACATCCATTTTCTAAACAACAAAGGCTTCACCTTGTATATATAAAAAAGAATTCAGAGGACTACCTAGAAAATTATGGCTGAACAAAATTCTTCCAATTGCAAGTACTGCTTTCAAACTGTTTTCAATGACAAATACAACCTTGAATATATACTAAAGCTAAACAATAAAAATGAAACAAATCATGATCCTTGCAGCCATATATGCAGTAGCTCATGGCAATTTTCTCATCTTCCTTTAACATTTTCTTCATCCTGGCAGTATAACAAATGATAGCATAGGTGCCATCTCTCCTGGTAAAGTTTCTGTGCTCTTTGCTGCTAGCAACAGCTCCAAAATACAATCTGAATGGTCTATAATTTCTAAGTGCTGCAAGACTAATTTCAGTTCTGCTATTGAATCACTGTCTAGCTCTCGTGTACTTTCTCTTTTCTAGTTTTTGGGGTAGTGATTGCTTCGTGCCAGATTTTATTATTTGTCCTGAAAACATCCACGGCTGTCCAGGTAGTGTAAGCGGGGTTGAGGTTTATTTGATCTGAGGTTTATTTTTACAGATCTGGGTAACTGTGTATGCAGTAGTGTTATACTCCTAGGATGGTGGTCTCCACTCAGTGTATTTTTTGCTCCACTGATGTGATGAAGTACAGGTTTGTCACAGCAGTAGCTGCAGTTGCTTGTTCAGGCTGCTGGAACCAACATCACACCTCCTTGCTGATGACCTGCAGTCAGGAGTGTTGGCCTTCTAAGACACTGGCAGGTTCAGAAATTTTGACAGACTTTACCAGTAGGACTTGAATAGTTGCTCACTCAGGATAATGGACAAACAAACTTCACTAAGTTTGTTCAGTCATCCTTACTATGATAAGGTTAAAGTCTCAACAAAACTTGTTCAAGAGTATCCTTGTTCTCATCCACGTGGAAGTCCCAAGTCTACAGCTTTGAAGGCTGACCTTTTTCTTCAGTTATTAGGGTATTTGATTTCTTGTTCCTTGTATGAAGAGAAGTTATCTCAGGATGGTCATCCTGACACCATGTAAAGATTAAAAAGATCCATAAAAAAATGTAGGAAATATGCATTTCCAGAGAATATTACAGAGTATACCAGAAAAGGATATAGTTGCATGGAACATAACCTGGATACATCATAAATAAGAGAGATGTATCCCCAATGTAACAACATAAATAAAGGTAAATGTTTACAAAGCATATTCTACAGAGGGCCAGAATTTAATTTTTTTTGTCTAACTGGGAAAGAGCTAAACAATTCCAAGATTCTCATTCTGACTTCAAGATTCATATGTAGTCTACAATTCCCACATGGTGTTTTATTTGTTCCCCCAAATGGATATTTCCTCCATCCAAATAGTTATTAAGAAATATTTTTTATGAAAAAAAAAGTCCCAGTTTGATAATATCTTTTAATATAATATTTTGTCAAACGATATATTATTTATTTTTATTCTATTTTGTCCAAGTTCAGAACTTTCCAAACCATTCTGGAAATGTTTGAGAGTTTAACCTTAAGATAAGATCAGCTGGCCATGAGGATTTCTCTAACTTTTACCTTCTATTTCCTACATCCTTTTATTAGTTTTTTTTTCTTTTCCAAATAATATTCTGCACTCTAATTGTGTCTGTGAGCAACACCCCTCATTAATTAAATAAACAGTCATAATATTTCAAGTAAACTCTCCTTACTTCCGTTTGTTGCTATACTTCTCTGTCTATCATCTGTATTTTACTGCAGTGTATAAACTATTATTAGCAGATTATCCTCAATATAAAAGTGGCTTCAGTGTTCAAAGGTCAGCTTTAAATTCACTACTCATCCATTTTTTTCTCAGATAGCTAAACATCCTGAGGTCAGAAGACAATACTAAGGGTTTTTTTTTTCATGTGTGTGTATTTGTTGCATGGTAACTAATCCTCCAGGAAGAATAGAAATAAAGTAAAATAGAAATAAACCTTGATGTTTTACTCAAGTATTGGAAAGAGCATAGAAGAAAAACCAAGACCTCAACTCTGGTTAAGACCTGAACTTCTTCAAAAAATGTTCATAATTTTTGAATTTGATGGATAATTATGCACATGATGAAGTGGGTAAAAAAAGTAATGCAAATTGCAAATCAAAGGCCAGAAATAAATAGCCACCTATAAAGCCATAACTTTGAAAAGTTTGATTAAATATACTTTTCAAGTGGCAAAATTGAATGAATACAGATACCACAGGGTACAGCTTGACCTTTATTTCTCTTACAACTGTCAGAAATACTGAATGGATTTGTATGCCACAAATTAGACGAAGTGCTTCTAATTTTGCCCATAGGACGAAAATGCTAGTTTAATCTGTTCATAGGACATGCAATACTGCATTCAGAGCTTTAGGGAAAGTTATATGACAAAACTGAACTGTGATTTATGATAAGTTAAACACCTTCATACTTCATTAGAATTCTCCTAACATTGTGAAATATCTTGGAGACTTTACTTGGAAATTTTGCAGTGAAGGATTCCACCTGTTGTTAAGACTTATTTATGAGCATATATATGAAGTATGTGACTCTTTTAGTACCAGTATATTTTTCTTCAAGTATTCATGGCTCAATGGGAGCTTCCCCTGGATGGACCAAGCTACACTGAAGTGCTAATTTACACATATATAAGAAAACCAAATGTATTTATTAACTAGAAAATACAGCTGTTATACCAAGGGTTAGGAGTGCTGAAGTTACATGTGTTTTGTACAGCGTAATCCATTTTTCTCATCTCTATATTTACTTTAATAATATCTGTGCACTTGCAGAAAGACCTAAATCTAAAAAAAATTAAAAAATGTCTTTATAGGGCCTCTGAAGCATTCTTGCACAATTTAAGCCCAGAGGGTAATTATTTTTCGTAGTAATACTATTTCTTTTAACATTCTGATAAATGTAATAGGTGCAAATGAATGACATATGAATGGAAAAGGGATGGTAAAGTGTACACTAAATTAATTGTTACACTGCACTCAGAATTTCAGTGGAATTAGATGTTTAAAGTACAAAATATTAGTCCAGTGATACACTTGAGTAGGATGGACTTAGTAATAAGGGTGTGGATGGAGAGGGAGAGAGAAACAGATAGACAAGCAAATAGATATGTTGGATTAAAATGTCCATGTACATTAATGTAAAGCTCTCATATAAAATAGACTGCTCAATACTTAAAAATCAGCATTGAATAACAAATAAATTTCACCAAATGTAATTTTTGTTTCAAAATTTGAACTAAAGTTCACTAGATCCTGAAACCCTGTTTTCCTCAAAATTTGGTTTGCTGCTCAAAAGCAAAACACAATGGAAACATCATGTCAAAGAATGTCTAACTCTTTGTCTCAGTATAACTGAGAAGTTATTTTAGCAAATTTTTTTGATACCCATCTGATGTTCCAAAATATATGCCAGCTAGTTTTAACTTTAGAGTTATTAGTGGAATTTTTAAAACTTTTGCTCCATTTCAATGTGAAATTATTCCTTTTATGAATTCATTTTCACTCACGTTCCCATGATACTTCAATTTCATTCTGATTTTCTTGTGATTGGATACTACACTCTTCCAAGCCAGCATAATTCTTTCAACCTAAATCTCACAAAAGACTCTCTTGAAATTTAAAATAGAATGACACAGAAGCTTTTTTTTCTCCATGTCATAGGTAAATGAGTATTCTTTTTTTTTTATTTTATTTTTTTTATTCCATATAGCTTGAAACTTAAGTTCAGGAACAAACTGATTTTTTAAAATGCAACAGGGTTGCAAAAAATAGGTACAGAGTGAACTCATCTTTATTCTGACATAAAGGTACTTGAGGGATGAGGTGTTTATTGGCAATTACTCACAAGGTGTGTCCTTCAGTAACACTTTTTCTTCTGTATGTATTGTCCCTTATCAGAAAGGAGGCATGTCTCTCTGAACAGAAATCCTGTATTTCCATTTACACAGCCTAGATAACCATCTTTCAGTAACAGTTTTCTTACAGGCCTCAAATACAGCAGTTCAATCTCAGCTGGCTCTTCCTCAGCTCACAAACCAGCCAGAAGCTATTGGTAGTTCTTTTCAGAGGGTATCACACTGTCAAAGTACCTCTAGTTTCTATATAGAACTCAGATAGCTGTTTTCTTATTAATTATAATTCCAGTTGAGATGATACCTGGCTCACAATCAAAATTCATTTCACTAAAAAGTTATTTATGAACAGGAAATGCTACGTGTCTTCAAAATGTGAAATACATAAAACCTACACGATATAGGATTATTGCCTTTAAATTCTCTGAATATTTTCAATGCATTTATATTTGAAATGCATTTATCCATTCATGTAGGAGAGAATTTTTTTCATTATTTTATCATAATGATTTTATATCATTTTGTCTACCTATATGTATTTGAATCTCCTACTTTTCCATTTAGTCAACAAACATCTGTATTGCACTCCTCTAAACCAAACTCTCAGCCAAAAATAAAGCCTGAAAGATGCAATAAAAATAAGGCCTTGATATGCCCTTTATTTACAACCAAATTTAATTTATCGTTTCACTGAGTGGGTTAGTAAATATATAAAAACAATAAGATAATCATATTGCTATGAAAATTGGATAGATTTTTGAGCATAAAACCATTGCTGCTGACCACAAACCTGGAAGGAAGCAAAATAATCCATTACTTCATTACCACGTGGTAGTAAAAAACGTGGCGTTGTCAGGACACTTACATCAGAGGGACACGTACCAAGGTGTCCAAAAGTCAATTCACCAAGTTAGTGAGATTTTTATCTAGGTCCAACCAGCCAACCTTACCATTCAGGTGTTAAATTAAATAACACATGAGATCTTCTCGAGCGCTCTTTTTTACTGATTCCTATGTTTTATAAATTTTCATCTCAAAGGGGAAATAGTACCTAGGAGGAATGAAGAGTGCTAATTTCCATCAGAAAAGGAACTCTATTATTTATAACACATTTAAAAACAGCCCTCAACACTCAAAAGTAATCATAGACATTGTCTCCAACTTGAAATAGATTTGCTTAGAAAAAATATTTAATAATGTGTACTGTTCCTAGAGCAATTTGAAATACAGATGATTAGCCTGTTTCCCAGATGAGCACTCTATACAATTACTGTGAGAGACAGATTCTTCCTATTCTTTTTCTGTCCATCACAAGTTTTTTCCTACAGAAAATTCTATCACTTTATCCATCTGGGAAAATGTGGTATAATCTTCACCACTTTCCAATTCAGACAGTCTCTTGACTGCTAGTCTGTTTGAAACTCCTAAGGCACAGGAGGGCACTATATTTATTTTCATTTCCCAATGTGAAAGCATTGCATGGTTATGACATAACCTCTTTATTCACCTGTGTTCTAAAATAAATGAAACATTTTATAGCAGGTTGTGAAACTATTAATGCTGGGGTTTGGTGGGTTTTTTTGTTTTGTTTTTGTTTGTTCTACTTATATTCTAAGAAATCCTGCTTATAGAATTTGGTAAGAAAAGTGTACAAATATTAAGAAAACATCTATAAAGAGTTGCATCTAGACATCTCCCTGCCCATTGCAGGAAGGTTGGACCTAGGTGAACTTTAAGGTCCCATCCAATCCAAACCATTCTATGATTCTATGATTTTATGATTCTATGATTTTATGATTCTGTGCTAGAGTAAGGGAAAATGTACAAGTTTCACATATTCTGCACATGGTTATTCACCTCAGAGGGTATGTGCAGAAATAAATCATGCCTGTTGGAAATGGCTAAGCTATAAAGGCATCCAAGATATGCCTGGAGACCATACAGTTTTACACACTGGCTTCACTCCATACTTCTCACTGCCTTATATACAGCATTACTTTGAAATATGTGTGAATTTGAACATCATCTGCTAACACGGTGTCAGTGATGCCATTCTGCATCCAGTCTGCATGGGTGTCCCAGATGAGGAGCATGATACAAGTCTTACCCAAAGATTCAGGTCTCCATCACTCCAGATTTCTTATTCACAGGGTGAACATATAAAACCACAGTGAATTTCAGATAATATCTTTCTGAAGAGGCTTTCAACATATCCTTGTACTAGCCTTAACTAATAATGAATGATTTTCTCTTATTTACAGCTACCTTCAATAGAATCAGAATATGAGAACTGTTTTGCATCAGTTTCATTCTGATATCTTATTTTTTATGATGGGTAAATGGAAATCATAAACCCCTAACATAATGTTTTACTACCATTATACCATTTAACCTAAGAGATTTAAGCTTTATGTAAGTATTGCATATAAAAAAATATCTTTCATTTAATGTGATAAAAAAGAACTAGACATCAGATCACATAATTTGTTTAGTGGACCAGTTAGTGTTAGGTTAACGGCTGGACTCGATCTTAGAGTTTTTTCAACCTTAATGATTCTATGATTAAAAAAGTAAATAAATTTGAATTCAATGGGAAATTTTGCAATCTGACCTTTATGTAAAATTATGCATAAGAGTTTAGTTTTCCAAAGACACGAGTGATGCTCTACTTTTGTAATATTCAGTATGAAAGGTTAGTTGTATTGTGTTTCACCTGTGAAAAAGTTCAAGCTGTCTATTAGGTTTTGCCCTGTGAATGCCTAAATAAATTTAAATAATTATATAATTGCATTTCAATATATTAATAAATTGAATCAACATTGTATTTAAATGTAAATATAAAATATAATGACTCATTTGCCAAGAAATAGCTATCAGAAACTTGCAGGTCAAACAACGTTGTCCTTATAAAATGTTCCCTCTCTTTTGAGGTTTATTTACCTCTATATAAAAGATATAAACAAGTTTAAAAATTTTTAATATACTTTTTAATAGATTTTGACATCTATATTGTTTTAACCAGAGGCTAAATATCTTCAGAACTGGACTCTGTATTACACGAAGACAGATTCAATATTATTGGGGAAATAAAATTCTTGATATACTGATGCAGGTGTAGTATAATAACACCAGGTTTTTAACCTCTGCTTCCATTAAGCAGTCACGTGTTTTTCTGAAAATTCAAACCAATGGAACTTTCTAATGCAAGCAAGCAAAGAGCATTCGACAGAACTCCTTCTTTTCACAGCCTATTTCAGTGATACATTCTGAGCAAGTTTAAAAGCCTGTAATATTTCATAACATAGAAATTAGGTTTGTTATATATAAAAAAATAAATATTTTGAGCAAAAATATATTTTATTTTTGCATTCACTGAATTGTCTTTGTCCATCGAGTAGTTGAGTTGAATTAAAAGTAAAAGTTAAAAAAAACCTAAAAGTAGTAGCTATTTTGCTCCGTTTATCAAAACTTAAAACGACATTAGTCCGATAGTTTTTAGTGCTCTAAACAGCTTGTAACTTAAAGTTTTGACCACAGCTGTAAATAGGATCTAATAAATGGCAGTCAGGAGCAGCAGAAAAATTAGACATTGTGATAAGTTTGGAATTGAGGATTTGTTTCTGTGCCTCTTTTAACAGACCCTCATGCATGCTTCAAGCACATTGCTTCTTCTAATAATCACAATGAATATATATAGTCAGTAAAAATTATGACATAGTTTGAGCACCTAATTTATAGACTGTAAAGTAAAACATACAAAGGAAATATAGTGATGTTTGCATTTTTTGAAGCTGTAGTGCCAAAAGTGAACCTGTATTCAAGGAAACTGTGAATTCTATATAACAAATTATTATTTATTAAATCTACCATACTATCTCATCAACTAATGCAGAGATATCAGCATATCTCCTCTGACCAGTCTTTCTGCCAACATTCTTCTTAAAAATAACAAGAACCTCTGTTTGGCCTTCATGTTCATTTTTCAGCAAAACATATTCAATTCCAGATATGCCATTCCGTTAAATGTCATTCTTTAATTATCAGACTCAACACCTAGCATTCCACTGACAGCATCAGCCATCATAGTGTAATTTACTGCATCCAGAATTGCACAGTGAATTTGTATTCATTAGCAGAGAGAAAAAAAAAGACATACTGAACTAGCCAAATCAAATACAGATGGCTGGCCGACCATACAATTGAAAGTGATAAGCATGGCAGACTTTGGTGTTTACCCTTCACTTCTGTCCACTCGTTGAATTTAAGAGTGGATATTAGCTAAGCAGTTGATAAATGGTGTCTGATCTGAAAACCATTATACTAGGACATCAATATATTCCTTTCAGACTAATTCAATACAGAGTGTTACAATAATGTAATGTCAGGCATTAGGTGTTCTGCAACAGCATTCATTCTGGGTACATTCTGTGACTGTAAATAGACAATATATAATCCAAATATTTGGCAGGTGGAAGTGAATCTTGTGAATTACTCACGAACAGTTTAAATCTTTGAACTATTTTTATCTACTTAGTACAACTTTATTTAAGTAGCAAATGCAATTTTCTTTTGAGAGAAGGCATTAAAAGAAGTTTTTTGACTATAAGTAGAGGCTTGGTTGCCTGGCTGTTCTTGTGTATATAAAGTTTATATCGATAGGAAGAAATATTCAATCACGTCCTAATTTAGGAAATTTCTTTTATTTTTGCTTTCATGGCCTATGAGATTTTTTGACCCCTAAAATTATCACATTCAGCTTCATAGGCTTTCATTCCTAATTCCTGTGAAATTTTACACTGAAATAGTAGTGATGAAGAAAAAGAAAAAAAAAGTAAATGAAGTTTCATATGTGCTTTTAATTTAGTTTACATTGGTCATTGGACTAGCCTGAGACAGATCAGTGACACATGTAACATAAAGATATTGAAGAGGAGTATTAAGTTATGTCCTAGTTCAAATATTTCTTGTATAAACATGTCACACGTGTCAGAGTTATAAATATCAGTATTTCAAATTAGAATTTAGTAGTTTTCTTATTGAAAATCCAACATGTATGTATGATCCTTCTGCGAAAATGTATTTATTTTATTGACAATAAGTCGATGTTGACATTAACACTATCACCAGTGATGCAAAATTATTAAGAATGTCAGTAAAGTTCTCACTCTCTGTCATACTATAATCAGTGGCCTAAATCTAGCAACCCTCTTAGCTGTGTGTACATTTTTGTGTACATACATTGTAGTCATACCTTTATTAAAGTCATTGGCATGTCTGTTAATGAGTTCAAATGGTGTCTGAGAGACTCCACTTGCAATTCAGGATTAAAACTATTACTTAATGACTTAAAGTATAATGAAATTTCTGTATTCCTCTAGGACCATAATTAGGAGAGCAAAATATTAGGGTAATATTGTAGAAAACATAGCTTAACGGTCTGCAGAAAGCTGAAGCTGCAGAAGACAAAGTGGATTTAGGTGTTTCTCAAAAGACACAAAGTCATCAGAGCTATCAGACATCAAAAAATAGAAACAAAAATTATCTCAGTGACCTTATATTAAGAGTTATTTTAAATCACATTTTTTATCACACCCTCTTTCTTTAAGTGTTTTATTTCTAGAGAACGTTTTAAATCATCAGACCCAAATGAAGTGAAATAAAAGTTCTAGTTTAAGGTGAAGTTTCAGAATACCATGGACAAATCGAGTCCAGTGTTCCTTTTGCTTTTTAAAACCCCTAATTTGTGAATACTGAAACAATTCAGCAGTTTGATTTAAAACATATTCTTATCTCTATATTTGATTCTGAAGAGCTGCAAACTGGTATGTGTACTCTGCAATTAATAAAAAGATGAATTAACACCCAACTTAGAAGGTGACAACTTTGCAGTCTAAGGACAGAAGTACTTCCTGCCATAAGAAATTATTCTTATGATTGAAAAGGAGAATAATGCAGTTTCTGCTTTCAAAAACATCCCAAAACCTTTTTTAAAAACACACTTCAAGGAGCTATATTTTCAATTAGATTTATTTGTAAAGTTCCTAAACATATAAGAACAACAGTTCAACCAAATATTTAAGTAATGCAATAATGAAAATTTTTGTGTTTTGATAATTTAATTCAACATTCAAAAAACTAATTGTCTTACACTCTAAAGTTGTGTTATTAGCAGTCATGCTCTAATTGTTAATATCTGCAATTCTATAGGAAAATGCTAAATTCTACTGAAGAATGTTAAACCTTTGTTAGATCTGTTTAAAACTGCCCAAAGAGTGTATAGAGAACTGAAATTCAAAACTGGATTCATAAAACTTCCTTCTCAGACACCCTTCCCAAAAATTATGTCCATATTTTCTCATTTTTCTAAAGAAGATACTTTTTTGCTAATATTTGGGAATTCACCCATATGCAATATCTGTTGTAGAAGCAGTGAGACTGCCCTTAAAGGAAAGCTCTTATCTTTCAATTAATTTTCTGTTTCAATTCATAAGCATTTTTCAGCTATGCAAAAAGAGATTTTCAGTGAGACAAAATATATAATATATACAGATTTTATCCAGAACAGTGTGGTTTGTTCATGAATCCTCCAATAGTTCTTACTCAGAGTACATTTGCTCAGTCCGTGGTTTTGTGCAGGCAGACTTGGTACCCTTAGAAGCACTGTATCAGATGTAAGCAAAATGTTCAAGGACCATATTAAATCTAGTTTAATTGAAGCAACATCTGTTTCAATGTGCTCCTGTTGGGGCCAAATGTTTATACCCCAGTAATAAACACTCACGCTCATTTCATTCACAGGAACATGCATGCAGATATGGATAGCATATGAAGATAACCAGTCTTTGACAACTAATTTGAAAAGCCTTTTAGTGCACCTGAGCTAGTACTACAGAGTTTAGAGCAGGAGAGTGAACTAAGTTAGAAAAAAGAGCCAGAAGCAAACCAGTCAGTGGTATATTAGCATTTGTGTTTTCACAAATTCAAAAATTCACAAATTTTCACAAAACCTAATCTCCTTTTATGACCAGGTGACTCTCCTGGTGGATGCGGGAAGGGCTGTGGATGTTGTATATTTGGACTCCAGCAAGGCCTTTGACACTGCCTCCCACAACATACTCCTGGAAAAGCTGCAGCTCCGAGCTTGGACAGGAGCACTTTCTGCTGGGTTAGGAACTGGCTGGATGGCCAGGCCCAGACAGTGGTGGTGAACAGAGCTGCATCCAGCTGGGGATCATCACCAGTGGTGTCCCTCAGGGTCTGTGCTGGGGCCAGTTCTGTTCAATATTTTATTGATGACATGGATGAGGGGATTGAGTCTTTCATCAGTAAATTTGCAGATGACACCAAGCTGGGAGTGTGTGTTGATCTGCTGGCAGGTAGGAGGGCTCTGCAGAGAGACCTGGAATGGTTGGATGGATGGCCAGAGTCCAATGGGATGAAGTTTAATAAATCCAAGTGCCAAGTCCTGCATTTTGGCCACAATAACCCCCTGCAGTGCTACAGGCTGGGGATGGTGTGACTGGACAGTGCCCAGGCAGAAAGGGACCTGGGGGTTCTGGTGAACAGCTGGCTGAACATGAGCCAGCAGTGAGCCCTGGTGGCCAAGAAGGCCAATGGCCCCTGGCCTCTCTCAGGAATGGTGTGGCCAGCAGGAGCAGGGGGGTCATTCTTCCCCTGTACTTGGCACTGGTGAGGTCACACCTTGAGTGCTGTGTCCAGTTCTGTCCCCTCAGTTTAGGAAGGATTTTGAGATGCTGGAGTTCATCCAGAGGAGGCAACGAGGCTGGAGAGGGGCTTGGAACACAAACCCTGTGAGGAACGGCTGAGGGAGCTGGGGTTGTTCAGCCTGGAGAAAAGGAGACTCAGGGGTGACCTTATCACTCTCTACAGCTCCCTGAAAGGTGATTGCAGTCAGGTTGGTCTCATTCTCCAGGCAGCTACTGACAGAATGAGAGGACACAGTCTTAAGCTGTCCCAAGGGAGATATAGGTATATTATTGGATAATATTGGATATTAGGAAGCAGTTTTTCATAGAAAGAATAATAAAGTATTGGAATGCTTTGCCTAGGGAGGTGGTGGAGTCACCATCCCTGGTTGTATTTAAAAAAGACTGGACGTGGCACTTGGTGCCATGGTCTAGTTGAGGTGTTAGGGCATGGGTTGGACTTGATGATCTTGGAGGTCTCTTCCAACCTAGTTATTCTATCAGTCTGTGATTCTCTGATTCTGTGAAATTGGTAAGAACTGTATTTAGGAATGGCCGCAATTAAGTTGTTCTTTCTTGTCCAAAGAAAAAGAAAAGTGTGAGGCTATGAGCTGTTTATTAAAGACAAGAATACGTTGAATCTGTGAAGAACTCATTTTCAGCAGCTTTGTCCAAGGGCACTGACAGCCTTCTTCAGAATACTTTTATTCCCATTTTTTTCTTTTTTTCTACTACGATTTTGGAAGCAATACTCAGAAAGTAATCAGTAAACCAAAACATCTGTCTGCAGTTACAGAGTATTTGCTTCACAGCTTGAAGTTTAGACTTGAAACATCTCTTCATTTATGTGTCAACAGCATCAGAAAAATTATACCTACCAATTTACATCTCTTTAACAACTAGACATACTCCTGTTGTCTTCAGGAATACACTTGGAACTATTTTAGTATTCTTGTCAAGGAAATGGGTCTTCTTATAGTTTTTTAGTGTGGATAAATTTTTCTGTAACTTTTCTTGAAAGATTGCCATTTGTTCATAATTTTCTGTGCCTCCTATCCTTGAGCAAACCAGCAGTTCTGTAAGCCAGCACAGATGTGTTGCCTCTTTTGTCAGAAATTTAGACACCAAGAACAGTACAAATGGCCTTCAGGACTGGTATAGTTTGTCATAACTCAGCTAAAACACTGCACAGCTCTTAGTATTTTACCAGTTAGAAAAGGTCTATGGCATATATCACAGATACCTCAATTTTTAGGAAACAAAGTTTATGAGGAAAACTATGATTCTAACACTTCTAACATAAAATATGAGATAATACAGCTAAAGACTACAAAAATAGTTGATGTGTTCATTCTTGTTAGCATGCTTCCCAGGCTAGTGTGTATAGTTTTAAGAATTTTGGTGAGCATTTTCTGCCTCAAACTGGGACATTTGGTGGGAAATGAAATCTCAAAATATACATTGAAATGTTGTATAAACTCTACTGAAATGTACAGCAAATGGATACATTTAAAATACTGAGGAATTTATCCAACTTAAATTGGATAACTTTTTTTACTTTTCTGGAATACTTAAGGCCACTGAATGGCTGGCTGTAGCACTTCAGTGTGAACAAAATTAAGGCTAATGGAATGATTCCAAACACCTAATTGGGTCATCTAAAAACCAGATATTTAATTCTAAGCCATTCAGCACAGACTTTCTCAGAATCAGTCAAGAGAAATATCTACTACTATAACTACTTTTATAGGATGTTAAACCTCCTTCTAAAATATATGAGTATGATAGATCAGGTGAATTGTCCTATAAAAGTATCATTCTCCCCTCATTGATTATTCAAACAACTAGATACCATGTAAGTATTTGAAAATGGGTATATAAATACAATTCAAAAAAGCTGTTGCGTTTTCAAAAGCTAGATATCATAAATACAAGCAAGTCTCTAGATTGAGTTCAGTGGTAAAACATGTTTGAGACAATACCAAAGTATTTTGCTTAATGAATGAATCCTTAAGAAAATCTTAAAAATGTTAAAGCATCCGTGAGGAGGCTGATGAACATCAACAAAGAGTCCGAAGGTATTATTGTGTTAGATTCTCTATATATCACCAATAAATTGGAGTGCATGGGCTCTCTTGTGTTAGGTATGTTACTTCTGGCATGTCCAGTGTAAAACTTATGTTTTGCCTACTTGATCCATCTTTGAAATTAATTTTGATGCAATTAATATCATTGGTTTGTATTGTCACAATTTTTTACTTTAAAAGCATAAACTTCTTGTCTTTTCATAAACTATGTAATTCCACATTCCACACTCTGGTTGTCCTTTTGAATATTGTATATCAATAGAATTTTTTACAGTTGAAACACTTTCATTTCAAGAAATGGGTTTCTTCAGCACTTGCAAATGTTAACTGTATTCTCTGCTGAATTATTCTTCCTAAAGGTCTTTTCTAGGTAATAGGATGTCATGATTATAGTAGTCAAGATCTAAAAAATATTCTTTCTGACTCAACACTGTTTGGTTTTCAGGTTGATTTAGACAAGACCTGTCTTATGCACCCTTTGTGTTAAATTATTGCAAAGAATAGTAATTATTCATACCAGGAAGAAGGAGACTGGAAACACTTAAAGATATTAATTCATGCTAAGTTTTTGAGGCCTCCAAGTTAGAAGCTGTAATGGGTTGACCCTGGCTGGATGCCAAGTACCCACCAATGCCTATCACTCCCCTCTGCAGCTGAACAGGAGAGAGAATATATAACAATGGTTTCATAAGTTGGGATAAGGACAGAGAGAGATCTCTCACAAAATACTTTCATAGGTAAAACAAACTCAAATTAGAGATATTAATTGAATTTACTGCTAAAAAATCAGAGCTGGATAATGAGAAGTAAAATAAAATCTTCAAAACACCTTCTCCCTCACTCCTCCCTCCTTCCCAGCTTTACCGCCTCCCCTGGAGGCCCAATGAGAGAGGGAATGGGGGCTATGGTCAGCTCATCACCCTTTGTTTCTCCACTGCTCACGGAGAGGATCTTCCCCACTCCACAGTGAGGTCCTTCCCGTAAGAAATAGTTCTCCATGAACTGCTTCAACCTGAGTCCATCCTATGGGCAGCAGGCCTTCCCAAACTACTGCAACATGGATCATTTCCGCAGGGTGCAGTCCTTCCAGGACAGGCTGCTCCAGCCTGGGCTGCTCCCTCCACAGACCTCCCACAGGGTCGCAGCCTCATCCCAGGCATCCACCTGCTCCAGTGTGGGTCTCCTCCCCAGGCTGCAGGTGGATCTCTGCATCCCCATGGCCCCCATGGGCTGCAGGGGCACAGCTGCCCCACCATGGGCTGCACCAGGGGCTGCAGGGGAATCTCAGCTCTGGCACCTGGAGCATCTCCTGCCCCTCCTTCTGCTCTCACCTTGGTGTCTGCAGAGCTGTTCCTCTCACATGTTCTCATTCTGCTCTTCTCTGGCTACAATTACAACTGCACAAGATCTATTTTTTTTTCTTCTTTTTAAATATCACAGAGCTATCGCAGAGGTGTTACCACTACTTCTAATTGGCCAGCCTTGGCCAGCAGCACATCCATCTTTGGTGCTACCAGGGATTGGCTCTGCTGGACAAGGAGGAGGCTTCTAGCAGCCTGTCACAGACACCATCCTTGTAGCCACCCTACTATGAAAGCTTGGCTATGCAAACCTAATACAGAAACATAGATTGCCTGGATTCCATGCATAAAAATTTAAAAACAAAGATCACCCTACCAAATTTTGAGAGTTAGATCAAAACAGCTCTATTTACAACATACATTTGTTATGCCCCCAGTTCAGGTGCTTTAATGAGATGTTAAATACAGTGCATTTAATAAAGATATTAAATCAATCTGAGCCTAAGTACAGGAGGAGTCCAAGATTTATAACTTTGAAAACTCTGGTTCTATTTTTAAAAAAGGCAAGAATTCTTAAACTACATGCCTGTACACTGAAGTATGCCTTTCTAAAGGCCATGTAAACCATATGTATAACATTTTTAGGTTAATGATTTCTTTACTTAATAATGCTTCTTTTCTACATACAATCCTTCTCTATTGTTTTAGATTTGGGAATGTTTTAGACTATAGAAAGCATTGGAAGAACAATAAATAAATAAAAACTGTGCCTACAACTTAGTTTCCTAAGTATTACAGCCAATTCTGATTCCATGAAAGGATTTTTATTTATACCAGCAACAGCTGAATTAGGCCATAATATGAGAAAAACTGCTAAATGGTATCACTTTTTTTTACATGGGACTGTAATTTTTGTCAACACTTTCAAATTCTTTGAATAAAGGAAATTAATTCACTTGAATAAAAGGCACTGGGTTTGATCCTTTATGAACACATTTAAGTGTAATATACCTAATAGCAAATAAATTAGATTAAATATAGTTACATGTACTTATGAATGGATTTGCATAAAAATGTAAATCTACAAGCACAGAAAAATTTCCACTTTATTAAAGGTATTAGATGATTTCTATATCCTTTATAGATGCATTTTTGTTACTTTGATGTTGCAAAACCCTTGAGAAAACCTTTTACTTTATGGAACTAGTAGTATTTTAAATTATTTTCTTGAATCATGGCCTAGAATTTCACAATAACTAGGATCATTAAAACCTTTCTGCTTTCCTATTCATTTTTAATTGAAAAATTATTTAGTATTTTTGTTTTAAAGTGCAAACGAATAGAAGGTTATTTCCATATCAATTGCAGTATTAATGAAAGAGAACAAGTTATTCATACTTCTTTGTATGAAAATTAAATTTTTTAAAAAAATCTAAGATATAAACCATAAGTTATTAGCTATCCCAGGCTTGAGATAAAAATTTTCACAAATGAAATAATGTACAAAAAAAAAACAAGTTAAAAAAAAAATTAAAATAAAACAACAACAAGAAGAAAAGGAGAATTCCCAATGTGATTAAATTACACAGAGACCATCATTCTAGTATCACAGGATTTGAATTGTAGAGAAAGATAAGACTTTTTTATTGCATATATGACGATTGACAGCAGAACCATTTATTTTCTATAGCCTGGGAAATTAAAAATATACCTGTAATTAACTCAGTAAACGGTTGTTGTTATCAAATTATTTTTCCTAAATATAACATAATTGATATTGGCATCAGCAGTTTATGTTTGCCACTGTTATCTAATTACCATGGAATGTATAGTTCCCCAACCTCACACACAAATATATATATGTGGAAACTCAAGTATAACGCTAAATAAGTGACGTAAAGGGCCTTATCTTTAAGCTGCATAAACACATACATGTCACAGATGCAAGTTTATTTGCCATAGCATGCTTGCATGGGGACTCATATGCATACCCTTAGTATGAGTTTTCCTTTGAATGAATAGCTGGAAAACTGTCTTGTCATTAAATGCAGCTGAACAGACAAATATGTCATCGAGACTTTTTTTTTTTTTTTACTATTTCTAGTACTTTTGGTATTATACTGTATAAAAAAATCAGTTTCTGATTCATAACTGTTTCATGCAGAAGTAAACTGATGACATATCAGAGGATGGCATCTGAGGATTATTTTGTAGATGTGTTTGTGACTGAATTCAACACATTTCTTCCCTCCTAGCTCTTATATACATACATATGTATATTTTAACACTTTATCTTCTTCCCTTGTGAAGAGGTCTTCTTTTCAGTCCCAGGAGAAAAGCACGATATCTTAGACCTTCAGCTCACACTGCCAAGTACTTTAATGAATGAAGATTTTGCTACAGATCCCAGGGTTCTGATAAAGAAGATTTCTTGGTATTGACAGTGGTTTTCCTCTTTTGATATACTGCTGCTGGAAGCTTTTACTTGGTAAATCCCCAAAACTGGAAGAGCAGGGGAAATATATTAAGGGAACATACTATTATTTTCAATCTATAATCTTTCCTCTCAGCACAAAACATTTTCCTATAACTTTTTATTACCACTGATATCCTCTGGTCTTTCCTTTGCATCACTGTATTGTTCTATCAACCATTCAATAAGTATACTAACAAAACACATCTGCAGCAGCTTTATTATTCTTGCTGGCTTTCTGCAAGAGAAATGCTACTACCAATTTTCAGGCTTTCAAAATCAGCTAAAAGAAAGAAATGAGAGTTTTTTTACTGCAATACCAAACTATGAGCCCAGCTCCTCATTTTAAGTACCAAATACTAACCAAGAGAAACGACAGACTTCAATAGAAGCAGCTTACTCTGTAAAATGAGCAGTAGCTTCCCAGGTGAGGAACAGAGCAGGGCTCATGCAGATGCAACAGAAAATTTCCCTGTATGTTGTCAGACACAATAAATTCTGAGTTCTTTCTTGAACTCAGGATGTGATAGATAACTTTCATGAAACCTAATTCTATGGCAAAATGGAGGTTGCAGAGAGTATAAAATTGCAGAGAGTAAAAAATCAGAAACTGAAAAGATTGACAGAAAAATAATTAGAAAACTGAGTTTGAGAGTCATGGCAGGAAGGAATTAATTAGTGGTGACCCTTTAGAGTTATAGGCTACAAACTAGAGGGCTGTGTTAAACCAATCAAAGCCTATTACAGAATGACTCCAACTCCAGTTTAAGACATACAATATGGTATCTGAAAATTTGTGTGGACTTGTAAATTAATGAGTCTAGTCAATACAGTCAGCATATTCCACTAAACAGCCACCAGATTAGGACTGGTTGCCCAGATATAGGATGAAGTGCCAGCTGAGACAGTACATGGGTCATAGCTCTTCTGGAATGGAAGCTGATGGTCAGGTAGGACTTCCTAGCATGTTTCACATCACTTCAAAAGCCAGAGTCTCAAGGATTGATTCTGGCATTAGAGGAGTATTTTTTTGTGAACTAAATTGCTTCCCAAGTTGCATGGACTGTACTGAGATGTGCAATGATTGTAATGGGGTTTAGACATCACAAAGAAGTTTCAGACAGTTGGAAATATAAATGTAGGTAGTTATATCTTGAACTGAATCAAAACTGGATGTGATTTACCTGCTTAGAAACAAACTTGCAGTGCCATTTCAATATCCTGTCTAGCTTCCTGCTCACTAATTCAGAGAGAAATTTATCTGATTAGGATCTGTGCCACATCTCTCACTGTCTCATGGCTCTTAGACACCTTTCAGTGTATGAAGGATACTAGATATTTTGGAAACAGATGTCAGCATATCTCTATATCTTTAACCTCTTATAGGAAGAAAACTGAAAAAGAAAATAAAAGGAATGTAGTTACAGGTTACTCCAGAGCAACCACTGGTAACAAACATATAAATAAGAAATATAAAATAGTGTCAAATGATAATGGTTTGAGTAACACTATGTTAGTCATCCTAGTAGTTCCAGGACATACTCTAGGATTTCCAAAGTTCCTGATGTGCTACTTGCTCTCAGATAAAAGGAGACGTTGCACTGTGATCATAATATTTAAATAGTTCATATAATTTTTAAACGTTACAGAATAAATTTTATATTAACCATATAGTTCCTTTGAAGCTTCTTAAATGTAACTAGTAACAATGAAAGACATTATATGGTTAGTATAGATCTCAATACATTATTTTATTTAGAATTTCACTATTCTGAGAGTTTTGTGTTTACAGTTCTTGCAAACTGTTTTAGGATTACAATCTGTGGTGTATTAAAGCACAAATAAAAGACAGTTGTATGACCTCCTAAAAAGTAGAGATACTACTGTTAGTAGATAAATTATGCATGTTCATTGATACTCTGCATCTGTTGATTTGCCAAAAGCTAATTAAAATGCTTTAAAGCCATTATGCTCTTTTAGGCGCATTTTGTGATTTCATAAAATGTCATTTATTTAGTGGGAACCATACTTGTTTGAAAATTCATTTCACAAAGCAGGAAGGACACAGCTTCTGCATGCAAATTAATCTCTCAAGAAACATGCCTTAAACCAGTTTGACCTATAGTGAACAAGAGACAACGTTTTTCCTCTACCTACAATAAAAGTTATTGGAACAAGGCAAATTCCAATGATGAATTCAAAATGGCTGAAGGAAAACAAACAAACAACAAACAAACAAACAAACAAAATACTTTTTTTATGTAGAAGTCTGTATGCTCCAGACAATGGGAATTTCAATTATGCTGTTAAATACTTGCTACTCTCAAAAAAGAAAAGGACAGAAAGAAAAAACAACCAACCAAACAAAACCACCCCCCCAAACAAAAACAAACTAAAAAACAAAACAAAAACCAAAAACCCCCCAAAAAAACACCCCCTCCTGCCGAAGCAGGTTAAAGAAAAATAACCCAACAAAACAAACCAACAAACAAAAAATGTAGTTCCTTCATCTTAGTTGATGTTCAATACTGCAACCAGAAATGCCAACTTCATAGCAGTTGAAATGGAATAATAATAGACATTCTGCTAATGCAGTCCATCAATGATGATAATTTTTTGTTTGGATGTCAGATTAGCTTAGATAACTCCTACAAATTCTAAACTGTGGGACTTGAAATGGTCTACTTGAAGACCTCTGATTACAAAGTTTATGTTTACAAGTAGACCGAAGAAAAAAACCTGTCACTTATATGTGTCTGATTTTCAGCTTACTAAATTGCCTTTGGCTAAGATAGTTGTTCAGTACCTGACACAAAGGGTGATATTTAGTTACAAATAAAAATAACTTTTTTTACAACTCTACATATAAATACCTTTACCTGTGCTAAATATCTAGGTCTTAGGAATATTAGGTGATTAGTTAACAAACCCCCCCTCAAAATTAGCTCACTCTAAAATCAAGCTTTATAGTTTCTTTCAGCTCCTGAAAGAAATCTATTCTCAAATAGAACTCAGTAGGACAGTTAGGACATTAATACAGTTCTAGTAAGAATGACATAGAGTCTATGTGAGAATATAGAAGAACAAGTAGACACCTTTAAGACAGCTGGGAGACCAAAGGTAATTTCAAACATCATTAGTATGCCCACATAATCCAGTGTCTGGTGATTAGTAAGAATTTATTTTTTTTTTCGAAATTTTGTCACTATTGACTATGTTGATTAGATTTTACTGTGTGTACCAGAAGCTTAGTCACCTAAAATTACATCAAAATCTGTTGGCAAATATTTATTTTTAGGTAATAAAAATCTACCTTAATGGACACATTCACCTAAAAACTTTAAGTGTTGAAGAAAATTTTGGGGAAAACATACTTAACAACAAAGCATATTTTCTGTGAATAGTTTGACACCTATAGCACCATACAGGTCCAAACATTGGCTTTACCAAAAGACCAGTAGCAAGTTGTTGCTGGGAAAAACTCCTGAGCAGTTCAATTTAAACTCACTTTATGGAGTTTAAATCCAATCAGAATTGATTCATCCATTTATTAAAGGCATTTAATTAACTGGCAGTCAATGAACTATATAATAATAACAATAATCACCAATTCACTCAGTTAAAAAATGCTAATAAAGACCTATTTTTTTGCTAAACTAACTGATATTTCTAATCCCAGGAGATCACAGTCACACACACACACACATTTATATGAAATTCTGGCCAGTGTGGCTTACACATACCCCCATGCCAGAGTGTGAGGAAAGGATTCCCAAGCACAAGTCCTCCTGTGGAGATGTGGGTGCTCCAGCTGAGCGTGTGTGCTTGCTCTGCCCATGCCCAGCTGCAGGAAACTCCATCCTGGGAAGCTGTGCCCCCATGCTGCTCCTGCACCCTGCTCCCTGGCTGGGTGAAAGCTGCTCCTCAGCCCAACTGGGAGGTGCTGGAGCTTGGCCCAGGCAGGAATTCAAGTGCCACAGGGTGATACCTGGCAGTGTCCAAGCAGGATCATTGCTCCTAATCCCACTTCAAGGCTTCTTTCCCACCTTTAAAAAAATTTCAGTTTTGCTTTCAGTTTCATTTTTAGTGTCTTCCTGTGATTCCCTGTTTTGATCTTGACTATCTGCCAAGCTCCTAGCCAGCCTTTCTCTCTCTTCTTCATCAGCAGAACAAAGAGATAGAATAGTGTGGAAAAACTTCTTTATTGAGATAAAACAGAGAGATGATTTACCAAATTACAGTCATGGACACAACAGATTCATTTTCAGAAAAAATTAAAAGACTTGGATGTTGAGAAGCAAAGACAAAATTAATACCTTCTTCCATCCTCCCTTTCTCAAGGCTCAAATTAACTCCTCCATTCCTGACTCCTCATTCTTCCCCACTCCCCAAGAAGCGCAGGGGGTAGGGGAATGGGGAAGTTATGGCTAGCCCATAAATTTGTTTTTTCCTCCTCTCTTTTTCTTCCTGTTTAATCATAGGCTGTGCATAGGCTTCCTTCTCAGGTGTCAGGTCCTTAATGTGCTACAGTGTAGATACCTGCTGAGGTACCTGGAGCACCTTCTCCCCTTCTTCTTTCTCTTGGTGTTCGTAGTTATGTTCTGTAAATTTCTGGATTTTGTTTTTTCTCATTCCTTTTTCCTCTTTGGTATTTCCTGTGCTTTCTTAAGCACTGTGAATGCTTGGACACAGACAACACAGACAGCAGACAAAAAAGGCTGATGGCCACTTCCATGTTAAACATGAATTTGAGGTGATCAGGATGCTTTTTTCAATCAAAGACAAAAGGTTTTGGGCAAACACCCTCCAGACAGTATATTGGATGTGCACGCACTATTTACACCCACAACATAACAGGTGTTGTCTTCCACAATATTTTTCAAAGATGGACCATGCAGGCACTCTCACATTAACTCAGAGACAAAAATCATGACAGAGTGAACGAAGGTTCAGTCTTTGCAACTTGGTATCACTAAACTTGTATAATTTAATTTGTTTGTTTTGCTGAGATGGTAAATATACCTATATCCTTTACCCTACTGTTGCACTGCAAGGAGAGACTGCAAGTTAAGAACATGTTTTAATATTTCTCCAGCATCTGTGAGTTAATACAATGGAAACTCAAACTCAGGTCATTTCAGTTAGAATGCATGGCAGACACAAGATGAAAAAATCTTAAATGTACTGTGATTTAAAAATATATCATTGCAACATATAGAATTAGAACAAGAAAAGTAAAAAGTACAGAAATTCACACTTAAAAACTCAGTGAATCACAGAAAAAGTTTATCCCTCAAATTAAACCTATAAAACAAGGAATTCTAATTCCATCTCTAGGCAAATTCATATTTCCCATCTGTTTCTTACTTATTTTCCCTAATTTTGAAAATTCTCCACTTGAGAACAATAAGGCAATTTTAACCAATTAGTCATTCTGATTTCTTATAAAAACTGGTCTGGGAAGGACCTTGAGAAGGTTTACATTTTATCCCTCTAACCGAAGAGATATAATCCCCAACTTACACTTGTTTAATATGTTTTTAAAGACCCATTCACTGATGGATGCCACGATCTTCCTCCAAGGAGTGTATGCCAGCACTGAATTATCATTACTGTTGTAATTTTTTTCTAAATGTCTAACTGGAAACTTTCTTGCTGAATTTAATTTTCAGCACTTCTCCACAGAATCATAGAATGGTTTGGATTGCAAACGATCATAAAGACCTAGTCCTAACCCCCTCCCCATGGGCAAGGATGCTACCCACCACATCAAGTTGCCTGAAGTCACATCCAACCTGGCCTTGAACCCTTCCTGGGATGGGGCATCCACAACATCTCTAGACAACCTGTTCCAGCGCCTTGCCTTCCTCACAGAAAATAATGTTTTCCTAATATCTCATCTAAACCTATTCTCTTTCAGTCTGAATCCATTCCCCCTTGCCCTGTCCCTACAGACACTTGCAAAAAGTCCCTCTCCATCCGTTTTGTATGCTCCCTTCAGGTACTGAAAGCTGCAATTAGGTCACTCTGGAACCTTCTCTCTCCAGGCTGAATGATCCCAACGCCATCAGTCTTTCCTCATAGGAGAGGTGTTCCATCCCTCTAATATCTTCTATAGCCCTCCTCTGCACTTGCTCTCAGAGGTTCATGTCCTTGCTGTGCTGGGGTCTGCAGAGCTGAGCACAATATTGTGCTCTAGACATGGTAAACAGGTTGTCCACCTCTTCACACCAGTGAAGACTATCATATGCTCACACTGTGAAGTCGATATTGCAATGTCTCATTGCAGATATCTCATTGTAGTGTTTCTCTACTTCAAGAGGTAAAGGTCTTTCCCCATAAGAAAGATGGGGACAAACTATTTAGTAAGACCTGTTACAATATGAGATATTACTATTTGCTCCAGGCTGGTGTTCCCCAGAAGCTACACTGTGTACATCAGCTCCACCATCATTCTCCATGGGCTGCACAGGTCTAGGACTACTAATAGAGCTTGTACAGTTACTAGATTAATTATTTTGTATTACTGGAGTAATGCTGCATGATCCAACACACTGATGGTGGTCTTAGGTTAGTAACTCTCATGGCAGTTGGGACAAAATTAATTTTGCTCAATTCATGACCTCTCACATGTCCGTGAATTACAAAGGGCAGCTAATATAAGTTTATTCTCTTCCTATTAAATTTATCTGATTATGAATTATCTTTCTTTAGGAAATCTATTTCATGTATAATTTCTTTGACTTCACACTCAAACTTTTAAGATCTTTTCAGAGGTTTATACACAGATACAGAGTGACCAGAGGAGTTTTCTAAGGCCTATTAATAGGGCAAATAGGTCACACCACAATTTTCACATAGTACAGCTTTTCCAACTGTGCATACTGGACTGTATCTATGCTGCCAGTTAGAGGTTTTCCAGGAGTTTCCCATTCAATTCAATGAGCTGGTAGCAGAAGCAGGGGCAGACTCCTATGGGCTGTCCATTCAAGTGCTGAAGGAAAAGGAAAACTGATTTCTCTGTCCACTACTTGTTTCTCTTTTTATAAGCATTTAATTGGTGTTTGGTACCACAGTGGTTCACTCAGTATGAGGAAGACATCTCCAAAGAATATTAAACCTCTGAGTTAGTGCTTTTCAAGGCCGACATCCATAAAATTCTTATATAGACAGCTTTGCATGTGGTTGCATTGAAATAATTATCTCAAATCGTAACCAAATTACCACATGATCTAAACCATACTCGTAACTGTAATGCATTTTATTCAGTATTTATGAGCCTACTAGTTTAGCTTTGAAAGCAAATATTTTCTACAATCACCTGAAATTTTTCTTAGAATGACATTTAACTGTGCTAAAGGAGAGGTCTCCCTAGAGTATTTCTGCTTCTAGAAATGTTTCATTTTTTGTTTAGGTAATTTATTTTTCTCCACTTAACAATTGTGTTTTGAAATTTGCCCTGTGCATTCAGAGAGGCATAACTATTGCTTTTACATCTATACACTCAAATAAATGTTATCACTAGGTCAGATATAAGGTACTAATGATTTTAAGTGAGTTTGCAAGAGATCTACAGGATATGAAGTAGAATATCACAATAAAATATTCTATTTTCAGCAACTACTGAAAAGTTGCAATTATCATAAAATCACAGAATAAACTAGGTTGGAAAAGACTTTTGAGATCATCAAGTCCGTTATGAAGGCCCTTATTAAAAATCACGGCTATGTAGGCAATATGGCCACACCTTTAGAGTGTCTTAGTACAAAAAAATCCACTCAGGTTCACAGAAGATAAATAAAAGGTGCAAAAATGCAACACACTGAGAGTTTGCACAAAAGAAACATGCTTTTTTTTTTTTTCAACAAACACAATTCCAGTCAGATTTCTACCAGAAAACTTGAGAATCTAGCCCAAGAACAAAAGCAGTGGAATGTCCTGGGTTCTTTCAGTGACTGCGCTTGTTATCCACTTCACATCATTAAAAAAACACAGCTAATCTTTTCTTATTGGTGACTCAGAAAAGCTGTTCAAAATTCTTCTTATGATTAGTCAAATCCTTGGAGATTTATTTTTCCCAAATATATGCAAATTTCTGCCATGTTTACATATAAAGTGACTTTGTAAAGTGGACTTCCTACAGGTAAAAATACTCTTCTCTAAACAGCACTGTTTTGCTGCTGTTGTGTCCTCAGACAAGTATTTTTCAAGTACAGACATTTAGGAAAGAGTCAGATGACTGCTAAGAATTCCATGGAGGAGAACAGTGACCAGTTTCATCATAAATAGTGCATCACTGGCAATAGCCCATGATAAAGGTGTGAGAGATAAATATGTATCACTGCCAAGAAAAACACTTATAAAACACAATGAGACAGGAACTTTTCACAGCTTTTGTTCTGTTTTGACTATGTATTTGGGAAATGAAAATGAGAAAGCTAAGAAAAAAAAGAAAAGAGAAACAGTGAGCGAATCAATACAGATTTGACACCGAATAAGATTGAAGTGTGTAGACCTAAGAAACAGATTTGCTGGTAGAGATTCCAGCCAGGACAAGGTTAATTTCTGCAGTAGCCATGAGGGGACATGGCTAGGACACAGAAGTTATTTTATAACCTCATGTCATTGCCAGGGATAAGGGAAAGGGCTCTCTTCTGGGGAGAAGGGGTGAATTCTGGTTGAGAAAATGTGATGGAGGGAGCTGCCTGGTATTGTCTGTTATTCAGGGGTGGGGAAGGGCAGGGTGTGCCTGAATTGATTCTGACTTTTACCCTCTGTCATTGGTATTATTGCTGTTACTGACCATTTTATCTCATTACAGTTTCCAGGAAATTGTTCTTAACTCAACTCGTGATCTTTGCCTTTGGTGCATTCAGTTGTAGCAGGGAAGAGGAGTGGTGCATGGTTTTAGTGGGAGCACCACATTGGAAAATACCATTTCTAAACCACTATGGTACAGTTCCTCTTAATGTATTGAAACAAGAACTATTGTTTTGGGTTTTTTTCTGCAGAACAATGCAGAATACTGAAGATTTAACTAGGTGCATTTATTTCTTAAAAGCACAGACCAGAATATGGCAAAGTCATCTTGTGGAAGAATTCTTTCAGCTAATCACAAAATATGAGTTGGTCAACTTAATCAGAAACCAGTGTCTTTAAATTCATGACCCAAAACATGCATAAGCCATGCTCTTATTACTTGTCTATACCAAACACAGTTTTAGGTGCAAATTGGTGCTGGCAATACCTGTTGACTAAGAAGATTGCCTAAGAAGAATTTACTGGAGCAAAACTGTGGTACTTGTGCCTAGGTGTTTAAACCCTGGTAGAATGATCCCCACGCAAAAAAAAAAATTAGTAAACTTTAGTAAGATTCATTGTAAATAATACAAATAAATCCTCACAGAGACTACTAAATTAATTTATCAATACTTACGTATCCGTGAAAAATATACTTCAGCTTCTCCATTGAGATACATTGTTTACCGTACATTGTAACTAAATTATATGCAATAGTGTTCTGTCCATGTCCCCAAATAAAATGCAATGAAAGCAAGTTCAAAATATGCTTTTTAGCTACAGTGATTTATGTTATGTTCATTGATTTCAACTTATCCATAAGTAAAAACTACCAAGAGTAAATCCCCTGGCTGTTACTGGAGAATTGTCTTATTGAAATCAGATTATGTCAGCTACAAAAATATTAATTCTTGTTATATACTTACATTCTAATTGCACCAGTTTTGCACAAAGTTTTAAAGTGTAGTAAAATCTGGTATTTATAGATAGTCTGTTAAACTCCAGAATTCAATGTGAAATGCCAATTCCTGCAATTTAAAAACAAAATTTATTTTTCTCAGAGGCTGTAAGTCTAAGATTATTTTTAGATTTTCAGCTTCAGATGTTGAAGCCTGAAGTTTGATGCAGCTTTATAGTTTGTAACCCAATATTCTTATTTGCAGATTGGTCATATATTTCAAGTACTTTGAGTGAAACAAAGTATCTAACACAACAGATCTCTAATGCATGAAATAATCATGCAGTTACACCCAAAAGCAAATCAGTCAGTACCAGAGATAATGTATGACAAAAATCAGGAACAAAAATCAACTCAGTGCATGGCAGAACTTGCAAAATTTTCAATTCAATATGAACCAGCTCATTTTTCAACCCACTAGATAATATTATTGTATGGCAACAGAAAATTTTGTAAGGTATGATTCTACTTATTTCCAGTTTGAATGGCATGGCTGGATATAGCAACCATAAATATTAAGTAGAAATAAGATACTAGTACTAACTGTCTGTATGACCTAATGAGTCTCTTGCTAGAATATTAGGCTTTATTCTAGTGTCCTTATTTTGTTGCAGAAGCTAAAACTTGGAAAGAGATCTGTGAGCAATAAAAATAAAACAATTAGATTTTTGTTATTAGTTTTGCCAAGAGATGGAGGCAATTGAAATCTTCTGAGACCATCTTTTGATGCTGAACAGGT
Organism: Sturnus vulgaris; assembly: GCF_052056855.1. Classification (NCBI taxonomy): domain Eukaryota; kingdom Metazoa; phylum Chordata; class Aves; order Passeriformes; family Sturnidae; genus Sturnus; species Sturnus vulgaris. The sequence goes on along the minus strand of NC_142245.1, from coordinate 87,775,691 downwards.
TTTTCTTAACATAAAAGGCCATGCTATAGCCAAATAGGTGTATGTTCTGGTTTAAAACGTAATTCTGGACTAGAAATTAGTAAATTTTAAACAGCTATTTAAAATTTCTCATGAGGCCACGCAAGATTATCATAACAGCTTTCTCTGACAGTAAAACTTGCCACTCAGTGTATGAATTAGCAGAAGACACATGTAAAAAAATTAAACTGAAGTTCAGTTTTCAGCTGCTTGCACAGGCTCCAGGAAGATAAATTACTCCATATACTCAGGGCCAAGCTTATATAACTAACGTGTCCTGAGTGATAAGGATGGTATATTCTCAGAGTCTGGTAAATGAACCTGCTTTGCATCAGTGTAAGAATAGAGGGGTTTAATTTTGTCTTGGTAATTTAAAAGCATGATCAGTTAGAGTAACAGCTAAAACTCTCAAATAGGCTTTCCATGTTAGCCAAAGGCAGGAGTAGTTATTCAGTAAAACTGTTTATCAGCTATATTACCTATAACTGAAAAATGGCACTCATTCCATGCTACTTTGGATGAATTTTTAGAAGACTGTGAATGTAAAGTTGGTATTAAATGACTTCTAGATGTTGATGAATTATGCCTATGATCACAGTAAGGAACCTGATTTATTTGGAAAATCTGAATTAAATTTTGAACATTACATTTGATACCTGCTCTATATTTTATATTATAATTTGTAGACTATTGTTGGACTTCAGTCATCCTTATCTTGTACAGACTGTAAACTGCTTATTCAGATTTTCATTGCATCAGATCACTGCAGAAACCTATTTCTGTGTCTGTGAGCATACATAAACTCAATTTTCTCGTGCTTTCACTAGAAGGGTGTTACTAACACATTTTACCAAGATGCAATATTATTTGCCATCTTTCCACTTTTTTTTTTTGAATGGGGACACAATTTTTAAGTTTCCAGACAATTTTTAAAATAATTGCATAAAAGAGCTACAATATCACTACTGTAAGTAAGAGGAATTTTCTTTCACATTCGTTTGCTTCTTAAGTGAGAACATGAGTCCTCTAGATCGTTTTAGTAGACTGGGGAACTATTGGCCCCTTGGATGTCAAAATTACTGTTCTTCTGCATAAACTTGGATATGTATTTAAATATATCTTGACAAAAAATCTAGTTGTAAACCCTCACTGTCTATTTAAAGAATTAATATAAAATTTTTCTTTTTTATATCTGTTTTTCCATCAGTTTGGAGGATATTATATTCAAGAGAAGACACACAGGTTTGTTGTACAGATTAGCCTCACCATCTGCTTATATTTAACAGAAGACCATATTTTTATTTTTATAATTCATATTTTTCTGATGCTATTAGTAATTTCTTTTAATTAATCATCTGTATTACTCAAAGACAAAGAATAGCAGACATCTCATAGGTCAGACAAATTTCAGACTCTCTTTATGGTATATCTTTTTTTAAAATCTGATATTAATAGACAAATGGGCATAGACAGTGTCCTAGACAATTTTCTTCTGTCATATTATATGCCTCAAAATGCACTGTTAAATTCCTTAAACATTTGACAGTAAATAGCAAGGTAACTACCATCACATCATCTAACTCACAGGGACTTACCTGATATAGCAAATATTAGACAATACTAACTAAATGGAGAAATAATAATGAAAGAACCCCATTCCTGCACTATTTAGAGAATTAACCTAAGTTTCACTAAATACCTTAGGAAGGACAGACTTACATATGGCTAAGAAACACTCCTAGGATATATTTAACCTAGTTAATGCTATCAAAAACTGAACTTAAAAGAAATCTAGTATAGTTTAAAGATATTTTAATAAAATAGGCAGAGAGCACAAATACTGTCCTGGCTTAGAAGACATGTGGATTCACTGTATTAACTGGAGTTCTCTATGACATACACTACAACATTGTCCAGAATTATGAGTTTTAGTAAATTTTTGCCTGAAGTTACTGGCCTTGAACTTAATGCATCAGTCACAGTGAGAAAAATGCATGCTAAATTTGAGGAGTTAGAGGTTTGAGCTGGGTTCCACTGAGGAACTGCTAGTTTTACAGTTTTGTTTAGGTGTTTTTTTATCTTCCTCTGAGTTTACAAAAAGTATAGAACTTAGGTGCAAAATTTAGAGTTAATGGCAACAATTGTGGCAACAATTTTCAAAATGGAAACTGTCAGTGTCTGAAGGTTTGATTCATACCCACCACTGCTAAGACATTGTGTTTTGGAATCAGAGAATCATTTAGGTTGAAGAAGATTTCCAAGATCATCGAGTCCAACCTTTGATAATCACTTTGACAAATAGACCATAGCACTAAGTGCCAGGTCCAGTTATTTGTTGAACACCTCCAGGAATGGTGACTTCACCACCTCCCTGTTCCAATTCCTAACAATCATCTCCACGAATAAATTCTTCTTGATGTCCAACCTGAACCCCTCCTGGTGCATCCTGAGGCCATATCCTCTTGTCCCTTCACTGACTGCCTGGGAGAATAGGCCAACTCCCACCCTGCTGCAATCTCCTTTCAGGTAGTTATAGACAGTGATAAGGTCCCCTCAAGCCCCTTTTCCTCGGGCTAAACAACCCCAGCCACATCTCACAGGACTTATTCTCCAGACCCTTCCCCAGCTCCATTGCCTCACCCCAGCCCCTCAGTGTCCTTCCTGAACTGAGGAGCTCAGAACTGGACACAGCATTCAAGGTGCAGCCCCACCACTGCTGAGTACAGAGGGACAGTCACTTCCCTGGTCCTGCTGGCCACACTGTTGCTAACACAGGCCAGGATTCCATTGGCCTTCTTGGCCACCTGGGCACCCCTGGCTCTTGTTCAACTGCTGTTGACCAGCACACCCAGACCCTTTTCTGCTGGGCAGCTTTCCAGACACTTTGTCCTCAGCCTGTAGAACTGCATGGGGTTTTTGGGACCCAAGTGGGTGAAGTATCACTCTAACAGGTATAAAAATACTAGGAAATTTACTTGAAAAATAAGAGCTACTGGGTACTACTGAATATATTGGTAATTTCTTTTTCAATAGCGGTTTATCTCACATGATGAACTAGTTTAAAGTTTTAATCAATAGCTGACAAATTTTAGTTTGCTTCCTCAAAGAAAAATTAGTAGTACAAAAATGACAGGATTCTTCAAGAAAGTATTTTAAAAAATATCACCTGATATAACTCTTGAGGCTATTATGGATTATCTTGATTAAAATATTGAACTACTTAAGCATTCAAGTTAACGAAAACTAGATTAGGTTAAGTATAGAGGCAGTGAATTTAAGATTAAGGTTATATAAATTCAGGTATTGCTGTGTCTGCTAAATCTTACAAACATGTGCATACAAGTTTGTTATTCAGTTTTAATCTCTGACATTTACAAGGTATTGGAAAATAATTTAAGAACAGCCTTTAGGGCCAGAAGTATCATACATATGCACAATAAATAAGACTCATTCTGGCTCAATTTCAACTATTTTCTAGGTTGAAACTTAGGGGGATCTTTTTAATTAAACATTTCTAGTAGCTACAAAAAAAAGAGTAAATTACCATTGGATAAGATTTAATCCACAACAGTAAACTATATCTATTTCCAGCAAGGAACATCCAGAGATGTAAATTTTAAATCTCTTCCTCAAATAACATTTAAAAATGCCTTAGCTCAACTGTATAAAGGAGTAAGAGCTTACTTCCTGCTAATGTAGGAAGAGTCCACAATATTTCAGATCTGTTCAGATAATGATTCCAAGATAAATTTATGATTCCAAATATGAAAGGTTGATATATTTTAATGAATACATCTTTTGCTAAAAAAATTACAAAAAAAATTGAAAATTTTGATTATTTTATTGAAAAGTTCGTTAGGATGGAATTTCAACTTCAAAATTAGAGAGAAAGATCTTGTTCTCCATTATGTTCAGTGACTGCCCTATTTATTTGGCTAAGTCTTACTGGTTTTGGTTTTTTTTTTAATTTGCTATGTCTTCCATTTATGCCCCCTTCTCATTTTCCACTACTACTTCTCCTTCATCTTCTCCTCTCATCATGATCACCTGTTTTGCATTTCCTTCTTTACATAAAAGACTTTTTGTTAAAAATGACAAATGTTTAAAAATATTTCTAATTTAATGAAAAAATATTTTCTTTAACATCCTAATCCCCAAAGTGTACTTAAAATAAGAACTCCTTTTATTGAAATTCCTATGAAAAATCCTGTTTTTATAAATTTCTATTAGCACTAAGTACACCTTCTACTTGAAGAATTGGTTTTTTTTTTCAGATGAAATTCTGGAATTCTAAGAGTTAATTTGAACTTGTCAGTCTTGGAAACCCTTTAGAATATATGCAGAACTTTGGAAGTAGGTCGAATATCATATAAATCTTTTCCATCATTCTCCATCCAATTATAGTATTTAAGATTAGCTGTCAGGACTCAAGAGCTTCAGATAATCATTGATTATTTGTCAGATTATGCTAATATGGTTTTATGGTAAATAAATTTTTGGCAGATAAATAGTATCTGCCATAGCATTATGGCAAATAAATATTTGTACAGCCAAATAATACTTGACAGCAAATGTACATACTGTTTAAGATATAAACATCAATGAATCCATTCTGGTGATTAAGAGCAAAGTGCACAGATCACTGAGATCCACCTTTCCCTAATGATCACAAGACCAGAAAATAGAAAACATGATCAAATTTTCTTTTCTTATCAAGGCTGATTTTAAGCAAAAAATATCTGCCATAGTTTAAAAATGTGGAAGCACAATATTTAAGTAGAGTGAGAGAACAGTTTTATGCTTCCATAAATACGTTTATATTGTATCATGGTTAACCAAAGTTACTAGATAGTACCTTTCAAAAATTAAAATAAATCCTCCAAAATTAACACTCTATGTTTATTTTTTGGATCTAGATATAGACTATTAGATCTACAGCATCTAGCTCTATAACACTATTTTAACATTCAACTTTATTTTCCTCTTTGTTTCCTCTAAGTACTTAGACCCTATACTCAATAAAATGAGACAACATCAGAGAATAAGATTTTCTAAAACTAGGAGACTCACCATCTTAGTCTGCTAGAAGTAAGCAGAAGTCTTAAATATTTTGCTTCTGGCAGAGAAACTTACTATACTATGCATCAAATCCAGGTGAGTTCTTTCTGAAATAATTAAGGGGCTAATGGCTATCCTGCCAATGTAATTGGAATTAAGAGTGCTTCCCTTGAGCTATGTAGGTTTAAGGTGCTGTGCTGTTAGGACAGCCATAGTTTAACACAACAATCCATCTTATATGATTACATTCCTTATGGTGCAGAGGAGTTTAATAGACAGAAAAATTGAGCTTCTTACTTGCTTGACCTGAACTTCATGCACAGAAAGGAAGTATGCACTTCAGATGCCCAACTGGTACAGCCAGTCCCTCCTTGACTTGACCTGAATGGCTTCAGTATTGAAAGTCTAGGACTTGGGGACTGAAGGCAAAAAAATGAACTGTATTCAATCTCTTTTACTAATAAGCTGTGCATTAACATAATCCAGCTCCAGTTTTGTCAGAAAAAAATATATTAAATATTTATCATACTAATCAAATTAATTTCATCTGCCAACAGAGAAGGAAAATAAAGTGGCAGTATTTGAAAAGAAAATACCAAAGAATATTCATCAGAACTTGCTTACATACTCATTAGAGTTCCTGTAAGACAGTACAAAGGTAAAAATGAAACAAGATAAATGAAGAAGATCCTGTTCACTGATATTCTTTTAATAGTATTAAAAAAAAAAAAAAAGTTAAAAGGTAATTTAATGAAAAAAATAGTAAAAAGATTACAAAAGTATGACTCATGTTGCACACCACTAAAAAATAAATGCAGATAACTATTCAGCCATCGGCCCTGGTTGGTGATCCAGTCCCTTTTTTTATGGTGTATGTGCACAGTATTTATTAATTAGAGCTACTGAGCACACTATAATTCCCTTGGACAGCTCTCTTGATTTTCCTAACACATGGAATATAATCAGCAGATTGCTCGTGAATAGGAACACTGCTAAAGCATAGCATATAAGAAATTATCTCTAGAGTTTTGACCCACTGTTTCTCACAATATAATAATATTATAGCTTGCTCCTTCCTCTTCAGTGGTCAGCCTTTTCAGTAGAAAATTTATAAATGGAACATTGTTCAGATATGCTACTTTTTGCACAAAGAAAAGAGTGAATATTGTTACATATTTATGATGTGGACAGGCCACAAGATTTTGCAAAGAGGACTCCAACTGATGGATAAGGCAAGCACAGAAGTAAATGAAAGCAGATGTTTTGATGAAGAGCCAACCTGAAACTTCGAATGCAGCTCATACCAACAGTGTAGGCCAGTGGGAACAAAAGTGGTGTTAATCTGAGTGGGCAAATATGTACATAAAATGGAATTTATAATAAATAAATAGAATGTAATTTTAAATATATAATTAAATTTACCTTTTTATATATATTTAACATTATTAAGAACTAAGCCGATAGATACAGTAGTTTTGGACTAGAACTAAAATATTCCTAGATGGGCATGTAGCTATTTCAGTGTGAGATGAAGCTTTGAAGTGATTTTCAATAAAAATGTTAGTGAAACTGAGACTATAATAAGTGCCTGTGGAATATCTAAACATTCTAAATTAATAGATACCTTAACAAGATCACCAACCAATGACATCAACATCAAAATTATAAAAAACCCCTTCATTTCAAAATAAAAGCAATACATATATAAAAAAATTGTCTTTACTTCAATCTGCCCCTTAACTTTCTTCCCAATAACATTTATTTAAAAATTGAAACAAGTACAGGAATATATATATGTCTCAAATATATAAGTATAATTCAGATGACTATTATACTGAACAACTACATATAAATATCAGGGTAGATAAAGAACATTATATTGTTTTCCAGAAATTTCTACCCAACAGGAACTGTCTAGTTTGACTTTACTTATTTATTTAAAAAGATAGAATTACAAACCCTGATTACTTCAAAGGAAAAAAAATACAAACAGAAAAAAGAAATAAGAATAAATAAATAAAAAAAAAGACCCAACAAGAACAAACCAGCTCATTATGGAAATTTGTCTATATTTATCTAAAACCTTCAGGCTATTATAAAGGACATTGCAACCTTATGCAAATTTAACACTTGCTCTAATTACATTGTGATTGATATGTAGCCTCACTATAATATATTTTTAGGGGTGTTTTCATCTTTGAGATTAAAATTACTGGTACATTATGGTCATTGAATCAACTAATGATGCTGTATTCAATGAGCTCCCCCAACCAGGTGTATATTCATTTCAAAACAAGCTTACTAGGCTAACATTTATGCCCATGACACTGTTTTCTCACAGATTTCCATACCTGGACCAACACTACCTTTTCTGTCTTATTCAGAGATGTCCAGTGAAAAGAATCCTAACAACAGATAACGAGACTAATGGCACAAACAATAAGCTGTATAGTCTCTTCTCTATTGATTTTACTGTCCTTATGTAATCAATATGAATATATTCAATTGCTGGAGTTATAGTGTAATTAAAAAATACGTGTTGCTCTGTATGAGTGGGATTGTTTAGGAGTCAAGCTCTTGGCTCTTTTAAGCTGTTCTTCACTGAAAACTTAAATTGACAAAAATTTGGTCTTAAAACAATTTTTTTACAAGTCTTTTCTATTTCTCTGCTCATTACTAGGCAAACGTAAAAAAAAACAAGTCTGGCAAAATTGACCATAATCTTGCATGAAAAAGATATTAAAAGAGATACCTCTTCCATTTTGTGAAGCGTAGACTCTCACCTGACAAAATACTTATAGAGATGCATATAATTTTCACAAAACCAGCATGGGTATGTTGCTCCCTTGAAATAATTAAAATTTTCTCTTGTGCTAAAATTTTCAACTGAGGACGTCAAAACAGATTAAGAGCAGGAATTTATTCTGTTTCTGCTTTTGACATTTTCACAGACAGTGTCTGTTTTCAAGAACATAAAGCAGAGGAAAATGTTTCTCTGTGCAGTGAGCTAAGCTTAAACAATCTGTGTATAATACAGGTGTCTGGGTACTTGAAGGGAGTTGTTTAGAGCTGACTTTAAATTTCAAAATATTATAATATTGGGAAATACTAGGATATGAGAGACTTAAATGGTCATCCTCAAAGAACATTACAGTTCTGCATTCAATGAGGAGAAGATCAGATTCAGCAAATCTTTTAGATTTTGTCATACTGAGAACAGAAGGGCTTAATATCAGGCTCCTTTGGACTGATCAAAACCCACATTTGAAATGAATTATCTAGTCTGTATAATTTTTAAGCTTTTCTCTTTGAAAGACATATAGACCCAATTCATAGTTCTGAGATCGAAAGGTGGTTTCTCCATGGCTAAGATTCAAAGACTACACAATTGTGAGCACCTACTTGGAGCATTACACATTTAATATTCATAAGGAGAAAACTTCAGACTGTGGGAGGTGCCACACTGACAGCTCTCAAGTATCACATTTTCCAATTAAAAATAAAAGCCAGTTCTGGTACATCCAGAAGTTATCCAAAGAACAACTTCCCTATACGTTTTAGTTTCTGTGACCCATTTTGTGGGAAGACAATGACACCATGTGAAGTAGATATTTAGCATTTCTGTCATGCTGAATATTGTAATTGGAGAAATATGGCTCAGCCTTCCCTGAGGAAGAAGCAAGTACAAACTTAATGAGTTTCCCTACTACTGCAACTTGCTTAAATAAAATAAGAATACAATTAAACTTACTCAAATGTAAGACTAAATCAGAATGCCATTAACTGTTGTTCAGTGCACTCATGTGTAAAATATATGCTTTTATGTTACTGCAAAAAAGCATGCACTTTTAACTTTGAAGGCATTGGATGAAGTAATACAACAAAGAAAATAAAAGATAAATAATAGATAAAAATAGCTACAGTCTGAGACTTACATGCATAATATAATACGTGAATGCACATGAATAAGAGAAAAAACCCAACAACTTTGCAATGCCAAGGGAAATAAAACAGAACAGAAATCCAAACCAAATTAGTGAGTCAGCTAAAATTCTGATACCTCCTGAAAATTGCAGACCCCTTCAAACAGATTGATATACAATTGAGTAGAGACAATCCAATCCTGCCATCCTATCCTTATGTTCATCAACATGCACTCAGATTTTTTAGAGTGCTTTAGCATCTATGGTCAAGGTGAGGCTCACATTCTTGGAACTAAATGGTGCTGTGGTCATGGGTTTGCTATAAACAAAAGGGCACAAACCACAAAAATAGAGCAAAGAGTTTATTATTAGCTCAATTAATGTTTAAATATAATAGCTCAAAGTGTTAGTTCAGTTACACTAATATTCACTAATCCAAATTAACTCAGAGAAACCTCAGTAATACAGCTAACAAGTTGTAGTGGGGGAAAGGCAAAAAAACCAAACCAAACCACTTGTCCTGGTGCTGTGCTCTCCCTTCCCTATTCCTGGCATCCTAATACTGTCAGTCTAGAAGAAGGGATGAGGGCAGACTGCAATAGCTGTCAGCACTCTGATGGCTTCGAAGGGAAGAGGATGATTCGTCTGCTAGGGTTTTCGTCCTAGTCTTTGCCAAGAGAAGCATGGGGATGATAATTTCTTCCAGTTCAAGTTTGCAGTATGATTGAGTTTGGGTCTATATGTATCACTGTCACAACTGCCTTGCTTCCTCCACATAGAGAGCTACAGCCTGGCACTGGCCCTCAGAGCCACCCTCCCCTCTCTGCCCCAAGGGTTTGTCAGACAGTGACAGAAAGGGGTGTCTGACCCCAACAGGGATACCCCCAGAACTCAAGTTGGAGCAGGGGAGGCAGCAGCCACTGGCACCACGGCAGGGGTTAAACAAGCAACACCCAATCCGAGTCATAACAAGGTGGAGCCCCTGTACTCTAAGATCAGTGCACAGCTGGGGACCTTATGCAAGCTGGCAACCTTATGCAAGCGGCAAAAGTCTTATTTTCTAGGCTATAGTGGCACAGACCACATTCAGCTTACTGGCACATCTCAACTGTGAACTATTTACCTTTGCCTTAATTTCTCAGCTGAATTTATCTATCTATAAAAAGAGTTGTCCGCCTCCATCCTGCCACCTTGATGAAAGTTGGCACAGAAACAACACCAAGAAGTCTGAGCTGGAGGACATGCTTGATCCTTAAGCTTCTATGATATTATAGACACACTTTTAGAAACCCATCATCCAAAGGATACAAGAAAATATGAGGTAAACGAAAGAAAAAATGGTGATGCACCTGTGAAAATGTCTGTGAAAATATCTGGAACATCTGGCGTGTAACCTGAAATTCAAATAAATCATGATGAATTACAGTAATAATAATTACAAATATAAGCTATAAAAAATCAGAAAATTTTTAACATTGATGTTATGAAACTTTTTGGTTGAATTTTCCTCATCTGACTGATCAGACCCATAATGTTCTAAAGACCTCCAAATTTTTTTACATTATTGCTATAATCAAAGATCCAAGAGTTGATTCTAAAGATTGAAGGAATATAAACTACGAATCAGTAGACTCTAAATCAGTGACATGATTGGTGTGTAAGCAATAGATTTGTTTAAGGTTTTTGGATGCAGCCTGATTAGTAAATAAGAATAAGGTGTTCTGCTGTGAACCTGTCTCAAAGGGGGAGAAGGATCCTTGCACAGGAGTTAGCAGGGAGCTTTAAGCAAGATTTGAATGAGGAAGGGGGTAAACCCAAGATGCAATAGATAAATAAACCTGGGAGCAGTACAGCAATGTTTCAGATCCTTCAGTCTGCTATTTCAGTGTAAGTAGGGGATATAGATCTATCCAGTGGTAAAGATCCAAGGTTTATTAGTGTGATATAAAACCACAAGAACACTTGTGAATGATCACATAGGAATTAGCCAGTCCCTCAAAAAAGGTGGTGGATCCAATAGCTCAACTGAAGTGCATCTATACCAATGCACAGAGCATGAGCTACAAACAGGAGGAGATGGAAGCCATCAGGCAGCAGGAAAAATATGAAAAAAATTGCCATTATGGAAACATGGTGAGTCAGCTGTCAAAAGTGATGTATTGCAACAGATGGTTATAAACTCTTCAGATGGGATAGGCAAGGAAGAAGAGGTGGTAGGGGAGTCCTGTATGTTAGGGAATGTTTTGGTTGTCTGGAATTTAATGGTGGTAATGACAGGGTTGAGTGCTTATGAGTAAGAATAAGGGTGGGGAAGGCCAACAAGGCCAATGAGGTGGGAATATTTTTTTCTGGGATTTTACTCTTGACAAAAGTTAATTACATCAGTCCGAGTATCCTCTTTTTCTCTGTGTCTTAGCTCTGTTGATGTTTTTGATGCATATTAATGCTGTAGGACTGAGGCAACTTTCATCTCCTAGAGTTTCAGTCTGAAACCCATTCTTAGTGTCTGAAACTGCTTTGCAGTTACTTTTGTCTGGCTATGACATCTGCCAGAGCAACCTTCACTAAGTTCACTAATATATAATCCTGATCTTAAGTGGAAAATTCACTGATGCAAGAGAAATGAATGCTGGATTCTGCACCTGGGCTGGGGCAACCCTGGATGAATGTACAGACTGGGGAATCAGGTGCTGGAAAGCAGTGCTGTAGAAAGGAATCTGAGGGACCTGGTTGACAGAAAGCTGAACATGAGCCAGCAGTGCCCTGGTAGCCAGGAGAGCCAACCCTGTCCTGGGGGCATCAGGCACAGCATCACAGCCGGGCAAGGGAGGGGATTGTCCTGATTTGCTCGGCACTGGGGCAGCCTTATCTTGAGGAGAAGCTGTATGAAAAGCAGATGAAGGTCACTTGGTCTGTTCAGCCTGGAGGAGACTGAGGGGAGATCTCAGTGCAGGTACAACTTCCTCAGGAGGGGAAGAGGAGGGGCAGGCACTGATCTCTGCTCTGTGGGGACAGTGACAGCACCCAAGGGCTTGAATTTGTGTCAGGGGAAGTTTGGGTTGGATTTTAGAAAAAGGTTTTTCCCTCAGAGGGTGGTTAGGCCCTCGAACAGATTCCCAGGGAAGTGGTAACTGCACCAGCCTGTCAGAGTTCAAGAAACATGTGGACGATACTCTCAGGCATATGGTGAGTTTCTTGGGGATGGTGCTGTGAAGAACTTGAAGTTGGACTTTGGTGATCCTGGAAGATTTCTTCCAACTCAGTTTAATTTGTGATTCTGTGAATAAAAGAGAATCTCAGAAATCTGATTCTCCGTTGTTGGATTTGTTGCAAGTTAGGTGTATAACTTCAGTGAGACACACTGTGTGTTTGACTTTCTGGTTTTTGATGTCCATTTTATTCTCTATTTTCCAATAAGGAGCAGTATAGGACAGTTCACTCTGATGGCTACTTGTCATAAATGCATGTATAGAATTATGGTCTTTGTAACAATAACATTAATATCTCAACTAATACAAGACTGGATGTATTAAAATGTACTAAGCAGTAAATAATATAAAGCCATTTTTCTTATTATTATTTCCTCATTAGAAATACGTTTATAGCTTGTAAAAGCCTTCTAGAATGTTTTCCTGTTTTATCATTACTCAAAGACACAAAATATTATTAAGACCCCAAGACAAAAGAAGTATGGGGAATAAGCTGAGAGACTAAAGAAATTGGAAAAAAGGATTTGTCTAAAAATACTTTCAGAGGCTTCAAAAATAGAAATAAAGACAGACTTGGCAAGAATAAAAATAGCTGTCTGCAAAAGAAATAACATAATTTTTCGTTATTTATTATCCTAAAAATGAAGGATAAAATAATTGGGTTTGCTATCTAATGGATGTGGATAGTTATGAGGATAAGCCAGATATTAATGATCATATGTCTCTTAGTTGTCAAAAGATATCCCAAAACCTTTGTATCACATTTTAGTAACAAGAACTGCATAGGAAAGACAAGTGGGATATTGAGTTCATATACAAAAGAAAAAAAGAAAACTATCACAATATGTAATGAGAATAGAAGTTAAGCTTTTTAAAAAATATTTTTTCAGTTAAGGAGCCTGACAATGTCAACCCTATTGTATCGTAAGAATTGGCACACACAATTACAGTTATAGCAAGTGATGATCTTTAATGTGTCTGCTGAATCAGGGGTAGTGCTGTGTGATTTTAGAATAGCAAATATGCCACTTACATTTAAGAAACTCAGTATGCCCTTGGTAGTAAAGTAGGCGAAATGTGGCCTCGAGTCCACTGCTTTAAACAAAACTATGTATTTTCCATTTGTATATGATAAGAATGCAGAATCCACTCTTTAAGATAGAAATGTAAGTGCAAGAGTGTGTGTGTAAATCAAACATGAAAAACTGTCTGAGAGGAGTTTTTAAATACCAGCCAGGGAATTACATAGAGGTACAAAATATTTAACATGAAAGAAATATAAAAGAAACAAAGACATTTGTAAAAGGTGGGGGCAGAGTGACTCTAGCTGGGTTCTGCAGGGCATCAGCTGTGACATCCCCAGCCCTACCTTGACCAGGCTCAGTACTTCCTTTACGACACAGAAACAACTTGCCTGCACCACAGGAACAGTGTGGGGCCACCTCTGCTTCGAGTGTATGTGGGTCTACATGGGAGTCCTGCCCACAGATGGTGCCTTAGTGGGGTGCCAGCAGTGGCAGGGGTACCTGCTCAGCTACTGCATCCACATCTTCACAGAGCAATCTGGATGTGGTGGACCCTCACCTACACACTAGGTGGGTTACATTCCAGCCAGTGTGTGATCATCGTTTTCAGAAATGAGTTATAGAAGGGTTGTTATAAAAATGTAGGTTTTTGATAACATTTCACGTGTCAAATATTGTAGTGTATCTTTTGTTCTGCTTTTATTGGTGGACAGTTAATATATTGAAAAATTGCTTCTATACTGATTAGGCTAAACTATGAGTGAGCTGAGTCTTCCCATTAGACCAGCAAATTAGTGAAAAATAATCTAGAATCACAGAATATGCTGAGTTGGAAGGAACCCACAAGAATTATCAAAGTCCAGCTCCTGTCCCTGCACAGGACATCTCCAAGATTCACACCATATGACTGAGAGCATTGTTCAAATGCTTCATGAATTTGTGTCAGGCTTGGTGTGATCACTACAGCAGTCCTGTAGCCTGGACAGCAGCCTGTCCCAGTGCCCGAGGAGAAACAGATTTTTCTGACATTTAATCTAAACCTCTTCTGACACAGCTTCAGGCCATACCCTTGAGTCCTGACACTGGTCACCACAGAGAAGAGACCGGTGCCTACCCCTCCTCTTCCCCTTGTGAGGAAGCTGTATGCTGTGATTAGGTCTTCCCTCAGTCTCTTTTCCAGGCTCAACAAGCCATGTGACATCAGATGCTTTAGTATAATTTCTAAATGTTGCATACGTTGCTTGCCTTTCCTTCTCCACTCTCTAATTTTCTCAATTATATGTCTTTCATGCAGAAAAGAAAGTATGAAGGCCAAGTAGAGTGATTCCTGAAAGGAACTGAGATGTATAGGCATGACAATATCTAGGAGAGATTGGAGATCACTGAGAACTACAGAAATATTCAGTCTAATAAGTCAAAGCTCTTTGGAGCTTGACCACTCACTTGAGTTGTATTCTCCTGCTTTAGAAAAGATTTGAACAAAAGGCTGGAGACAGTAATGAAAAATGGCATAAAGATTAGTGAATTTGGATCAGACCTGACCAATTTCATTCATGTTTGGAGGGCACTGCTGATCTATTAAATAAAAGAAGGCAGCAGATCTAAGCTGTCTGGATTTCAGATATATATTTGCAAAGGTGCCAAATAGGAAAAAGTGAGTGAAAGTAGAGAAAGGAACTGAAAGAGAAACTGAGTATAGGGAGAGAATTAACTGAAGAGTACTCATGGATACATCAAACTGAAACTGGGTTACTGAAATTAACACCTAGTGAAACTTTTAACATGTTAAAACATTCTATGAACAAAAGAAAAAGAGGAGTATAACATAAATGTGAAGCTGCAAATTCATTTTTAGTCTTCTTAAAAGTTTCACCAGTGTAGAAAAATGCAATAAGCATTATTATTAGTCCAGCTAAAATAATACTAACACTCACTTTCTAAATTATCTAATCAATACAATATAGATCTTACTAGTAGTACTAAAGGTAGGAGATATATATGACAAACTTGCCATTACCTATCCTTTTCCCCAGGTAGTGTGCTCATCATTCCAACATTCCTCTGTATTCTAAGAAGGATGGTTTTAGGTGATGTAGGAGGCATGCAGAAAATTTTCAGCATTGTGAGGTTTCTGCGGGGAGGCCAATGGTATTCATGGTGTAGATGTTTCCTCCTGCTTGAATGTGAGCTTTTCTTGGCTTAGTTTTCTTAGTTTTATTAATCACAGCTCACTTTCTTCTCCCACTGCAGCCTGGCAATGTCCCCCAGCCCCATGCACACAGAGGGCATTGTTTGGCCATTGTTTGGCAATTTTTTGGCAGACAATGTCTTGGGGACTGGAGGGGGAGTGTGTGTCCAGAGCTGAAGCTGGAACAGGGGAGCCAGTAGTCACTGCCCATGGCACAGGGTTAAACCAGGGACACCCAGCTCAGGCTAAAATCTGGCACTGAGAGGTCAAGGTCAAGAGGTTTTAATCAGTAATTGCAAAGTTATATGCCCTAGCTCTGGAACCCCTCAAGAAATATCCATGGAGTGTGGCAATATAGATTTCTTTCTAATTTTCCTGGCACAAAATTTATGTATGTGTTGATAAATTTTTCTGATAGGTTATATTGAGAGAAAGAATTTTTTTTTTTTTGGCTGAGAAATATAGCAATAGAAATTGAATAAACATTAGAGACTAAAATATCTTTTATTTAGGAACTAATGAGAAGAAATTCTTCAAGAAGCTACGGTCTCATTAGCTGAAAACTGCTGAGAAACAAAAAAGTTTGTATATATTAGTCATTGAAAGTCTACAGAATGCCAGTGTGACATAATAAAAGTGGAAAAATAATCCTATAATTTGTCAGACTTGGTTTTACTTACTGAATAAGGGAATTAATAATTTCATTATGTGGAGTAAGGATCTTTTCTGTAATACTATATTCATTTTTTGGCCCACCAAATAGCTTGTGAAGATTCCTGCAGATTGGAACAGGGGCAAGAATGTCTCATAGCTGAAGTGATCAAGAAATGAGCCCTAGACATTGGCTTTGTAAAGTTCCTGGGTAACTGTCTTTGAATATAAATGAGAGCACATTGAGTACCCAGGTGGGCAGGCAGGTGTCTGTTACAAAGCTCCCTAAAAGGCAGCAGCCTCTTTCATCTGCAGTCAGATGGGTTAACTCCAGGGGAGAAGTACTCAATGACAAACACTAGACTTAGGGCCTCTCACCACCCACCTGAAGGCAGCAATCACTACTGCTTACCTCCAGTGAACACCTGTGAGAGCATGCTTCATTTTCTCTAGTCTGTGTGCAATTAAAGGCCACCTGTTTGCATGCAGGAGTTGTTTGCAGCTGTTTCCCACAGCTGAGACCATTTCTCATTACCTTCCAGCAGATAGATGTTGTTTGTTGAAGCCAGCCATCAAATTCCACCTGACTAATAGCAAAGCTGATTATGCTAGTGGTCATCAGTCTCAACCTGAAATAAAAGATTAACAGAGCCTTCTAAAATAAGATGCTGTGCAAATGTTCCTCATACTCTATACCTGGTATGGATCAATGAATCACAGAATGGTTTGAATTGGAAGGGACCTTAAAGACCATCTAGTTCCAGTTCCCCTACCATGTGCAGGACCACATTACGCTTGACCAAGTTGCTCCAAGCTGCATACCACATGAATACTTACAGGAATGAGGTATCCACTGTTTCTTTGTTCCTATATCTCAACTCTCATAATGAAGAATTTCTTCCTCATGACTAGCCTAAATATGCCGTCTTTCAATTTGAACCCATTCCTCCTTGTCCAAACACTACATGCCCCTCTTCACTACAGAAGCCCCTCTTCAGATTTCTTGTAGGCTCCTTTTAGATATTGAAAGGCAGCTCTTCCTGGACCCTTCTCTTCTCCATGCTCAACAACATCAACTCTCTCCACCTGTCTTCAAAGGAGAGGTGCTCCAGTTATCAGATAATTTTTGTGTCCCTCACCTGGACTTGTTCCAACAGGTCCACATCCTTCTTATGTTGGGGCCCAAGAACTGGGTGCAGCACTCCAGATGGGATCTCACAAGAATGGAGTATTACCTCCCTCAAACTGATCCCACTTCTTTTGATGCAATCCAGGATGTGTTTGGCTTTCTGGGCTGCAAATACGCATTACCTGGTCACATTGTGCTTCTCAGCAACCAACACCTCCAAGTCATTCTCCTCAGGGTTGCTCTAAATTCTCTGCACAGCCTGTATTTCTGCTCAGGATTGCTCCAACCCATGTGCAGGACCTTGTATGTGGCCTTGCTGTACTTAGTGATGTTCATGCAGGTCCATTGCTCAAGCCTGTGCAATTAGCCCTGGACGGTATCCCCTTCCTTCAGATTGTGGCCTGCACTGCACTTGGTGTCATCAAACACACTGAAGGCACACTCAGTCCTACTGTTCATGCCATGAAAAAGATGCTAAACAGCCCCAGTCCCAATACTGCGCCTAAACAGAACTGTCTTTTCGTTGAGACTTTTGATAGTGAATGGCATGGTATTGGGATAATTAGCAGCTGCCTAAACAGATGGTTAGGGAACAAAAGTTCTTTAAACAGTCCTCAATCATAGTTCTTTTAATTATTCACCATTCTAGCTATGGTGTTTATCAACATGATCCTCAGCTAGACACAGAGGAGGCTACAACACACCATCATATAATCAGCACCTCAGGCCTGTAAGGATTTTTTATGTTGGGGAGTGCCAATAAAGGTAAGCTCTTGGGTTCAGACTTCAGTCAAGTATATATTCTAGGAACAGGTTTTATTGAAAAGAAGAAAAAAGCATAATGTTCCCATTTGCAAATGTACAAGGATATCAAGTAAGCTAATTCATGCTGGCAAATAAACAAGTAGGTGTAAATTCACCAAGAAGAAACATAGGAAATTAAACAAAGGATCCTAATCACCAGCAAGTGAGAGCTGAAGAAGTGGCAGGAATAAAACCAGCTTATTTAAAGTTATGTTTATATATCAGAAAATTGACTATGACAGGGGAAATCTGGTTTTAGTATTTTAAGAAATTCTTTCAAATTATATGTCCAATACTTATGGGATTTTTAGATATGATCTTTACAGTGCCAAAAGCAACAGTATGTCTTGTTATTTCTATACGAGGTCTAGTTTCTGTATTGCAGCAGTGCTCAATCACTTGCTTGGGGTTAGGCAGTTTGGGTCCTGCCAGCAAGCCTTTAACCATGTAGGTAATTTTAAGTTTTGTATGCATCCACATCTATTGGTCAGACAGCACCTGAGTGGGAAATCTTCATGAAAGGGTAAGGTAAGATTTGGTTGATAAAGTCCTTCTGTGGCTTTAATCCAAAATCCTTTTGCAATTCTCTCTGAGTTATGAGAGTGGGGAAAAAAAATTCGATTCCTGCTGCAAAAGTGATCCAAGGGCCGTCACGCTTCTGAGAACAAAGCTAGAGTAAAACCACACTCAGTTCAAAAACTTGACATGGGCAAAATCCTAGCTGATAATTTTTTGAGTGGATTAGGGAGGATTAAAGAAGAGAGAGCAGTAGAATAAAAATAAGAAGATAAGAAATTTTTCCTCAGTCACTTCTGAGCATAGTAAATTGGTACCTCTAAGATTTTCACAATGCCAAATGAAACACTTTCGTTCTTGACACTTCACAATCCAAATGTCCAGACTGAGCAGCACTTGTAAACTATTCTTAGACTGCAGTCAGGGCTCAAAAGAAGGAATAGAAAGTAACTCAAATACTGAGATTTAAAGATTTTAAAATTAATCTACTCCCCTTTATTTTTGGTATTACGGTTTACATATTTTCTCTTTTTTTTTCTGTGTGTAATTTAACTAATGGAATATTAATATGGTGCTGATGCAATATGACTTTCTACTAGATGTAGACAGCTTTTTACCCACTTAAAATTCTTTATTGCAGTCATTAAAAAATGTCCTTGTATTCATTATATATTCTGTGATAACAAATGGAAAATTCAGGTCATGCTCTTACTGATATTCTTGATTTTTTCTTTCGTTATGTGTACACATACGTATATGAGTTAAGCTACTCGGTATCTATGAATCATTTTCCTCACTATTTGTTTATGTGCGAGTTGTGTGTGTGGCATATCAAATTAAACATATCTCTCCCACAAAAACATGCTGACAGATGAGGAATTTTTCCTTCCCTTTTGTCATTTGTTTGTTTTTTTGTTTTGTTTTTTTTTTTTTTACTATCCAACTACTTATTCTGTTTCTACTTCTGGGTTTTGATTATTTTCTCTAAAATTGGTGGTGACATAAAGCATTATTTGGTTTATATTAAGCAAATCATGTGTTGTGGAAGGATATGTAAGGAAGGCAGGTAACATACATAAAGTTTAAGACTGGTTGGAAGATCTACGAAAGCATAAAATATTTCTTTTTATTTGTTTGTGACTATGCCTATTGCTAGTTAGTGCAAATTTTCTCTAGTCAGCTACTTAAGAAAAAGTTTTGGCTTCCTAATCAGCTGACAGTATTTATTCTGAAATAAAATAAATTCACTCTATTTTGCAAAAGTCATCGATAGCTCATGTGAGGGATATTAAATGAGAATGTTATGCAACTGCTTCTTTTTTCAAAACAGTTTGCAAAGTCAGTTCTGTAGGAAAAGCCCAAATCTTACTCTGCTGACTATGTTGTCATCAGAATAACCTCCGGTAGAAAAGCCATAATAAGTAAAAGTAGAGCTGGAGAAAAGACTCAACTTCCAGTTATTTATTGAGGAAAAAAAGTTAAAAGAGTCCAAGTTCCTTGACAGCTAGGACTACATTCATAAATTAATTTTTGAGACAAAGAAAAGACACTCTTTTGCTTAAATAAATATTTAAAAATATATTAATGAGCAATTCACTGGTTGGAGCCTTACTGCCGTTAGCAGTTCTAAAAGGAGCCTGCAAACTTATGTCACAAACCAATTCCTTATATACCCTTGCACCAGCATCAATCCTCTAAGTGATAACATAGGATGCCTCAGTTTGGCATTTGTCCATCCCTCATCACCACACCTGCTGCCCAAACCTGACCCCTGAGTGTTTGCATACCAGGAATGCTACAAGACAATGCTGTGATGATTTCTTATCTTATCACCAAGGTAAACATCACTCCCTTAAAGGTAATTGTGTTGTAACTGGCTTTTCTGCTTCCAGACAGGTGTTTCCTTGGCCACAAGTTACCCATGCTAGGCAATTATGATTTTAATTTCCCCTTCAGGTAGCTGAGGGCACTTCCCCCTCAGCTGCTTCTATTTTTAAAATAAAGATGACTTTAAATCCAGTATTGTGTCTGATATTAGCCATATCTGGTAATCAATAGGGACTGGAGACAGGTGAAATGGATGAAGCTCATTTTCTGTCATGAAGAACATAATAATAACTGCACAAATTGGGACTTTATTTGTGTTAGAGCAGCTCCCTTGCTACGGTGTGGTGAAAATCAGTCATTGACAATGGCCAGGAGCAAAACCCTAGGCAAAGATTTTAAGAGGTAGGAAAGCAAATTTTGATATTTGCCTAAGTAACTCTGTTAAACTCTATTAAAACTGCAGTTAGATCCTTCCTACTATATGTAGGAACCTTAGAGGTGCCTTAATGAAGGGTGTCCAATATCATTATTTTTTCCATTAGTAAGGACATTGAAATAACTCAACATTATTCTGTAGTACTTTGTCTTTAAACCTGATGCAATCCGATCAATTGCAGCAAAGATCATTTGTGAACCTTTCCTATGGAAAACAAAGAAACAAAAAAACACCTATAAACCAATACCAATATAAAACAAACAAATAAGAAATACTATGGGAAATCAGAAATACAAAATCCAAAAACCTGGAGCAATGTAGTGAAGTATTAGACTCAGATTTTTGTTCATAAGAAAAAGATATGTTAGGATTTAAATAAAATTTTCAAGGATGTTTTTGTAATATATGCATATTTATATTGTGCCCGCTTTCACAGTGGTGTCATTATGCTAGAGGGAAAAGACACAGATTTTAAATAGTAAAATAAACCACCTTTTTATTTTTAATGCTTGGTTTGAATACTTATATTTTGCTAAAATTCACCCAGTGGGAGAACATATGCACTTTAATCTTCATCACAATAAGCTATGTTTCACGCAGGGATGAATAGCGTTAGATCTAACAAACCATCCATCCAAGTTTGTATCTTAAGTTCCTCATTAAAGTATCTGAAAGCCATCTCTTTCCATTGTCACTTCAGTGCAATCACATCCACACCATCTTGATTCATTTTGCTAGATGGCTGTGAATAAAGAACTTATTAGACACTCTACCCATAAAACTGTTGAATAGTGTTTAAACTTAGGGAGATGAAAGATCTAATGAGTCAGTGTTTTCTTCATTCATCTATATAGGTTCATATATTGTCAGTCTTCAGTCTGAGTGCCTCCATAATGTCTGAGCACTACTTAATCTATTAGGTTAACCCTAAGAGACTGTGGATTAGATTCCAATCTTTCTTCTTTTAAGGTGTTTTATTTTTGCAGTTCTGATTGTTCTTAATTTACACTTCTTTTCACTCAAATAAGCTCCTAATAGGATGGATACAAGTGAAAGCAGAAACATGCCATTCAGTATAATTTTAATTGCACCCATGCAATATTACACTCTGATTTTTTACTTACCTAGAAAAAAATTCAAAATAAATGCTAAAAATGTCATTTTGCATAAATGGAATCTTCGGAGATATATGTCCTATGAAGACAGTAGATGAAATTAAAATAATGTAGGAATGAAAAAATATATTGAAAAATTATTTTAATATTTAAAGTATTATTTTATTAATAAAATACATGGTTAGGATAGAATTATCCTTTCTTCAGAAGATTACAGCTATATTTTTTACAATGTTATATATGACAGTAGTATAATGATATTTCAAAAGTCTTTTCAGGTATTATTTAGATATCTTTATTCTTTGCAACAAAATTTTGAAGGACTGAAATAAAAGGAACATTATATGAAACATTTGACCCAAAGCACTCCATGTCATCCCTATCTTCCAGACTGCTTCATTGTATTAGCCTATTCAGATAACAATATGAAGTAGTAAAACAGATTTATGCCTTTAAATATCCTTTGGGAGAAAAATGGTACTTCAAACTATTGCTTTAGTGTAAGAGTGTTCCATAGTGCTGCAGAGAACTAAGAGAAGAAAGCATGACTATGAGGAATTAGTCATGTAGTCTTGCCACAGTCTTTGTCAAGGGAAATGCAAAATAAATAAGCATATCCATTCAACATCCATCAAATAATGAGACTGTCATATGAGTTCTGTGTCTCAGTTGAAATATCTTGAGCAGAAGGTTTAGGTTATATTCACAAAAGGGAACACTAGCTCTTTTGTTTTTTCTTTTAATAATAGCCAGTTACTCAGGATCATATTATTCAGTTCTAACTCCTATTGGTATTTATTTGAGTAAATCGTCCTCTTAGAAAACTACTTTCATGGTAAACTTTGGATAGCATAAGAGCTTATTTATCAGACTCAGACTCTTTATATTTTATTACTATATTTGGCAATTGTTCCATAGTAACTTGCTTAAACAGGGAGGCTGGACCAAATGACTAACTCAACTCTCTTCCAACCTTACTCATTCACTGACTATGTGATTTTGCTGACATTAATTTTAATTATAATTCCTCTAGAATGCCTTCTTGGTAATTTAGTTATGTAAAAGGCCTTTGATTTCATCCGTTTACTGATTGTTTCATGTATATAATGTGTTACTAGATTGTTCCAGTACTAATCTTTCCTTCTCTCCCCCCACCCGCACCTCTCTTCTTTTATTATCCATTACGAAATCCATCTTGAAACTGAGCTCTAAATAGCAAAACAACCCCCTCATGCCCTCAAAACTTGAATCCTTTATTATAGACTTTGTACTTCCTTAGTATAACACCTAGTTCTAAAATTCAAGCGGAATTCACCAGACAACCTTTCATTTCTGTTTCACCTGCACTAACTGTGATTGACCCCCTGGTATCAAAACAAACATCCCCCCACAGGAGCGATACATTAATTCATGCACTGCCTTTCTTCACCTTGTTATTGTCATTTGTCCCAGAACAAATCCAAGGTCCCAGCTACTCAGGCAGCTTTTCAGATTTTAAAAAACACTAGCAGCTCTACTCCCGTAACCCAAGATCATCCTTCCCCACCCATGTTCAGCAGCAGCTCACACTCCTGCCCTGGCAGTGTGTCCTGACACTGGTCTCCCCTGCACACTTCTCTGTCTAATCTTCAGATGACTCCCTGAAGAAAGAGTAGGGTCAGCATCTTACTTTGGGACTGGTTCTCAGAAAAAGGGTGTGCCTCAGTCATGGGTCCATCACCCCGTACAAAAGTCAACAGTTCTGTAGGCATTGCTTTGGTGAACCAATTGTTTTTTTCCAATATATGATACCACTCCAACGCCCTGTCTACTTTTCTAAGTCCTTCTCCAAAACATCCTTATCCTGGATATACAATAGGAAAAACTGAGGAAACTGAAAAGTACAGGCTTGCCTGGTAAGACTAGCCTGTTGCATGAATAGTTGCATAGGTTTATTGCATATATGGATAGATAGATAGATAGATAGATAGATAGATAGATAGATAGATAGATAGAATATAAATATTTATAAATGCATCATCATTAAACTGACTGAACAAACCTTGAAAATAATTTCTTTTCAAAAGTCTGAGAATTTTGAATATGACCAAATCTAAATGATGCACAATGTATACAAATTTTACTTTATATGTTTTCAAAACTATAAAAAATTTTGATTCCTTATTTTAATAATGGGATCAATACCATGCTGTGGGGCATTAACTAAATAAAAAATAAAAAAAAAAAAAAAAAAAAAAAAAAAAAAAAAAAAAAAAAACCACAACAAACCAACACAATGCTTTCCAGTAAATATATCACTGTAGACTACGTGAGAGAAAAATTATTGATTCTTTTGAATGTCTGCTACACAGCTTTCAGCAGGATACATTCTCTACTCAAGTTACAACACTACTGCCTGAGACTGATAATTCAGTCTCTGCAATATGATTCCTAAATACCACATTGGAAGAGAGGAGCTGATAAGCATGTCACGGTTTTCCAAAAGCATGATAGTTGCAGCATCTGTTAGTTGTCCTGAGATAATTTTTGATTACTGTGTGTGTGTACAAAAGCTACTGTACTTTTGGAAGGCAGATAGAATGCTAGTATTTTATGATGTCACCCAAAATAGAAAAGCATTACATAGCTCTACAATCCCACACAAATAAAGATCATTTTAAGCTTTCTACTGAAGATTAATTTTCCCAGGTGGTCAATTGCACTTGTCATCTGTTATTTTGGAAAATGCACAGAATTTAATAGATGAGGTATATCAAACTAACTACATTAGGAACACACCAGCTGTCAATATGGCTTCAGCCCAACAGCATCTTTTGGGAGAAGCAAATTCCAAAATGAAGACAGTATACTATTAGTCTGATAGAATGATTATAAGTTTCGCCATCTGTTGCACATTTCACTATTAATCGTGATTTGTATCAACAGATATTTTTTAAAGCCCACATTTTATTTTTCATACAAGAAAGAGCAAAGCAGAATGACAACACATTGTCTCAACTAAGGATGTACCAATGCTGAAGCTAAATTAGATAAACTTCACCCTGGTTTACCAAGGTAGATATCTAGGCCACTAATTACAGTAAATAGATCTAAAAATATCAGTGACAGAACAGAAAAACAAGCCAGAATTATTCATCTTTGCTTGAAAAACTTACTAAATTTGTTTTTCAAATGTATTCCATTGTGCAATCATATACTAGTTATGTTTAATATTTCAAAGCCCATCAGTTGAATGTGATTGGATTTTAATTACATTTAATCAAACATAAGTGCAAAAGCTGCAACAATTTCAAAATATTTCATGGCTAGATCTAAACTAAAGAGGAATTTTTTTGCATGTAAAATTGAATGTCTAGTCAATTTATTTAACGTGAAGGATCATGACATTATTTAAGTTTAATATATCAGAAAAGAAAGATAAAGAAATATTTAATTAGGTTTGAGTCTTGGGGTTTGATTTTGTGGGTTTGGGGTTTTTTTTAAGGGTTATTTTTATTTCCTTTTTTATCGTATCTCATAGCCCTAGGGTTTGTTGTTTGTTTGGGTTTTTTGGTTTTGGTTTTGTTTTATTTGGGGGTTTTTTTTGTGTCATTTTTTTATTCCTATATTTCTTTCAACATGATCCTCATCTGTTTCCAAGTGAAAGGCCTGATTCTAGTTTCAGCCTCTATTCTTCAATTTTGGCTTGTTGCCTACTACATTAATAGGCTCTGTGCAGGGCTACAGGATTTATTTAGAAGTAAGATGAGACTCATGGTCAGACTAGGGGTTGATAACATTTTCAACACTGTAAGTGTTAAGTTAAAGAATTTTGAAAGAAAAATCTGTTATTTTTTAAATTCTATCGTTCTTCTCACCTTAAAGTAACATTTTGCTGGACCTGAAGATAAGCCATCACTCATGTCATCCTTCTCCAAACAGGACTTAAAGCAAAAGGAGTAACTGTAACAACAGGTACTTAGTATCATTGCCTAAGCCACACACTGAATTCAGACAACATTTTGTTTTCTCAAAAGCTTTTTCTACTTTGTCTTCCTTGTATTGAAGAAACTATAATTTCTGCTTCTTCCCCTGCTATTCTTGTAACTTCATTAACTGATTAACAAAGGGAAAATAAAACAGAACTCTGCAGTGCCTAATATGAGGGCACATTCACTATAGGCAGGAAATTACTATAGTAATTTTCACTATAGGAAATGACAATTCAATATTCAGAAGTCTCTGGAAAATCTGAGCAATAAAAATGAAGCCATTCACTCTTTCTCAATTTGGCAGCCATACCAACGATTGCTCAGGTAATTGGAAGCATTTGATAGTATCTACATTAGTAGGGGAATGATTTTTTATTGGCCTCTTTGGTAGGTTTCTTTGGTTTGTTTTGTGTTTTCTTTTGTCACTGTTTGACAATCAGTCAGCACAGCAAGTGTTATCTTTTAGGACAACAGTTATCAATCTAATAACCTGTGCTTACCAAACTCAGAGCCAGATGAAAAACATGCTTTCAGCTTACTGGGGAAAAAACAATGTCCTTTTCAAGACCTATGATGAAAAGTGGATATACCGACACAAATAGCTTTTTGAGAATTTGCTGTGACAAGAACACCTTAGAAGCCAGTATCACGTCCATTAAAGCAGAGATCACTTTCTCAATTGGTCTTTAAATTTCATATGAAATTGTTAGCAATATAACATTCTATGGGAAATATGTTGAGAAACATATTTGTTCTGTTATAATTTCCTTTATGTTTGTAAAGGATATTAATGACAGAGGGAATTAAGAGGAGTGGGCTTTTTTTTTTTCTCAATTTCATGTAAGGATCTGTTTCTGGAGTGTCATTAAGAAAGATCTGCATGTTTTATAAGTACAGCATCAGACCACCACTATGTCTGAATGGATGTGGAGAGGGACTATTACAAATGCACAGCAGATTTTTGTCAAGCAAAGTTAACTAGATGTATTTCCAATTGATTGCCAAGGTTATGGCACTGCTGGCATGCAACCAAAAACCCCTGGTTTTGCCCAGTACAATAAAGGTATTTTATCATATTAAACTGCAGCATTAAGGAAAAGGCCATATATGGGTATTTATATTTTAGAGAAGACACATTTATAACAGATCCTGAATAATTTTGCACTCCGGTGACAAATTCAAAGACTGTAGATAATATTCTATATGAGCTAGACACCTAGTGACAGGCTCTGTTTTTCTAAGACATTCTGTGTTTCCCATTGATTAGGAAAACATCACATTTTTCTTTTTAATTATTAAGGTCTTTATATTAATATTTTAGTTCTTAGTCTTTATTGGAACTACTAGTGAACTGAGATTCATGTTCTGGCAACTGCCTTCTCTTTCCTTTCTTCTTACCAGCTCTCGAGTTCAAAGTGCTATATCAATCATATTTTCAAGCCAATTACATTACTCTGGTTCTTTTGGATGACTTTAATGTATTTCTGAAAATGAAAATATGTCAGCCTGCTAGGAGCTGAATCCAAATTCCACATTTAATGACAGCACCTATGTCTATCTCTTCTTTTATCCCTTGGTCAAATAGCTCCAGAAATGTTCATTATCCTCCTTTTTTTTTGTAAAACTGATCCTCCTATTTGTATTTTTTGAGGTCTGAAGCAGAAGGTCCATTTATCTGTTTAATGTATTCAATCTCTCTTCAGTCTTGAAGTAATGTCCCTTACAGGACATACTACGATCTGAAGGATATGGCAATGGAACATTTTTTCACAACCAGAGATTTTGGCACAGGATGGTATTTTTAATATCCACTACAAAATAGAATAATGACTTAGATCTGTGACTTTTCAAATCTATAGTTGTTCATTCATTGTCTCTTCCTAAATTTCTACTGCATAAGCAAAAGTTCTATCTCTAGCTCAGCAATAATTCTTTTGCAGTCTATTTTCTATAGAGTAAGGTAAACCTAATCCATCTGATGTGGGGCTATTGATATCACTGTATAGCAATAACTTCAGCAGTTATCAACTTTTTCTTTTTCCTATGTGTTGGCAAAGAAGCACTAAAGACCCTAATGTCACCACTACTGGTAAAGGACTTTTGTAGTGTTGATTGGAAGAGTTCCCTCCTAAATCAGTCTGAAAGACCAACATCAAAATGGTTACATCCAGACTTTTAAAATTCCTATGTCTGTTGATGTCAAAAATTTGCTTCACTTTTATTTTTAAACAGCTCTTGGCCTTAGAATCACAGAATAGTTTATGTTGGAAGGGACCTTCAGACATCATCTGGTCCAATCCTTCCTTCCAAAAACACAGACATCTTCAACTCAGTCAGATTGCTCCATCCAACCTGACCTTGGATGTTTCCAGGGATAAGGCATCCACCACTTCTCTGGGCAGCCTGTTCCAGTGTTTCACCATCCTCTTACCTAGTCTAAATCTGTGCTTTTTTTAGTTTAAAACCATTACCCCTTCTGTTGCAACATTCCTTTGTAAGGTCTGTCCCTATCTTTCTTATAAGCCTTCTTAAGGAATGAAAGATTTCAATGAGGTCTCCTTGGAGACCTTTTGTCTCCAGTCTGAACAGCCCCAGCTCTCTTGGTCTTTCCTCATAGGAGAGGTGCTCCAGCCCTCTCCCTATCTTTGTGAACCTTCTCTGGACTTGCTCCCTATGTCGTTCATATATTGAGGCCCTCAAACCTGGAAGCAGTGCTCCAGGTGGGGTTTTACAAGGATAGAGATGGAGAATCACCTCCCTCAACCTGCTAGCCATTCCTCTTTTGATGCAGGCCAGTATCTGGTTGGCCTTCAGGGCTGCAAGTGCACACTGTGGCTCATATCCAGTTTCTCATTCATCAGAAGTCTCAAGTCCTTCTCCTCAGTCTTCTCCCAGTCTGTACTCATGTCTGGGTTGTGCTGACCCATGTGCAGGACCTTGCACTTGGCCTTGTTGAATCTTTAGCTCCCAAGACTGTATAAGTCCTTCTGGATGGTATCTCATCCCTCAGATGTACCAGCAGCACCTGTTCCTTCTTCTCTGTGCATATGCTTGTTGCCCTTTAGTTTGATAAGCAATTCCCCACTCATCCAAATGAGCTCTTGCCTTCCTTTCCTGATTTCTTACACCCGGCAAACAAGAGCTCTCCTTCTCTGTGGAAAGATCTTCAAGTTCTGTTCTGCTTCCTTCTCCCTGAGGGAGAGTTTCCCAGAGGGTCCTACTGACTAATTCTTTTGAAGAGCTGAAATATTTCTTTCTTAAAATTAAGGATACTCTTTTATTCACCTGACCCATATTCCTCAAGACTGCAAATTCCATCAGTGAACGATCACTGCAGCCCAGGCTATCATCAGTTTTAATTCCACTGTTGAGCTCACTTGCATTGATGACCATCAGGTCCAGTAACTCACCCCTCTAGTAGGGCTGTCTATTACCTAGGTCAGGAAGTTATCCTCCATGCATTACAATGATCTCCTGGATTTGCCTACAGCTAATTGTGCTACTTTCCCAGTAGATGTTGGGGTACTTGGAGCCTCCTGAGAGGACAAGACCCTGTGAATATCATGCTGCCTGATCAAGGGAAGCCTATAGCAGACACAGACCAATAAGTTCCTTTTGTTGCCTTGGTCTCTGATTCTTACCCACAAGCTTTCAACTTTCTTATGTCTGCTCTTCTGAGACAGCTCTTCACACTCAATCCAATTCTTGACGTAGAAAGCAACACCTCCACCTCTCCTTCCTTGCTGGTCTCTTATGAATAGGAGATACCATCAACAACTGCACTCCAGTTATGGGCTTCATCCTTCTCTGTGTTGCCTTCTGTTGCTTGGATCTATGATTCTAGGAATTACCCCACAGCACGTCAATCCCCTATAGCCTCTAAAAAACCATCAGCCCCTAAGGAGATAGAATAAACAAAAACTAAGAACATTTCACACAAACGCCCCATAAAGAAATTAATGACACTAAGGAAACTCCCAAACTTAACAACTACTTACACCCCATAACAGATGCCAGCACCAAGCCAACTGACCAATAATCAGTGAAAGATTAGAGAGAAATGCTAATCCCCCAAAACTAAGTAGCATCCTAAAAAAAGAATAGAAGTTGAGTCATAGTGGTTCTCTTTTGGTTTTTCTTCAAGGTCTATAGCCTGAAAAAAAAAAGTGAAAAAATCTAGCTTGAATGAACTGTCAGAATGAACTTCCCTGCAATTCATTTCCTGCCTCCCACAGTTCTATCCAGCCAAAAGGTATATCCACTAACAGGCACAGCCATGCTACTTTTAAATGCATGACTCCCAAAGGGGAAAGAATTTTATGCATGGCTGCCACTGTATCTGGCAGTGAATCAGGGGCCTGTGTTCTCTGGATAGAATTAGAGAAGATTTATGTGTCTCAGAGTAGGGTCAAAAACAGTCAGCATGCTGAACAAGCAGCTGGTAAAATAACACCAAAAACAAACTGTTGCAGAACTTCCACTTCAGTCTAGAATCTGGGTTGAAGTTTAGGCAGCTCTTTCAGGATCTGATTTTAAAACATACTGTTGATGATATTTTGCATTTCATGTAGTAGATGTCAGATGCATTTTTGAAGAGATTGTTTACCTGGGCTCAGTGATATTTTCAAGATATTAATTCCTTGAATTTCTGCCTACCGAGAGAAAAGCCTGAGCTGAGTGCTGCCAGTGCGCAGAAAACACAACATCTTAGTCAAAAACCAGAAATTTACAAGACAGGTTCAGAATCTGGAAAAAAAGGAATCTCTCAACCATGCAGGTTCCTGAGCCAATAGGCTTGTATTAAGATGCTTCCTAGGATTACTGTCCTTGACCCGAGGATTCAAGCTGTTTACTGTGCAGTAACTCACCTTAAACACAGAGACAGAAATTGATCTCTCCCATCTCTCTTCAAGCATCAGCCTCAGAGTTAATAAATTTGCATGGAAAATATGAACTTGGATGTTCTCTTTACCTCCCATTGCTTTACATCAAAGCTATAGAAAAATATACACCTAGACTTTCTGAGTGACTATTTCCTCCTGCAATAGAAATGCACATGCTTTGTATTTGAGGTATAAAAGCAAGCTGTATATTAAGTACTGCTCCACAATATCCTGTAATTCCTCAGAAAAGTGCCAAATATCTTCCTAGGAAAAACATGTTTTCACATCAGCTTCAGTTCTTTCCTAATGTCCTCAGGGACAAATTCAGCTGAGGCCAACATTTCACCAAACTCATAGTGTGGCTTGTAGTAGAGATCCAAAGTAACAAAAAACTGAAAGTGGAAGGGTCCAACCACCCCATTCCCTGTAACAGTGCTGATGTCCTGTGTAGTTCATTAATATTTTGTTCATCTCCCTGTCCTGGCTAAACCACAGCCAGCAGCCAAGCCCCACACAGCTGCTCGATTACTCCCCGACCAACAGGATGGGGGAGAGAACTGTAGGGGTAAAAGCTGGAAAACTCATAGGTTGAGATAAAAACAGTTTATTATGGAGAGGAAAAGCAGCACACAAAAACAAGGCAAAGCAAGGAATTCGTTCACTGCTTCCCCACGGACAGGCAGGTGTTCAGCCATCCCCAGGAAAGCAGCCCCATCGTGCATCCTAGCATTTACCTCCATGCTGTCTTTAAAACAGAATGGCTCCATATTATTTCCTTTTTGATTTCTAAAACACAGGCTGTTGGCCAAATTTACAGCTAAAATGTTGACCAGCCCAACAGATCCTGAACTTTCAAACGGAAATTATGTGCAGTTTCAGTAATTTCTGCAGACTTGCCTAAATATGTTTAGAAATAAAATTTTGCAAATGAATGGAAAGACCACTAATTGTGGCTGTTTGCAGATGCCTCTATTTGTAGAAGTTGCTATTTCTAGAACTCTCACTGTATGCAGTCTTCTGATCAGGAGAAAAATATTGTCCAGCTACTTTAAATGTGAAGCCACATATTACCCATTAAACAAATGACAATACCTATCAGATAATTGAAATATTCATAGCCTTTACCTGGAATAGATATGAACAACCATTAAAATTCTGTCTATATGAAAGTATTTTTATTTCAAGTTTGTTTATACCTTTAAAAAAATTCTCTGGCATTATTTATGTCTTTTCTTTATGCAGGATATGATTTATCAATTCCTGGAAACTTCTATGTGATAGAGATCTTACAAATATCGTCAGTATATCAGATATTGAAATCGTAAAGATGTTCAGCACACCTAAATAAAGTCTCTTTGGTGTAGATGATAGGAACTGGAATAGAACTGTCAGAGCCAAATTTATGAAAGTTCTTCACAAGGCAGTGAATATATGCTTTAAATATATAATAAACCTTCCTCACAGATGGAGAAATAAGCCACTGCTGCTGCTTCTGCTGCAGTGACAGAGCAAAAAAGTTGCTGCTTTTGTCATCTGTTAGAGTCAGCAGTTGTGATGGGAATGGCATCACCAGCACTGTCACAATCAGCAGTGCTGATAGATCTGTGGAACTGGAAGGAGATATGAGAATTTTCAGAGGGAGAAAGCTTATTTAAAAATTGATAAGCCTTTCCACTGTTGAAAAAGGAAGTTTAATGCATATGATACTGCACGAAGAAGCTCTTACAAAACAGAAAGGTTAAATTTAGTCTACAGCTCCATGCTTGAGTTTTAAAGATGAGAAACATGATTTTCCAGATGAAATAAAATACCTTAATTTTAATGTCTTCTTCATGTCCTTCTGTGGTTTTAACTGTGATGGTTTAAGGGTATAGCAACTAAGAGTTTGAAGGGTCCACATTTTACTAGACCAATGGCTGAAAAGAACAAAAAATCCCTGCTTTCAGCCACACAAGCCTTTCAGATCTGATCTTTTAGGACAGGTTAAGAAATAAGGACAACATAAGGACAATGAGCACAAACAGCCCATATGTAACAGAAAATTAATCACAGCCTATGCAATGCATTACTAAACATTTTCCACATTTTTATATAAGCTCCTCCTTTGTGCTGACAGATATCTTTATGTACAGAAGAAAAGTGCAAAAATAATGTGAGCATAAGTATCTAATATTTATGTACAGATGTCCTCCATAAATGAAATTACTGCAGAACTGGCAAAAGAAATGGTGGCATTTTATTTATGTGAAATAAGACAAAGTTCTACCATTTTTCTCTAGAATGTTTTGTTAAAGTCAGATAAAAATAATATATTGAGCTTGTCATCTGCAAAATTTTTCTTGTCAAATACAGCCATCAGCAGCATCTGTCACTGCAGAGCAGTTGCAAGCACTGATATCAGGTATTTAGGAGTAAGAGCAGCTCTTAGTTGTACAAAACTTTCAAGTCTTGCTTTTCCCAGTAGTGAATGCACTGTAGTTTGGGATCCTTGATCCTAACCTATGCAATCCTAGTTGTGTCTATAATATCCATCATTAACCAGCAGGTGATACCTTTCTAGAATTATGTTTGGCACTGTACATGTATATGATATATGAGCAGTATTATTCATATTTTTTCTTCATTTTTGTCAAGGTCAAGCTTCCTTTTAGCATTTCAGACACTTTTTGAACTCATAATCCATCTGTCTAGCCACTTAGCTACCTTTCCAAGATTTTTTCTTGCTGCTTACCAGTACACTATTTGAATGCATCATGAGATTATTTATAAATGATGCATAAATCCTGTTTTTTTTCCTTGGCAATACGAGGGAAAATTTACATTTAAATGCATATAGGTGCAATTACGACTATGAAAAAAAAAAAAAAAGGCTTTGGCTTAAATAATATTCCAAAGAGGAGGAGAATTTGCATTTCACTGCTTCAGTTTTGCACATATTTGGGCAATTTTACAGGTATTGATAATTACACAAACCCAGAAATTTGTCTGCCTAAACAAACAAAACGGAAATTGTTGGTTTGCTTTTCAGGGTGTTTGTTTGTTTGTTTGGTTGGTTGGTTGGTTGGTTTTTTGTCCTAGCATTGAATTTATTTTAACAGATGTTTCCAAATTATTTTTGTTTACAGCATTTGTAAATGTAGGGCCAGAGGGCACTACCAGACCTTTGCCACCCTGAGCAGCCTCATCAGGGATGCACATCCCCGAGCTACATCACAGGTGTGGCTGTGCTCAGCCCTGCTCTCATGTGCTGAATGGCCTTTGTTAATGGTTACCACTCCTGACTCATTACCTCGCCCTTCTGGGACTGTGCTAGACCACATCCAGGTCAGAGAGGGAGTGGGATTGGCCTTGGGTGTCTTTCCCTAGGCTATGCTGAAGAACCGTGCTTGGCTCCTGGCTTGTGTGTCCTTGTGGAACAGCCTCATTCTAGCATCTGCCTGATCCTTGGACAAATTCTGATTCCGTTAGACAAAACTGACAGATTTCTGGATTATAAACTAATCACAACACACACACAAAAACATAAAGAAAAGAAATTCAAGAATAATGTCCCACTGATTTGTTAATAAGTCATTTATGAGTAAATAAAACAGATTGCAGCATCTTTCCAATCAAGTCACCCATATAATTAATTTAAAAATGATTACTGAGTAAAAAAAAAAAAGTCTTTTTTCTTATTCATATTTCCAGAAAGTAAATGTTCTTCTAGATATAACGATGATATGAACAACCATAAAAAATAATATGGTAGTATCACTAAGCAACAGAAAATGAAGTCAGTTATTCATGACTACAAAGCGTATTCTGATTGACCAGAATAGTAAAGGAAATTTAATGCAGACAATTGCAAGTACAGTACAATTATCTACCTCACAGTCATTTCAGTCTTGTGCAAGCTAATCTAATTGACCTTGCTATGTACATAAGGTTGAATTAGATAATTTCCAGAGGTCCTTCCAAATTCCTCCTTTCTGTGATTCTGTGATTCAGCAGTACAATAAATAAATTCCTCATCCTTTTGACTCTTCTAAAAACACTAGCCTTTGACTACACAAGCTTCACTTTCACCTCAGCACGTACCATGGCGGATAAGCACATGGACATCTCTAGGTTTCAGTTTGTCATAACTAGCTTATGTAAAGATCTCTCCCCACATCACAACCTGACATTCTTTTCAGCCCTCTACACCTGATGTGCTTCTTGTTTTATGCCCCTACCCCCTCATAGATTATCTCACAGTTAGGACCTAAACATAGAATCTTACTTCCACTCAAAGAAGTAGTGTCATGAAAAAAATAGTGTATGGAAAGAATTAAAAAACCCACCTGACACAAAATCTCAGCAGAGATTTTTATCTCAAGATTCAGCAGCTTTATTTATTTCTCTGCTTGAATCATAGGTAGAGTGAATTTGTATCTGTTCATTAAAATTCACAGAAAAAGAAAACAGAAAAAAAATAACCAGAAACCAAAGACATAAGCTCCATTTTTCCATTTTAGGATTTTGCTGAGCTACAGATTGCTAGTGGCTCAGTTTCCATACATAGTAATATGTCACAAAAGGTCTTACTTGTCCTTGGAAATCTGAGATGTCTTGTGGGGCGTTTTTCCTACACTTTAATGTAATTATAAAATATATATTTATATTTCTCCATGTGTATATATCTGTATCCTTCTGTATATGAATGCAATAATTGTATTTTACTGTTAAATGAATGCTGTCAGAGGCTCCCTCTAATACCCCTAATAGCATGAAAAGGAAACACCTACAGGAAGATACAGTTAGAGACAATTTCAGGAAATCTACTTCATTAATTCCAATTTTTTGCCCCTATTTTCATTCCTTTTTCAAAAACAATTTCCCCTACATAATTTTGTTTCATGTAAAGTGATGAAGATTTTGTCACCCGTGTGAAGTATTTTGCTATCTACAGAAAATAAGAGCTACTATAAATGAAAGTAAACTATGTGTGTATGTAGGTTATATACATAAAAAGATTCTTCTCCCAGGGGGTGATTGGGCACTGGAAGAGACTCCCCAGGGAAGTGGTCACAGCACCAAGCTGGACAGCAGTTCAAGAGCCATTTGGATAATGCTTTCAGGCACCTGGTGTGACTTGTGGGGTGTCCTGTGCTTGGCCAGGGGTTGGACTTCAATAATCTTGATGGGTCCTTTCCAACTCATCATATTATATGATTTTATGAAAATCTTACATCTAGCGATAGCATAATTGTTTATGGAATTGTGCTTATCCAGTCAAAAATGCCACTTAACCCATCACTTTAGATACCCCAATTAAAATGCAAGCATACAGCAAATTTCATGCCATTAACAGAATATACAGCTAGAAGATTGTTTGAAAATAATGGATTTAGTCTCTAAGGATAGGACTTA
This sequence comes from Sturnus vulgaris, assembly GCF_052056855.1. NCBI lineage: Eukaryota > Metazoa > Chordata > Aves > Passeriformes > Sturnidae > Sturnus > Sturnus vulgaris. Next base: position 87,739,544 of record NC_142245.1, on the reverse strand, counting down.
TTTTATTTAACATCTATCTTCTGTGTTAAATGTCAGTGTTCTTCTTGCACAGGAGAGAAGGCAGCACTTTTGAATGCATAAGCAATCTCACTTTAAACATTTGGTCTTGGATGGGAAGAACAACATGTTATAAGTACCAGCTTTTCCCTCCTAAGTGTGAAAAGTCTAGCCAGCTAAATGAAGGTGTGTATCTTATAGACTCTTGCATCTGTTCAGGTAATATTAAAATTCCAAAGTCGAAACAAAATTGAAATTAGATTAAAAATATTTTGTAAATATTTGTTACTTACTACTGTGCCCTCTGCTCTTCCTTAATGACTGTAGCACTCAGTGATTTCCAGTAGAGAGAATTACACCACCACCCAGTATTGAACTGCTCTATGGAATTACATGAGAATTGCAGATGAATGATATAACTAAACCAACACTCACATTTTATAGGAACCAGGTTTGAGGTACTAATGTGACTGATTTATGAGACTGTGGCTGAGTGACCTCCCAGATTCACTAGTATAGAATGTCTTAAGGATGAAACTTTGACACCCCTGTGAAAAAAATTTCTGTTAGGAAAATGTCATTAGTAATTTGTAAACCCTAGGAAAATCAAAACATGCTTCTATCTGGAATAATTGGTGTTTCATTATAATTGAAAGCAACAAAAACATATAAGCATCTGAATACTTGCTCATATTGTTAAACCTGAAAGTGTAGGGGAGGCATCTGAATACTTGCTCGTATTGTTAAACCTGAAAGTGTAAGGGAGACAAAATTGTGGTTAGACATCTTAGATTCCTATATTTGTGTGATTCTAAATATGCCTTATATAGCTCATCTTGACTTCACAAAATTTAAATAAGCAGCTGTTAAGAATGGTTTTGTACATTCTATACACAAAGGAAGATGATTTATTCCTGTTGTAGCTGTATTTCAAATTGTTGAAGTTGCACTGATCTGATGTTTCAGTATTGTTCATTTTCATAAGTCTGTCGTTAGCATATAATATGATTTTAACAACTTCCTTAGTTTAATTTTAAATTTGAATATTCATGATATGTATTATAAATTCAAATCAGAATGATGACTATTGATATACTTGTTCACATCCTCACATGACAATTTTCAGAGTTTGCCTTCATACCACTTAGGGGACTGAGTGTCTCCTCATTTTATGCTCTGGCTGTCCATATTCTATCATTAAGCATCTGACACTCTCCATTTGTGGTACAGAGGAACCAGGTGCCAGATCAGGGACTGTGAATTCCATGTGTTTTCAGAGCCAAGTGTCCAAAATATATGTTCATCAACTTTAAGAAGGTGAAGTAATAGACCATACATTTATGGCACATGGGAAAGTCATTATTTGAAACATCCACTATGCTAAGGGTGAATATTTCAAATAGGGAGAGCAGGCAGAGTAGGCAACTGTTTTGATCTCTATATTTCTGGTGGCTAAACCAAAAGTCCATTTGGGCTCTTTGAGTCCTTGAAATACTCTTTCCTGGAGGTACTTGGCTGGTTAACACCAGAGGAACTTCTAACTGTCCTTGTCCTGCCCCAAGAGAGCCCCTGTACAGACTGGGAGAAGACAAAGCTCCTGTAGTCAGAGACTAGGAAAGACAGTGTGGATTATTCCTTGCCTGTGAAAAGACAAGCTGCTGTGGGATTGTCTTCACTCAATGTGTGTAGTTGGTAAATAATGCAGAAGGATGAGGACTACTTTTTGGAGAATTTTCAGAATTTCAGAATTTTCAGAAACTACCTGGACTGATGAAAGTGAGATTCACAATTAACTGGATGAGTGCAATGATGACCAAAATCAAATTGGTGTTGGCAGTCAGCAAACATATTGCTTCTGTTGTCCTGAGCAACCACTATGATGCAGGAGTCCCAGATCATAATCTGTTCTGGACATTTTGTGGAGTGGCACAGATCCATAGAGAGGGCAAATTAGCTCTCTCTATTAAGGCACGAGGTAGTTTAATCAGAATCTATAAATCATAAAGACAGTTTAAGGATGTAGCATAATTTATAAGAGTTGGTAAAAGGGGATTTCAGTAATAAGAAATATAAAATTGAACGGTCACTAGATAGGTAAATGTAACAGATTATGTGGGACCTGAGCATTTTGTAAATGGTATGGAATAAGGGCTAGAGATTGTATTGGATTTGGCTGGGATGGAGTTAACTTTCCCCAAGGCATCCTATGTAGCACTTTGCTTTTACTTGTAGTTGGAAGAGTGTTGATAATATTTTGACTGTTGCTTAGCAATACTCCTACAATATCAGGGCTATTTTTGCCAAACTCCCACACAATAGCCGCTAGGCTGGGTCCAGGCAAGAGTTTGAGAGGACACACAGCTGGGACAGATAACACAAACTGTCCAAAGGGATGTCTCATATCATGACTTTGTGATCAGCAATAAAAGCTGAGGGGAAAGGTGAGGAAGGGGAGCAGTGTTTGTTGTTAACTGACGCTCTCTAAAGCAATAGGTACATGTACTGAGACTCTACTTTCCCAGAAGTCACAGGACGTTACCTGGTGATGAAGTGGAGAAATAATCATGTTCTGTTTTGCTTCTTTGCACAACCTTTGCTTTCTTTGCTTGAACTGCCTTTATCTCAGCCCACAAATTTTTCGTCTTATTTTCTCCCACTGCCCTGCTGAGGTGGAGGAGTGGGAAAGCCACCAGACAAGGTTAATCCATCACATTTTCTTATAAAGCAGGTCCAGTCTTTGGAGTCAAAATATACTCCAGTGACAAGACTTCATGACTTGCATATCTGGAAAATCTGAGTAATTAACAAGAGAAACAAAATTAAACTGAACATAGACACAGAATGAAACTAAGATATGATGACATTTTTAATGACAAAATCCAGTTTGAATTTATCCTTCATATAAGATATTTTTGGTGGTGAAGGAATACCTAAATATGCAGTGGCCAGCATGAAAGAGGATGTGTAAGACTATCTTTGAAATGACTGACGGAATTGAATTTTCATTGACTTCTTTGGGATAAAAATTTCTTGCTGGTTTGTTTTCTTAAGTTTCCACCAAATAACTTGGTTTTTTTATGGAAATCACTTGTTCTGAATACTTTTGTACATTCATAAAATAGATTGATATTTAATCTTTGGGGGAAATGCATCTGTTAACATTTTCTGCAAAGCATTAGTGAAAAGTATTTTCCAATTAAAGTCAGAAGTTTTCAGAGGATGCAATGGTGCCACCATAGATATTTTACAGGGAGTAGAAATCTCAGCAGGTGGAAAATGTTAGGTTTGTAATTAACAGTATGTAGTTATTGCTAAGGAATGTGGGTTTTTTTATTTTAAAAGCTGACAATTTTACTTCTATGTTTCCATTTAAATTTTCTACCAGGAAAACAATACTGAAGACCAAAAATGAATGGTTACATAAATATTTTTTTCTAATCAAGTGTACGTACTTCTGCTTTCTTTAGGCCAGTGGTACTGTATGTCTGAGATGTCCTTTTTTCATACCAGGATCATCCCATGTTGCTTCTTCTTCCCATTCTTCTCCACTATTTTTTTCGCCACACAAGTACTTGCTTCATTTCTACCAGTCTGTTCCCAAACATGAAAATCAGCTTATTCTAGTAGAGTGTGAAAAAATGTCCAAAGATAGCATATCAAAATTTCTAAACACTGTTGTGCACCATCAGAGGATGGAATTAAAAGAATAATTTCTCCCTCAGCAGCTCCAGACAACTAAGGAATACTGAAACACATTACTGTATCTTCCCTAGAGCCAAGTACGGCTGCATTTTTTGAGATTCAGAAAATTCTTCAACATAGTCATTAAACTATTATCAAACTTTTTAAAAAAAGTTTGGAAAGACAGTCATGGACATGAGGTTCTTTTCTTCTTTTCTCTTTTCTTTTCTTTTCTTTTCTCTTCTCTTCTACCTACACAAAATTATGATTTTGTCACAAAAAGGTTGAAAAAAGTAAATCCAACTAGCCACAGACATCTAGTCAATTTGAGAAGCTGTTAAGTCAAGTAAGTGCTAAATCAATTAAAGCTGATAAAAATCCCTTTCTTAATTGAATATTAACAGCCAATATCTACTGGATCACAATGAGTTTTTGTCACAAAACTCATTAAATGCATAAATTGCTATATGGCTTCATTTCCATATTTCTCTTTAAATATATATAAGGAGTAAAAGATTAGCAGTGCATTTAACTAACTCTAAATACACACAAACTGAGAGCTTTTTTTAAGAAACAATGGCATGTTATTCCTGTGAAAAGCCTCTTATAAACCTGTTTGTCTTTTTTATATAATTTGCCTTAAAAGTATTATCACAATTCATCCTTGAAGAAGAATTCCACCTGATTTCAGAATCACATAATGTAGATGTGATAAAGATTGCAGTCATGACCTCAAAGATTTTTCTTATATGGATGATGGGAGCCAATCAGAGAATCCCGGGTGGATTACAAAGAGTAGTTGTGCCTTTAAAGAGACCAGTCAGGATCGAAAAACTTGAATAAAATGAACAATAATTTATATAGAACATACAGAATAGAGTTCTAATTCTCTTTCTCTAGAAAATGTACAACTAAATTTAGACAAAATTGCATGTGTTTATCAAACTGAGCTATGAATAATTCTGTGCCTTTTTCTATTTTTGGGGTTTTTTTTGGTTTGTTTTTTTTTGGTTTTTTTTGTGTCAGTAGTGGTGGTGGTAGTTTTTTGGGAGGCTTTTTTGTTGCTTTTTGTTGTTGTTGTTGTTTTGTGTGTGTATGTGTGGGTTTTTTGTGGTTTTGTGGTATTTCTTGCATACTGTCTCCACAGCTTTCTCTAATTTGGAATTTTACTATCATATTCAAGGATGTTCTTTCACTGATATTCTCTCAACTATGTCATAGTAAATGAGTCCTTATGCAAGTTTTCTTAGAATTGAAATTGTGGATCTAGCCTTCATTCTGGTAGTGCTAATATAAATGTCTCAGGATGCTCAAATGAGATTGGTCTCAAAGAGGATTTATATCTTTGGGTGACAGTATTGTAGAAAGTAATTAAATAACTGCTCTCTCTCTTCCACTCTCCTTTTATTCCTTTGTAGCTTCTTTTCTTGCTTCAGACTTCTTCCCTACCCCATAAAATAACTTCTTAAAATGGTAATATCTAGGAAAAAAAAGTGAAAAATATTAAATTTTTAAAATAAAAAATCCCCCAAGACTATTTCTTTAGTTAACCTTAACTTGTTATGCAAAATTTCTTCAGGTCCTAGACTTTTTGCTGGGAAAACAGCCTAGCCTATTTGCAGTGTACTCAGTTTTTCTCTAGCACCTCAGCTTTTCAAGACACTGATAGGTTTTGATTTCACATCTCAGATTTGCAGAACAATGCTCTTCGAGGATGGGGGCTAGAAGGATTCTTTTCATAGCCACAAGCTACACGGCCCATCACTTCACACTTTTCTTCTACTTCGTTTATAGCTTTTGCTTTTCTTGATTTAAACACATATGGGGCTTCCTTTGACTTAATTTTATGCTTTCAGACAGGCAGAAATATAAAACTGAGCAAAAAAGGTCACAGATAATATTCATTAAAATTTAATGCAAGCATTTTCTCAGCTCTTCAAGGGGGATTTTTATAAGCATAAACAAGGAAATCCTCCATAAGAAGAGTCTTCATCTCTGCTTTAATTTCTTCCTATAGTAGTATATGAAATCATAGAATGCTTCATAATTATCTGGTAGTGGAAAAGCTATGTATATTTTTAATTTGCTGGTTTAGTGTATGTCAAGTAAAAAAGCAGATTGCAGGTAGGTTTGTTAGTCATTCTCCCCTTAAAGTACTGAAGTATTTTTTACATAAAAATTGTGAGGAATGTTTTTCGACATAGGAAGGAAACAGAAAAGTGAAACAGAAAAATTGTCAAATATAATTGAAATAATAAAATATTCAGGAACCAGATAATGCAAACTAGCTTTTAATGAAGTGATTTTAACATGCTAACACCATCAAGTAATTTGGGTAATATTTTATTTTGATAAATACACTTTACATCCCAAAATAGTAACAAGTTTATGAGAGTACATAATAAAATGCAAAATTAGTTTTTTTCAAATTGAAATTACACCATGTTAGTTGAATAAATAGCACTAAACATAGAAACATAAGGTGAGAGAATACAGTATTATGTATACTATAGAAGTTAAAATTTTAAAAGGCATTGTCTCACTATTATCTGTATGCTTGTAGAACATGCAGAAGGAAATATTAGTCTTGTGGAGATGGTAAAGTTATGAATTTATCTCTGTAAATGAAGGAGCATGTAGTCCTCGACAAAAATAAAAATAAATATTCGTTTACTTTAGTTAATGTATCTTTTCCCCAGACACTCATTTGCACCTTATTGCTGAGTAAAGCATGTATGTACATGACTAGTTCTTGAAAAGTTAAATGACAGTAACTTTGGTCTTCTTATATTTCTCAGTGAATCTAAGCAATAAACTTAGAAGAAAAATTGGGAACTGTTGCAGGCCTAGTGGAGGTAAAAAAAAAGCAGAACATCATCTATGTAAAAAGGGGAAATAATACTAAATATTAAAGAGCTGTAGATAGAAATAAACCAAGAAATGCCTCATAATACTTCTACTTACATGTTATTCAACTTCTGTTTCTATGTAAATGATAAAATCTGCATCAGATACTTACAGATCTGGAAACATTCATCATTAAAGAGTCTGTAGGGAATCAAATTTATAATAATTTATCTAATGGATTTAAATCTTCAAAGTCTTCATGTATTGGATGTTAAAATTACCACAGTCCTGTCAGTATGATAAGCTTCAGTTAAATATGTTGCATGATGTGGTAGGTTGGCCCTGGCTGGACACAAGGTGCCCACCAAACCTATTCTATTGCTCCTGTCCTCAGCTGGTCAGGGGAGAGAAAATAAAAACAAAAGGCTTATGAGTCAAGAAAAGTGCAGGGAGAGATTGCTCATCAGTTACTGTCGTGGGCAAAACAGACTTGATTTGGGGAGTTAATTTAGTTTATTACCAAGCAAATCAGAGTAGGATAATGAGAAATAAAATCAAATGCTTAAAACATTTCTTCTTCCAATGCCCACCTCATTCCAGGGCTTAACTTCACTCTCTAAATTCTCTACTTCCTTGCCCCTGGCTGCACAGTAAATGTGGGTTGCAGTCAGTTCAGCACATGCTGTCTCACACTTCTTTCTCCTCAGGGAGATATATTTCCTGAGTATATTCTCCTGATACTCTTTCCCTGCTCAAGTGTGGCATTCCTCCCACGGGAGACAATTTTCCGTGACTTCTTCTGAATCCTTGCCATGGACTTAATTCTCATTAACTGCTTCAGCCTGGATGCCTTCCACAGAGTCACAAATCCTGCCACCAAACCTGCTCCAGTTCTCCTTTCTCCACAGGATCACAGGTCGGGCCAGGAGTCTGCCCCAGCATGGGCTTCCCACAGGATTGCAGCCTCCACCTTTGGGCTTCCACCTGCTCTTTTGTGGGATCCTCCAGGAGCTGCAGGTGGATCTCTGCTGCCCTGTGGTCCTCCATGGGCTTCAGGGGCACAGCTGCCTCACCATGGGCTGCACCAGGCTGCAGAGGAATCTCTTCTCCAGTGCCTGGATCATGTCCTTCTGCACTGACCATGGTGCCTGAAGAGTTGTTAATCTTAAAATTCTCACTCCTCTCTTCTAAGGCTGTAATTGTTTGCATAGAACATTTTTTCCCCTTCTAAATTATGTTATCCCAGAGACACTACCATCATAATTGGTGGGCTCAGCCTCAGCCAGAGGTGGGTCTGTAATTGGAGGTGTCTGGCATTGGCTCCATTGGATGTTGGGGAAATTTCCAGTAGCTTTACAGAGAGTCCCTCCCTGCATCCCCCTGCTACCAAAACCTTGCCACATCAACTTAATACACACAGCCCCAGTGTTCCCAGGTAAACTAAAACAATCCTTTCAGACAATACACACACACATATACATTTTTATTTTTGGGTGCTTTTGCTCATGCACCAGTAATTTTTTCCATTAGCTTCCAAAAGGATGGAAAAATAGATCTTACTTCATTTAACAATATTTTTCTGCGATTTCATTCTTCAATATATGCATTCTTTAAAATATCTGTTATAAGTCACATTTATCCAAATACTTTATGAAACTACTCATCTAAATTTCCCTTACTTGGACTTGGATATTTTATCTGTTTTTGTTGCTGCTTTTTTGCTGAAATTTCCTGATTATCTGCTTTTGACTTAAATTATCCAATTTGTACAAAGAAGACTACATGAAAAAAATAAATTAGGAAATCTCTAGATGTTTTGAGGACATAAGTGAGATGATCTCTTCAGGGAGAAATTAATCTTTGCTATCTTGAGAAGTATTTTCACTGAATGTATAGAGATTCCAGACAGGTATTCCCCATCAGGTATTGAAAAGAGAATATAAATAATTTCAAAAAGAGAGAAAGAATGAGTAAAAAGTAAGCAGCTATAATTTGTAACACATCTTGTAGTCATAGAAATATCCAAAACTGGAGATAACCATGAATAAATGATCAAGACTGGTCAGCCGTGTAAAGTAAGACAGCCAGTGTTTAGGAACAAGGTGGTCCAAAGAGAATACTCCATAAAACAGTTCTGCTAAAACAGTTTTTAGGATTTTTGTTCTACATTTGGAATTGCTCTACTTTTTACTGTAATGTGGAACTGTAGATTTTCCACACCATTTTCCACATTGTCATCATTGCAGCCATTGTCATGACATTGAACCACATTGTGAACTGTCATGCTTTGTTCTTTCAGCAATAACGGTTTCAGAAAGTATATGAATTATGTTTCACTCAACTGACAGATAAAAAGTTAGGATTTCTTTCTTCTTTTAACTACTCTTAAATTATTCATTAAGTGGCCTTCACAATGGTTGCAAGAAGTCTTTTTTCTGCTGTTTATTTGGATAGAATATCTTCAATTTAAGCTTAAGAGTAAAGTCATGGTTTTGTGTAGCCTAGAAATTGCCAGAAAAATAGTAACCATTATTTTTTTAGCTATCAGTAAAAAGTTCTTATTGTTTTTTAAATTATCTACTTTACTGATAAGCCTAAAAATTAGAACTAATTCATAGCTGTAGTGTGTTGGCCTTGGCAAGCTGCCAGGTGCCCACCAAACTAATTGCTCACCTCCTCAACATGACAGAGAGAAAATATGACAAAAAATTACTGGGTTGAGACCAGGACATGTTGATCACACAGAAATTACAATCATGGGCCAAACAGATTCTACTTGGGGAAATCAGTGTAATTTCTTGCCAAATAAACAGAGTAGCATGATGGGAAATAACAAACCCCCAAAGCCCCAGATCTTTCCTCCCATTCTTCCTATCTTCCTAAGCTCATCCTTATTCCCATTTCTTCTGCTTCCTTCCCTTAAACTGTGGATGGGGAATGGGGATTGCAATGAGTTTATAATACACTGTCTCTTTAGTCCCCCTTCTCCTTCTAAGCTGCTTCAGGATAGGCTCTCTCCCACAAGATACAATTCTTCACTTCACAACCTGTCACTTTGTAAGGTGGCAGAGCAAAGCTACACAGACTTTTCTGTAGTTTGTACTACAAGATTTGCTTTTATATGGCCAGATTTGTGGAACATGACTACTGGGTTCAGGATTTCTTCATTTAAACAAAACAAAACAAATTAAAAAAAAAACAAAAAAAACCCAGAAAACAACAACAAAAGAGAAAAACTAGAAGCTGTTGGCCTTTAAAACAACTTACAAAAAGTGTTTTATTAGAACTAAATGTACTGAGTTGTTTAGATTGAACAGAACATTCATTTAGTAAAAAATTTCAATGATCTTCAGTCCTTATTTTGAATGGACCCATGTTCACAGGTTCCATAAACAGGATAGCATGATGAAATTTCTACTTCAGAAATTTCTAAGCAGAAATGTCCTTCATTTATGAAAACCTCCACACAAAATCTTTTGAACATGGTCTTATGATGTTATATACAAATATTGTACCAAAGAGCACAATTGTCCAAGTGTGACAATTACTGAACACAAAAAGGACACAGAAAACATTCCTAATGTGTTTATGTAGACTAATTTTTATGAACAACTTTTTTCATTTGTCTTCCAGAACATTAAATTTATTTATGAAGAGCATTGGCAAACACTGAAATACATAGCCCAGTTCAGCTACAGCCCCACCACATCCCAGTCACCCTGTGAGCCAAAATTCCAACCTGTCCCCATCCCCAGAGATGTGCCTGATTCCCAAGCCAGCCCTGGTGGCCCTGGCTGCCTTCTTCCTGGCTGGAGTTACTGATGGATCCCTGATGAGCCCCCACTGCTCCTGACCCCCACCCCAGTCTGCTGCTGGGACCAGCTGAGCCTGGGATGTACCCAGCATGGAAAACCAACAAGGATGGAGAAAATTATATTCTCTCTGAAGAGCCCTCTAAAAGGAGAGAATAAAACACTTTGAATGATTTTCTGTAGTAGTATACAGAACCATTTCCTCTTTCACCAGGATCACAAAGAATGAGGAAAGTCATTGCTGCTGGCCAAGAACTCTAAGGGAAAAAAATCATTAGAAGTACAAGAAGTTATTAACTGTATACAAAGGTTAAATACAAGACATGAAAGAGCTAATTAAGAGCTTTTAACCCAAATTTGCTGGTTCTAGAGTAAACAGAAATCCGGTATAGAAGTCATTCTTCTAGACTGGAAAACTAGCATTCAGTGGGACTGGAAAGGTAAAACGAAATAATAATTCAAGGAAACTGAAAATAAATCAAGTGGAAATTCAAAATACTAACATTATAGTATATCTTCCCTCATGTATATACAGCAAAACCAGGTAGCAAATCATTGCTTGAGTATTTGTGAGCAGTGATTTATACAACTGAAAAAAAAATCACTCTTCTGAGCATCACTTCACCTAGTAGGACTAAAAGACTGATGCAACAGTCTCTAATTATTAAGTGGAAGACTTCTAACTTCAAACAAAAAATTAGCTTTTGTTAACTTCTAGCTTCTGACTTGAGAGGTCAAAGTCAGGAGTACAGGGTAGAAAACATTATCCAATTTTTTTTGCATTAATGAGTCATAATAAAGTTGACACAAGAGCAAAGACTATTAAAACTAGTTCTCCAAAAAATGAAACAAACTGAAGAAAAGAGGAATGAATGAAACAGCTAAGATGGAGGACGAAACTGTAGAATAAAAATCAGATTATAAGGAAACATTTTCACAGCATTAGTTCATTGACTTGGTAAAATTGCTGTTTTACTATCTTTTGTAAAATTACGCTTATCAGAATTAGCTTTCCTGGAATCAATGCATTTACAGTAGTATCAGCTCAATGAAAAGTGACCAGCAAAGTCAATAACTTCCTTTCGTGTTCAAATATACATTACAAAGTAAATTTCAGCATCATTTTCCTTTGGGAAAGGTAGAATTTTCTCTTGTAATTTGCTGCTTCATTTTTACAGCCCTGTCCATAGCTGTCTGCCTGCCACATTTGAGTCCAGAACTTAAATTTCCAAGTATTACAATTAATACACTTAGCAATAGCGGGGTAGCATAAAATTAAATTTGTACTCCTAAAAGATACAGGGTAGGAACAAAATGTTTACGGTAGGCTGAAGAAAAAAATGTTCTTAAACAAAATATATAAAATGCAAACTTTGAAAAATTGTGTGGGTTTTCTGTTTTTAAATTTACAGATGAAGCATTGGGCAGAAATTCAAATAAACTTTCAGAATATCTCAACCAGGTCACAACAGCGCCTGGAAAAAGAAATAGCCTGATTTTATAAAAAAAAACCTATCTAACTTACTGTATTATCATTAGGATTTGAAATGATAATTCTACTTTTAATTATGCTTACAACCATTGCCAATCATGAAGAGAACATAGAAAAAAATTTAAGAAGCAAAACTTAATAAATATTAAATCAAACTTTAGAAGACATTTTTCATGCTATCTTATAAAGGGATAACTTCCCCAGACAATAATAAAAATTGTTCCAGTCCACTAAGCTTGATATTTAATTAAGTATTTTTAGAAACACAGAGAAAAGGCCAAAAAATATATTATTTACTGCTACTTCAGTTCCAAATCTAGCCTCCAATATATTATATATCATAATCAAACTTCTAATTATTTAAGGAGAAGACAGTTAAGTATATACAGAATGTGTCCATTAATGCAACTGCAAAATTTTTAAAGAAGACTAAAAATCCAAATACTCTGTCATTAAATAATTCAAATTACCTCTCAATCAAAGTTCAGTGATATACTGTTACCCAAGGAGCATTGTCCACTCCTTTTCTTTCGTTTTTACTTTCTGTTAATCATTTCAAAATTATTTTTGAATTAATGATTTTTGATTTTTTACTGTTCTGCCAATCATTTCAAAAGACATCTTTGCCCTCTTAACCAAAATTTAAAATTTTCAGCTTTATTAAAAATTAAAATATTTAAACCCTGATTCAAGAAACTATTCCATTGTGCATCTAAGTTGAAAATCAACCGCCAAAGACTGAATTTACAGCTCACTTCTGTTGTGCTTCTTAACTAGCACTTCTTTGATGTTCTACATGGATCATTTTTAACCACAGCTGGTGAAATACTCTAAATATACATCTTAAATAGTGAACACATTGACTCAGATATGCTTCATCAGAATATATACTAGAAACCAAAAAAGGTGCAGTAATCTGCACTATAATACAGAGCTAAGAAACCCCAAGTTCCAGTCTATACTTAATTGTATAACTCCTGTGTGATATAGCATAAATTATTCCATCCTAGATCTTTCCATTTGCTGAGTCATTCCCTCTTCTTAAGCTACAGAGGGGCTGATGTTACCTTTCCTGTCTTTGAAATGAAGAAAAGAAAAACGAGGTTCTGTGGTATAGTAAAAATGCTTACTAAAAAAGTCTTTAAAATGATATGAGAGATATAAAAACTACTAATAGATGCTTGTGTAACAATTAAACCATGGAATTTCTCACCTTCCCCACTTCTCTACCTTTCTGTGTGTCCTGTAACACATTTGTTAGGAACAGCTAACTATAAATAAGATTGAGTTTTTCAGCTAATATGGATGAGTTTTATCAAAAATTAGGAACTAACCAAACCCAGTGGAATATCTTCATCTGAAAGTTAACATACACAATTCACTTCATTTTTCTTTCCCACAAGATTTATTGTATAAGATCAAGGAAAAACTTCTTTCCTGAAAGGGCTGTCCTAGATTTGAACAGGCTTGCCCAGGGAAAAGGATGAGTCTCCATCCCTGGGAATAATTAAAAGACACAGATGAGGCATTTAGGGGCATTTGGACTCGGTAATGTTAGGTCAACAGTCCATGTCCATTTATTTTGCTCTTTGTCTCCATTCTTTTCTTAAGTACCAGAATTTTATTGCTTTCCTTTGTTTCTTTGTGTCTTTATTGTCTCTATCTTTTTAAAAGAGACCTGCAAAATAATTTGCATTTTTTTCCTTATATTCAGTGTCTTTAATGCAGTTTGTCAGATTTTGTGTTACCTCAGAATTCAACTTCTAGATACCTTTTATTCCATTTCTTAACAAACATTATCAGAGTGTAATATGAGCTGCATCAGGTAGCCACAACTAGAGATTTTTTTACTTCTTCTCCAGTGTCTGCTTTTGTTTTCCTTCTCAATATACATATACTCTTAAATTGTTTTCTCTCTTTCTGCTTAAGAGTCAGTAAATTTAAATATTTCAGTTTCCGTGCTGAAAACAAAGTCCAGAGCAATGTATGCAAGACTGTAATCTATTTTCACTACCTGAAGCTCTGGAAAACTAAGAGCAGTAGAAAAATTGCAGTCATCCACTTTGTTTACTTCCTAATTCTCCCAAGAAACAGGAACCATTAACACTAAGGCAAATAACAGTAATTTTAAGACTAAAGTACCATAATACATAAAAGCTGACCTTGGATACAAAAACCCAGTTCAAACACATATGAAATTATTATTTCTTTCCCAGAAATTTTATATAAATGGACTACATTTTTCCCTGGAAATTTGAAATTGTAAGGAATTTTTACAAAAAATACCAATGTTTTATTTTCACTTCTGAACTGATATACTGACTTGAAGAAGAAATAAAAACTCAATTCTCTGAGTTCTAAAAGCACCTATTAAAAAAAAAGTCAATAAAGTAACAAGTTATGGAAAAATGCCCAGCTGAATATTAAGCCCTCCTTCTACCCCTTGAGGTGAGAGAGGCAATAGGTGGAGATATTATGAGGTAGAGATATTATGGCTTGAGATAACAATTTACTAGAAACAGCAATGAGATAAGAAAGCAAACAATAACAGCAACAATGTAAATAACAACAGTATATAAAACAGAGTGATTACATGCAAAATGCTCACCAAGTCTGACCTGATGTGACCACAGCCCACCAAAGAGGCAAAGAACAAAATGGCCCCTGGACTTTCTGTGCATCAGGCTTTTTCCCCAAGCCTGAGACAATGAAAAACAATTGCAGACCTTCAGTCAGGACCAGCATTACCCCTCTGCTCCATTCACTGCTTGCTCCCTGGAAAAGGACAAAGTGGCTGTAGACCCCTGCTTCTCAGAAGCGAGAATGCCCTACTTCTGCATCCCAGGAGTGATGCCTGTGGCATAGAATAACAACCTAGACACACCCACATGGCTCCAGGCTCTGCCCCCTTGCATCCTGGGCTGAAATTAGAGCAAGAATTACTTACTTGCAAATGTTCTTAAATAAGCAATAATTATTGTTATCAGTAGGTCTTTAGTCTTCATTAATTTGACACTAAATGTTGAGTCTCCAAAGAGAGGCAAACATATTTCTAACTTCAAATTGTAAGACTAACAGAATCAAAGAACCTTGTTAATTAAACATAGTCACCTTGTCAATTACAAAAGTAAGCATAAAGCACCCTTGGAGAGTGCAAAAGAGAAGAGAACAGCATCAGTAAGCTTTAAATATTCACAAAGAGCTCCAAACCAATCAAAAAAAGTTTTTTACTAAACTTGAGGACAAGAAAAAAACACAACCAACCACTAAGCTGTAGGGTTTCTATCATTTTCTTTCCACCCCTGTGACCCTATAGTCATTAAAAAAATATTCCAAATGTGGATTAGAATCAAAGCCACACAATAAAAATACGTATTGACCACATTATAAATGTATTTAAATAATTTCAGTAACTCTTGCTAAATAGCAGACCTTACATTAAACACAGTACTGAAAGACAAGCACTGGTATATACTAAACTGAAAGAAAAAACCTGGGGTTAATATTAACTAAAACTTATTTGTGTTTATATTTCCAGTGAATATGTATTAAAAACATTGCAGTGACTGTGTTTAACAAAGTGCATACAAATTCAGGAATATATCCAATATAAATTGTTTACCTTTGTGTAACATTTTTTGACCATATACACAAAACTGAATCAGGATAATACAGGTAAATTATCCAAAAAGCTGATTAATATAATAAAATAAAATATTAATATATTGACAGATACAAAGAAAGGACTAATGTGCCATTTATACAAGAGTTATGTTTTAAAGAGGAGGTCTTGGGGGTTAGGGCATTACCGCTATTCTACATCTACATAAAAATGTTTCTGACTGTTTAGTTATAAATAATCTTTTAATATAGCTCTAGATCAAAAGGAAAAATAATGCCAACAGACTCATAAACAAAATCTTATTAGGTAAAGAATTTACCTGAGGTAATCCAGTGTGTCAAACGACAACATTCAGCATTGACATAGTGCTTACATTTCCTACCTGTAATATTGCATTCAAAATTATACTATGGGTAAAAGAGGATGGTCTCACATGAGTGTCAATAAACTTACTGTAAAACTAATGCTAACTGTATAATGAATGAACTAATGTCCCTTTCAGCAAAATTTATCACTGACATACACACAAAAACACCTTTGCCTCTATTTACTCTTTTTTCTCTGGTGCTATCTGCCTAGGTGCTGAGGCTGATGGTACCCACCTTACTCCAGATGGATACCAGGGATTTCAAAGGGTTGGTAACAACAGATGTTATTCACTGAGAGACAGCAGGTTTGATGGAGAGAGATTTCTTCCTTCTCTGTCTTTGATCTGCTTAGTGTGACTTTCACATACTTGCTAATGCAGTCATACTTGCTCTTTCTTCACTGATCCCCTGCACAGATTTGTTAAACATTTATCATATATCATATTCATGAACATAACCAAACTCCCAAGACACTCAGTCATTATCCAATAGTTAAGCAGTTATTATGACAGCTTAAACAACCTAAACTTAGCTCAGGCCAAGTCTACAGCATTCTTCAGGCTTCAATGGTGGCAAAAGCCTATACCTTTTATTACTCATATCAATGATATATTTCTTGGGCTACAGAGCTACAATTTCTAATATTAATATGCCATTTTTGGTTAATCAGTAAACTCTGTGGGAAAAATAAAAGACAGAACTAGATAGGCCACACTCACAGAGCATTATTCCAAGAATTTTATGGCATACTTTTTCATACAGGCAGTGCAGACAACTAGCAGATCTTTGAAATAGCCTTGTTTATATCATTATTTGAGTGGATTTGGTGAATTAAGGACATATGAAGTACTTGGAATTGAAAGTCTGTCTAATCAAATTTGACCTTCCTCACAATTCACCTTGAATTTTCAGGTTTCTGGTAACAGCTACCTATGTGAGCTAAATTGGAAGCTTTTGACAGTCTTACAGTGATGAGATCATATATTTAGATATGCAAATACACATAAAATTTTTACTAACCAGACAGAATGATTAATCCATCCCATCTCCTCTTCCATGTCTTTTAATCTGTGGACTATAGTAATAAATTCATCGTTAATTTACCTTATTCTGTGCACAGAAAATGTATTGGAAAAGATAAAAGTTGTATGCTGGCATCTCAGGAATAGTCCTTTAGAGCTGAATTACACTTTATTTCCTGTCTCTTACTGTTACTATCACAGTTTCAATTCTGTGATTGTAATTAGTCTCCTTTTTACTCTTGACAAATTATAGACCATATGAAATCTAATCTCCAAATCAGATTAAAAAATCCTATATCACTTAAACTTTTTTTTCCCTACACTTATATATAATTACTTTTTCATGACTGACTTCAAGAAACAAAATTTAATTCAACCACAGAATAAAGCTGTCCTGAGAAAAAGAGTAATTCAGGAATAAGCAGCTTTGTGTGCTTAACAAACTCTAGATTTATATTTGCAATAGTCTCAAGATTTTTGACCTTAGCATTTCCTGCTTTCTAAGTTACATAATCATGAATAAATAATTTTTTTCCATTATTTATCTGGATATTTAAGACTGCTAATTCCTCTTAGGGGTACAAAATAATGCGAATTGAATGTTTTATTCAGGAATGGTTCCTATGCTGTGCTGTACTGTTCCCTTGGAAGATTTCTAGGTGCACTTTTATTTTGCAAATATGAACATAAATGATACTGATAAGCTTCTTATTCACTGCCTGTAGCTATATCTCCAATTTAAAATTATTTTATAGATGAGGAATCTATTGCATCTGGGGACCTATGTATGTTCATTCTGCCAGCAGTAAGGTGTGAAACTATATGGACTTTCAGAGCCTCCGTACATACCCTATCATCCTTTTAATCTTTAGGATCACAAAAGATTGCTGGTAGAGGTCTTAAGAAAACATTTTATTAATTTAATTTTTTTTCCAGTAAGTTAGTATATTAAGAATTTGCATTCAGCAAATACTAAGTTCAGACCCAGGAAATGAAAGCTAAATGTCTAGAAAATAGTTGAACAGAGTACTCTAAAGAAAGAGTAGATATTTAAGATTTTATTTATCAATACAAGACATAAGTTATTTGGCTTAAAATGATATATCATTTATAGGAGACACAAAGACTGCAGCACATTCAATGTTATGTCCATAGGGAACAATATAATATCTCTGACAATGACCACTGAGATCAGTTGGAGAATTCTATAAAAGACAAAAATGTGATGATATTTCACCAGAAAGTTTT